>NW_026948806.1:0-738625 GCF_035770615.1 Melospiza melodia melodia | reverse complement strand
GTTTTTGTCTGGGGGCCTATGGCTGGGAGTGACCGGCTGGCTCCTGAAAAGCTACGATAGGCAGGATGGTTACCAGACCCATGGTGGCACCAGTGCCATGTTGGGCTCATTTGATACTATCAAGCGGCTCCTGCAATCTGCCATCAAAAAGTTGGCAGGCGAGTTTTGTTTTCCAGGGAAAAGTGCCGTTGATTTTTTTTGGTGGCCTGTGGCTGGGAGTGGCCGGCTGGCTCCTTAGAATCCACGATACGCAGGATGGTTCCCAGACCAGAGGTGGCACCAGTTCCAAGTCGGGCTTGTTTGATAGTACCAAGTGGCTCCTGCAATCTGCCATCCAGAAGCGGGGCAGCTTACTTTTGTTTGCAAGGGAAACGGGCCGAGGTTTTTGTCTGGGGGCCTATGGCTGGGAGTGACTGGCTGGCTCCTGAAAAGCTACGATAGGCAGGATGGTTACCAGACTCATGGTGGCACCAGTGCCACGATGGGCTGATTTGATAGTTCCAAGCGGCTCCTGCAATCTGCCATCAAAAAGTTTGCAGGCGAGTATTGTTTTCCAGGGGAAAGCACCGTTGTTTGTGTTTGGGGGCCTATGGCTGGGAGTGGCCGGCTGGCTAATTAGAATCCACGATACGCAGGATGGTTCCCAGACCATGGTGGAACCAGTGCCAAGTCGGGCTAGTTTGATGGTGCAAAGTGGCTCCTGCAATCTGCCATGAAAAAGTTGGCAGGCGAGTTTTGTTTTCCAGGGAAAAGTGCCGTTGTTTGTGTTTGGTGGACTGTGGCTGGGAGTGGCCGGCTGGCTCCTTCGAATCCACGATACGCAGGATGGTTCCCAGACCTGAGGTGGCACCAGTGCCAAGTCGGGCTGGTTTGATAGTACCAAGTGGCTCCTGCAATCTGCCATCCAGAAGCGGGGCAGCTTACTTTTGTTTGCCAGGGAAACGGGCCGAGGTTTGTGTCTGGGGGCCTATGGCTGGGAGTGACCGGCTGGCTCCTGAAAAGCTACGATAGGCAGGATGGTTACCAGACTCATGGTGGCACCAGTGCCAAGTTGGGCTGATTTGATAGTATCAAGCGGCTCCTGCAATCTGTCATCAAAAATTTGGCAGGCGAGTTTTGTTTTCCAGGGAAAAGTGCCGTTGATATTTTGGTGGCCTGTGGCTGGGAGTGGCCACCTGGCTCCTTATAATCCAAGATACGCAGGATGGTTCTCAGACCAGAGGTGGCACCAGTGCCAAGTCGGGCTGGTTTGATGGTGCAAAGTGGCTCCTGCAATCTGCCATCCAGAAGCGGGGCAGCTGAGTTTTGTTTGCCAGAGAAAAGGGCCGTGGTTTTTTTTTGGGGGCATATTGCTGGGAGTGGCCGGCTGGCTCCTTAAAATGCTCGATACGCAGGATGGTGACCAGACCCAAGGTGGCACCAGTGCCAAGTTCTGCTGTTTTTGTAGTACCAAGTGCGTCCTGCAATTTGCCATCCAGAAGAGGGGCAGTTGAGTTTTGTTTGCCAGAGAAAAGGGCCGTGGTTTGTGTTTGAGGGCATATGTCTGAGAGTGGCCGGCTGACCCCTGAAAATAAACAATAGGCAGGATGGTTCCCAGACCCAAGGTGGCACCAGTGCCAAGTCGGGCTGGTTTGATAGTACTAAATAGCTCCTGCAATCTTCCATCCAGAAGCGGGGCAGCTTAATTTTGTTTGCCAGGGAAACGGGCCGAGGTTTGTGTCTGGGGGCCTATGGCTGGGAGTGACCGGCTGGCTCCTGAAAAGCTACGATAGGCAGGATGGTTCCCAGACCAGAGGTGGCACCAGTGCCAAGTCTGGCTAGTTTGATGGTGAAAAGTGGCTCCTGCAATCTGCCATCAAAAAGTTGGCAGGCGAGTTTTGTTTTCCAGGGAAAAGTGCCGTTGATTTTGTTTGGTGGCCTGTGGCGGGGAGTGGCCGGCTGGCTGCTTAGAATCCACGATACGCAGGATGGTTCCCAGACCAGAGGTGGTACCAGTTCCAAGTCGGGCTTGTTTGATAGTACCAAGTGGCTCCTGCAATCTGCCATCCAGTAGCGGGGCAGCTTACTTTTGTTTGCCAGGGAAACGGGCCGAGGTTTGTGTCTGGGGGCCTATGGCTGGGAGTGACTGGCTGACTCCTGAAAAGCTACGATAGGCAGGATGTTTACCAGACTCATGGTGGCACCAGGGCCACGTTGGGCTGATTTGATAGTACCAAGCAGCTCCTGCAATCTGCGATCAAAAAGTTGGCAGGCGACTTTTGTTTTCCAGGGAAAAGCGCCGTTGTTTGTGTTTGGGGGCCTGTGGCTGGGAGTGGCCGGCTGGCTAATTAGAATCCACGATACGCAGGATGGTTCCCACACCAGAGGTGGCACCAGTGCCATGTCGGGCTAGTTTGATGGTGCAATGTGGCTCCTGCAATCTGCCATGAAAAAGTTTGCAGGCGAGTTTTGTTTTCCAGGGAAAAGTGCCGTTGTTTGTGTTTGGGGGCCAGTGGCTGGGAGTGGCCGGCTGGCTCCTTAGAATCCACGATACGCAGGATGGTTCCCAGACCAGAGGTGGCACCAGTTCCAAGTCGGGCTGGTTTGATAGTACCAAGTGGCTCCTGCAATCTGCCATCCAGAAGCAGGGTAGCTTACTTTTGTTTGCAAGGGAAACGGGCCGAGGTTTTTGTCTGGGGGCCTATGGCTGGGAGTGACCGGCTGGCTCCTGAAAAGCTACGATAGGCAGGATGGTTACCAGACCCATGGTGGCACCAGTGCCATGTTGGGCTCATTTGATACTATCAAGCGGCTCCTGCAATCTGCCATCAAAAAGTTGGCAGGCGAGTTTTGTTTTCCAGGGAAAAGTGCCGTTGATTTTTTTTGGTGGCCTGTGGCTGGGAGTGGCCGGCTGGCTCCTTAGAATCCACGATACGCAGGATGGTTCCCAGACCAGAGGTGGCACCAGTTCCAAGTCGGGCTTGTTTGATAGTACCAAGTGGCTCCTGCAATCTGCCATCCAGAAGCGGGGCAGCTTACTTTTGTTTGCAAGGGAAACGGGCCGAGGTTTTTGTCTGGGGGCCTATGGCTGGGAGTGACTGGCTGGCTCCTGAAAAGCTACGATAGGCAGGATGGTTACCAGACTCATGGTGGCACCAGTGCCACGATGGGCTGATTTGAAAGTACCAAGCGGCTCCTGCAATCTGCCATGAAAAAGTTGGCAGGCGAGTTTTGTTTTCCCGGGAAAAGTGCCGTTGTTTGTGTTTGGTGGACTGTGGCTGGGAGTGGCCGGCTGGCTCCTTAGAATCCACGATACGCAGGATGGTTCCCAGACCAGAGGTGGCACCAGTTCCAAGTCGGGCTGGTTTGATAGTACCAAGTGGCTCCTGCAATCTGCCATCCAGAAGCGGGGCAGCTTACTTTTGTTTGCCAGGGAAACGGGCCGAGGTTTGTGTCTGGGGGCCTATGGCTGGGAGTGACCGGCTGGCTCCTGAAAAGCTACGATAGGCAGGATGGTTACCAGACTCATGGTGGCACCAGTGCCAAGTTGGGCTGATTTGATAGTATCAAGCGGCTCCTGCAATCTGTCATCAAAAAGTTGGCAGGCGAGTTTTGTTTTCCAGGGAAAAGTGCCGTTGATATTTTGGTGGCCTGTGGCTGGGAGTGGCCAGCTGGCTCCTTATAATCCACGATACGCAGGATGGTTCCCAGACCAGAGGTGGCACCAGTGCCAAGTCGGGCTGGTTTGATGGTGCAAAGTGGCTCCTGCAATCTGCCATCCAGAAGCGGGGCAGCTGAGTTTTGTTTGCCAGAGAAAAGGGCCGTGGTTTTTTTTTGGGGGCATATTGCTGGGAGTGGCCGGCTGGCTCCTTAAAATGCTCGATACGCAGGATGGTGACCAGACCCAAGGTGGCACCAGTGCCAAGTTGTGCTGTTTTTGTAGTACCAAGTGCGTCCTGCAATTTGCCATCCAGAAGAGGGGCAGTTGAGTTTTGTTTGCCAGAGAAAAGGGCCCTGGTTTGTGTTTGAGGGCATATGTCTGAGAGTGGCCGGCTGACCCCTGAAAATAAACAATAGGCAGGATGGTTCCCAGACCCAAGGTGGCACCAGTGCCAAGTCGGGCTGGTTTGATAGTACTAAATATCTCCTGCAATCTTCCATCCAGAAGCGGGGCAGCTTAATTTTGTTTGCCAGGGAAACGGGCCGAGGTTTGTGTCTGGGGGCCTATGGCTGGGAGTGACCGGCTGGCTCCTGAAAAGCTACGATAGGCAGGATGGTTCCCAGACCAGAGGTGGCACCAGTGCCAAGTCTGGCTAGTTTGATGGTGAAAAGTGGCTCCTGCAATCTGCCATCAAAAAGTTGGCAGGCGAGTTTTGTTTTCCAGGGAAAAGTGCCGTTGATTTTGTTTGGTGGCCTGTGGCGGGGAGTGGCCGGCTGGCTCCTTAGAATCCACGATACGCAGGATGGTTCCCAGACCAGAGGTGGTACCAGTTCCAAGTCGGGCTTGTTTGATAGTACCAAGTGGCTCCTGCAATCTGCCATCCAGTAGCGGGGCAGCTTACTTTTGTTTGCCAGGGAAACGGGCCGAGGTTTGTGTCTGGGGGCCTATGGCTGGGAGTGACTGGCTGACTCCTGAAAAGCTACGATAGGCAGGATGTTTACCAGACTCATGGTGGCACCAGGGCCACGTTGGGCTGATTTGATAGTACCAAGCAGCTCCTGCAATCTGCCATCAAAAAGTTGGCAGGCGACTTTTGTTTTCCAGGGAAAAGCGCCGTTGTTTGTGTTTGGGAGCCTATGGCTGGGAGTGGCCGGCTGGCTAATTAGAATCCACGATACGCAGGATGGTTCCCACACCAGAGGTGGCACCAGTGCCATGTCGGGCTAGTTTGATGGTGCAAAGTGGCTCCTGCAATCTGCCATGAAAAAGTTTGCAGGCGAGTTTTGTTTTCCAGGGAAAAGTGCCGTTGTTTGTGTTTGGGGGCCTGTGGCTGAGAGTGGCCGGCTGGCTCCTTAGAATCCACGATACGCAGGATGGTTCCCAGACCAGAGGTGGCACCAGTTCCAAGTCGGGTTGGTTTGATAGTACCAAGTGGCTCCTGCAATCTGCCATCCAGAAGCGGGGTAGCTTACTTTTGTTTGCAAGGGAAACGGGCCGAGGTTTTTGTCTGGGGGCCTATGGCTGGGAGTGACCGGCTGGCTCCTGAAAAGCTACGATAGGCAGGATGGTTACCAGACCCATGGTGGCACCAGTGCCAAGTTGGGCTGATTTGATACTATAAAGAGGCTCCTGCAATCTGCCATCAAAAAGTTGGGAGGCGAGTTTTGTTTTCCAGGGAAAAGTGCCGTTGATTTTTTTTGGTGGCCTGTGGCTGGGAGTGACTGGCTGGCTCCTGAAAAGCTACGATAGGCAGGATGGTTACCAGACTCATGGTGGCACCAGTGCCACGTTGGGCTGATTTGAAAGTACCAAGCGGCTCCTGTAATCTGCCATGAAAAAGTTGGCAGGCGAGTTTTGTTTTCCAGGGGAAAGCGCCGTTGTTTGTGTTTGGGTGCCTATGGTTGGGAGTGGCCGGCTGGCTAATTATAATCCACGATACGCAGGATGGTTCCCAGACCATGGTGGCAACAGTGCCAAGTCGGCCTAGTTTGATGGTGCAAAGTGGCTCCTGCAATCTGCCATGAAAAAGTTGGCAGGCGAGTTTTGTTTTCCAGGGAAAAGTGCCGTTGTTTTTGTTTGGTGGACTGTGGCTGGGAGTGGCCGGCTGGCTCCTTAGAATCCACGATACGCAGGATGGTTCCCAGACCAGAGGTGGCACCAGTTCCAAGTCGGGCTGGTTTGATAGTACCAAGTGGCTCCTGCAATCTGCCATCCAGAAGCGGGGCAGCTTACTTTTGTTTGCCAGGGAAACGGGCCGAGGTTTGTGTCTGGGGGCCTATGGCTGGGAGTGACCGGCTGGCTCCTGAAAAGCTACGATAGGCAGGATGGTTACCAGACTCATGGTGGCACCAGTGCCAAGTTGGGCTGATTTGATAGTATCAAGCGGCTCCTGCAATCTGTCATCAAAAAGTTGGCAGGCGAGTTTGGTTTTCCAGGGAAAAGTGCCGTTGATATTTTTGGTGGCCTGTGGCTGGGAGTGGCCAGTTGGCTCCTTAGAATCCACGATACGCAGGATGGTTCCCAGACCAGAGGTGGCACCAGTGCCAAGTCGGGCTGGTTTGATGTTGCAAAGTGGCTCCTGCAATCTGCCATCCAGAAGCGGGGCAGCTGAGTTTTGTTTGCCAGAGAAAAGGGCCGTGGTTTTTTTTTGGGGGCATATTGCTGGGAGTGGCCGGCTGGCTCCTTAAAATGCTCGATACGCAGGATGGTGACCAGACCCAAGGTGGCACCAGTGCCAAGTTCTGCTGTTTTTGTAGTACCAAGTGCGTCCTGCAATTTGCCATCCAGAAGAGGGGCAGTTGAGTTTTGTTTGCCAGAGAAAAGGGCCGTGGTTTGTGTTTGAGGGCATATGTCTGAGAGTGGCCGGCTGACCCCTGAAAATAAACAATAGGCAGGATGGTTCCCAGACCCAAGGTGGCACCAGTGCCAAGTCGGGCTGGTTTGATAGTACTAAATTTCTCCTGCAATCTTCCATCCAGAAGCGGGGCAGCTTACTTTTGTTTGCCAGGGAAACGGGCCGAGGTTTGTGTCTGGGGGCCTATGGCTGGGAGTGACCGGCTGGCTCCTGAAAAGCTACGATAGGCAGGATGGTTCCCAGACCAGAGGTGGCACCAGTGCCATGTCGGGCTAGTTTGATGGTGCAAAGTGGCTCCTGCAATCTGCCATTAAAAAGTTGGCATGCCAGTTTTGTTTTCCAGGGAAAAGCGCCGTTGTTTGTGTTTGGGGGCCTGTGGCTGGGAGTGGCCAGCTGGCTCCTTAGAATCCACGATACGCAGGATGGTTCCCAGACCAGAGGTGGCACCAGTGCCAAGTCGGGCTGGTTTGATGGTGCAAAGTGGCTCCTCCAATCTGCCATCCTGAAGCAGGGTAGCATACTTTTGTTTGCCAGGGAAACCCCCAGTGCTTTGTGTCTGGGGCCTATGGCTGGAAGTGACCGGCTGGCTCCTGAAAAGCTACGATAGGCAGGATGGTTACCAGACCCATGGTGGAACCAGTGCCAAGTTGGGCTGGTTTGATAGTACCAAGTGGTTCCTGCAATCTGCCATCAAAAAGTTGGCAGGCCAGTTTTGTTTTCCAGGGAAAAGCGCCGTTGTTTGTGTTTGGGGTCCTGTGGCTGGGAGTGGCCGGCTGGCTCCTTAGAATCCACGATACGCAGGATGGTTCCCAGACCAGAGGTGGCACCAGTGCCAAGTTGGGCTGGTTGGATACCACAAAGTGGCTCCTGCAATCTGCCATCCAGAAGCGGGGCAGCTTACTTTTGTTTGCCAGGGAAACGGGCCGAGGTTTGTGTCTGGGGGCCTATGGCTGGGAGTGACTGGCTGGCTCCTGAAAAGCTACGATAGGCAGGATGGTTACCAGACTCATGGTGGCACCAGTGCCACGTTGGGCTGATTTGATAGTTCCAAGCGGCTCCTGCAATCTGCCATCAAAAAGTTTGCAGGCGAGTATTGTTTTCCAGGGGAAAGCACCGTTGTTTTTGTTTGGGGGCCTATGGCTGGGAGTGGCCGGCTGGGTAATTAGAATCCACGATACGCAGGATGGTTCCCAGACCATGGTGGCACCAGTGCCAAGTCAGGCTAGTTTGATGGTGCAAAGTGGCTCCTGCAATCTGCCATGAAAAAGTTGGCAGGCGAGTTTTGTTTTCCAGGGAAAAGTGCCGTTGTTTGTGTTTGGTGGACTGTGGCTGGGAGTGGCCGGCTGGCTCCTTCGAATCCACGATACGCAGGATGGTTCCCAGACCTGAGGTGGCACCAGTGCCAAGTCGGGCTGGTTTGATAGTACCAAGTGGCTCCTGCAATCTGCCATCCAGAAGCGGGGCAGCTTACTTTTGTTTGCCAGGGAAACGGGCCGAGGTTTGTGTCTGGGGGCCTATGGCTGGGAGTGACCGGCTGGCTCCTGAAAAGCTACGATAGGCAGGATGGTTACCAGACTCATGGTGGCACCAGTGCCAAGTTGGGCTGATTTGATAGTATCAAGCGGCTCCTGCAATCTGTCATCAAAAAGTTAGCAGGCGAGTTTTGTTTTCCAGGGAAAAGTGCCGTTGATATTTTGGTGGCCTGTGGCTGGGAGTGGCCAGCTGGCTCCTTATAATCCACGATACGCAGGATGGTTCCCAGACCAGAGGTGGCACCAGTGCCAAGTCGGGCTGGTTTGATGGTGCAAAGTGGCTCCTGCAATCTGCCATCCAGAAGCGGGGCAGCTGAGTTTTGTTTGCCAGAGAAAAGGGCCGTGGTTTTTTTTTGGGGGCATATTGCTGGGAGTGGCCGGCTGGCTCCTTAAAATGCTCGATACGCAGGATGGTGACCAGACCCAAGGTGGCACCAGTGCCAAGTTCTGCTGTTTTTGTAGTACCAAGTGCGTCCTGCAATTTGCCATCCAGAAGAGGGGCAGTTGAGTTTTGTTTGCCAGAGAAAAGGGCCGTGGTTTGTGTTTGAGGGCATATGTCTGAGAGTGGCCGGCTGACCCCTGAAAATAAACAATAGGCAGGATGGTTCCCAGACCCAAGGTGGCACCAGTGCCAAGTCGGGCTGGTTTGATAGTACTAAATAGCTCCTGCAATCTTCCATCCAGAAGCGGGGCAGCTTAATTTTGTTTGCCAGGGAAACGGGCCGAGGTTTGTGTCTGGGGGCCTATGGCTGGGAGTGACCGGCTGGCTCCTGAAAAGCTACGATAGGCAGGATGGTTCCCAGACCAGAGGTGGCACCAGTGCCAAGTCTGGCTAGTTTGATGGTGAAAAGTGGCTCCTGCAATCTGCCATCAAAAAGTTGGCAGGCGAGTTTTGTTTTCCAGGGAAAAGTGCCGTTGATTTTGTTTGGTGGCCTGTGGCGGGGAGTGGCCGGCTGGCTCCTTAGAATCCACGATACGCAGGATGGTTCCCAGACCAGAGGTGGTACCAGTTCCAAGTCGGGCTTGTTTGATAGTACCAAGTGGCTCCTGCAATCTGCCATCCAGTAGCGGGGCAGCTTACTTTTGTTTGCAAGGGAAACGGGCCGAGGTTTGTGTCTGGGGGCCTATGGCTGGGAGTGACTGGCTGACTCCTGAAAAGCTACGATAGGCAGGATGTTTACCAGACTCATGGTGGCACCAGGGCCACGTTGGGCTGATTTGATAGTACCAAGCAGCTCCTGCAATCTGCCATCAAAAAGTTGGCAGGCGACTTTTGTTTTCCAGGGAAAAGCGCCGTTGTTTGTGTTTGGGGGCCTGTGGCTGGGAGTGGCCGGCTGGCTAATTAGAATCCACGATACGCAGGATGGTTCCCACACCAGAGGTGGCACCAGTGCCATGTCGGGCTAGTTTGATGGTGCAAAGTGGCTCCTGCAATCTGCCATGAAAAAGTTTGCAGGCGAGTTTTGTTTTCCAGGGAAAAGTGCCGTTGTTTGTGTTTGGGGGCCTGTGGCTGGGAGTGGCCGGCTGGCTCCTTAGAATCCACGATACGCAGGATGGTTCCCAGACCAGAGGTGGCACCAGTTCCAAGTCGGGCTGGTTTGATAGTACCAAGTAGCTCCTGCAATCTGCCATCCAGAGCAGGGTAGCTTACTTTTGTTTGCAAGGGAAACGGGCCGAGGTTTTTGTCTGGGGGCCTATGGCTGGGAGTGACCGGCTGGCTCCTGAAAAGCTACGATAGGCAGGATGGTTACCAGACCCATGGTGGCACCAGTGCCATGTTGGGCTCATTTGATACTATCAAGCGGCTCCTGCAATCTGCCATCAAAAAGTTGGCAGGCGAGTTTTGTTTTCCAGGGAAAAGTGCCGTTGATTTTTTTTGGTGGCCTGTGGCTGGGAGTGGCCGGCTGGCTCCTTAGAATCCACGATACGCAGGATGGTTCCCAGACCAGAGGTGGCACCAGTTCCAAGACGGGCTTGTTTGATAGTACCAAGTGGCTCCTGCAATCTGCCATCCAGAAGCGGGGCAGCTTACTTTTGTTTGCAAGGGAAACGGGCCGAGGTTTTTGTCTGGGGGCCTATGGCTGGGAGTGACTGGCTGGCTCCTGAAAAGCTACGATAGGCAGGATGGTTACCAGACTCATGGTGGCACCAGTGCCACGATGGGCTGATTTGAAAGTACCAAGCGGCTCCTGCAATCTGCCATGAAAAAGTTGGCAGGCGAGTATTGTTTTCCAGGGGAAAGCGCCGTTGTTTGTGTTTGGGTGCCTATGGTTGGGAGTGGCCGGCTGGCTAATTAGAATCCACGATACGCAGGATGGTTCCCAGACCATGGTGGCAACAGTGCCAAGTCGGCCTAGTTTGATGGTGCAAAGTGGGTCCTGCAATCTGCCATGAAAAAGTTGGCAGGCGAGTTTTGTTTTCCCGGGAAAAGTGCCGTTGTTTGTGTTTGGTGGACTGTGGCTGGGAGTGGCCGGCTGGCTCCTTAGAATCCACGATACGCAGGATGGTTCCCAGACCAGAGGTGGCACCGGTGCCAAGTTGGGCTGGTTTGATAGTACCAAGTGGCTCCTGCAATCTGCCATCCAGAAGCGGGGCAGCTTACTTTTGTTTGCCAGGGAAACGGGCCGAGGTTTGTGTCTGGGGGCCTATGGCTGGGAGTGACCGGCTGGCTCCTGAAAAGCTACGATAGGCAGGATGGTTACCAGACTCATGGTGGCACCAGTGCCAAGTTGGGCTGATTTGATAGTATCAAGCGGCTCCTGCAATCTGTCATCAAAAAGTTGGCAGGCGAGTTTTGTTTTCCAGGGAAAAGTGCCGTTGTTTGTGTTTGGGGGCCTGTGGCTGGGAGTGGCCGGCTGGCTCCTTAGAATCCACGATACGCAGGATGGTTCCCAGACCAGAGGTGGCACCAGTTCCAAGTCGGGCTGGTTTGATGGTGCAAAGTGGCTCCTGCAATCTGCCATGAAAAAGTTTGCAGGCGAGTTTTGTTTTCCAGGGAAAAGTGCCGTTGTTTGTGTTTGGGGGCCTGTGGCTGGGAGTGGCCAGCTGTCTCCTTATAATCCACGATACGCAGGATGTTTCCCAGACCAGAGGTGGCACCAGTGCCAAGTCGGGCTGGTTTGATGGTGCAAAGTGGCTCCTGCAATCTGCGATCCAGAAGCGGGGCAGCTGAGTTTTGTTTGCCAGAGAAAAAGGGCCGTGGTTTGTTTTTGGGGACATATGGCTGGGAGTGGCCGACTGGCTCCTTAAAATTCTCGATACGCAGGATGGTGACCAGACCCAAGGTGGCACCAGTGGCAAGTTGTGCTGTTTGTGTAGTACCAAGTGCGTCCTGCAATTTGCCATCCAGAAGAGGGGCAGTTGAGTTTTGTTTGCCAGAGAAAAGGGCCGTGGTTTGTGTTTGAGGGCATATGGCTGAGAGTGGCCGGCTGACCCCTGAAAATCCACAATAGGCAGGATGGTTCCCAGAGCCAAGGTGGCACCAGTGCCAAGTCGGGCTGGTTTGATAGTACTAAATAGCTCCTGCAATCTGCCATCCAGAAGCGGGGCAGCTTAATTTTGTTTGCCAGGGAAACGGGCCGAGGTTTGTGTCTGGGGGCCTATGGCTGGGAGTGACCGGCTGGCTCCTGAAAAGCTACGATAGGCAGGATGGTTCCCAGACCAGAGGTGGCACCAGTGCCAAGTCTGGCTAGTTTGATGGTGAAAAGTGGCTCCTGCAATCTGCCATCAAAAAATTGGCAGGCGAGTTTTGTTTTCCAGGGAAAAGTGCCGTTGATTTTGTTTGGTGGACTGTGACTGGGAGTGGCCGGCTGGCTCCTTTGAATCCACGATACGCAGGATGGTTCCCAGACCAGAGGTGGCACCAATTCCAAGTCGGGCTTGTTTGATAGTACCAAGTGGCTCCTGCAATCTGCCATCCAGAAGCGGGGCAGCTTACTTTTTTTTCCCAGGGAAACGGGCCGAGGTTTTTGTCTGGGGGCCTATGGCTGGGAGTGACTGGCTGGCTCCTGAAAAGCTACGATAGGCCGGATGGTGACCAGACTCATGGTGGAACCAGTGCCAAATTGGGCTGATTTGATAGTACCAAGCGGCTCCTGCAATCTGCCATCAAAAAGTTGGCAGGCGAGTTTTGTTTTCCAGGGAAAAGCGCCGTTGTTTGTGTTTGGGGGCCTATGGCTGGGAGTGGCCGGCTGGCTCCTTAGAATCCACGATACGCAGGATGGTTCCCAGACCAGAGGTGGCACCAGGGCCCTGTCGGGCTAGTTTGATGGTGCAAAGTGGCTCCTGCAATTTGCCATGAAAAAGTTAGCAGGCGAGTTTTGTTTTCCAGGGAAAACTGCAGTTGTTTGTGTTTGGTGGACTGTGGCTGGGAGTGGCCGGCTGGCTCCTTAGAATCCACGATACGCAGGATGGTTCCCAGACCACAGGTGGCACCAGTTCCAAGTCGGGCTGGTTTGATAGTACCAAGTGGCTCCTGCAATCTGCCATCCAGAAGCGGGGCAGCTTACTTTTGTTTGCCAGGGAAACGGGCCGAGGTTTGTGTCTGGGGGCCTATGGCTGGGAGTGACCGGCTGGCTCCTGAAAAGCTACGATAGGCAGGATGGTTACCAGACCCATGGTGGCACCAGTGCCAAGTTGGGCTGATTTGATAGTACCAAGCGGCTCCTGCAATCTGCTATCAAAAATTTGGCAGGCGAGTTTTGTTTTCCAGGGAAAAGTGCCGTTGATTTTTTTTGGTGGCCTGTGGCTGGGAGTGGCCGGCTGGCTCCTTAGAATCCACGATACGCAGGATGGTTCCCAGACCAGAGGTGGCACCAGTTCCAAGTCGGGCTTGTTTGATAGTACCAAGTGGCTCCTGCAATATGCCATCCAGAAGCGGGGCAGCTTACTTTTGTTGGCAAGGGAAACGGGCCGAGGTTTTTGTCTGGGGGCCTATGGCTGGGAGTTACTGGCTGGCTCCTGAAAAGCTACGATAGGCAGGATGGTTACCAGACTCATGGTGGCACCAGTGCCACGTTGGGCTGATTTGATAGTACCAAGCGGCTCCTGCAATCTGCCATCAAAAAGTTGGCAGGCGAGTTTTGTTTTCCAGGGGAAAGCGCCGTTGTTTGTGTTTGGGGGCCTATGGCTGGGAGTGGCCGGCTGGCTAATTAGAATCCACGATACGCAGGATGGTTCCCAGACCATGGTGGCACCAGTGCCAATTCGGGCTAGTTTGATGGTGCAAAGTGGCTCCTGCAATCTGCCATGAAAAAGTTGGCAGGCGAGTTTTGTTTTCCAGGGAAAAGTGCCGTTGTTTGTGTTTGGTGGACTGTGGCTGGGAGTGGCCGGCTGGCTCCTTAGAATCCACGATACGCAGGATGGTTCCCAGACCAGAGGTGGCACCAGTTCCAAGTCGGGCTGGTTTGATAGTACCAAGTGGCTCCTGCAATCTGCCATCCAGAAGCGGGGCAGCTTACTTTTGTTTGCCAGGGAAACGGGCCGAGGTTTGTGTCTGGGGGCCTATGGCTGGGAGTGACCGGCTGGCTCCTGAAAAGCTACGATAGGCAGGATGGTTACCAGACCCATGGTGGCACCAGTGCCAAGTTGGGCTGATTTGATAGTACCAAGCGGCTCCTGCAATCTGCCATCAAAATTTGGCAGGCGAGTTTTGTTTTCCAGGGAAAAGTGCCGTTGATTTTTTTTGGTGGCCTGTGGCTAGGAGTGGCCGGCTGGCTCCTTAGAATCCACGATACGCAGGATGGTTCCCAGACCAGAGGTGGCACCAGTGCCAAGTCAGGCTAGTTTGATGGTGCAAAGTGGTTCCTGCAATCTGCCATCCAGAAGCGGGGTAGCTTACTTTTGTTTGCCAGGGAAACGGGCCGAGGTTTTTGTCTGGGGGCCTATGGGTGGGACTGTCCGGCTGGCTCCTGAAAAGCTACGATAGGCAGGATGGTGACCAGACCCATGGTGGCACCAGTGCCAAGTTGGGCTGGTTTGATAGTAGCAAGTGGCTCCTGCAATCTGCCATCAAAAAGTTGGCAGGCGAGTTTTGTTTTCCAGGGAAAAGCGCCGTTGATTTTGTTTGGGGGCAGATGGCTGGGAGTGGCCGGCTGGCTCCTTAGAATCCACGATACGCAGGATGGTTCCCAGACCCATGGTGGCACCAGTGCCAAGTCGGGCTGGTTTGATGGTGCAAAGTGGCTCCTGCAATCTGCCATCAAAATGTTGGCACGCGAGTTTTGTTTTCCAGGGAAAAGCGCCGTTGTTTGTGTTTGGGGGTCTGTGGCTGGGAGTGGCCGGCTGGCTAATTAGAATCCACGATACGCAGGATGGTTCCCAGACCAGAGGTGGCACCAGTGCCAAGTCGGGCTGGTTTGATGGTGCAAAGTGGCTCCTGCAATCTGCCATTATAAAGTTGGCATGCCAGTTTTCTTTTCCAGGGAAAAGCGCCGTTGTTTGTGTTTGGGGGCCTGTGGCTGGGAGTGGCCAGCTGGCTCCTTAGAATCCACGATACGCAGGATGGTTCCCAGACCCATGGTGGCACCAGTGCCAAGTCGGGCTGGTTTGATGGTGCAAAGTGGCTCCTCCAATCTGCCATCCTGATGCGGGGTAGCATACTTTTGTTTGCCAGGGAAACCCCCAGTGCTTTGTGTCTGGGGCCTATGGCTGGAAGTGACCGGCTGGCTCCTGAAAAGCTACGATAGGCAGGATGGTTACCAGACCCATGGTGGAACCAGTGCCAAGTTGGGCTGGTTTGATAGTACCAAGTGGCTCCTGCAATCTGCCATCAAAAAGTTGGCAGGCCAGTTTTGCTTTCCAGGGAAAAGCGCCGTTGTTTGTGTTTGGGGGCCTATGGCTGGGAGTGGCCGGCTGGCTAATTAGAATCCACGATACGCAGGATGGTTCCCAGACCAGAGGTGGCACCAGTGCCATGTAGGGCTAGTTTGATGGTGCAAAGTGGCTCCTGCAATCTGCCATGAAAAAGTTAACAGGCGAGTTTTGTTTTCCAGGGAAAAGTGCCGTTGTTTTTGTTTGGTGGACTGTGGCTGGGAGTGGCCGGCTGGCTCCTTAGAATCCATGATACGCAGGATGGTTCCCAGACCAGAGGTGGCACCAGTTCCAAGTCGGGCTGGTTTGATAGTACCAAGTGGCTCCTGCAATCTGCCATCCAGAAGCGGGGCAGCTTACTTTTGTTTGCAAGGGAAACGGGCCGAGGTTTGTGTCTGGGGGCCTATGGCTGGGAGAGACCGGCTGGCTCCTGAAAAGCTACGATAGGCAGGATGGTTACCAGACCCATGGTGGCACCAGTGCCAAGTTGGGCTGATTTGATAGTATCAAGCGGCTCCTGCAATCTGCTATCAAAATTTGGCAGGCGAGTTTTGTTTTCCAGGGAAAAGTGCCGTTGATTTTTTTTGGTGGCCTGTGGCTGGGAGTGGCCGGCTGGCTCCTTAGAATCCACGATACGCAGGATGGTTCCCAGAGCAGAGGTGGCACCAGTTCCAAGTCGGGCTGCTTTGATACTACCAAGTGGCTCCTGAAATCTGCCAACAAAATGTTGGCAGACGAGTTTTGTTTTCCAGGGAAAAGCGCCGTTGTTTTTGTTTGGGGGCCTGTGGATGGGAGTGGCCGGCTGGCTAATTAGAATCCACGATACGCAGGATGGTTCCCAGACCAGAGGTGGCACCAGTGCCAAGTCGGGCTAGTTTGATGGTGCAAAGTGGCTCCTGCAATCTGCCATTAAAAAGTTCGCATGCCAGTTTTGTTTTCCAGGGAAAAGCGCCGTTGTTTGTGTTTGGGGGCCTGTGGCTGGGAGTGGCCAGCTGGCTCCTTAGAATCCACGATACGCAGGATGGTTCCCAGACCAGAGGTGGCACCAGTGCCAAGTCGGGCTGGTTTGATGGTGCAAAGTGGCTCCTCCAATCTGCCATCCTGAAGCGGGGTAGCATACTTTTGTTTGCCAGGGAAACCCCCAGTGCTTTGTGTCTGGAGGCCTATGCCTGGAAGTGACCGGCTGGCTCCTGAAAAGCAACGATAGGCAGGATGGTTACCAGACCCATGGTGGAACCAGTGCCAAATTGGGCTGGTTTGATAGTACCAAGTGGTTCCTGCAATCTGCCATCAAAAAGTTGGCAGGCCAGTTTTGTTTTCCAGGGAAAAGCGCCGTTGTTTGTGTTTGGGGTCCTGTGGCTGGGAGTGGCCGGCTGGCTCCTTAGAATCCACGATACGCAGGATGGTTCCCAGACCAGAGGTGGCACCAGTGCCAAGTTGGGCTGGTTTGATACCACAAAGTGGCTCCTGCAATCTGCCATCCAGAAGCGGGGCAGCTTACTTTGGTTTGCCAGGGAAACGGGCCGAGGTTTGTGTCTGGGGGCCTATGGCTGGGAGTGACTGGCTGGCTCCTGAAAAGCTACGATAGGCAGGATGGTTACCAGGCTCATGGTGGCACCAGTGCCACGTTGGGCTTATTTGATAGTACCAAGCGCCTCCTGCAATCTGCCATCAAAAAGTTGGCAGGCGAGTTTTGTTTTCCAGGGGAAAGCGCCGTTGTTTGTGTTTGGGGGCCTATGGCTGGGAGTGACCGGCTGGCTAATTAGAATCCACGATACGCAGGATGGTTCCCAGACCATGGTGGCACCAGTGCCATGTAGGGCTAGTTTGATGGTGCAAAGTGGCTCCTGCAATCTGCCATGAAAAAGTTAGCAGGCGAGTTTTGTTTTCCAGGGAAAAGTGCCGTTGTTTGTGTTTGGTGGCCTGTGGCTGGGAGTGGCCGGCTGGCTCCTTAGAATCAACGATACGCAGAATGGTTCCCAGACCAGAGGTGGCACCAGTTCCAAGTCGGGCTGGTTTGATAGTACCAAGTGGCTCCTGCAATCTGCCATCCAGAAGCGGGGCAGCTTACTTTTGTTTGCCAGGGAAACGGGCCGAGGTTTGTGTCTGGGGGCCTATGGCTGGGAGTGACCGGCTGGCTCCTGAAAAGCTACGATAGGCAGGATGGTTACCAGACCCATGGTGGCACCAGTGCCAAGTTGGGCTGATTTGATAGTACCAAGCGGCTCCTGCAATCTGCCATCAAAAAGTTGGCAGGCGAGTTTTGTTTTCCAGGGAAAAGTGCCGTTGATTTTTTTTGGTGGCCTGTGGCTGGGAGTGGCCGGCTGGCTCCTTAGAATCCACGATACGCAGGATGGTTCCCAGACCAGAGGTGGCACCAGTGCCAAGTCGGGCTTGTTTGATAGTACCAAGTGGCTCCTGCAATCTGCCATCCAGAAGCGGGGCAGCTTACTTTTGTTTGCAAGGGAAACGGGCCGAGGTTTTTGTCTGGGGGCCTATGGCTGGGAGTGACTGGCTGGCTCCTGAAAGCTACGATAGGCAGGATGGTTACCAGACTCATGGTGGCACCAGTGCCACGTTGGGCTGATTTGA
Source organism: Melospiza melodia melodia (assembly GCF_035770615.1). Lineage (NCBI taxonomy): Eukaryota > Metazoa > Chordata > Aves > Passeriformes > Passerellidae > Melospiza > Melospiza melodia. The sequence goes on along the minus strand of NW_026948806.1, from coordinate 721,197 downwards.
TACTACCAAGCGGCTCCTGCAATCTGCCATCAAAAAGTTGGCAGGCGAGTTTTGTTTTCCAGGGGAAAGCGCCGTTGTTTGTGTTTGGGGGCCTATGGCTGGGAGTGACCGGCTGGCTAATTAGAATCCACGACACGCAGGATGGTTCCCAGACCATGGTGGCCCCAGTGCCAAGTCGGGCTAGTTTGATGCTGCAAAGTGGCTCCTGCAATCTGCCATGAAAAAGTTGGCAGGCGAGTTTTGTTTTCCAGGGAAAAGTGCCGTTGTTTTTGTTTGGTGGACTGTGGCTGGGAGTGGCCGGCTGGCTCCTTAGAATCCACGATACGCAGGATGGTTCCCAGACCAGAGGTGGCACCAGTTCCAAGTCGGGCTGGTTTGATAGTACCAAGTGGCTCCTGCAATCTGCCATCCAGAAGCGGGGCAGCTTACTTTTGTTTGCCAGGGAAACAGGCCGAGGTTTGTGTCTGGGGGCCTATGGCTGGGAGTGACCGGCTGGCTCCTGAAAAGCTACGATACGCAGGATGGTTACGAGACCCATGGTGGCACCAGTGCCAAGTTGGGCTGTTTTGATAATATCAAGTGGCTCCGGCAATCTGCCATCAAAAAGTTGGCAGGCGAGTTTTGTTTTCCAGGGAAAAGTGCCGTTGATTTTTTTTGGTGGCCTGTGGCTGGGAGTGGCCGGCTGGCTCCTTAGAATCCACGATACGCAGGATGGTTCCCAGACCAGAGGTGGCACCAGTTCCAAGTCGGGCTGGTTTGATAGTACCAAGTGGCTCCTGCAATCTGCCATCCAGAAGTGGGGCAGCTTACTTTTGTTTGCCAGGGAAACGGGCCGAGGTTTGTGTCTGGGGGCCTATGGCTGGGAGTGACTGGCTGGCTCCTGAAAAGCTACGATAGGCAGGATGGTTCCCAGACCAGAGGTGGCACCAGTGCCAAGTCGGACTGGTTTGATGGTGCAAAGTGTCTCCTGCAATCTGCCATCAAAAAGTTGGCAGGCGAGTTTTGTTTTCCAGGGAAAAGCGCCGTTGTTTGTGTTTGGGGGCCTATGGCTGGGAGTGGCCGGCTGGCTAATTAGAATCCACGATACACAGGATGGTTCCCAGACCAGAGGTGGCACCAGTGCCAAGTCGGGCTAGTCTGATGGTGCAAAGTGGCTCCTGCAATCTGCCATGAAAAAGTTAGCAGGCGAGTTTTGTTTTCCAGGGAAAAGTGCCGTTGTTTGTGTTTGGTGGACTGTGGCTGGGAGTGGTCGTCTGGCTCCTTAGAATCCACGATACGCAGGATGGTTCCCAGACCAGAGGTGGCACCAGTGCCAAGTCGGGCTAGTTTGATGGTGCAAAGTGGCTCCTGCAATCTGCCATTAAAAAGTTCACATGCCAGTTTTGTTTGCCAGGAAAAGCGCCGTTGTTTGTGTTTGGGGGCCTGTGGCTGGGAGTGGCCAGCTGGCTCCTTAGAATCCACGATACGCAGGATGGTTCCCAGACCAGAGGTGGCACCAGTGCCAAGTCGGGCTGGTTTGATGGTGCAAAGTGGCTCCTCCAATCTGCCATCCTGAAGCGGGGTAGCATACTTTTGTTTGCCAGGGAAACCCCCAGTGCTTTGTGTCTGGAGGCCTATGCCTGGAAGTGACCGGCTGGCTCCTGAAAAGCTACGATAGGCAGGATGGTTACCAGACCCATGGTGGAACCAGTGCCAAATTGAGCTGGTTTGATAGTACCAAGTGGTTCCTGCAATCTGCCATCAAAAAGTTGGCAGGCCAGTTTTGTTTTCCAGGGAAAAGCGCCGTTGTTTGTGTTTGGGGTCCTGTGGCTGGGAGTGGCCGGCTGGCTCCTTAGAATCCACCTTACGCAGGATGGTTCCCAGACCAGAGGTGGCACCAGTGCCAAGTTGGGCTGGTTTGATACCACAAAGTGGCTCCTGCAATCTGCCATCCAGAAGCGGGGCAGCTTACTTTGGTTTGCCAGGGAAACGGGCCGAGGTTTGTGTCTGGGGGCCTATGGCTGGGAGTGACTGGCTGGCTCCTGAAAAGCTACGATAGGCAGGATGGTTACCAGACCTGAGGTGGCACCAGTGCCACGTTGGGCTTATTTGATAGTACCAAGCGCGTCCTGCAATCTGCCATCAAAATGTTGGCAGGTGAGTTTTGTTTTCCAGGGGAAAGCGCCGTTGTTTGTGTTTGGGGGCCTATGGCTGGGAGTGACCGGCTGGCTAATTAGAATCCACGATACGCAGGATGGTTCCCAGACCATGGTGGCACCAGTGCCATGTCGGGCTAGTTTGATGGTGCAAAGTGGCTCCTGCAATCTGCCATGAAAAAGTTGGCAGGCGAGTTTTGTTTTCCAGGGAAAAGTGCCGTTGTTTGTGTTTGGTGGACTGTGGCTGGGAGTGGTCGTCTGGCTCCTTAGAATCCACGATACGCAGGATGGTTCCCAGACCAGAGGTGGCACCAGTTCCAAGTCGGGCTGGTTTGATAGTACCAAGTGGCTCCTGCAATCTGCCATCCAGAAGCGGGGCAGCTTACTTTTGTTTGCCAGGGAAACGGGCCGAGGTTTGTGTCTGGGCGCCGATGGCTGGGAGTGAACGGCTGGCTCCTGAAAAGCTACAATAGGCAGGATGGTTACCAGACCCATGGTGGCACCACTGCAAAGTAGGGCTGATTTCATAGTATAAAGCGGCTCCTGCAATCTGCCATCAAAAAGTTGGCAGGCGAGTTTTGTTTTCCAGGGAAAAGTGCCGTTGATTTTTTTTGGTGGCCTGTGGCTGGGAGTGGCCGGCTGGCTCCTTAGAATGCACGATACGCAGGATGGTTCCCAGAGCAGAGGTGGCACCAGTTCCAAGTCGGGCTGCTTTGATAGTACCAAGTGGCTCCTGAAATCTGCCAACAAAATGTTGGCAGACGAGTTTTGTTTTCCAGGGAAAAGCGCCGTTGTTTGTGTTTGGGGGCCTGTGGCTGGGAGTGGCCGGCTGGCTAATTAGAATCCACGATACGCAGGATGGTTCCCAGACCAGAGGTGGCACCAGTGCCAAGTCGGGCTAGTTTGATGGTGCAAAGTGGCTCCTGCAATCTGCCATTAAAAAGTTGGCATGCCAGTTTTGTTTTCCAGGGAAAAGCGCCGTTGTTTGTGTTTGGGGGCCTGTGGCTGGGAGTGGCCAGCTGGCTCCTTAGAATCCACGATACGCAGGATGGTTCCCAGACCAGAGGTGGCACCAGTGCCAAGTCGGGCTGGTTTGATGGTGCAAAGTGGCTCCTCCAATCTGCCATCCTGAAGCGGGGTAGCATACTTTTGTTTGCCAGGGAAACCCCCAATGCTTTGTGTCTGGGGCCTATGGCTGGAAGTGACCGGCTGGCTCCTGAAAAGCTACGATAGGCAGGATGGTTACCAGACTCATGGTGGCACCAGTGCCAAGTTGGGCTGATTTGATAGTACCAAGCGGCTCCTGCAATCTGCCATCAAAAAGTTGGCAGGCGAGTTTTGTTTTCCAGGGGAAAGCGCCGTTGTTTGTGTTTGGGGGCCTATGGCTGGGAGTGACCGGCTGGCTAATTAGAATCCACGACACGCAGGATGGTTCCCAGACCATGGTGGCACCAGTGCCAAGTCGGGCTAGTTTGATGCTGCAAAGTGGCTCCTGCAATCTGCCATGAAAAAGTTGGCAGGCGAGTTTTGTTTTCCAGGGAAAAGTGCCGTTGTTTTTGTTTGGTGGACTGTGGCTGGGAGTGGCCGGCTGGCTCCTTAGAATCCACGATACGCAGGATGGTTCCCAGACCAGAGGTGGCACCAGTTCCAAGTCGGGCTGGTTTGATAGTACCAAGTGGCTCCTGCAATCTGCCATCCAGAAGCGGGGCAGCTTACTTTTGTTTGCCAGGGAAACAGGCCGAGGTTTGTGTCTGGGGGCCTATGGCTGGGACTGACCGGCTGGCTCCTGAAAAGCTACGATACGCAGGATGGTTACGAGACCCATGGTGGCACCAGTGCCAAGTTGGGCTGATTTGATAATATCAAGCGGCTCCGGCAATCTGCCATCAAAAAGTTGGCAGGCGAGTTTTGTTTTCCAGGGAAAAGTGCCGTTGATTTTTTTTGGTGGCCTGTGACAGGGAGTGGCCGGCTGGCTCCTTAGAATCCACGATACGCAGGATGGTTCCCAGACCAGAGGTGGCACCAGTTCCAAGTCGGGCTGGTTTGATATTACCAAGTGGCTCCTGCAATCTGCCATCCAGAAGTGGGGCAGCTTACTTTTGTTTGCCAGGGAAACGGGCCGAGGTTTGTGTCTGGGGGCCTATGGCTGGGAGTGACTGGCTGGCTCCTGAAAAGCTACGATAGGCAGGATGGTTACCAGACTCATGGTGGCACCAGTGCCACGTTGGGCAGATTTGATAGTACCAAGCGGCTCCTGCAATCTGCCATCAAAAAGTTGGCAGGCGAGGTTTGTTTTCCAGGGAAAAGCGCCGTTGTTTGTGTCTGGGGGCCTATGGCTGGGAGTGGCCGGCTGGCTAATTAGAATCCACGATACGCAGGATGGTTCCCAGACCATGGTGGCACCAGTGCCAAATCGGGCTAGTTTGATGGTGCAAAGTGGCTCCTGCAATCTGCCATCAAAAAGTTGGCAGGCGAGTTTTTTTTTCCAGGGAAAAGCGCCGTTGTTTGTGTTTGGGGGCCTGTGGCTGGGAGTGGCTGGCTGGCTCCTTAGAATCCACGATACGCAGGATGGTTCCCAGACCAGAGGTGGCACCATTGCCAAGTCGGGCTGGTTTGATGGTGCAAAGTGGCTCCTGCAATCTGCCATCAAAATGTTGGCAGGCGAGTTTTGTTTCCCAGGGAAAAGCGCCGTTGTTTGTGTTTGGGGGCCTGTGGCTGGGAGTGGCCGGCTGGCTAATTAGAATCCACGATACGCAGGATGGTTCCCAGACCAGAGGTGGCACCAGTGCCAAGTCAGGCTAGTTTGATGGTGCAAAGTGGCTCTTGCAATCTGCCATCAAAAAGTTGGCATGCCAGTTTGGTTTTCCAGGGAAAAGCGCCGTTGTTTGTGTTTGGGGGCCTGTGGCTAGGATTGGCCAGCTGGCTCCTTAGAATCCACGATACGCAGGATGGTTCCCAGACCAGAGGTGGCACCAGTGCCAAGTCGGGCTGGTTTGATGGTGCAAAGTGGCTCCTGCAATCTGCCATCCTGAAGCGGGGTAGCATACTTTTGTTTGCCAGGGAAACCCCCAGTGCTTTGTGTCTGGGGCCTATGGCTGGAAGTGACCGGCTGGCTCCTGAAAAGCTACGATAGGCAGGATGGTTACCAGACCCATGGTGGAACCAGTGCCAAGTTGGGCTGGTTTGATAGTACCAAGTGGTTCCTGCAATCTGCCATCAAAAAGTTGGCAGGCCAGTTTTGTTTTCCAGGGAAAAGCGCCGTTGTTTGTGTTTGGGGCCCTGTGGCTGGGAGTGGCCGGCTGGCTCCTTAGAATCCACCATACGCAGGATGGTTCCCAGACCAGAGGTGGCACCAGTGCCAAGTTGGGCTGGTTTGATACCACAAAGTGGCTCCTGCAATCTGCCATCCAGAAGCGGGGCAGCTTACTTTTGTTTGCCAGGGAAACGGGCCGAGGTTTGTGTCTGGGGGCCTATGGCTGGGAGTGACTGGCTGGCTCCTGAAAAGCTACGATAGGCAGGATGGTTACCAGACTCATGGTGGCACCAGTGCCACGTTGGGCTGATTTGATAGTACCAAGCGGCTCCTACAATCTGCCATCAAAAAGTTGGCAGGCGAGTTTTGTTTTCCAGGGAAAAGCGCCGTTGTTTGTGTTTGGGGGCCTATGGCTGGGAGTGGCCGGCTGGCTAATTAGAATCCACGATACGCAGGATGGTTCCCAGACCAGAGGTGGCACCAGTGCCATGTCGGGCTAGTTTGATTGTGCAAAGTGGCCCCTGCAATCTGCCATCAAAAAGTTGGCAGGCGAGTTTTGTTTTCCAGGGAAAAGTGCCGTTGTTTGTGTTTGGTGGACTGTGGCTGGGAGTGGCCGGCTGGCTCCTTAGAATCCACGATACGCAGGATGGTTCCCAGACCAGAGGTGGCACCAGTGCCAAGTCGGGCTAGTTTGATGGTGCAAAGTGGCTCCTGCAATCTGCCATCCAGAAGCGGGGTAGCTTACTTTTGTTTGCCAGGGAAACGGGCCGAGGTTTTTGTCTGGAGGCCAATGGGTGGGACTGTCCGGCTGGCTCCTGAAAAGCTACGATAGGCAGGATGGTGACCAGACCCATGGTGGCACCAGTGCCAAGTTGGGCTGGTTTGATAGTACCAAGTGGCTCCTGCAATCTGCCATCAAAAATTTGGCAGGCCAGTTTTGTTTTCCAGGGAAAAGCGCCGTTGTTTGTGTTTGGGGGCCTGTGGCTGGGAGTAGCCGGCTGGCTCCTTAGAATCCACGATACGCAGGATGGTTCCCAGACCAGAGGTGGCACCAGTGCCAAGTCGGGCTGGTTTGATGGTGCAAAGTGGCTCCTGCAATCTGCCATCAAAAAGTTGGCAGGCGAGTTTTGTTTTCCAGGGAAAAGCGCCGTTGCTTGTGTTTGGGGGCCTGTGGCTGGGAGTGGCCGGCTGGCTAATTAGAATCCACGATACGCAGGATGGTTCCCAGACCAGAGGTGGCACCAGTGCCAAGTCGGGCTGGTTTGATGGTGCAAAGTGGCTCCTGCAATCTGCCATCAAAAAGTTGGCAGGCAAGTTTTGTTTTCCAGGGAAAAGCGCCGTTGTTTGTGTTTGGGGGCCTGTGGCTGGGAGTGGCCGTCTGGCTAATTAGAATCCACGATACGCAGGATGGTTCCCAGACCAGAGGTGGCACCAGTTCCAAGTCGGGCTAGTTTGATAGTACCAAGTGGCTCCTGCAATCTGCCATCCAGAAGCGGGGCAGCTTACTTTTGTTTGCCAGGGAAACGGACCGAGGTTTGTGTCTGGGGGCCTATGGCTGGGAGTGACCGGCTGGCTCCTGAAAAGCTACGATAGGCAGGATGGTTACCAGACTCATGGTGACACCAGTGCCAAGTTGGGCTGATTTGATAGTACCAAGCGGCTCCTGCAATCTGCCATCAAAAAGTTGGCAGGCGAGTTTTGTTTTCCAGGGAAAAGTGTCGTTGTTTGTGTTTGGGGGCTTGTGGCTGGGAGTGGCCGGCTGGCTCCTTTGAATCCACGATACGCAGGATGGTTCCCAGACCAGAGGTGGCACCAGTGCCAAGTCGGGCTAGTTTGATGGTGCAAAGTGGCTCCTGCAATCTGCCATCCAGAAGCGGGGTAGCTTACTTTTGTTTGCCAGGGAAACGGGCCGAGGTTTTTTCTGGGGGCCTAGGGGTGGGACTGTCCGGCTGGCTCCTGAAAAGCTACGATAGGCAGGATGGTGACCAGACCCATGGTGGCACCAGTGCCAAGTTGGGCTGGTTTGATAGTACCAAGTGGCTCCTGCAATCTGCCATCAAAATGTTGGCAGGCGAGTTTTGTTTTCCAGGGAAAAGCGCCGTTGTTTGTGTTTGGGGGCCTGTGTCTGGGAGTGGCCGGCTGGCTCCTTAGAATCCACGATACGCAGGATGGTTCCCAGACCAGAGGTGGCACCAGTGCCAAGTCGGGCTGGTTTCATGGTGCAAAGTGGCTCCTGCAATCTGCCATCAAAATGTTGGCAGGCCACTTTTGTTTTCCAGGGAAAAGCGCCGTTGTTTGTGTTCGGGGGCCTGTGGCTGGGAGTGGCCGGCTGGCTTATTAGAATCCACGATACGCAGGATGGTTCCCAGACCAGAGGTGGCACCAGTGCCAAGTCGGGCTAGTTTGATGGTGCAAAGTGGCTCCTGCAATCTGCCATTAAAAAGTTGGCATGCCAGTTTTGTTTTCCAGGGAAAAGCGCCGTTGTTTGTGTTTGGGGGCCTGTGGCTGGGAGTGGCCAGCTGGCTCCTTACAATCCACGATACGCAGGATGGTTCCCAGACCAGAGGTGGCACCAGTGCCAAGTCGGGCTGGTTTGATGGTGCAAAGTGGCTCCTCCAATCTGCCATCCTGAAGCGGGGTAGCATACTTTTGTTTGCCAGGGAAACCCCCAGTGCTTTTTGTCTGGGGCCTATGGCTGGAAGTGACCGGCTGGCTCCTGAGAAGCTACGATAGGCAGGATGGTTACCAGACCCATGGTGGAACCGGTGCCAAGTTGGGCTGGTTTGATAGTACCAAGTGGTTCCTGCAATCTGCCATGAAAAAGTTGGCAGGCCAGTTTTGTTTTCCAGGGAAAAGCGCCGTTGTTTGTGTTTGGGGGCCTGTGGCTGGGAGTGGCCGGCTGGCTCCTTAGAATCCACGATACGCAGGATGGTTCCCAGACCAGAGGTGGCACCAGTGCCAAGTTTGGCTGGTTTGATACCACAAAGTTGCTCCAGCAATCTGCCATCCAGAAGCGGGGCAGCTTACTTTTGTTTGCCAGGGAAACGGGCCGAGGTTTGTGTCTGGGGGCCTATGGCTGGGAGTGACTGGCTGGCTCCTGAAAAGCTACGATAGGCAGGATGGTTACCAGACTCATGGTGGCACCAGTGCCAAATTGGGCTGATTTGATAGTACCAAGCGGCTCCTGCAATCTGCCATCTAAAAGTTGGCAGGCGAGTTTTGTTTTCCAGGGAAAAGCGCCGTTGTTTGTGTTTGGGGGCCTATGGCTGGGAGTGGCCGGCTGGCTCCTTAGAATCCACGATACGCAGGATGGTTCCCAGACCAGAGGTGGCACCAGTGCCATGTCTGGCTAGTTTGATGGTGCAAAGTGGCTCCTGCAATCTGCCATGAAAAAGTTGGCAGGCGAGTTTTGTTTTCCAGGGAAAAGTGCCGTTGTTTGTGTTTGGTGGACTGTGGCTGGGAGTGGCCGGCTGGCTCCTTAGAATCCACGATACGGAGGATGGTTCCCAGACCAGAGGTGGCACCAGTTCCAAGTCGGGCTGGTTTGATAGTACCAAGTGGCTCCTGCAATCTGCCATCCAGAAGCGGGGCAGCTTACTTTTGTTTGCCAGGGAAACGGGCCGAGGTTTGTGTCTGGGGGCCTATGGCTGGGAGTGACCGGCTGGCTCCTGAAAAGCTACGATAGGCAGGATGTTTACCAGACCCATGGTGGCACCAGTGCCAAGTTGGGCTGATTTGATTGTACCAAGCGGCTCCTGCAATCTGCCATCAAAAAGTTGGCAGGCGAGTTTTGTTTTCCAGGGAAAAGCGCCGTTGTTTGTGTTTGGGGGCCTATGGCTGGGAGTGGCCGGCTGGCTCCTTAGAATCCACGATACGCAGGATGGTTCCCAGACCAGAGGTGGCACCAGTGCCATGTCTGGCTAGTTTGATGGTGCAAAGTGGCTCCTGCAATCTGCCATGAAAAAGTTGGCAGGCGAGTTTTGTTTTCCAGGGAAAAGTGCCGTTGTTTGTGTTTGGTGGCCTGTGGCTGGGAGTGGCCGGCTGGCTCCTTAGAATCCTCGATACGCAGGATGGTTCCCAGACCAGAGGTGGCACCAGTTCCAAGTCGGGCTGGTTTGATAGTACCAAGTGGCTCCTGCAATCTGCCATCCAGAAGCGGAGCAGCTTACTTTTGTTTGCCAGGGAAACGGGCCGAGGTTTGTGTCTGGGGGCCTATGGCTGGGAGTGACTGGCTGGCTCCTGAAAAGCTACAATAGGCAGGATGGATACCAGACCCATGGTGGCACCAGTGCCAAGTTGGGCTGATTTGATAGTATCAAGCGGATCCTGCAATCTGCCATCAAAATGTTGGCAGGCCAGTTTTGTTTTCCAGGGAAAAGTGTCGTTGTTTTTGTTTGGGGGCTTGTGGCTGGGAGTGGCCGGCTGGCTCCTTAGAATCCACGATACGCAGGATGGTTCCCAGACCAGAGGTGGCACCAGTGCCAAGTTGGGCTGGTTTGATACCACAAAGTGGCTCCTGCAATCTGCCATCCAGAAGCGGGGCAGCTTACTTTTGTTTGCCAGGGAAACGGGCCGAGGTTTGTGTCTGAGAGCCTATGGCTGGGAGTGACTGGCTGGCTCCTGAAAAGCTACGATAGGCACGATGGTTACCAGACTCATGGTGGCACCAGTGCCAAGTTGGGCTGATTTTATAGTATCAAGCGGCTCCTGCAATCTGCCATCAAAAAGTTAGCAGGCGAGTTTTGTTTTCCAGGGAAAAGCGCCGTTGTTTGTGTTTGGGGGCCTATGGCTGGGAGTGGCCGGCTGGCTAATTAGAATCCACGATACGCAGGATGGTTCCCAGACCATGGTGGCACCAGTGCCATGTCGGGCTAGTTTGATGGTGCAAAGTGGCTCCTGCAATCTGCCATGAAAAAGTTAGCAGGCGAGTTTTGTTTTCCAGGGAAAAGTGCTGTTGTTTGTGTTTGGTGGACTGTGGCTGAGAGTGGCCGGCTGGCTCCTTAGAATCCACGATACGCAGGATGGTTCCCAGACCAGAGGTGGCACCAGTTCCAAGTCGGGCTGGTTTGATAGTACCAAGTGGCTCCTGCAATCTGCCATCCAGAAGCGGGGCAGCTTACTTTAGTTTGCCAGGGAAACGGGCCGAGGTTTGTGTCTGGGGGCCTATGGCTGGGAGTGACCAGCTGGCTCCTGAAAAGCTACGATAGGCAGGATGGTTACCAGACCCATGGTGTCACCAGTGCCAAGTTGGGCTGATTTGATAGTACCAAGCGGCTCCTGCAATCTGCCATCAAAAAGTTGGCAGGCCAGTTTTGTTTTCCAGGGAAAAGTGCCGTTGATTTTTTTTGGTGGCCTGTGGCTGGGAGTGGCCGGCTGGCTCCTTTGAATCCACGATACGCAGGATGGTTCCCAGACCAGAGGTGGCACCAGTTCCAAGTCGGGCTTGTTTGATAGTACCAAGTGGCTCCTGCAATCTGCCATCCAGAAGCGGGGCAGCTTACTTTTGTTTGCAAGGGAAACGGGCCGAGGTTTTTGTCTGGGGGCCTATGGCTGGGAGTGACTGGCTGGCTCCTGAAATGCTACGATAGGCAGGATGGTGACCAGACTCATGGTGGCACCAGTGCCACGTTGGGCTGATTTGATAGTACCAAGCGGCTCCTGCAATCTGCCATCAAAAAGTTGGCAGGCGAGTTTTGTTTTCCAGGGGAAAGCGCCGTTGTTTGTGTCTGGGGGCCTATGGCTGGGAGTGGCCGGCTGGCTAATTAGAATCCACGATACGCAGGATGGTTCCCAGACCATGGTGGCACCAGTGCCAAGTCGGGCTAGTTTGATGGTGCAAAGTGGCTCCTGCAATCTGCCATGAAAAAGTTGGCAGGCGAGTTTTGTTTTCCAGGGAAAAGTGCCGTTGTTTTTGTTTGGTGGACTGTGGCTGGGAGTGGCCGGCTGGCTCTTTAGAATCCACGATACGCAGGATGGTTCCCAGACCAGAGGTGGCACCAGTTCCAAGTCGGTCCAGTTTGATAGTACCAAGTGGCTCCTGCAATCTGCCATCCAGAAGCGGGGCAGCTTACTTTTGTTTGCCAGGGAAACGGGCCGAGGTTTGTGTCTGGGGGCCTATGGCTGGGAGTGACCGGCTGGCTCCTGAAAAGCTAGGATAGGCAGGATGTTTACCAGACCCATGGTGGCACCAGTGCCAAGTTGGGCTGATTTGATAGTACCAAGCGGCTCCTGCAATCTGCCATCAAAAAGTTGGCAGGCGAGTTTTGTTTTCCAGGGAAAAGCGCCGTTGTTTGTGTTTGGGGGCCTATGGCTGGGAGTGGCCGGCTGGCTCCTTAGAATCCACGATACGCAGGATGGTTCCCAGACCAGAGGTGGCACCAGTGCCATGTCTGGCTAGTTTGATGGTGCAAAGTGGCTCCTGCAATCTGCCATGAAAAAGTTGGCAGGCGAGTTTTGTTTTCCAGGGAAAAGTTCCGTTGTTTGTGTTTGGTGGCCTGTGGCTGGGAGTGGCCGGCTGGCTCCTTAGAATCCTCGATACGCAGGATGGTTCCCAGACCAGAGGTGGCACCAGTTCCAAGTCGGGCTGGTTTGATAGTACCAAGTGGCTCCTGCAATCTGCCATCCAGAAGCGGAGCAGCTTACTTTTGTTTGCCATGGAAACGGGCCGAGGTTTGTGTCTGGGGGCCTATGGCTGGGAGTGACCGGCTGGCTCCTGAAAAGCTACAATAGGCAGGATGGATACCAGACCCATGGTGGCACCAGTGCCAAGTTGGGCTGATTTGATAGTATCAAGCGGATCCTGCAATCTGCCATCAAAATGTTGGCAGGCGAATTTTGTTTTCCAGGGAAAAGTGTCGTTGTTTGTGTTTGGGGGCTTGTGGCTGGGAGTGGCCGGCTGGCTCCTTAGAATCCACGATACGCAGGATGGTTCCCAGACCAGAGGTGGCACCAGTGCCAAGTTGGGCTGGTTTGATACCACAAAGTGGCTCCTGCAATCTGCCATCCAGAAGCGGGGCAGCTTACTTTTGTTTGCCAGGGAAACGGGCCGAGGTTTGTGTCTGGGGGCCTATGGCTGGGAGTGACTGGCTGGCTCCTGAAAAGCTACGATAGGCACGATGTTTACCAGACTCATGGTGGCACCAGTGCCAAGTTGGGCTGATTTTATAGTATCAAGCGGCTCCTGCAATCTGCCATCAAATAGTTAGCAGGCGAGTTTTGTTTTCCAGGGAAAAGCGCCGTTGTTTGTGTTTGGGGGCCTATGGCTGGGAGTGGCCGGCTGGCTAATTAGAATCCACGATACGCAGGATGGTTCCCAGACCATGGTGGCACCAGTGCCATGTCGGGCTAGTTTGATGGTGCAAAGTGGCTCCTGCAATCTGCCATGAAAAAGTTAGCAGGCGAGTTTTGTTTTCCAGGGAAAAGTGCCGTTGATTTTTTTTGGTGGCCTGTGGCTGGGAGTGGCCGGCTGGCTCCTTTGAATCCACGATACGCAGGATGGTTCCCAGACCAGAGGTGGCACCAGTGCCAAGTCGGGCTTGTTTGATAGTACCAAGTGGCTCCTGCAATCTGCCATCCAGAAGCGGGGCAGCTTACTTTTGTTTGCAAGGGAAACGGGCCGAGGTTTTTGTCTGGGGGCCTATGGCTGGGATTGACTGGCTGGCTCCTGAAATGCTACGATAGGCAGGATGGTGACCATACTCATGGTGGCACCAGTGCCACGTTGGGCTGATTTGATAGTACCAAGCGGCTCCTGCAATCTGCCATCAAAAAGTTGGCAGGCGAGTTTTGTTTTCCAGGGGAAAGCGCCGTTGTTTGTGTTTGGGGGCCTATGGCTGGGAGTGGCCGGCTGGCTAATTAGAATCCACGATACGCAGGATGGTTCCCAGACCATGGTGGCACCAGTGCCAAGTCGGGCTAGTTTGATGGTGCAAAGTGGCTCCTGCAATCTGCCATGAAAAAGTTGGCAGGCGAGTTTTGTTTTCCAGGGAAAAGTGCCGTTGTTTGTGTTTGGTGGACTGTGGCTGGGAGTGGCCGGCTGGCTCCTTAGAATCCACGATACGCAGGATGGTTCCCAGACCAGAGGTGGCACCAGTTCCAAGTCGGTCCAGTTTGATAGTACCAAGTGGCTCCTGCAATCTGCCATCCAGAAGCGGGGCAGCTTACTTTTGTTTGCCAGGGAAACGGTCCGAGGTTTGTGTCTGGGGGCCTATGGCTGGGAGTGACCGGCTGGCTCCTGAAAAGCTACGATAGGCAGGATGTTTACCAGACCCATGGTGGCACCAGTGCCAAGTTGGGCTGATTTGATAGTACCAAGCGGCTCCTGCAATCTGCCATTAAAAAGTTGGCAGGCGAGTTTTGTTTTCCAGGGAAAAGTGCCGTTGATTTTTTTTGGTGGCATTTGGCTGGGAGTGGCCGGCTGGCTCCTTAGAATCCACGATACGCAGGATGGTTCCCAGACCAGAGGTGGCACCAGTTCCAAGTCGGGCTGGTTTGATAGTACCAAGGGGGTCCTGCAATCTGCCATCCAGAAGCGGAGCAGATTACTTTTGTTTGCCAGGGAAACGGGCCGAGGTTTGTGTCTGGGGGCCTATGGCTGGGAGTGACCGGCTGGCTCCTGAAAAGCTACAATAGGCAGGATGGTTACCAGACCCATGGTGGCACCAGTGCCAAGTTGGGCTGATTTGATAGTACCAAGCGGCTCCTGCAATCTGCCATTAAAAAGTTGGCAGGCGAGTTTTGTTTTCCAGGGAAAAGTGCCGTTGATTTTTTTTGGTGGCCTGTGGCTAGGAGTGGCCGGCTGGCTCCTTAGAATCCACGATACGCAGGATGGTTCCCAGACCAGAGGTGGCACCAGTTCCAAGTCGGGCTTGTTTGATAGTACCAAGTGGCTCCTGCAATCTGCCATCCAGAAGCGGGGCAGCTTACTTTTGTTTGCAAGGGAAACGGGCCGAGGTTTTTGTCTGGGGCCTATGGCTGGGAGTGACTGGCTGGCTCCTGAAAAGCTACGATAGGCAGGATGGTTACCAGACTCATGGTGGCACCAGTGCCACGTTGGGCTGATTTGATAGTACCAAGCGGCTCCTGCAATCTGCCATCAAAAAGTTGGCAGGTGAGTTTTGTTTTCCAGGGGAAAGCGCCGTTGTTTGTGTTTGGGGGCCTATGGCTGGGAGTGGCCGGCTGGCTAATTAGAATCCACGATACGCAGGATGGTTCCCAGACCATGGTGGCACCAGTGCCAAGTCGGGCTAGTTTGATGGTGCAAAGTGGCTCCTGCAATCTGCCATGAAAAAGTTGGCAGGCGAGTTTTGTTTTCCAGGGAAAAGTGCCGTTGTTTGTGTTTGGTGGACTGTGGCTGGGAGTGGCCGGCTGGCTCCTTAGAATCCACAATACGCAGGATGGTTCCCAGACCAGAGGTGGCACCAGTGCCAAGTCGGGCTGGTTTGATAGTAGCAAGTGGCTCCTGCAATCTGCCATCCAGAAGCGGGGATGCTTACTTTTGTTTGCCAGGGAAACGGGCCGAGGTTTGTGTCTGGGGGCCTATGGCTGGGAGTGACCGGCTGGCTCCTGAAAAGCTACGATAGGCAGGATGGTTACCAGACTCATGGTGGCACCAGTGCCAAGTTGGGCTGATTTGATAGTACCAAGCGGCTCCTGCAATCTGCCATCAAAATGTTGGCAGGCGAGTTTTGTTTTCCAGGGAAAAGTGTCGTTGTTTGTGTTTGGGGGCTTGTGGCTGGGAGTGGCCGGCTGGCTCCTTAGAATCCACGATACGCAGGATGGTTCCCAGGCCAGAGGTGGCACCAGTGCCAAGTCAGGCTAGTTTGATGGTGCAAAGTGGATCCTGCAATCTGCCATCCAGAAGCGGGGTAGCTTACTTTTGTTTGCCAGGGAAACGGGCCGAGGTTTTTGTCTGGGGGCCGATGGGTGGGACTGTCCGGCTGGCTCCTGAAAAGCTACGATAGGCAGGATGGTGACCAGACCCATGGTGGCACCAGTGCCAAGTTGGGCTGGTTTGATAGTACCAAGTGGCCCCTGCAATCTGCCATCAAAAAGTTGGCAGGCGAGTTTTGTTTTCCAGGGAAAAGCGCCGTTGTTTGTGTTTGGGGGCCTGTGGCTGGCAGTGGCCGGCTGGCTCCTTAGAATCCACGATACGCAGGATGGTTCCCAGACCAGAGGTGGCACCAGTGCCAAGTCGGGCTGGTTTGATGGTGCAAAGTGGCTCCTGCAATTTGCCATCAAAATGTTGGCAGGCGAGATTTGTGTTCCAGGGAAAAGCGCCGTTGTTTGTGTTTGGAGGCCTGTGGCTGGGAGTGGCCGGCTGGCTAATAAGAATCCACGATACGCAGGATGGTTCCCAGACCATGGTGGCACCAGTGCCAAGTCGGGCTAGTTTGATGGTGCAAAGTGACTCCTGCAATCTGCCATGAAAAAGTTGGCAGGCGAGTTTTGTTTTCCAGGGAAAAGTGCCGTTATTTGTGTTTGGTGGACTGTGGCTGGGAGTGGCCGGCTGGCTCCTTAGAATCCACGATACGCAGGATGGTTCCCAGACCAGAGGTGGCACCAGTGCCAAGTCGGGCTGGTTTGATAGTAGCAAGTGGCTCCTGCAATCTGCCATCCAGAAGCGGGGCAGCTTACTTTTGTTTGCCAGGGAAACGGGCCGAGGTTTGTGTCTGGGGGCCAATGGCTGGGAGTGACCGGCTGGCTCCTGAAAAGCTACGATAGGCAGGATGGTTACCAGACTCATGGTGGCACCAGTGCCAAGTTGGGCTTATTTGATAGTACCAAGCGGCTCCTGCAATCTGCCATCAAAAAGTTGGCAGGCGAGTTTTGTTTTCCAGGGAAAAGTGTCGTTGTTTGTGTTTGGGGGCTTGTGGCTGGGAGTGGCCGGCTGGCTCCTTAGAATCCACGATACGCAGGATGGTTCCCAGACCAGAGGTGGCACCAGTGCCAAGTCGGGCTGGTTTGATGGTGCAAAGTGGCTCCTGCAATCTGCCATCAAAATGTTGGCAGGCGAGTTTTGTTTTCCAGGGAAAAGCGCCGTTGTTTGTGTTTGGGGGCCTGTGGCTGGGAGTGGCCAGCTGGCTCCTTAGAATCCACGATACGCAGGATGGTTCCCAGACCAGAGGTGGCACCAGTGCCAAGTCGGGCTGGTTTGATGGTGCAAAGTGGCTCCTGCAATCTGCCATCCTGAAGCGGGGTAGCATACTTTTGTTTGCCAGGGAAACCCCCAGTGCTTTGTGTCTGGGGCCTATGGCTGGAAGTGACGGGCTGGCTCCTGAAAAGCTACGATAGGCAGGATGGTTACCAGACCCATGGTGGAACCAGTGCCAAGTTGGGCTGGTGTGATAGTACCAAGTGGTTCCTGCAATCTGCCATCAAAAAGTTGGCAGGCCAGTTTTGTTTTCCAGGGAAAATCGCCGTTGTTTGTGTTTGGGGTCCTGTGGCTGGGAGTGGCCGGCTGGCTCCTTAGAATCCACGATACGCAGGATGGTTCCCAGACCAGAGGTGGCACCAGTGCCAAGTTGGGCTGGTTTGATACCAAAAAGTGGCTCCTGCAATCTGCCATCCAGAAGCGGGGCAGCTTCCTTTTGTTTGCCAAGGAAACGGGACGTGGTTTGTGTCTGGGGGCCTATGGCTGGGAGTGACCGGCTGGCTCCTGAAAAGCTACGATAGGCAGGATGGTGACCAGACCCATGGTGGCACCAGTGCCAAGTTGGGCTGGTTTGATAGTACCAAGCGGCTCCTGCAATCTGCCATCAAAAAGTTGGCAGGCGAGTTCTGTTTTCCAGGGAAAAGCGCCGTTGTTTGTGTTTGGGGGCCTGTGGCTGGGAGTGGCCGGCTGGCTCCTTAGAATCCACGATACGCAGGATGGTTCCCAGACCAGAGGTGGCACCAGTGCCAAGTCGGGCTGGTTTGATGGTGCAAAGTGGCTCCTGCAATCTGCCATCCAGAAGCGGGGCAGCCGAGTTTTTTTTGCCAGAGAAAAGGGCCGTGGTTTGTGTCTGGGGGCCTATGGCTGGGAGTGGCCGGCTGGCTCCTTAAAATGCTCGTTACGCAGGATGGTGACCAGACCCAAGGTGGCACCAGTGCCAAGTTGTGCTGTTTTTGTAGTACCAAGTGCGTCCTGCAATTTGCCATCCAGAAGAGGGGCAGTTGAGTTTTGTTTGCCAGAGAAAAGGGCCCTGGTTTGTGTTTGAGGGCATATGGCTGAGAGTGGCCGGCTGACCCCTGAAAATCCACAATAGGCAGGATGGTTCCCAGAGCCAAGGCGGCACCAGTGCCAAGTCGGGCTGGTTTGATAGTACTAAATAGCTCCTGCAATCTGCCATCCAGAAGCGGGGCAGCTTAATTTTGTTTGCCAGGGAAACGGGCCGAGGTTTGTGTCTGGGGGCCTATGGCTGGGAGTGACCGGCTGGCTCCTGAAAAGCTACGATAGGCAGGATGGTTACCAGACCCATGGTGGCACCAGTGCCAAGTTGGGCTGGTTTGATAGTATCAAGCGGCTCCTGCAATCTGCCATCAAAAAGTTGGCAGGCGAATTTGGTTTTCCAGGGAAAAGCGCCGTTGTTTGTGTTTGGGGTCCTGTGGCT
The DNA here is from genome assembly GCF_035770615.1 of Melospiza melodia melodia. NCBI lineage: Eukaryota > Metazoa > Chordata > Aves > Passeriformes > Passerellidae > Melospiza > Melospiza melodia. The sequence continues at coordinate 703,219 of NW_026948806.1, read as the reverse complement.
GGGAGTGGCCGGCTGGCTCCTTAGAATCCACGATACGCAGGATGGTTCCCAGACCAGAGGTGGCACCAGTGCCAAGTTGGGCTGGTTTGATACCACAAAGTGGCTCCTGCAATCTGCCATCCAGAAGCGGGGCAGCTTACTTTTGTTTGCCAGGGAAACGGGCCAAGATTTGTGTCTGGGGGCCTATGGCTGGGAGTGTCTGGCTGGCTCCTGAAAAGCTACGATAGGCAGGATGGTTACCAGACTCATGGTGGCACCAGTGCCACGTTGGGCTGGTTTGATAGTACCAAGCGGCTCCTGCAATCTGCCATCAAAAAGTTGGCAGGCGAGTTTTGTTTTCCAGGGAAAAGCGCCGTTGTTTGTGTTTGGGGGCCTATGGCTGGGAGTGGCCGGCTGGCCAATTAGAATCCACGATACGCAGGATGGTTCCCAGGCCATGGTGGCACCAGTGCCATGTCGGGCTAGTTTGATGGTGCAAAGTGGCTCCTGCAATCTGCCATGAAAAAGTTAGCAGGCGAGTTTTGTTTTCCAGGGAAAAGTGCTGTTGTTTGTGTTTGGTGGACTGTGGCTGGGAGTGGCCGGCTGGCTCCTTAGAATCCACGATACGCAGGATGGTTCCCAGACCAGAGGTGGCACCAGTTCCAAGTCGGGCTGGTATGATAGTACCAAGTGGCTCCTGTCATCTGCCATCCAGAAGCGTGGCAGCTTACTTTTGTTTGCCAGGGAAACGGGCCGAGGTTTGTGTCTGGGGGCCTATGGCTGGGAGTGACCGGCTGGCTCCTGAAAAGCTACGATAGGCAGGATGGTTACCAGACCCATGGTGGCACCAGTGCCAAGTTGGGCTGATTTGATAGTACCAAGCGGCTCCTGCAATCTGCCATCAAAAAGTTGGCAGGCGAGTTTTGTTTTCCAGGGAAAAGTGCCATTGATTTTTTTTGGTGGCCTGTGGCTGGGAGTGGCCGGCTGGCTCCTTAGAATCCACGATACGCAGGATGGTTCCCAGACCAGAGGTGGCACCAGTTCCAAGTCGGGCTTGTTTGATAGTACCAAGTGGCTCCTGCAATCTGCCATCCAGAAACGGGGCAGCTTACTTTTGTTTGCAAGGGAAACGGGCCGAGGTTTTTGTCTGGGGGCCTATGGCTGGGAGTGACTGGCTGGCTCCTGAAAAGCTACGATACGCAGGATGTTTACCAGACTCATGGTGGCACCAGTGCCTCGTTGGGCTGATTTGATATTACCAAGCGGCTCCTGCAATCTGCCATCAAAAAGTTGGCAGGTGAGTTTTGTTTTCCAGGGGAAAGCGCCGTTGTTTTGTTTGGGGGCCTATGGCTGGGAGTGGCCGGCTGGCTAATTAGAATCCACGATACGCAGGATGGTTCCCAGACCATGGTGGCACCAGTGCCAAGTCGGGCTAGTTTGATGGTGCAAAGTGGCTCCTGCAATCTGCCATGAAAAAGTTGGCAGGCGAGTTTTGTTTTCCAGGGAAAAGTGCCGTTGTTTGTGTTTGGTGGACTGTGGCTGGGAGTGGCCGGCTGGCTCCTTAGAATCCACGATACGCAGGATGGTTCCCAGACCAGAGGTGGCACCAGTTCCAAGTCGGGCTTGTTTGATAGTACCAAGTGGCTCCTGCAATCTGCCTTCCAGAAGCGGGGCAGCTTACTTTTGTTTGCAAGGGAAACGGGCCGAGGTTTTTGTCTGGGGGCCTATGGCTGGGAGTGACTGGCTGGCTCCTGAAAAGCTACGATAGGCAGGATGGTTACCAGACTCATGGTGGCACCAGTGGCACGTTGGGCTGATTTGATAGTAACAAGCGGCTCCTGCAATCTGCCATCAAAAAGTTGGCAGGCGAGTTTAGTTTTCCAGGGGAAAGCGCCGTTGATTGTGTTTGGGGGCCTATGGCTGGGAGTGGCCAGCTGGCTAATTAGAATCCACGATACGCAGGATGGTTACAAGACCAGAGGTGGCCCCAGTGCCAAGTTGGGCTGGTTTGATAGTACCAAGTGGCTCCTGCAATCTGCCATCAAAAAGTTGGCAGGCGAGTTTTGTTTTCCAGGGAAAAGCGCCGTTGTTTGTGTTTGGTGGACTGTGGCTGGGAGTGGCCGGCTGGCTCCTTAGAATCCACGATACTCATGATGGTTCCCAGACCAGAGGTGGCACCATTGCCAAGTCGGGCTTGTTTGATAGTACCAAGTGGCTCCTGCAATCTGCCATCCAGAAGCGGGGCAGCTTACTTTTGTTTGCCAGGGAAACGGGCCGAGATTTGTGTCTGGGGGCCTATGGCTGGGAGTGACTGGCTGGCTCCTGAAAAGCTACGATAGGCAGGATGGTTACCAGACTCATGGTGGCACCAGTGCCACGTTGGGCTGGTTTGATAGTACCAAGCGGCTCCTGCAATCTGCCATCAAAAAGTTGGCAGGCGAGTTTTGTTTTCCAGGGAAAAGCGCCGTTGTTTGTGTTTGGGGGCCTATGGCTGCGAGTGGCCGGCTGGCTAATTAGAATCCACGATACGCAGGATGGTTCCCAGACCATGGTGGCACCAGTGCCATGTCGGGCTAGTTTGATGGTGCAAAGTGGCTCCTGCAATCTGCCATGAAAAAGTTAGCAGGCGAGTTTTGTTTTCCAGGGAAAAGTGCCGTTGTTTGTGTTTGGTGGACTGTGGCTGGGAGTGGCCGGCTGGCTCCTTAGAATCCACGATACGCAGGATGGTTCCCAGACCAGAGGTGGCACCAGTGCCAAGATGGGCTGGTTTGATAGTACCAAGTGGCTCCTGCCATCTGCCATCCAGAAGCGGGGCAGCTTACTTTTGTTTGCCAGGGAAACGGGCCGAGGTTTGTGTCTGGGGGCCTATGGCTGGGAGTGACCGGCTGGCTCCTGAAAAGCTACGATAGGCAGGATGGTTACCAGACCCATGGTGGCACCAGTGCCAAGTTGGGCTGATTTGATAGTACCAAGCGGCTCCTGCAATCTGCCATCAAAAAGTTGGCAGGCGAGTTTTGTTTTCCAGGGAAAAGTTGCATTGATTTTTTTTGGTGGCCTGTGGCTGGGAGTGGCCGGCTGGCTCCTTAGAATCCACGATACGCAGGATGGTTCCCAGACCAGAGGTGGCACCAGTTCCAAGTCGGGCTTGTTTGATAGTACCAAGTGGCTCCTGCAATCTGCCATCCAGAAGCGGGGCAGCTTACTTTTGTTTGCAAGGGAAACGGGCCGAGGTTTTTGTCTGGGGGCCTATGGCTGGGAGTGACTGGCTGGCTCCTGAAAAGCTACGATAGGCAGGATGGTTACCAGACTCATGGTGGCACCAGTGCCACGTTGGGCTGATTTGATAGTACCAAGCGGCTCCTGCAATCTGCCATCAAAAAGTTGGCAGGTGAGTTTTGTTTTCCAGGGGAAAGCGCCGTTGTTTTGTTTGGGGGCCTATGGCTGGGAGTGGCCGGCTGGCTAATTAGAATCCACGATACGCAGGATGGTTCCCAGGCCATGGTGGCACCAGTGCCAAGTCGGGCTAGTTTGATGGTGCAAAGTGGCTCCTGCAATCTGCCGTGAAAAAGTTTGCAGGCGAGTTTTGCTTTCCAGGGAAAAGTGCCGTTGTTTGTGTTTGGTGGACTGTGGCTGGGAGTGGCCGGCTGGCTCCTTAGAATCCACGATACGCAGGATGGTTCCCAGACCAGAGGTGGCACCAGTTCCAAGTTGGGCTGGTTTGATAGTACCAAGTGGCTCCTGCAATCTGCCATCCAGAAGCGGGGCAGCTTACTTTTGTTTGCCAGGGAAACGGGCCGAGGTTTGTGTCTGGGGGCCTATGGCTGGGAGTGACCGGCTGGCTCCTGAAAAGCTACGATAGGCAGGATGGTTACCAGACTCATGGTGGCACCAGTGCCAACTTGGGCTGATTAGATAGTACCAAGCGGCTCCTGCAATCTGCCATCAAAATGTTGGCATGCGAGTTTTGTTTTCCAGGGAAAAGTGTCGTTGTTTGTGTTTGGGGGCTTGTGGCTGGGAGTGGCCGGCTGGCTCCTTAGAATCCACGATACGCAGGATGGTTCCCAGGCCAGAGGTGGCACCAGTGCCAAGTCAGGCTAGTTTGATGGTGCAAAGTGGATCCTGCAATCTGCCATCCAGAAGCGGGGTAGCTTACTTTTGTTTGCCAGGGAAACGGGCCGAGGTTTTTGTCTGGGGGCCGATGGGTGGGACTGTCCGGCTGGCTCCTGAAAAGCTACGATAGGCAGGATGGTGACCAGACCCATGGTGGCACCAGTGCCAAGTTGGGCGGGTTTGATAGTACCAAGTGGCCCCTGCAATCTGCCATCAAAAAGTTGGCAGGCGAGTTTTGTTTTCCAGGGAAAAGCGCCGTTGTTTGTGTTTGGGGGCCTGTGGCTGGCAGTGGCCGGCTGGCTCCTTAGAATCCACGATACGCAGGATGGTTCCCAGACCAGAGGTGGCACCAGTGCCAAGTCGGGCTGGTTTGATGGTGCAAAGTGGCTCCTGCAATCTGCCATCAAAATGTTGGCAGGCGAGTTTTGTTTTCCAGGGAAAAGCGCCGTTGTTTGTGTTTGGAGGCCTGTGGCTGGGAGTGGCCGGCTGGCTAATTAGAATCCACGATACGCAGGATGGTTCCCAGACCATGGTGGCACCAGTGCCAAGTCGGGCTAGTTTGATGGTGCAAAGTGGCTCCTGCAATCTGCCATGAAAAAGTTGGCAGGCGAGTTTTGTTTTCCAGGGAAAAGTGCCGTTGTTTGTGTTTGGTGGACTGTGGCTGGGAGTGGCCGGCTGGCTCCTTAGAATCCACGATACGCAGGATGGTTCCCAGACCAGAGGTGGCACCAGTGCCAAGTCGGGCTGGTTTGATAGTAGCAAGTGGCTCCTGCAATCTGCCATCCAGAAGCGGGGCAGCTTAATTTTGTTTGCCAGGGAAACGGGCCGAGGTTTGTGTCTGGGGGCCAATGGCTGGGAGTGACCGGCTGGCTCCTGAAAAGCTACGATAGGCAGGATGGTTACCAGACTCATGGTGGCACCAGTGCCAAGTTGGGCTTATTTGATAGTACCAAGCGGCTCCTGCAATCTGCCATCAAAAAGTTGGCAGGCGAGTTTTGTTTTCCAGGGAAAAGTGTCGTTGTTTGTGTTTGGGGGCTTGTGGCTGGGAGTGCCCGGCTGGCTCCTTAGAATCCACGATACGCAGGATGGTTCCCAGACCAGAGGTGGCACCATTGCCAAGTCGGGCTGGTTTGATGGTGCAAAGTGGCTCCTGCAATCTGCCATCAAAATGTTGGCAGGCGAGTTTTGTTTTCCAGGGAAAAGCGCCGTTGTTTGTGTTTGGGGGCCTATGGCTGGGAGTGGCCGGCTGGCTAATTAGAAGCCCCGATACGCAGGATGGTTCCCAGACCAGAGGTGGCACCAGTGCCAAGTCAGGCTAGTTTGATGGTGCAAAGTGGCTCCTGCAATCTGCCATTAAAAAGTTGGCATGCCAGTTTTGTTTTCCAGGGAAAAGCGCCGTTGTTTGTGTTTGGGGGCCTGTGGCTGGGAGTGGCCAGCTGGCTCCTTAGAATCCACGATACGCAGGATGGTTCCCAGACCAGAGGTGGCACCAGTGCCAAGTCGGGCTGGTTTGATGGTGCAAAGTGGCTCCTGCAATCTGCCATCCTGAAGCGGGGTAGCATACTTTTGTTTGCCAGGGAAACCCCCAGTGCTTTGTGTCTGGGGCCTATGGCTGGAAGTGACCGGCTGGCTCCTGAAAAGCTACGATAGGCAGGATGGTTACCAGACCCATGGTGGAACCAGTGCCAAGTTGGGCTGGTTTGATAGTACCAAGTGGTTCCTGCAATCTGCCATCAAAAAGTTGGCAGGCCAGTTTTGTTTTCCAGGGAAAAGTGCCGTTGTTTGTGTTTTGGGTCCTGTGGCTGGGAGTGGCCGGCTGGCTCCTTAGAATCCACGATACACAGGATGGTTCCCAGACCAGAGGTGGCACCAGTGCCAAGTTGGGCTGGTTTGATACGAAAAAGTGGCTCCTGCAATCTGCCATCCAGAAGCGGGGCAGCTTCCTTTTGTTTGCCAAGGAAACGGGCCGTGGTTTGTGTCTGGGGGCCTATGGCTGGGAGTGACCGGCTGGCTCCTGAAAAGCTACGATAGGCAGGATGGTGACCAGACCCATGGTGGCACCAGTGCCAAGTTGGGCTGGTTTGATAGTACCAAGCGGCTCCTGCAATCTGCCATCAAAAAGTTGGCAGGCGAGTTCTGTTTTCCAGGGAAAAGCGCCGTTGTTTGTGTTTGGGGGCCTGTGGCTGGGAGTGGCCGGCTGGCTCCTTAGAATCCACGATACGCAGGATGGTTCCCAGACCAGAGGTGGCACCAGTGCCAAGTCGGGCTGGTTTGATGGTGCAAAGTGGCTCCTGCAATCTGCCATCCAGAAGCGGGGCAGCCGAGTTTTTTTTGCCAGAGAAAAGGGCCGTGGTTTGTGTCTGGGGGCCTATGGCTGGGAGTGGCCGGCTGGCTCCTTAAAATGCTCGTTACGCAGGATGGTGACCAGACCCAAGGTGGCACCAGTGCCAAGTTGTGCTGTTTTTGTAGTACCAAGTGCGTCCTGCAATTTGCCATCCAGAAGAGGGGCAGTTGAGTTTTGTTTGCCAGAGAAAAGGGCCCTGGTTTGTGTTTGAGGGCATATGGCTGAGAGTGGCCGGCTGACCCCTGAAAATCCACAATAGGCAGGATGGTTCCCAGAGCCAAGGTGGCACCAGTGCCAAGTCGGGCTGGTTTGATAGTACTAAATAGCTCCTGCAATCTGCCATCCAGAAGCGGGGCAGCTTAATTTTGTTTGCCAGGGAAACGGGCCGAGGTTTGTGTCTGGGGGCCTATGGCTGGGAGTGACCGGCTGGCTCCTGAAAAGCTACGATAGGCAGGATGGTTACCAGACCCATGGTGGCACCAGTGCCAAGTTGGGCTGATTTGATAGTATCAAGCGGCTCCTGCAATCTGCCATCAAAAAGTTGGCAGGCGAATTTTGTTTTCCAGGGAAAAGTGCCGTTGATTTTTTTTGGTGGCCTGTGGCTGGGAGTGGCCGGCTGGCTCCTTAGAATCCACGATACGCAGGATGGTTCCCAGACCAGAGGTGGCACCAGTTCCAAGTCGGGCTGGTTTGATAGTACCAAGTGGCTCCTGCAATCTGCCATCCAGAAGCGGGGCAGCTTACTTTTGTTTGCCAGGGAAACGGGCCGAGGTTTGTGTCTGGGGGCCTATGGCTGGGAGTGACCGGCTGGCTCCTGAAAAGCTACGATAGGCAGGATGGTTACCAGACTCATGTTGGCACCAGTGCCAAGTTGGGCTGATTTGATAGTACCAAGCGGCTCCTGCAATCTGCCATCAAAATGTTGGCAGGCGAGTTTTGTTTTCCAGGGAAAAGCGCCGTTGTTTGTGTTTGGAGGCCTGTGGCTGGGAGTGGCCGGCTAGCTAATTAGAATCCACGATACGCAGGATGGTTCCCAGACCATGGTGGCACCAGTGCCAAGTCGGGCTAGTTTGATGGTGCAAAGTGGCTCCTGCAATCTGCCATGAAAAAGTTGGCAGGCGAGTTTTGTTTTCCAGGGAAAAGTGCCGTTGTTTGTGTTTGGTGGACTGTGGCTGGGAGTGGCCGGCTGGCTCCTTAGAATCCACGATACGCAGGATGGTTCCCAGACCAGAGGTGGCACCAGTGCCAAGTCGGGCTGGTTTGATAGTAGCAAGTGGCTCCTGCAATCTGCCATCCAGAAGCGGGGCAGCTTACTTTTGTTTGCCAGGGAAACGGGCCGAGGTTTGTGTCTGGGGGCCAATGGCTGGGAGTGACCGGCTGGCTCCTGAAAAGCTACGATAGGCAGGATGGTTACCAGACTCATGGTGGCACCAGTGCCAAGTTGGGCTTATTTGATAGTACCAAGCGGCTCCTGCAATCTGCCATCAAAAAGTTGGCAGGCGAGTTTTGTTTTCCAGGGAAAAGTGTCGTTGTTTGTGTTTGGGGGATTGTGGCTGGGAGTGGCCGGCTGGCTCCTTAGAATCCACGATACGCAGGATGGTACCCAGACCAGAGGTGGCACCAGTGCCAAGTCGGGCTGGTTTGATGGTGCAAAGTGGCTCCTGCAATCTGCCATCAAAATGTTGGCAGGCGAGTTTTGTTTTCCAGGGAAAAGCGCCGTTGTTTGTGTTTGGGGGCCTGTGGCTGGGAGTGGCCGGCTGGCTAATTAGAAGCCCCGATACGCAGGATGGTTCCCAGACCAGAGGTGGCACCAGTGCCAAGTCAGGCTAGTTTGATGGTGCAAAGTGGCTCCTGCAATCTGCCATTAAAAAGTTGGCATGCCAGTTTTGTTTTCCAGGGAAAAGCGCCGTTGTTTGTGTTTGGGGGCCTGTGGCTGGGAGTGGCCAGCTGGCTCCTTAGAATCCACGATACGCAGGATGGTTCCCAGACCAGAGGTGGCACCAGTGCCAATTCGGGCTGGTTTGATGGTGCAAAGTGGCTCCTGCAATCTGCCATCGTGAAGCGGGGTAGCATACTTTTGTTTGCCAGGGAAACCCCCAGTGCTTTGTGTCTGGGGCCTATGGCTGGAAGTGACGGGCTGGCTCCTGAAAAGCTACGATAGGCAGGATGGTTACCAGACCCATGGTGGAACCAGTGCCAAGTTGGGCTGGTTTGATAGTACCAAGTGGTTCCTGCAATCTGCCATCAAAAAGTTGGCAGGCGAGTTTTGTTTTCCAGGGAAAAGCGCCGTTGTTTGTGTTTGGGGTCCTGTGGCTGGGAGTGGCCGGCTGGCTCCTTAGAATCCACGATACGCAGGATGGTTCCCAGACCAGAGGTGGCACCAGTGCCAAGTTGGGCTGGTTTGATACCAAAAAGTGGCTCCTGCAATCTGCCATCCAGAAGCGGGGCAGCTTACTTTTGTTTGCCAAGGAAACGGGCCGTGGTATGTGTCTGGGGGCCTATGGCTGGGAGTGGCCGGCTGGCTCCTGAAAAGCTACGATAGGCAGGATGGTGACCAGACCCATGGTGGCACCAGTGCCAAGTTGGGCTGGTTTGATAGTACCAAGCGGCTCCTGCAATCTGCCATCAAAAAGTTGGCAGGCGAGTTCTGTTTTCCAGGGAAAAGCGCCGTTGTTTGTGTTTGGGGGTCTGTGGCTGGGAGTGGCCGGCTGGCTCCTTAGAATCCACGATACGCAGGATGGTTCCCAGACCAGAGGTGGCACCAGTGCCAAGTCGGGCTGGTTTGATGGTGCAAAGTGGCTCCTGCAATCTGCCATCCAGAAGCGGGGCAGCCGAGTTTTTTTTGCCAGAGAAAAGGGCCGTGGTTTGTGTCTGGGGGCCTATGGCTGGGAGTGGCCGGCTGGCTCCTTAAAATGCTCGTTACGCAGGATGGTGACCAGACCCAAGGTGGCACCAGTGCCAAGTTGTGCTGTTTTTGTAGTACCAAGTGCGTCCTGCAATTTGCCATCCAGAAGAGGGGCAGTTGAGTTTTGTTTGCCAGAGAAAAGGGCCCTGGTTTGTGTTTGAGGGCATATGGCTGAGAGTGGCCGGCTGACCCCTGAAAATCCACAATAGGCAGGATGGTTCCCAGAGCCAAGGTGGCACCAGTGCCAAGTCGGGCTTGTTTGATAGTACCAAGTGGCTCCTGCAATCTGCCATCCAGAAGCGGGGCAGCTTACTTTTGTTTGCCAGGGAAATGGGCCGAGATTTGTGTCTGGGGGCCTATGGCTGGGAGTGACTGGCTGGCTCCTGAAAAGCTACGATAGGCAGGATGGTTACCAGACTCATGGTGGCACCAGTGCCACGTTGGGCTGGTTTGATAGTACCAAGCGGCTCCTGCAATCTGCCATCAAAAAGTTGGCAGGCGAGTTTTGTTTTCCAGGGAAAAGCGCCGTTGTTTGTGTTTGGGGGCCTATGGCTGGGAGTGGCCGGCTGGCTAATTAGAATCCACGATACGCAGGATGGTTCCCAGGCCATGGTGGCACCAGTGCCAAGTTGGGCTAGTTTGATGGTGCAAAGTGGCTCCTGCAATCTGCCATCAAAAAGTTAGCAGGCGAGTTTTGTTTTCCAGGGAAAAGTGCTGTTGTTTGTGTTTGCTGGACTGTGGCTGGGAGTGGCCGGCTGGCTCCTTAGAATCCACGATACGCAGGATGGTTCCCAGACCAGAGGTGGCACCAGTTCCAAGTCGGGCTGGTTTGATAGTACCAAGTGGCTCCTGCCATCTGCCATCCAGAAGCGGGGCAGCTTACTTTTGTTTGCCAGGGAAACGGGCCGAGGTTTGTGTCTGGGGGCCTATGGCTGGGAGTGACCGGCTGGCTCCTGAAAAGCTACGATAGGCAGGATGGTTACCAGACCCATGGTGGCACCAGTGCCAAGTTGGGCTGATTTGATAGTACCAAGCGGCTCCTGCAATCTGCCATCAAAAAGTTGGCAGGCGAGTTTTGTTTTCCTGGGAAAAGTGCCATTGATTTTTTTTGGTGGCCTGTGGCTGGGAGTGGCCGGCTGGCTCCTTAGAATCCACGATACGCAGGATGGTTCCCAGACCAGAGGTGGCACCAGTTCCAAGTCGGGCTTGTTTGATAGTACCAAGTGGCTCCTGCAATCTGCCATCCAGAAACGGGGCAGCTTACTTTTGTTTGCAAGGTAAACGGGCCGAGGTTTTTGTCTGGGGGCCTATGGCTGGGAGTGACTGGCTGGCTCCTGAAAAGCTACGATAGGCAGGATGGTTACCAGACTCATGGGGGCACCAGTGCCACGTTGGGCTGATTTGATAGTACCAAGCGGCTCCTGCAATCTGCCATCAAAAAGTTGGCAGGTGAGTTTTGTTTTCCAGGGGAAAGCGCCGTTGTTTTGTTTGGGGGCCTATGGCTGGGAGTGGCCGGCTGGCTAATTAGAATCCACGATACGCAGGATGGTTCCCAGACCATGGTGGCACCAGTGCCAAGTCGGGCTAGTTTGATGGTGCAAAGTAGCTCCTGCAATCTGCCGTGAAAAAGTTGGCAGGCGAGTTTTGTTTTCCAGGGAAAAGTGCCGTTGTTTGTGTTTGGTGGACTGTGGCTGGGAGTGGCCGGCTGGCTCCTTAGAATCCACGATACGCAGGATGGTTCCCAGACCAGAGGTGGCACCAGTGCCAAGTCGGGCTTGTTGGATATTACCAAGTGGCTCCTGCAATCTGCCATCCAGAAGCGGGGCAGCTTACTTATGTTTGCAAGGGAAACGGGCCGAGGTTTGTGTCTGGGGGCCTATGGCTGGGAGTGACCGGCTGGCTCCTGAAAAGCTACGATAGGCAGGATGGTTACCAGACCCATGGTGGCACCAGTGCCAAGTTGGGCTGATTTGATAGTATCAAGCGGCTCCTGCAATCTGCCATCAAAAAGTTGGCAGGCGAGTTTTGTTTTCCAGGGAAAAGTGCCGTTGATTTTTTTTGGTGGCCTGTGGCTGGGAGTGGCCGGCTGGCTCCTTAGAATCCACGATACGCAGGATGGTTCCCAGACCAGAGGTGGCACCAGTTCCAAGTCGGGCTGGTTTGATAGTACCAAGTGGCTCCTGCAATCTGCCATCCAGAAGCGGGGCAGCTTACTTTTGTTTGCAAGGGAAACGGGCCGAGGTTTTTGTCTGGGGGCCTATGGCTGGGAGTGACTGGCTGGCTCCTGAAAAGCTACGATAGGCAGGATGGTTACCAGACTCATGGTGGCACCAGTGCCACGTTGGGCTGATTTGATAGTACCAAGCGGCTCCTGCAATCTGCCCTCAAAAAGTTGGCAGGCGAGTTTTGTTTTCCAGGGGAAAGCGCCGTTGTTTGTGTTTGGGGGCCTATGGCTGGGAGTGGCCGGCTGGCTAATTAGAATCCACGATACACAGGATGGTTCCCAGACCATGGTGGCACCAGTGCCGAGTCGGGCTAGTTTGATGGTGCAAAGTGGCTCCTGCAATCTGCCATGAAAAAGTTGGCAGGCGAGTTTTGTTTTCCAGGGAAAAGTGCCGTTGATTTTTTTTGGTGGCCTGTGGCTGGGAGTGGCCAGCTGTCTCCTTGTAATCCACGATACGCAGGATGGTTCCCAGACCAGAGGTGGCACCAGTGCCAAGTCGGGCTGGTTTGATGGTGCAAAGTGGCTCCTGCAATCTGCCATCCAGAAGCGGGGCAGCTGAGTTTTGTTTGCCAGAGAAAAGGTCCGTGGTTTCTTTTTGGGGGCATATGGCTGGGAGTGGCCGGCTGGCTCCTTAAAATGCTCGATAGGCAGGATGGTGACCAGACCCATGGTGGCACCAGTGCCAAGTTGTGCTTTTTTTGTAGTACCAAGTGCGTCCTGCAATCTGCCATCCAGAAGAGGGGCAGTTGAGTTTTGTTTACCAGAGAAAAGGGCCGTGGTTTGTGTTTGAGGGCATATGGCTGAGAGTGGCCGGCTGACCCCTGAAAATCCACAATAGGCAGGATGGTTCCCAGAGCCAAGGTGGCACCAGTGCCAAGTCGGGCTGGTTTGATAGTACTAAATAGCTCCTGCAATCTGCCATCGAGAAGCGGGGCAGCTTAATTTTGTTTGCCAGGGAAACGGGCCGAGGTTTGTGTCAGGGGGCCTATGGCTGGGAGTGACCGGCTGGCTCCTGAAAAGCTACGATAGGCAGGATGGTTCCCAGACCAGAGGTGGCACCAGTGCCAAGTCAGGCTAGTTTGATGGTGCAAAGTGGCTCCTGCAATCTGCCATCCAGAAGCGGGGTAGCTTACTTTTGTTTGCCAGGGAAACGGGCCGAGGTTTTTGTCTGGGGGCCTATGGGTGGGACTGTCCGGCTGGCTCCTGAAAAGCTACGATAGGCAGGATGGTGACCAGACCCATGGTGGGACCAGTGCCAAGTTTGGCTGGTTTGATAGTAGCAAGTGGCTCCTGCAATCTGCCATCAAAATGTTGGCAGGCGAGTTTTGTTTTCCAGGGAAAAGCGCCGTTGTTTGTGTTTGGAGGCCTGTGGCTGGGAGTGGCCGGCTGGCTCCTTAGAATCCACGATACGCAGGATGGTTCCCAGACCAGAGGTGGCACCAGTGCCAAGTCGGGCTGGTTTGATGGTGCAAAGTGGCTCCTGCAATCTGCCATCAAAATGTTGGCAGGCGAGTTTTGTTTTCCAGGGAAAAGCGCCGTTTTTTTTGTTTGGTGGTCTGTGGTTGGGAGTGGCCGGCTGGCTCCTTAGAATCCACGATACGCAGGATGGTTCCCAGACCAGAGGTGGCACCAGTTCCAAGTCGGGCTGGTTTGATAGTACCAAGTGGCTCCTGCAATCTGCCATCCAGAAGCGGGGCAGCTTACTTTTGTTTGCAAGGGAAACGGGCCGAGGTTTTTGTCTGGGGGCCTATGGCTGGGAGTGACTGGCTGGCTCCTGAAAAGCTACGATAGGCGGGATGGTTACCAGACTCATGGTGGCACCAGTGCCACGTTGGGCTGATTTGATAGTACCAAGCGGCTCCTGCAATCTGCCATCAAAAAGTTGGCAGGCGAGTTTTGTTTTCCAGGGGAAAGCGCCGTTGTTTGTGTTTGGGGGCCTATGGCTGGGAGTGGCCGGCTGGCTAATTAGAATCCACGATACGCAGGATGGTTCCCAGACCATGGTGGCACCAGTGCCGAGTCGGGCTAGTTTGATGGTGCAAAGTGGCTCCTGCAATCTGCCATGAAAAAGTTGGCAGGCGAGTTTTGTTTTCCAGGGAAATGTGCCGTTGTTTGTGTTTGGTGGACTGTGGCTGGGAGTGGCCGGCTGGCTCCTTAGAATCCACGATACGCAGGATGGTTCCCAGACCAGAGGTGGCACCAGTGCCAAGTCGGGCTGGTTTGATAGTACCAAGTGGCTCCTGCAATCTGCCATCCAGAAACGGGGCAGCTTACTTTTGTTTGCAAGGTAAACGGGCCGAGGTTTTTGTCTGGGGGCCTATGGCTGGGAGTGACTGGCTGGCTCCTGAAAAGCTACGATAGGCAGGATGGTTACCAGACTCATGGTGGCACCAGTGCCACGTTGGGCTGATTTGATAGTACCAAGCGGCTCCTGCAATCTGCCATCAAAAAGTTGGCAGGTGAGTTTTGTTTTCCAGGGGAAAGCGCCGTTGTTTTGTTTGGGGGCCTATGGCTGGGAGTGGCCGGCTGGCTAATTAGAATCCACGATACGCAGGATGGTTCCCAGACCATGGTGGCACCAGTGCCAAGTCGGGCTAGTTTGATGGTGCAAAGTAGCTCCTGCAATCTGCCGTGAAAAAGTTGGCAGGCGAGTTTTGTTTTCCAGGGAAAAGTGCCGTTGTTTGTGTTTGGTGGACTGTGGCTGGGAGTGGCCGGCTGGCTCCTTAGAATCCACGATACGCAGGATGGTTCCCAGACCAGAGGTGGCACCAGTGCCAAGTCGGGCTTGTTGGATATTACCAAGTGGCTCCTGCAATCTGCCATCCAGAAGCGGGGCAGCTTACTTATGTTTGCAAGGGAAACGGGCCGAGGTTTGTGTCTGGGGGCCTATGGCTGGGAGTGACCGGCTGGCTCCTGAAAAGCTACGATAGGCAGGATGGTTACCAGACCCATGGTGGCACCAGTGCCAAGTTGGGCTGATTTGATAGTATCAAGCGGCTCCTGCAATCTGCCATCAAAAAGTTGGCAGGCGAGTTTTGTTTTCCAGGGAAAAGTGCCGTTGATTTTTTTTGGTGGCCTGTGGCTGGGAGTGGCCGGCTGGCTCCTTAGAATCCACGATACGCAGGATGGTTCCCAGACCAGAGGTGGCACCAGTTCCAAGTCGGGCTGGTTTGATAGTACCAAGTGGCTCCTGCAATCTGCCATCCAGAAGCGGGGCAGCTTACTTTTGTTTGCAAGGGAAACGGGCCGAGGTTTTTGTCTGGGGGCCTATGGCTGGGAGTGACTGGCTGGCTCCTGAAAAGCTACGATAGGCAGGATGGTTACCAGACTCATGGTGGCACCAGTGCCACGTTGGGCTGATTTGATAGTACCAAGCGGCTCCTGCAATCTGCCCTCAAAAAGTTGGCAGGCGAGTTTTGTTTTCCAGGGGAAAGCGCCGTTGTTTGTGTTTGGGGGCCTATGGCTGGGAGTGGCCGGCTGGCTAATTAGAATCCACGATACACAGGATGGTTCCCAGACCATGGTGGCACCAGTGCCGAGTCGGGCTAGTTTGATGGTGCAAAGTGGCTCCTGCAATCTGCCATGAAAAAGTTGGCAGGCGAGTTTTGTTTTCCAGGGAAAAGTGCCGTTGATTTATTTTGGTGGCCTGTGGCTGGGAGTGGCCAGCTGTCTCCTTGTAATCCACGATACGCAGGATGGTTCCCAGACCAGAGGTGGCACCAGTGCCAAGTCGGGCTGGTTTGATGGTGCAAAGTGGCTCCTGCAATCTGCCATCCAGAAGCGGGGCAGCTGAGTTTTGTTTGCCAGAGAAAAGGTCCGTGGTTTCTTTTTGGGGGCATATGGCTGGGAGTGGCCGGCTGGCTCCTTAAAATGCTCGATAGGCAGGATGGTGACCAGACCCATGGTGGCACCAGTGCCAAGTTGTGCTTTTTTTGTAGTACCAAGTGCGTCCTGCAATCTGCCATCCAGAAGAGGGGCAGTTGAGTTTTGTTTACCAGAGAAAAGGGCCGTGGTTTGTGTTTGAGGGCATATGGCTGAGAGTGGCCGGCTGACCCCTGAAAATCCACAATAGGCAGGATGGTTCCCAGAGCCAAGGTGGCACCAGTGCCAAGTCGGGCTGGTTTGATAGTACTAAATAGCTCCTGCAATCTGCCATCGAGAAGCGGGGCAGCTTAATTTTGTTTGCCAGGGAAACGGGCCGAGGTTTGTGTCAGGGGGCCTATGGCTGGGAGTGACCGGCTGGCTCCTGAAAAGCTACGATAGGCAGGATGGTTCCCAGACCAGAGGTGGCACCAGTGCCAAGTCAGGCTAGTTTGATGGTGCAAAGTGGCTCCTGCAATCTGCCATCCAGAAGCGGGGTAGCTTACTTTTGTTTGCCAGGGAAACGGGCCGAGGTTTTTGTCTGGGGGCCTATGGGTGGGACTGTCCGGCTGGCTCCTGAAAAGCTACGATAGGCAGGATGGTGACCAGACCCATGGTGGGACCAGTGCCAAGTTTGGCTGGTTTGATAGTAGCAAGTGGCTCCTGCAATCTGCCATCAAAATGTTGGCAGGCGAGTTTTGTTTTCCAGGGAAAAGCGCCGTTGTTTGTGTTTGGAGGCCTGTGGCTGGGAGTGGCCGGCTGGCTCCTTAGAATCCACGATACGCAGGATGGTTCCCAGACCAGAGGTGGCACCAGTGCCAAGTCGGGCTGGTTTGATGGTGCAAAGTGGCTCCTGCAATCTGCCATCAAAATGTTGGCAGGCGAGTTTTGTTTTCCAGGGAAAAGCGCCGTTTTTTTTGTTTGGTGGTCTGTGGTTGGGAGTGGCCGGCTGGCTCCTTAGAATCCACGATACGCAGGATGGTTCCCAGACCAGAGGTGGCACCAGTTCCAAGTCGGGCTGGTTTGATAGTACCAAGTGGCTCCTGCAATCTGCCATCCAGAAGCGGGGCAGCTTACTTTTGTTTGCAAGGGAAACGGGCCGAGGTTTTTGTCTGGGGGCCTATGGCTGGGAGTGACTGGCTGGCTCCTGAAAAGCTACGATAGGCGGGATGGTTACCAGACTCATGGTGGCACCAGTGCCACGTTGGGCTGATTTGATAGTACCAAGCGGCTCCTGCAATCTGCCATCAAAATGTTGGCAGGCGAGTTTTGTTTTCCAGGGGAAAGCGCCGTTGTTTGTGTTTGGGGGCCTATGGCTGGGAGTGGCCGGCTGGCTAATTAGAATCCACGATACGCAGGATGGTTCCCAGACCATGGTGGCACCAGTGCCGAGTCGGGCTAGTTTGATGGTGCAAAGTGGCTCCTGCAATCTGCCATGAAAAAGTTGGCAGGCGAGTTTTGTTTTCCAGGGAAATGTGCCGTTGTTTGTGTTTGGTGGACTGTGGCTGGGAGTGGCCGGCTGGCTCCTTAGAATCCACGATACGCAGGATGGTTCCCAGACCAGAGGTGGCACCAGTGCCAAGTCGGGCTGGTTTGATAGTACCAAGTGGCTCCTGCAATCTGCCATCCAGAAGCGGGGCAGCTTACTTTTGTTTGCCAGGGAAACGGGCCGAGGTTTGTGTCTGGGGGCCTATGGCTGGGAGTGACTGGCTGGCTCCTGAAAAGCTACGATAGGCAGGATGGTTACCAGACCCATGGTGGCACCAGTGCCAAGTTGGGCTGATTTGATAGTATCAAGCGGCTCCTGCAATCTGCCATCAAAAAGTTGGCAGGCGAGTTTTGTTTTCCAGGGAAAAGTGCCGTTGATTTTTTTTGGTGGCCTGTGGCTGGGAGTGGCCAGCTGTCTCCTTATAATCCACGATACGCAGGATGGTTCCCAGACCAGAGGTGGCACCAGTGCCAAGTCGGGCTGGTTTGATGGTGCAAAGTGGCTCCTGCAATCTGCCATCCAGACGCGGGGCAGCTGAGTTTTGTTTGCCAGAGAAAAGGTCCGTGGTTTCTTTTTGGGGGCATATGGCTGGGAGTGTCCGGCTGGCTCCTTAAAATGCTCGATACGCAGGATGGTGACCAGACCCACGGTGGCACCAGTGCCAAGTTGTGCTTTTTTTGTAGTACCAAGTGCGTCCTGCAATCTGCCATCCAGAAGAGGGGCAGTTGAGTTTTGTTTACCAGAGAAAATGGCCGTGGTTTGTGTTTGAGGGCATATGGCTGAGAGTGGCCGGCTGACCCCTAAAAATCCACAATAGGCAGGATGGTTCCCAGAGCCAAGGTGGCACCAGTGCCAAGTCGGGCTGGTTTGATAGTACTAAATAGCTCCTGCAATCTGCCATCCAGAAGCGGGGCAGCTTACTTTTGTTTGCCAGGGAAACGGGCCGAGGTTTGTGTCTGGGGGCCTATGGCTGGGAGTGACTGGCTGGCTCCTGAAAAGCTACGATAGGCAGGATGGTTACCAGACCCATGGTGGCACCAGTGCCAAGTTGGGCTGATTTGATAGTATCAAGCGGCTCCTGCAATCTGCCATCAAAATGTTGGCAGGCGAGTTTTGTTTTCCAGGGAAAAGTGCCGTTGATTTTTTTTGGTGGCCTGTGGCTGGGAGTGGCCAGCTGTCTCCTTATAATCCACGATACGCAGGATGGTTCCCAGACCAGAGGTGGCACCAGTGCCAAGTCGGGCTGGTTTGATGGTGCAAAGTGGCTCCTGCAATCTGCCATCCAGAAGCGGGGCAGCTGAGTTTTGTTTGCCAGAGAAAAGGTCCGTGGTTTCTTTTTGGGGGCATATGGCTGGGAGTGGCCGGCTGGCTCCTTAAAATGCTCGATACGCAGGATGGTGACCAGACCCATGGTGGCACCAGTGCCAAGTTGTGCTTTTTTTGTAGTACCAAGTGCGTCCTGCAATCTGCCATCCAGAAGAGGGGCAGTTGAGTTTTGTTTACCAGAGAAAAGGGCCGTGGTTTGTGTTTGAGGGCATATGGCTGAGAGTGGCCGGCTGACCCCTGAAAATCCACAATAGGCAGGATGGTTCCCAGAGCCAAGGTGGCACCAGTGCCAAGTCGGGCTGGTTTGATAGTACTAAATAGCTCCTGCAATCTGCCATCCAGAAGCGGGGCAGCTTAATTTTGTTTGCCAGGGAAACGGGCCGAGGTTTGTGTCAGGGGGCCTATGGCTGGGAGTGACCGGCTGGCTCCTGAAAAGCTACGATAGGCAGGATGGTTCCCAGACCAGAGGTGGCACCAGTGCCAAGTTGGGCTAGTTTGATGGTGCAAAGTGGCTCCTGCAATCTGCCATGAAAAAGTTGGCAGGCGAGTTTTGTTTTCCAGGGAAAAGTGCCGTTGTTTGTGTTTGGTGGACTGTGGCTGGGAGTGGCCGGCTGGCTCCTTAGAATCCACGATACGCAGGATGGTTCCCAGACCAGAGGTGGCACCAGTGCCAAGTCGGGCTGGTTTGATAGTACCAAGTGGCTCCTGCAATCTGCCATCCAGAAGCGGGGCAGCTTACTTTTGTTTGCCAGGGAAACGGGCCGAGGTTTGTGTCTGGGGGCCTATGGCTGGGAGTGACCGGCGGGCTCCTGAAAAGCTACGATAGGCAGGATGGTTACCAGACTCATGGTGGCACCAGTGCCAAGTTGGGCTGATTTGATAGTACCAAGCGGCTCCTGCAATCTGCCATCAAAAAGTTGGCAGGCGAGTTTTGTTTTCCAGGGAAAAGTGTCGTTGTTTGTGTTTGGGGGCTTGTGGCTGGGAGTGGCCGGCTGGCTCCTTAGAATCCACCATACGCAGGATGGTTCCCAGACCAGAGGTGGCACCAGTGCCAAGTCAGGCTAGTTTGATGGTGCAAAGTGGCTCCTGCAATCTGCCATCCAGAAGCGGGGTAGCTTACTTTTGTTTGCCAGGGAAACGGGCCGAGGTTTTTGTCTGGGGGCCTATGGGTGGGACTGTCCGGCTGGCTCCTGAAAAGCTACGATAGGCAGGATGGTGACCAGACCCATGGTGGGACCAGTGCCAAGTTGGGCTGGTTTGATAGTACCAAGTGGCTCCTGCAATCTGCCATCAAAAAGTTGGCAGGCGAGTTTTGTTTTCCAGGGAAAAGCGCCGTTGTTTGTGTTTGGAGGCCTGTGGCTGGGAGTGGCCGGCTGGCTCCTCAGAATCCACGATACGCAGGATGGTTCCCAGACCAGAGGTGGCACCAGTGCCAAGTCGGGCTGGTTTGATGGTGCAAAGTGGCTCCTGCAATCTGCCATCAAAATGTTGGCAGGCGAGTTTTGTTTTCCAGGGAAAAGCGCCGTTGTTTGTGTTTGGTGGCCTGTGGTTGGGAGTGGCCGGCTGGCTCCTTAGAATCCACGATACGCAGGATGGTTCCCAGACCAGAGGTGGCACCAGTTCCAAGTCGGGCTGGTTTGATAGTACCAAGTGGCTCCTGCAATCTGCCATCCAGAAGCGGGGCAGCTTACTTTTGTTTGCAAGGGAAACGGGCCGAGGTTTTTGTCTGGGGGCCTATGGCTGGGAGTGACTGGCTGGCTCCTGAAAAGCTACGATAGGCGGGATGGTTACCAGACTCATGGTGGCACCAGTGCCACGTTGGGCTGATTTGATAGTACCAAGCGGCTCCTGCAATCTGCCATCAAAAAGTTGGCAGGCGAGTTTTGTTTTCCAGGGGAAAGCGCCGTTGTTTGTGTTTGGGGGCCTATGGCTGGGAGTGGCCGGCTGGCTAATTAGAATCCACGATACGCAGGACGGTTCCCAGACCATGGTGGCACCAGTGCCGAGTCGGGCTAGTTTGATGGTGCAAAGTGGCTCCTGCAATCTGCCATGAAAAAGTTGGCAGGCGAGTTTTGTTTTCCAGGGAAATGTGCCGTTGTTTGTGTTTGGTGGACTGTGGCTGGGAGTGGCCGGCTGGCTCCTTAGAATCCACGGTACGCAGGATGGTTCCCAGACCAGAGGTGGCACCAGTGCCAAGTCGGGCTGGTTTGATAGTACCAAGTGGCTCCTGCAATCTGCCATCCAGAAGCGGGGCAGCTTACTTTTGTTTGCCAGGGAAACGGGCCGAGGTTTGTGTCTGGGGGCCTATGGCTGGGAGTGACTGGCTGGCTCCTGAAAAGCTACGATAGGCAGGATGGTTACCAGACCCATGGTGGCACCAGTGCCAAGTTGGGCTGATTTGATAGTATCAAGCGGCTCCTGCAATCTGCCATCAAAAAGTTGGCAGGCGAGTTTTGTTTTCCAGGGAAAAGTGCCGTTGATTTTTTTGGTGGCCTGTGGCTGGGAGTGGCCAGCTGTCTCCTTATAATCCACGATACGCAGGATGGTTCCCAGACCAGAGGTGGCACCAGTGCCAAGTCGGGCTGGTTTGATGGTGCAAAGTGGCTCCTGCAATCTGCCATCCAGAAGCGGGGCAGCTGAGTTTTGTTTGCCAGAGAAAAGGGCCGTGGTTTCTTTTTGGGGGCATATGGCTGGGAGTGGCCGGCTGGCTCCTTAAAATGCTCGATACGCAGGATGGTGACCAGACCCATGGTGGCACCAGTGCCAAGTTGTGCTTTTTTTGTAGGACCAAGTGCGTCCTGAAATCTGCCATCCAGAAGAGGGGCAGTTGAGTTTTGTTTACCAGAGAAAATGGCCGTGGTTTGTGTTTGAGGGCATATGGCTGAGAGTGGCCGGCTGACCCCTGAAAATCCACAATAGGCAGGATGGTTCCCAGAGCCAAGGTGGCACCAGTGCCAAGTCGGGCTGGTTTGATAGTACTAAATAGCTCCTGCAATCTGCCATCGAGAAGCGGGGCAGCTTAATTTTGTTTGCCAGGGAAACGGGCCGAGGTTTGTGTCTGGGGGCCTATGGCTGGGAGTGACTGGCTGGCTCCTGAAAAGCTACGATAGGCAGGATGGTTACCAGACCCATGGTGGCACCAGTGCCAAGTTGGGCTGATTTGATAGTATCAAGCGGCTCCTGCAATCTGCCATCAAAAAGTTGGCAGGCGAGTTTTGTTTTCCAGGGAAAAGTGCCGTTGATTTTTTTTGGTGGCCTGTGGCTGGGAGTGGCCAGCTGTCTCCTTATAATCCACGATACGCAGGATGGTTCCCAGACCAGAGGTGGCACCAGTGCCAAGTCGGGCTGGTTTGATGGTGCAAAGTGGCTCCTGCAATCTGCCATCCAGAAGCGGGGCAGCTGAGTTTTGTTTGCCAGAGAAAAGGGCCGTGGTTTGTTTTTGGGGGCATATGGCTGGGAGTGGCCGGCTGGCTCCTTAAAATGCTCGATACGCAGGATGGTGACCAGACCCATTGTGGCACCAGTGCCAAGTTGTGCTGTTTTTGTAGTACCAAGTGCGTCCTGCAATTTGCCATCCAGAAGAGGGGCAGTTGAGTTTTGTTTACCAGAGAAAAGGGCCGTGGTTTGTGTTTGAGGGCATATGGCTGAGAGTGACCGGCTGGCTCCTGAAAAGCTACGATAGGCAGGATGGTTCCCAGACCCAAGGTGGCACCAGTGCCAAGTCGGGCTGGTTTGATAGTACTAAATAGCTCCTGCAATCTGCCATCGAGAAGCGGGGCAGCTTAATTTTGTTTGCCAGGGAAACGGGCCGAGGTTTTTGTCTGGGGGCCTATGGGTGGGACTGTCCGGCTGGCTCCTGAAAAGCTACGATAGGCAGGATGGTGACCAGACCCATGGTGGGACCAGTGCCAAGTTTGGCTGGTTTGATAGTAGCAAGTGGCTCCTGCAATCTGCCATCAAAATGTTGGCAGGCGAGTTTTGTTTTCCAGGGAAAAGCGCCGTTGTTTGTGTTTGGAGGCCTGTGGCTGGGAGTGGCCGGCTGGCTCCTTAGAATCCACGATACGCAGGATGGTTCCCAGACCAGAGGTGGCACCAGTGCCAAGTCGGGCTGGTTTGATGGTGCAAAGTGGCTCCTGCAATCTGCCATCAAAATGTTGGCAGGCGAGTTTTGTTTTCCAGGGAAAAGCGCCGTTTTTTTTGTTTGGTGGTCTGTGGTTGGGAGTGGCCGGCTGGCTCCTTAGAATCCACGATACGCAGGATGGTTCCCAGACCAGAGGTGGCACCAGTTCCAAGTCGGGCTGGTTTGATAGTACCAAGTGGCTCCTGCAATCTGCCATCCAGAAGCGGGGCAGCTTACTTTTGTTTGCAAGGGAAACGGGCCGAGGTTTTTGTCTGGGGGCCTATGGCTGGGAGTGACTGGCTGGCTCCTGAAAAGCTACGATAGGCGGGATGGTTACCAGACTCATGGTGGCACCAGTGCCACGTTGGGCTGATTTGATAGTACCAAGCGGCTCCTGCAATCTGCCATCAAAAAGTTGGCAGGCGAGTTTTGTTTTCCAGGGGAAAGCGCCGTTGTTTGTGTTTGGGGGCCTATGGCTGGGAGTGGCCGGCTGGCTAATTAGAATCCACGATACGCAGGATGGTTCCCAGACCATGGTGGCACCAGTGCCGAGTCGGGCTAGTTTGATGGTGCAAAGTGGCTCCTGCAATCTGCCATGAAAAAGTTGGCAGGCGAGTTTTGTTTTCCAGGGAAATGTGCCGTTGTTTGTGTTTGGTGGACTGTGGCTGGGAGTGGCCGGCTGGCTCCTTAGAATCCACGATACGCAGGATGGTTCCCAGACCAGAGGTGGCACCAGTGCCAAGTCGGGCTGGTTTGATAGTACCAAGTGGCTCCTGCAATCTGCCATCCAGAAGCGGGGCAGCTTACTTTTGTTTGCCAGGGAAACGGGCCGAGGTTTGTGTCTGGGGGCCTATGGCTGGGAGTGACTGGCTGGCTCCTGAAAAGCTACGATAGGCAGGATGGTTACCAGACCCATGGTGGCACCAGTGCCAAGTTGGGCTGATTTGATAGTATCAAGCGGCTCCTGCAATCTGCCATCAAAAAGTTGGCAGGCGAGTTTTGTTTTCCAGGGAAAAGTGCCGTTGATTTTTTTTGGTGGCCTGTGGCTGGGAGTGGCCAGCTGTCTCCTTATAATCCACGATACGCAGGATGGTTCCCAGACCAGAGGTGGCACCAGTGCCAAGTCGGGCTGGTTTGATGGTGCAAAGTGGCTCCTGCAATCTGCCATCCAGAAGCGGGGCAGCTGAGTTTTGTTTGCCAGAGAAAAGGTCCGTGGTTTCTTTTTGGGGGCATATGGCTGGGAGTGTCCGGCTGGCTCCTTAAAATGCTCGATACGCAGGATGGTGACCAGACCCACGGTGGCACCAGTGCCAAGTTGTGCTTTTTTTGTAGTACCAAGTGCGTCCTGCAATCTGCCATCCAGAAGAGGGGCAGTTGAGTTTTGTTTACCAGAGAAAATGGCCGTGGTTTGTGTTTGAGGGCATATGGCTGAGAGTGGCCGGCTGACCCCTAAAAATCCACAATAGGCAGGATGGTTCCCAGAGCCAAGGTGGCACCAGTGCCAAGTCGGGCTGGTTTGATAGTACTAAATAGCTCCTGCAATCTGCCATCCAGAAGCGGGGCAGCTTACTTTTGTTTGCCAGGGAAACGGGCCGAGGTTTGTGTCTGGGGGCCTATGGCTGGGAGTGACTGGCTGGCTCCTGAAAAGCTACGATAGGCAGGATGGTTACCAGACCCATGGTGGCACCAGTGCCAAGTTGGGCTGATTTGATAGTATCAAGCGGCTCCTGCAATCTGCCATCAAAATGTTGGCAGGCGAGTTTTGTTTTCCAGGGAAAAGTGCCGTTGATTTTTTTTGGTGGCCTGTGGCTGGGAGTGGCCAGCTGTCTCCTTATAATCCACGATACGCAGGATGGTTCCCAGACCAGAGGTGGCACCAGTGCCAAGTCGGGCTGGTTTGATGGTGCAAAGTGGCTCCTGCAATCTGCCATCCAGAAGCGGGGCAGCTGAGTTTTGTTTGCCAGAGAAAAGGTCCGTGGTTTCTTTTTGGGGGCATATGGCTGGGAGTGGCCGGCTGGCTCCTTAAAATGCTCGATACGCAGGATGGTGACCAGACCCATGGTGGCACCAGTGCCAAGTTGTGCTTTTTTTGTAGTACCAAGTGCGTCCTGCAATCTGCCATCCAGAAGAGGGGCAGTTGAGTTTTGTTTACCAGAGAAAAGGGCCGTGGTTTGTGTTTGAGGGCATATGGCTGAGAGTGGCCGGCTGACCCCTGAAAATCCACAATAGGCAGGATGGTTCCCAGAGCCAAGGTGGCACCAGTGCCAAGTCGGGCTGGTTTGATAGTACTAAATAGCTCCTGCAATCTGCCATCCAGAAGCGGGGCAGCTTAATTTTGTTTGCCAGGGAAACGGGCCGAGGTTTGTGTCAGGGGGCCTATGGCTGGGAGTGACCGGCTGGCTCCTGAAAAGCTACGATAGGCAGGATGGTTCCCAGACCAGAGGTGGCACCAGTGCCAAGTTGGGCTAGTTTGATGGTGCAAAGTGGCTCCTGCAATCTGCCATGAAAAAGTTGGCAGGCGAGTTTTGTTTTCCAGGGAAAAGTGCCGTTGTTTGTGTTTGGTGGACTGTGGCTGGGAGTGGCCGGCTGGCTCCTTAGAATCCACGATACGCAGGATGGTTCCCAGACCAGAGGTGGCACCAGTGCCAAGTCGGGCTGGTTTGATAGTACCAAGTGGCTCCTGCAATCTGCCATCCAGAAGCGGGGCAGCTTACTTTTGTTTGCCAGGGAAACGGGCCGAGGTTTGTGTCTGGGGGCCTATGGCTGGGAGTGACCGGCGGGCTCCTGAAAAGCTACGATAGGCAGGATGGTTACCAGACTCATGGTGGCACCAGTGCCAAGTTGGGCTGATTTGATAGTACCAAGCGGCTCCTGCAATCTGCCATCAAAAAGTTGGCAGGCGAGTTTTGTTTTCCAGGGAAAAGTGTCGTTGTTTGTGTTTGGGGGCTTGTGGCTGGGAGTGGCCGGCTGGCTCCTTAGAATCCACCATACGCAGGATGGTTCCCAGACCAGAGGTGGCACCAGTGCCAAGTCAGGCTAGTTTGATGGTGCAAAGTGGCTCCTGCAATCTGCCATCCAGAAGCGGGGTAGCTTACTTTTGTTTGCCAGGGAAACGGGCCGAGGTTTTTGTCTGGGGGCCTATGGGTGGGACTGTCCGGCTGGCTCCTGAAAAGCTACGATAGGCAGGATGGTGACCAGACCCATGGTGGGACCAGTGCCAAGTTGGGCTGGTTTGATAGTACCAAGTGGCTCCTGCAATCTGCCATCAAAAAGTTGGCAGGCGAGTTTTGTTTTCCAGGGAAAAGCGCCGTTGTTTGTGTTTGGAGGCCTGTGGCTGGGAGTGGCCGGCTGGCTCCTCAGAATCCACGATACGCAGGATGGTTCCCAGACCAGAGGTGGCACCAGTGCCAAGTCGGGCTGGTTTGATGGTGCAAAGTGGCTCCTGCAATCTGCCATCAAAATGTTGGCAGGCGAGTTTTGTTTTCCAGGGAAAAGCGCCGTTGTTTGTGTTTGGTGGCCTGTGGTTGGGAGTGGCCGGCTGGCTCCTTAGAATCCACGATACGCAGGATGGTTCCCAGACCAGAGGTGGCACCAGTTCCAAGTCGGGCTGGTTTGATAGTACCAAGTGGCTCCTGCAATCTGCCATCCAGAAGCGGGGCAGCTTACTTTTGTTTGCAAGGGAAACGGGCCGAGGTTTTTGTCTGGGGGCCTATGGCTGGGAGTGACTGGCTGGCTCCTGAAAAGCTACGATAGGCGGGATGGTTACCAGACTCATGGTGGCACCAGTGCCACGTTGGGCTGATTTGATAGTACCAAGCGGCTCCTGCAATCTGCCATCAAAAAGTTGGCAGGCGAGTTTTGTTTTCCAGGGGAAAGCGCCGTTGTTTGTGTTTGGGGGCCTATGGCTGGGAGTGGCCGGCTGGCTAATTAGAATCCACGATACGCAGGACGGTTCCCAGACCATGGTGGCACCAGTGCCGAGTCGGGCTAGTTTGATGGTGCAAAGTGGCTCCTGCAATCTGCCATGAAAAAGTTGGCAGGCGAGTTTTGTTTGCCAGGGAAATGTGCCGTTGTTTGTGTTTGGTGGACTGTGGCTGGGAGTGGCCGGCTGGCTCCTTAGAATCCACGGTACGCAGGATGGTTCCCAGACCAGAGGTGGCACCAGTGCCAAGTCGGGCTGGTTTGATAGTACCAAGTGGCTCCTGCAATCTGCCATCCAGAAGCGGGGCAGCTTACTTTTGTTTGCCAGGGAAACGGGCCGAGGTTTGTGTCTGGGGGCCTATGGCTGGGAGTGACTGGCTGGCTCCTGAAAAGCTACGATAGGCAGGATGGTTACCAGACCCATGGTGGCACCAGTGCCAAGTTGGGCTGATTTGATAGTATCAAGCGGCTCCTGCAATCTGCCATCAAAAAGTTGGCAGGCGAGTTTTGTTTTCCAGGGAAAAGTGCCGTTGATTTTTTTGGTGGCCTGTGGCTGGGAGTGGCCAGCTGTCTCCTTATAATCCACGATACGCAGGATGGTTCCCAGACCAGAGGTGGCACCAGTGCCAAGTCGGGCTGGTTTGATGGTGCAAAGTGGCTCCTGCAATCTGCCATCCAGAAGCGGGGCAGCTGAGTTTTGTTTGCCAGAGAAAAGGGCCGTGGTTTCTTTTTGGGGGCATATGGCTGGGAGTGGCCGGCTGGCTCCTTAAAATGCTCGATACGCAGGATGGTGACCAGACCCATGGTGGCACCAGTGCCAAGTTGTGCTGTTTTTGTAGGACCAAGTGCGTCCTGAAATCTGCCATCCAGAAGAGGGGCAGTTGAGTTTTGTTTACCAGAGAAAATGGCCGTGGTTTGTGTTTGAGGGCATATGGCTGAGAGTGGCCGGCTGACCCCTGAAAATCCACAATAGGCAGGATGGTTCCCAGAGCCAAGGTGGCACCAGTGCCAAGTCGGGCTGGTTTGATAGTACTAAATAGCTCCTGCAATCTGCCATCCAGAAGCGGGGCAGCTTACTTTTGTTTGCCAGGGAAACGGGCCGAGGTTTGTGTCTGGGGGCCTATGGCTGGGAGTGACTGGCTGGCTCCTGAAAAGCTACGATAGGCAGGATGGTTACCAGACCCATGGTGGCACCAGTGCCAAGTTGGGCTGATTTGATAGTATCAAGCGGCTCCTGCAATCTGCCATCAAAAAGTTGGCAGGCGAGTTTTGTTTTCCAGGGAAAAGTGCCGTTGATTTTTTTTGGTGGCCTGTGGCTGGGAGTGGCCAGCTGTCTCCTTATAATCCACGATACGCAGGATGGTTCCCAGACCAGAGGTGGCACCAGTGCCAAGTCGGGCTGGTTTGATGGTGCAAAGTGGCTCCTGCAATCTGCCATCCAGAAGCGGGGCAGCTGAGTTTTGTTTGCCAGAGAAAAGGGCCGTGGTTTGTTTTTGGGGGCATATGGCTGGGAGTGGCCGGCTGGCTCCTTAAAATGCTCGATACGCAGGATGGTGACCAGACCCATTGTGGCACCAGTGCCAAGTTGTGCTGTTTTTGTAGTACCAAGTGCGTCCTGCAATTTGCCATCCAGAAGAGGGGCAGTTGAGTTTTGTTTACCAGAGAAAAGGGCCGTGGTTTGTGTTTGAGGGCATATGGCTGAGAGTGGCCGGCTGACCCCTGAAAATCCACAATAGGCAGGATGGTTCCCAGACCCAAGGTGGCACCAGTGCCAAGTCGGGCTGGTTTGATAGTACTAAATAGCTCCTGCAATCTGCCATCGAGAAGCGGGGCAGCTTAATTTTGTTTGCCAGGGAAACGGGCCGAGGTTTGTGTCAGGGGGCCTATGGCTGGGAGTGACCGGCTGGCTCCTGAAAAGCTACGATAGGCAGGATGGTTCCCAGACCAGAGGTGGCACCAGTGCCAAGTTGGGCTAGTTTGATGGTGCAAAGTGGCTCCTGCAATCTGCCATGAAAAAGTTGGCAGGCGAGTTTTGTTTTCCAGGGAAAAGTGCCGTTGTTTGTGTTTGGTGGACTGTGGCTGGGAGTGGCCGGCTGGCTCCTTAGAATCCACGATACGCAGGATGGTTCCCAGACCAGAGGTGGCACCAGTTCCAAGTCGGACTGGTTTGATAGTACCAAGTGGCTCCTGCAATCTGCCATCCAGAAGCGGGGCAGCTTACTTTTGTTTGCCAGGGAAACGGGCCGAGGTTTGTGTCTGGGGGCCTATGGCTGGGAGTGACCGGCGGGCTCCTGAAAAGCTACGATAGGCAGGATGGTTACCAGACTCATGGTGGCACCAGTGCCAAGTTGGGCTGATTTGATAGTACCAAGTGGCTCCTGCAATCTGCCATCAAAAAGTTGGCAGGCGAGTTTTGTTTTCCAGGGAAAAGTGTCGTTCTTTGTGTTTGGGGGCTTGTGGCTGGGAGTGGCCGGCTGGCTCCTTAGAATCCACCATACGCAGGATGGTTCCCAGACCAGAGGTGGCACCAGTGCCAAGTCAGGCTAGTTTGATGGTGCAAAGTTGCTCCTGCAATCTGCCATCCAGAAGCGGGGTAGCTTACTTTTGTTTGCCAGGGAAACGGGCCGAGGTATTTGTCTGGGGGCCTATGGGTGGGACTGTCCGGCTGGCTCCTGAAAAGCTACGATAGGCAGGATGGTGACCAGACCCATGGTGGGACCAGTGCCAAGTTGGGCTGGTTTGATAGTAGCAAGTGGCTCCTGCAATCTGCCATCAAAAAGTTGGCAGGCGAGTTTTGTTTTCCAGGGAAAAGCGCCGTTGTTTGTGTTTGGAGGCCTGTGGCTGGGAGTGGCCGGCTGGCTCCTCAGAATCCACGATACGCAGGATGGTTCCCAGACCAGAGGTGGCACCAGTGCCAAGTCGGGCTGGTTTGATGGTGCAAAGTGGCTCCTGCAATCTGCCATCAAAATGTTGGCAGGCGAGTTTTGTTTTCCAGGGAAAAGCGCCGTTGTTTGTGTTTGGTGGCCTGTGGTTGGGAGTGGCCGGCTGGCTCCTTAGAATCCACGATACGCAGGATGGTTCCCAGACCAGAGGTGGCACCAGTTCCAAGTCGGGCTGGTTTGATAGTACCAAGTGGCTCCTGCAATCTGCCATCCAGAAGCGGGGCAGCTTACTTTTGTTTGCAAGGGAAACGGGCCGAGGTTTTTGTCTGGGGGCCTATGGCTGGGAGTGACCGGCTGGCTCCTGAAAAGCTACGATAGGCGGGATGGTTACCAGACTCATGGTGGCACCAGTGCCACGTTGGGCTGATTTGATAGTACCAAGCGGCTCCTGCAATCTGCCATCAAAAAGTTGGCAGGCGAGTTTTGTTTTCCAGGGGAAAGCGCCGTTGTTTGTGTTTGGGGGCCTATGGCTGGGAGTGGCCGGCTGGCTAATTAGAATCCACGATACGCAGGACGGTTCCCAGACCATGGTGGCACCAGTGCCGAGTCGGGCTAGTTTGATGGTGCAAAGTGGCTCCTGCAATCTGCCATGAAAAAGTTGGCAGGCGAGTTTTGTTTTCCAGGGAAATGTGCCGTTGTTTGTGTTTGGTGGACTGTGGCTGGGAGTGGCCGGCTGGCTCCTTAGAATCCACGATACGCAGGATGGTTCCCAGACCAGAGGTGGCACCAGTGCCAAGTCGGGCTGGTTTGATAGTACCAAGTGGCTCCTGCATTCTGCCATCCAGAAGCGGGGCAGCTTACTTTTGTTTGCCAGGGAAACGGGCCGAGGTTTGTGTCTGGGGGCCTATGGCTGGGAGTGACTGGCTGGCTCCTGAAAAGCTACGATAGGCAGGATGGTTACCAGACCCATGGTGGCACCAGTGCCAAGTTGGGCTGATTTGATAGTATCAAGCGGCTCCTGCAATCTGCCATCAAAAAGTTGGCAGGCGAGTTTTGTTTTCCATGGAAAAGTGCCGTTGATTTTTTTTGGTGGCCTGTGGCTGGGAGTGGCCAGCTGTCTCCTTATAATCCACGATACGCAGGATGGTTCCCAGACCAGAGGTGGCACCAGTGCCAAGTCGGGCTGGTTTGATGGTGCAAAGTGGCTCCTGCAATCTGCCATCCAGAAGCGGGGCAGCTGAGTTTTGTTTGCCAGAGAAAAGGGCCGTGGTTTGTTTTTGGGGGCATATGGCTGGGAGTGGCCGGCTGGCTCCTTAAAATGCTCGATACGCAGGATGGTGACCAGACCCATTGTGGCACCAGTGCCAAGTTGTGCTGTTTTTGTAGTACCAAGTGCGTCCTGCAATTTGCCATCCAGAAGAGGGGCAGTTGAGTTTTGTTTACCAGAGAAAAGGGCCGTGGTTTGTGTTTGAGGGCATATGGCTGAGAGTGGCCGGCTGACCCCTGAAAATCCACAATAGGCAGGATGGTTCCCAGAGCAGAGGTGGCACCAGTGCCAAGTCGGGCTGGTTTGATAGTACTAAATAGCTCCTGCAATCTGCCATCCAGAAGCGGGGCAGCTTAATTTTGTTTGCCAGGGAAACGGGCCGAGGTTTGTGTCAGGGGGCCTATGGCTGGGAGTGACCGGCTGGCTCCTGAAAAGCTACGATAGGCAGGATGGTTCCCAGACCAGAGGTGGCACCAGTGCCAAGTTGGGCTAGTTTGATGGTGCAAAGTGGCTCCTGCAATCTGCCATGAAAAAGTTGGCAGGCGAGTTTTGTTTTCCAGGGAAAAGTGCCGTTGTTTGTGTTTGGTGGACTGTGGCTGGGAGTGGCCGGCTGGCTCCTTAGAATCCACGATACTCAGGATGGTTCCCAGACCAGAGGTGGCACCAGTGCCAAGTCGGGCTGGTTTGATAGTACCAAGTGGCTCCTGCAATCTGCCATCCAGAAGCGGGGCAGCTTACTTTTGTTTGCCAGGGAAACGGGCCGAGGTTTGTGTCTGGGGGCCTATGGCTGGGAGTGACCGGCGGGCTCCTGAAAAGCTACGATAGGCAGGATGGTTACCAGACCCATGGTGGCACCAGTGCCAAGTTGGGCTGATTTGATAGTACCAAGCGGCTCCTGCAATCTGCCATCAAAATGTTGGCAGGCGAGTTTTGTTTTCCAGGGAAAAGTGTCGTTGTTTGTGTTTGGGGGCTTGTGGCTGGGAGTGGCCGGCTGGCTCCTTAGAATCCACGATACGCAGGATGGTTCCCAGACCAGAGGTGGCACCAGTGCCAAGTCAGGCTAGTTTGATGGTGCAAAGTGGCTCCTGCAATCTGCCATCCAGAAGCGGGGTAGCTTACTTTTTTTTGCCAGGGAAACGGGCCGAGGTTTTGTCTGGGGGCCTATGGCTGGGACTGACCGGCTGGCTCCTGAAAAGCTACGATAGGCAGGATGGTGACCAGACCCATGGTGGCACCAGTGCCAAGTTGGGCTGGTTTGATAGTAGCAAGTGGCTCCTGCAATCTGCCATCAAAAAGTTGGCAGGCGAGTTTTGTTTTCCAGGGAAAAGCGCCGTTGTTTGTGTTTGGGGGCCTGTGGCTGGGAGTGGCCGGCTGGCTAATTACAATCCACGATACGCAGGATGGTTCCCAGACCAGAGGTGGCACCAGTGCCAAGTTGGGCTAGTTTGATGGTGCAAAGTGGCTCCTGCAATCTGCCATTAAAAAGTTGGCATGCCAGTTTTGTTTTCCAGGGAAAAGCGCCGTTGTTTGTGTTTGGGGGCCTGTGGCTGGGAGTGACCAGCTGGCTCCTTAGAATCCACGATACGCAGGATGGTTCCCAGACCAGAGGTGGCACCAGTGCCAAGTCGGGCTGGTTTGATGGTGCAAAGTGGCTCCTGCAATCTGCCATCCTGAAGCGGGGTAGCATACTTTTGTTTGCCAGGGAAACCCCCAGTGCTTTGTGTCTGGGGCCTATGGCTGGAAGTGACCGGCTGGCTCCTGAAAAGCTACGATAGGCAGGATGGTTACCAGACCCATGGTGGAACCAGTGCCAAGTTGGGCTGGTTTGATAGTACCAAGTGGTTCCTGCAATCTGCTATCAAAAAGTTGGCAGGCCAGTTTTGTTTTCCAGGGAAAAGCGCCGTTGTTTGTGTTTGGGGTCCTGTGGCTGGGAGTGGCCGGCTGGCTCCTTAGAATCCACGATACGCAGGATGGCTCCCAGACCAGAGGTGGCACCAGTGCCAAGTTGGGCTGGTTTGATACCACAAAGTGGCTCCTGCAATCTGCCATCCAGAAGCGGGGCAGCTTACTTTTGTTTGCCAGGGAAATGGGCCGAGGTTTGTGTCTGGGGGCCTATGGCTGGGAGTGACTGGCTGGCTCCTGAAAAGCTACGATAGGCAGGATGGTTACCAGACTCATGGTGGCACCAGTGCCACGTTGGGCTGATTTGATAGTACCAAGCGGCTCCTGCAATCTGCCATCAAAATGTTGGCAGGCGAGTTTTGTTTTCCAGGGAAAAGCGCCGTTGTTTGTGTTTGGGGGCCTATGGCTGGGAGTGGCCGTCTGGCTAATTAGAATCCACGATACGCAGGATGGTTCCCAGACCATGGTGGCACCAGTGCCATGTCGGGCTAGTTTGATGGTGCAAAGTGGCTCCTGCAATCTGCCATGAAAAAGTTAGCAGGCGAGTTTTGTTTTCCAGGGAAAAGTGCTGTTGTTTGTGTTTGGTGGACTGTGGCTGGGAGTGGCCGGCTGGCTCCTTAGAATCCACGATACGCAGGATGGTTCCCAGACCAGAGGTGGCACCAGTTCCAAGTCGGGCTGGTTTGATAGTACCAAGTGGCTCCTGCAATCTGCCATCCAGAAGCGGGGCAGCTTACTTTTTTTTGCCAGGGAAACGGGCCGAGGTTTGTGTCTGGGGGCCTATGGCTGGGAGTGACCGGCTGGCTCCTGAAAAGCTACGATAGGCAGGATGGTTACCAGACCCATGGTGGCACCAGTGCCAAGTTGGGCTGATTTGATAGTACCAAGCGGCTCCTGCAATCTGCCATCAAAAAGTTGGCAGGCGAGTTTTGTTTTCCAGGGAAAAGTGCCATTGATTTTTTTTGGTGGCCTGTGGCTGGGAGTGGCCGGCTGGCTCCTTAGAATCCACGATACGCAGGATGGTTCCCAGACCAGAGGTGGCACCAGTTCCAAGTCGGGCTTGTTTGATAGTACCAAGTGGCTCCTGCAATCTGCCATCCAGAAGCGGGGCAGCTTACTTTTGTTTGCAAGGGAAACGGGCCGAGGTTTTTGTCTGGGGGCCTATGGCTGGGAGTGACTGGCTGGCTCCTAAAAGCTACGATAGGCAGGATGGTTACCAGACTCATGGTGGCACCAGTGCCACGTTGGGCTGATTTGATAGTACCAAGCGGCTCCTGCAATATGCCATCAAAAAGTTGGCAGGTGAGTTTTGTTTTCCAGGGAAAAGCGCCGTTGTTTGTGTTTGGGGGCCTATGGCTGGGAGTGGCCGGCTGGCTAATTAGAATCCACGATACGCAGGATGGTTCCCAGACCATGGTGGCACCAGTGCCAAGTCGGGCTAGTTTGATGGTGCAAAGTGGCTCCTGCAATCTGCCATGAAAAAGTTGGCAGGCGAGTTTTGTTTTCCAGGGAAAAGTGCCGTTGTTTGTGTTTGGTGGACTGTGGCTGGGAGTGGCCGGCTGGCTCCTTAGAATCCACGATACGCAGGATGGTTCCCAGACCAGAGGTGGCACCAGTTCCAAGTCGGGCTGGTTTGATAGTACCAAGTGGCTCCTGCAATCTGCCATCCAGAAGCGGGGCAGCTTACTTTTGTTTGCCAGGGAAACGGGCCGAGGATTGTGTCTCGGGGCCTATGGCTGGGAGTGACCGGCTGGCTCCTGAAAAGCTACGATAGGCAGGATGGTTACCAGACTCATGGTGGCACCAGTGCCATGTTGGGCTGATTTGATAGTACCAAGCGTCTCCTGCAATCTGCCATCAAAAAGTTGGCAGGCGAGTTTTGTTTTCCAGGGAAAAGCGCCATTGTTTGTGTTTGGGGGCCTATGGCTGGGAGTGGCCGGCTGGCTCCTTAGAATCCACGATACGCAGGATGGTTCCCAGACCAGAGGTGGCACCAGTGCCATGTCGGGCTAGTTTGATGGTGCAAAGTGGCTCCTGCAATCTGCCATGAAAATGTTTGCAGGCGAGTTTTGTTTTCCAGGGAAAAGTGCCGTTGTTTGTGTTTGGTGGACTGTGGCTGGGAGTGGCCGGCTGGCTCCTTAGAATCCACGATACGCAGGATGTTTCCCAGACCAGAGGTGGCACCAGTGCCAAGTCGGGCTTGTTTGATATTACCAAGTGGCTCCTGCAATCTGCCATCCAGAAGCGGGGCAGCTTACTTTTGTTTGCAAGGGAAACGGGCCGAGGTTTGTGTCTGGGGGCCTATGGCTGGGAGTGACCGGCTGGCTCCTGAAAAGCTGCGATAGGCAGGATGGTTACCAGACCCATGGTGGCACCAGTGCCAAGTTGGGCTGATTTGATAGTATCAAGCGGCTCCTGCAATCTGCCATCAAAAAGTTGGCAGGCGAGTTTTGTTTTCCAGGGAAAAGTGCCGTTGATTTTTTTTGGTGGCCTGTGGTTGGGAGTGGCCGGCTGGCTCCTTAGAATCCACGATACGCAGGATGGTTCCCAGACCAGAGGTGACACCAGTTCCAAGTCGGGCTGGTTTGATAGTACCAAGTGGCTCCTGCAATCTGCCATCCAGAAGCGGGGCAGCTTACTTTTGTTTGCAAGGGAAACGGGCCGAGGTTTTTGTCTGGGGGCCTATGGCTGGGAGTGACTGGCTGGCTCCTGAAAAGCTACGATAGGCAGGATGGTTACCAGACTCATGGTGGCACCAGTGCCACGTTGGGCTGATTTGATAGTACCAAGCGGCTCCTGCAATCTGCCATCAAAAAGTTGGCAGGCGAGTTTTGTTTTCCAGGGGAAAGCGCCGTTGTTTGTGTTTGGGGGCCTATGGCTGGGAGTGGCCGGCTGGCTAATTAGAATCCACGATACGCAGGATGGTTCCCAGACCATGGTGGCACCAGTGCCGAGTCGGGCTAGTTTGATGGTGAAAAGTGGCTCCTGCAATCTGCCATGAAAAAGTTGGCAGGCGAGTTTTGTTTTCCAGGGAAAAGTGCCGTTGTTTGTGTTTGGTGGACTGTGGCTGGGAGTGGCCGGCTGGCTCCTTAGAATCCACGATACGCAGGATGGTTCCCAGACCAGAGGTGGCACCAGTTCCAAGTCGGGCTGGTTTGATAGTACCAAGTGGCTCCTGCAATCTGCCATCCAGAAGCGGGGCAGCTTACTTTTGTTTGCCAGGGAATGGGCCGAGGTTTGTGTCTGGGGGCCTATGGCTGGGAGTGACTGGCTGGCTCCTGAAAAGCTACGATAGGCAGGATGGTTACCAGACCCATGGTGGCACCAGTGCCAAGTTGGGCTGATTTGATAGTATCAAGCGGCTCCTGCAATCTGCCATCAAAAAGTTGGCAGGCGAGTTTTGTTTTCCAGGGAAAAGTGCCGTTGATTTTTTTTGGTGGCCTGTGGCTGGGAGTGGCCAGCTGTCTCCTTATAATCCACGATACGCAGGATGGTTCCCAGACCAGAGGTGGCACCAGTGCCAAGTCGGGCTGGTTTGATGGTGCAAAGTGGCTCCTGCAATCTGCCATCCAGAAGCGGGGCAGCTGAGTTTTGTTTGCCAGAGAAAAGGGCCGTGGTTTTTTTTTGGGGGCATATGGCTGGGAGTGGCCGGCTGGCTCCTTAAAATGCACGATACGCAGGATGGTGACCAGACCCATGGTGGCACCAGTGCCAAGTTGTGCTGTTTTTGTAGTACCAAGTGCGTCCTGCAATTTGCCATCCAGAAGAGGGGCAGTTGAGTTTTGTTTACCAGAGAAAAAGGCCGTGGTTTGTGTTTGAGGGCATATGGCTGAGAGTGGCCGGCTGACCCCTGAAAATCCACAATAGGCAGGATGGTTCCCAGAGCCAAGGTGGCACCAGTGCCAAGTCGGGCTGGTTTGATAGTACTAAATAGCTCCTGCAATCTGCCATCCAGAAGCGGGGCAGCTTAATTTTGTTTGCCAGGGAAACGGGCCGAGGTTTGTGTCAGGGGGCCTATGGCTGGGAGTGACCGGCTGGCTCCTGAAAAGCTACGATAGGCAGGATGGTTCCCAGACCAGAGGTGGCACCAGTGCCAAGTTGGGCTAGTTTGATGGTGCAAAGTGGCTCCTGCAATCTGCCATGAAAAAGTTGGCAGGCGAGTTTTGTTTTCCAGGGAAAAGTGCCGTTGTTTGTGTTTGGTGGACTGTGGCTGGGAGTGGCCGGCTGGCTCCTTAGAATCCACGATACGCAGGATGGTTCCCAGACCAGAGGTGGCACCAGTGCCAAGTCGGGCTGGTTTGATAGTACCAAGTGGCTCCTGCAATCTGCCATCCAGAAGCGGGGCAGCTTACTTTTGTTTGCAAGGGAAACGGGACGAGGTTTTGGTCTGGGGGCCTATGGCTGGGAGTGACTGGCTGGCTCCTGAAAAGCTACGATAGGCAGGATGGTTACCAGACTCATGGTGGCACCAGTGCCACGTTGGGCTGATTTGATAGTACCAAGCGGCTCCTGCAATCTGCCATCAAAAAGTTGGCAGGCGAGTTTTGTTTTCCAGGGGAAAGCGCCGTTGTTTGTGTTTGGGGGCCTATGGCTGGGAGTGGCCGGCTGGCTAATTAGAATCCACGATACGCAGGATGGTTCCCAGACCATGGTGGCACCAGTGCCATGTCGGGCTAGTTTGATGGTGCAAAGTGGCTCCTGCAATCTGCCATTAAAAAGTTAGCAGGCGAGTTTTGTTTTCCAGGGAAAAGTGCTGTTGTTTGTGTTTGGTGGACTGTGGCTGGGAGTGGCCGGCTGGCTCCTTAGAATCCACGATACGCAGGATGGTTCCCAGACCAGAGGTGGCACCAGTTCCAAGTCGGGCTGGTTTGATAGTACCAAGTGGCTCCTGCAATCTGCCATCCAGAAGCGGGGCAGCTTACTTTTGTTTGCCAGGGAAACGGGCCGAGGTTTGTGTCTGGGGGCCTATGGCTGGGAGTGACCGGCTGGCTCCTGAAAAGCTACGATAGGCAGGATGGTTACCAGACCCATGGTGGCACCAGTGCCAAGTTGGGCTGATTTGATAGTACCAAGCGGCTCCTGCAATCTGCCATCAAAAAGTTGGCAGGCGAGTTTTGTTTTCCAGGGAAAAGTGCCATTGATTTTTTTTGGTGGCCTGTGGCTGGGAGTGGCCGGCTGGCTCCTTAGAATCCACGATACGCAGGATGGTTCCCAGACCAGAGGTGGCTCCAGTTCCAAGTCGGGCTTGTTTGATAGTACCAAGTGGCTCCTGCAATCTGCCATCCAGAAGCGGGGCAGCTTACTTTTGTTTGCAAGGGAAACGGGCCGAGGTTTTTGTCTGGGGGCCTATGGCTGGGAGTGACTGGCTGGCTCCTGAAAGCTACGATAGGCAGGATGGTTACCAGACTCATGGTGGCACCAGTGCCACGTTGGGCTGATTTGATAGTACCAAGCGGCTCCTGCAATCTGCCATCAAAAAGTTGGCAGGTGAGTTTTGTTTTCCAGGGGAAAGCGCCGTTGTTTGTGTTTGGGGGCCTATGGCTGGGAGTGGCCGGCTGGCTAATTAGAATCCACGATACGCAGGATGGTTCCCAGACCATGGTGGCACCAGTGCCAAGTCGGGCTAGTTTGATGGTGCAAAGTGGCTCCTGCAATCTGCCATGAAAAAGTTGGCAGGCGAGTTTTGTTTTCCAGGGAAAAGTGCCGTTGTTTGTGTTTGGTGGACTGTGGCTGGGAGTGGCCGGCTGGCTCCTTAGAATCCACGATACGCAGGATGGTTCCCAGACCAGAGGTGGCACCAGTTCCAAGTCGGGCTGGTTTGATAGTACCAAGTGGCTCCTGCAATCTGCCATCCAGAAGCGGGGCAGCTTACTTATGTTTGCCAGGGAAACGGGCCGTGGTTTGTGTCTGGGGGCCTATGGCTGGGAGTGACCGGCTGGCTCCTGAAAAGCTACGATAGGCAGGATGGTTACCAGACCCATGGTGGCACCAGTGCCAAGTTGGGCTGATTTGATAGTATCAAGCGGCTCCTGCAATCTGCCATCAAAAAGTTGGCAGGCGAGTTTTGTTTTCCAGGGAAAAGTGCCGTTGATTTTTTTGGTGGCCTGTGGCTGGGAGTGGCCGGCTGGCTCCTTAGAATCCACGATACGCAGGATGGTTCCCAGACCAGAGGTGGCACCAGTTCCAAGTCGGGCTTGTTTGATAGTACCAAGTGGCTCCTGCAATCTGCCATCCAGAAGCGGGGCAGCTTACTTTTGTTTGCAAGGGAAACGGGCCGAGGTTTTTGTCTGGGGGCCTATGGCTGGGAGTGACTGGCTGGCTCCTGAAAAGCTACGATAGGCAGGATGGTTACCAGACTCATGGTGGCACCAGAGCCACGTTGGGCTGATTTGATAGTACCAAGCGGCTCCTGCAATCTCCCATCAAAATATTGGCAGGCGAGTATTGTTTTCCAGGGGAAAGCACCGTTGTTTGTGTTTGGGGGCCTATGGCTGGGAGTGGCCGGCTGGCTAATTAGAATCCACGATACGCAGGATGGTTCCCAGACCATGGTGGCACCAGTGCCAAGTCGGGCTAGTTTGATGGTGCAAAGTGGCTCCTGCAATCTGCCATGAAAAAGTTGGCAGGCGAGTTTTGTTTTCCAGGGAAAAGTGCCGTTGTTTTTGTTTGGTGGACTGTGGCTGGGAGTGGCCGGCTGGCTCCTTAGAATCCACGATACGCAGGATGGTTCCCAGACCAGAGGTGGCACCAGTGCCAAGTCGGGCTTGTTTGATAGTACCAAGTGGCTCCTGCAATCTGCCATCCAGAAGCGGGGCAGCTTACTTTTGTTTGCCAGGGAAACGGGCCGAGGTTTGTGTCTGGGGGCCTATGGCTGGGAGTGACCGGCTGGCTCCTGAAAAGCTACGATAGGCAGGATGGTTACCAGACTCATGGTGGCACCAGTGCCAAGTTGGGCTTATTTGATAGTACCAAGCGGCTCCTGCAATCTCCCATCAAAAAGTTGGCAGGCGAGTTTTGTTTTCCAGGGAAAAGTGTCGTTGTTTGTGTTTGGGGGCTTGTGGCTGGGAGTGGCCGGCTGGCTCCTTAGAATCCACGATACGCAGGATGGTTCCCAGACCAGAGGTGGCACCAGTGCCTAGTCGGGCTGGTTTGATGGTGCAAAGTGGCTCCTGCAATCTGCCATCAAAATATTGGCAGGCGAGTTTTGTTTTCCAGGGAAAAGTGCCGTTGTTTGTGTTTGGTGGACTGTGGCTGGGAGTGGCCGGCTGGCTCCTTAGAATCCACGATACGCAGGATGGTTCCCAGACCAGAGGTGGCACCAGTTCCAAGTCGGGCTGGTTTGATAGTACCAAGTGGCTCCTGCAATCTGCCATCCAGAAGCGGGGCAGCTTACTTATGTTTGCCAGGGAAACGGGTCGAGATTTGTGTCTGGGGGCCTATGGCTGGGAGTGACCGGCTGGCTCCTGAAAAGCTACGATAGGCAGGATGGTTACCAGACCCATGGTGGCACCAGTGCCAAGTTGGGCTGATTTGATAGTATCAAGCGGCTCCTGCAATCTGCCATCAAAAAGTTGGCAGGCGAGTTTTGTTTTCCAGGGAAAAGTGCCATTGATTTTTTTGGTGGCCTGTGGCTGGGAGTGGCCGGCTGGCTCCTTAGAATCCACGATACGCAGGATGGTTCCCAGACCAGAGGTGGCACCAGTTCCAAGTCGGGCTTGTTTGATAGTACCAAGTGGCTCCTGCAATCTGCCATCCAGAAGCGGGGCAGCTTACTTTTGTTTGCAAGGGAAACGGGCCGAGGTTTTTGTCTGGGGGCCTATGGCTGGGAGTGACTGGCTGGCTCCTGAAAAGCTACGATAGGCAGGATGTTTACCAGACTCATGGTGGCACCAGAGCCACGTTGGGCTGATTTGATAGTACCAAGCGGCTCCTGCAATCTGCCATCAAAAAATTTGGCAGGCGAGTTTTGTTTTCCAGGGGAAAGCGCCGTTGTTTGTGTTTGGGGGCCTATGGCTGGGAGTGGCCGGCTGGCTAATTAGAATCCACGATATGCAGGATGGTTCCCAGACCATGGTGGCACCAGTGCCAAGTCGGGCTGGTTTGATGGTGCAAAGTGGCTCCTGCAATCTGCCATCAAAAAGTTGGCAGGCGAGTTTTGTTTTCCAGGGAAAAGTGCCGTTGTTTGTGTTTGGTGGACTGTGGCTGGGAGTGGCCGGCTGGCTCCTTAGAATCCACGATACGCAGGATGGTTCCCAGACCAGAGGTGGCACCAGTGCCAAGTCGGGCTTGTTTGATAGTACCAAGTGGCTCCTGCAATCTGCCATCCAGAAGCGGGGCAGCTTACTTTTGTTTGCCAGGGAAACGGGCCGAGGTTTGTGTCTGGGGGCCTATGGCTGGGAGTGACCGGCTGGCTCCTGAAAAGCTACGATAGGCAGGA
Organism: Melospiza melodia melodia; assembly: GCF_035770615.1. NCBI lineage: Eukaryota > Metazoa > Chordata > Aves > Passeriformes > Passerellidae > Melospiza > Melospiza melodia. The sequence goes on along the minus strand of NW_026948806.1, from coordinate 662,452 downwards.
TGGTTACCAGACTCATGGTGGCACCAGTGCCAAGTTGGGCATATTTGATAGTACCAAGCGGCTCCTGCAATCTGCCATCAAAAAGTTGGCAGGCGAGTTTTGTTTTCCAGGGAAAAGTGTCGTTGTTTGTGTTTGGGGGCTTGTGGCTGGGAGTGGCCGGCTGGCTCCTTAGAATCCACGATACGCAGGATGGTTCCCAGACCAGAGGTGGCACAAGTGACAAGTCGGGCTGGTTTGATGGTGCAAAGTGGCTCCTGCAATCTGCCATCAAAATGTTGGCAGGCGAGTTTTGTTTTCCACCGAAAAGTGCCGTTGTTTTTGTTTGGTGGACTGTGGCTGGGAGTGGCCGGCTGGCTAATTAGAAGCCACGATACGCAGGATGGTTCCCAGACCAGAGGTGGCACCAGTGCCAAGTCAGGCTAGTTTGATGGTGCAAAGTGGCTCCTGCAATCTGCCATTAAAAAGTTGGCATGCCAGTTTTGTTTTCCAGGGAAAAGCGCCGTTGTTTGTGTTTGGGGGCCTGTGGCTGGGAGTGGCCGGCTGGCTCCTTAGAATCCACGATACGCAGGATGGTTCCCAGACCAGAGGTGGCACCAGGGCCAAGTCGGGCTGGTTTGATGGTGCAAAGTGGCTCCTGCAATCTGCCATCAAAATGTTGGCAGGCGAGTTTTGTTTTCCAGGGAAAAGCGCCGTTGTTTGTGTTTGGGGGCCTGTGGCTGGTAGTGGCCGGCTGGCTAATTAGAATCCACGATACGCAGGATGGTTCCCAGACCATGGTGGCACCAGTGCCAAGTCGGGCTAGTTTGATGCTGCAAAGTGGCTCCTGCAATCTGCCATGAAAAAGTTGGCAGGCGAGTTTTGTTTTCCAGGGAAATGTGCCGTTGTTTGTGTTTGGGGGCCTATGGCTGGGAGTGGCCGGCTGGCTAATTAGAATCCACGATACGCAGGATGGTTCCCAGACCATGGTGGCACAAGTGCCAAGTCGGGCTAGTTTGATGGTGCAAAGTGGCTCCTGCAATCTGCCATGAAAAAGTTGGCAGGCGAGTTTTGTTTTCCAGGGAAAAGTGCCGTTGTTTGTGTTTGGTGGACTGTGGCTGGGAGTGGCCGGCTGGCTCCTTAGAATCCACGATACGCAGGATGGTTCCCAGACCAGAGGTGGCACCAGTTCCAAGTCGGGCTGGTTTGATAGTACCAAGTGGCTCCTGCAATCTGCCATCCAGAAGCGGGGCAGCTTACTTATGTTTGCCAGGGAAACGGGTCGAGCTTTGTGTCTGGGGGCCTATGGCTGGGAGTGACCGGCTGGCTCCTGAAAAGCTACGATAGGCAGGATGGTTACCAGACCCATGGTGGCACCAGTGCCAAGTTGGGCTGATTTGATAGTATCAAGCGGCTCCTGCAATCTGCCATCAAAAAGTTAGCAGGCGAGTTTTGTTTTCCAGGGAAAAGTGCCGTTGATTTTTTTGGTGGCCTGTGGCTGGGAGTGGCCGGCTGGCTCCTTAGAATCCACGATACGCAGGATGGTTCCCAGACCAGAGGTGGCACCAGTTCCAAGTCGGGCTTGTTTGATAGTACCAAGTGGCTCCTGCAATCTGCCATCCAGAAGCGGGGCAGCTTACTTTTGTTTGCAAGGGAAACGGGCCGAGGTTTTTGTCTGGGGGCCTATGGCTGGGAGTGACTGGCTGGCTCCTGAAAAGCTACGATAGGCAGGATGGTTACCAGACTCATGGTGGCACCAGTGCCACGTTGGGCTGATTTGATAGTACCAAGCGGCTCCTGCAATCTCCCATCAAAAAGTTGGCAGGCGAGTTTTGTTTTCCAGGGAAAAGTGTCGTTGTTTGTGTTTGGGGGCTTGTGGCTGGGAGTGGCCGGCTGGCTCCTTAGAATCCACGATACGCAGGATGGTTCCCAGACCAGAGGTGGCACCAGTGCCTAGTCGGGCTGGTTTGATGGTGCAAAGTGGCTCCTGCAATCTGCCATCAAAATATTGGCAGGCGAGTTTTGTTTTCCAGGGAAAAGTGCCGTTGTTTGTGTTTGGTGGACTGTGGCTGGGAGTGGCCGGCTGGCTCCTTAGAATCCACGATACGCAGGATGGTTCCCAGACCAGAGGTGGCACCAGTTCCAAGTCGGGCTGGTTTGATAGTACCAAGTGGCTCCTGCAATCTGCCATCCAGAAGCGGGGCAGCTTACTTATGTTTGCCAGGGAAACGGGTCGAGATTTGTGTCTGGGGGCCTATGGCTGGGAGTGACCGGCTGGCTCCTGAAAAGCTACGATAGGCAGGATGGTTACCAGACCCATGGTGGCACCAGTGCCAAGTTGGGCTGATTTGATAGTATCAAGCGGCTCCTGCAATCTGCCATCAAAAAGTTGGCAGGCGAGTTTTGTTTTCCAGGGAAAAGTGCCATTGATTTTTTTGGTGGCCTGTGGCTGGGAGTGGCCGGCTGGCTCCTTAGAATCCACGATACGCAGGATGGTTCCCAGACCAGAGGTGGCACCAGTTCCAAGTCGGGCTTGTTTGATAGTACCAAGTGGCTCCTGCAATCTGCCATCCAGAAGCGGGGCAGCTTACTTTTGTTTGCAAGGGAAACGGGCCGAGGTTTTTGTCTGGGGGCCTATGGCTGGGAGTGACTGGCTGGCTCCTGAAAAGCTACGATAGGCAGGATGTTTACCAGACTCATGGTGGCACCAGAGCCACGTTGGGCTGATTTGATAGTACCAAGCGGCTCCTGCAATCTGCCATCAAAAAGTTGGCAGGCGAGTTTTGTTTTCCAGGGGAAAGCGCCGTTGTTTGTGTTTGGGGGCCTATGGCTGGGAGTGGCCGGCTGGCTAATTAGAATCCACGATATGCAGGATGGTTCCCAGACCATGGTGGCACCAGTGCCAAGTCGGGCTGGTTTGATGGTGCAAAGTGGCTCCTGCAATCTGCCATCAAAAAGTTGGCAGGCGAGTTTTGTTTTCCAGTGAAAAGTGCCGTTGTTTGTGTTTGGTGGACTGTGGCTGGGAGTGGCCGGCTGGCTCCTTAGAATCCACGATACGCAGGATGGTTCCCAGACCAGAGGTGGCACCAGTGCCAAGTCGGGCTTGTTTGATAGTACCAAGTGGCTCCTGCAATCTGCCATCCAGAAGCGGGGCAGCTTACTTATGTTTGCCAGGGAAACGGGTCGAGATTTGTGTCTGGGGGCCTATGGCTGGGAGTGACCGGCTGGCTCCTGAAAAGCTACGATAGGCAGGATGGTTACCAGACCCATGGTGGCACCAGTGCCAAGTTGGGCTGATTTGATAGTATCAAGCGGCTCCTGCAATCTGCCATCAAAAAGTTGGCAGGCGAGTTTTGTTTTCCAGGGAAAAGTGCCATTGATTTTTTTGGTGGCCTGTGGCTGGGAGTGGCCGGCTGGCTCCTTAGAATCCACGATACGCAGGATGGTTCCCAGACCAGAGGTGGCACCAGTTCCAAGTCGGGCTTGTTTGATAGTACCAAGTGGCTCCTGCAATCTGCCATCCAGAAGCGGGGCAGCTTACTTTTGTTTGCAAGGGAAACGGGCCGAGGTTTTTGTCTGGGGGCCTATGGCTGGGAGTGACTGGCTGGCTCCTGAAAAGCTACGATAGGCAGGATGTTTACCAGACTCATGGTGGCACCAGAGCCACGTTGGGCTGATTTGATAGTACCAAGCGGCTCCTGCAATCTGCCATCAAAAAGTTGGCAGGCGAGTTTTGTTTTCCAGGGGAAAGCGCCGTTGTTTGTGTTTGGGGGCCTATGGCTGGGAGTGGCCGGCTGGCTAATTAGAATCCACGATATGCAGGATGGTTCCCAGACCATGGTGGCACCAGTGCCAAGTAGGGCTGGTTTGATGGTGCAAAGTGGCTCCTGCAATCTGCCATCAAAAAGTTGGCAGGCGAGTTTTGTTTTCCAGTGAAAAGTGCCGTTGTTTGTGTTTGGTGGACTGTGGCTGGGAGTGGCCGGCTGGCTCCTTAGAATCCACGATACGCAGGATGGTTCCCAGACCAGAGGTGGCACCAGTGCCAAGTCGGGCTTGTTTGATAGTACCAAGTGGCTCCTGCAATCTGCCATCCAGAAGCGGGGCAGCTTACTTTTGTTTGCCAGGGAAACGGGCCGAGGTTTGTGTCTGGGGGCCTATGGCTGGGAGTGACCGGCTGGCTCCTGAAAAGCTACGATAGGCAGGATGGTTACCAGACTCATGGTGGCACCAGTGCCAAGTTGGGCATATTTGATAGTACCAAGCGGCTCCTGCAATCTGCCATCAAAAAGTTGGCAGGCGAGTTTTGTTTTCCAGGGAAAAGTGTCGTTGTTTGTGTTTGGGGGCTTGTGGCTGGGAGTGGCCGGCTGGCTCCTTAGAATCCACGATACGCAGGATGGTTCCCAGACCAGAGGTGGCACAAGTGACAAGTTGGGCTGGTTTGATGGTGCAAAGTGGCTCCTGCAATCTGCCATCAAAATGTTGGCAGGCGAGTTTTGTTTTCCACCGAAAAGTGCCGTTGTTTTTGTTTGGTGGACTGTGGCTGGGAGTGGCCGGCTGGCTAATTAGAAGCCACGATACGCAGGATGGTTCCCAGACCAGAGGTGGCACCAGTGCCAAGTCAGGCTAGTTTGATGGTGCAAAGTGGCTCCTGCAATCTGCCATTAAAAAGTTGGCATGCCAGTTTTGTTTTCCAGGGAAAAGCGCCGTTGTTTGTGTTTGGGGGCCTGTGGCTGGGAGTGGCCGGCTGGCTCCTTAGAATCCACGATACGCAGGATGGTTCCCAGACCAGAGGTGGCACCAGGGCCAAGTCGGGCTGGTTTGATGGTGCAAAGTGGCTCCTGCAATCTGCCATCAAAATGTTGGCAGGCGAGTTTTGTTTTCCAGGGAAAAGCGCCGTTGTTTGTGTTTGGGGGCCTGTGGCTGGTAGTGGCCGGCTGGCTAATTAGAATCCACGATACGCAGGATGGTTCCCAGACCATGGTGGCACCAGTGCCAAGTCGGGCTAGTTTGATGCTGCAAAGTGGCTCCTGCAATCTGCCATGAAAAAGTTGGCAGGCGAGTTTTGTTTTCCAGGGAAATGTGCCGTTGTTTGTGTTTGGGGGCCTATGGCTGGGAGTGGCCGGCTGGCTAATTAGAATCCACGATACGCAGGATGGTTCCCAGACCATGGTGGCACCAGTGCCAAGTCGGGCTAGTTTGATGGTGCAAAGTGGCTCCTGCAATCTGCCATGAAAAAGTTGGCAGGCGAGTTTTGTTTTCCAGGGAAAAGTGCCGTTGTTTGTGTTTGGTGGACTGTGGCTTGGAGTGGCCGGCTGGCTCCTTAGAATCCACGATACGCAGGATGGTTCCCAGACCAGAGGTGGCACCAGTGCCAAGTCGGGCTTGTTTGATAGTACCAAGTGGCTCCTGCAATCTGCCATCCAGAAGCGGGGCAGCTTACTTTTGTTTGCCAGGGAAACGGGCCGAGGTTTGTGTCTGGGGGCCTATGGCTGGGAGTGACCGGCTGGCTCCTGAAAAGCTACGATAGGCAGGATGGTTACCAGACTCATGGTGGCACCAGTGCCAAGTTGGGCTTATTTGATAGTACCAAGCGGCTCCTGCAATCTGCCATCAAAAAGTTGGCAGGCGAGTTTTGTTTTCCAGGGAAAAGTGTCGTTGTTTGTGTTTGGGGGCTTGTGGCTGGGAGTGGCCGGCTGGCTCCTTAGAATCCACGATACGCAGGATGGTTCCCAGACCAGAGGTGGCACCAGTGCCTAGTCGGGCTGGTTTGATGGTGCAAAGTGGCTCCTGCAATCTGCCATCAAAATGTTGGCAGGCGAGTTTTGTTTTCCAGGGAAAAGCGCCGTTGTTTGTGTTTGGGGGCCTGTGGCTAGGAGTGGCCGGCTGGCTAATTAGAATCCACGATACGCAGGATGGTTCCCAGACCAGAGGTGGCACCAGTGCCAAGTCGGGCTACTTTGATGGTGCAAAGTGGCTCCTGCAATCTGCCATTAAAAAGTTGGCATGCCAGTTTTGTTTTCCAGGGAAAAGCGCTGTTGTTTGTGTTTGGGGGCCTGTGGCTGGGAGTGGCCGGCTGGCTCCTTAGAATCCACGATACGCAGGATGGTTCCCAGACCAGAGGTGGCACCAGTGCCAAGTCGGGCTGGTTTGATGGTGCAAAGTGGCTCCTCCAATCTGCCATCCTGAAGCGGGGTAGCATACTTTTGTTTGCCAGGGATACCCCCAGTGCTTTGTGTTTAGGGCCTATGGCTGGAAGTGACCGGCTGGCTCCTGAAAAGCTACGATAGGCAGGATGGTTACCAGACCCATGGTGGAACCAGTGCCAAGTTGGGCTGGTTTGATAGTATCAAGCGGCTCCTGCAATCTGCCATCAAAATTTGGCAGGCCAGTTTTGTTTTCCAGGGAAAAGCGCCGTTGTTTGTGTTTGAGGTCCTGTGGCTGGGAGTGGCCGGCTGGCTCCTTAGAATCCACGATACGCAGGATGGTTCCCAGACCAGAGGTGGCACCAGTGCCAAGTTGGGCTGGTTTGATACCACAAAGTGGCTCCTGCAATCTGCCATCCAGAAGCGGGGCAGCTTACTTTTGTTTGCAAGGGAAACAGGCCGAGCTTTCTGTCTGGGGGCCTATGGCTGGGAGTGACTGGCTGGCTCCTGAAAAGCTACGATAGGCAGGATGGTTACCAGACTCATGGTGGCACCAGTGCCACGTTGGGCTGATTTGATAGTACCAAGCGGCTCCTGCAATCTGCCATCAAAAAGTTGGCAGGCGAGTTTTGTTTTCCAGGGAAAAGCGCCGTTGTTTGTGTTTGGGGGCCTATGGCTGGGAGTGGCCGGCTGGCTAATTAGAATCCACGATACGCAGGATGGTTCCCAGACCAGAGGTGGCACCAGTGCCATGTCGGGCTAGTTTGATGGTGCAAAGTGGCTCCTGCAATCTGCCATCAAAAAGTTGGCAGGCGAGTTTTGTTTTCCAGGGAAAAGTTCCGTTGTTTGTGTTTGGTGGACTGTGGCTGGGAGTGGCCGGCTGGCTCCTTAGAATCCACGATACGCAGGATGGTTCCCAGACCAGAGGTGGCACCAGTGCCAAGTCGAGCTGGTTTGATGGTGCAAATTGGCTCCTGCAATCTGCCATCAAAATGTTGGCAGGCGAGTTTTGTTTTCCAGGGAAAAGCGCCGTTGTTTGTGTTTGGGGGCCTGTGGCTGGGAGTGGCCGGCTGGCTAATTAGAATCCACGATACGCAGGATGGTTCCCAGACCAGAGGTGGCACCAGTGCCAAGTCAGGCTAGTTTGATGGTGCAAAGTGGCTCCTGCAATCTGCCATTAAAAAGTTGGCATGCCAGTTTTGTTTTCCAGGGAAAAGCGCCGTTGTTTGTGTTTGGGGGCCTGTGGCTGGGAGTGGCCGGCTGGGTAATTAGAATCCACGATACGCAGGATGGTTCCCAGACCAGAGGTGGCACCAGTGCCAAGTTGGGCTGGTTTGATACCACAAAGTGGCTCCTGCAATCTGCCATCCAGAAGCGGGGCAGCTTACTTTTGTTTGCAAGGGAAACAGGCCGAGCTTTGTGTCTGGGGGCCTATGGCTGGGAGTGACTGGCTGGCTCCTGAAAAGCTACGATAGGCAGGATGGTGACCAGACTCATGGTGGCACCAGTGCCACGTTGGGCTGATTTGATAGTACCAAGCGGCTCCTGCAATCTGCCATCAAAAAGTTGGCAGGCGAGTTTTGTTTTCCAGGGAAAAGCGCCGTTGTTTGTGTTTGGGGGCCTATGGCTGGGAGTGGCCGGCTGGCTAAGTAGAATCCACGATACGCAGGATGGTTCCCAGACCAGAGGTGGCACCAGTGCCAAGTCAGGCTAGTTTGATGGTGCAAAGTGGCTCCTGCAATCTGCCATTAAAAAGTTGGCATGCCAGTTTTGTTTTCCAGGGAAAAGCGCCGTTGTTTGTGTTTGGGGGCCTGTGGCTGGGAGTGGCCGGCTGGCTCCTTAGAATCCACGATACGCAGGATGGTTCCCAGACCAGAGGTGGCACCATTGCCAAGTTGGGCTGGTTTGATACCACAAAGTGGCTCCTGCAATCTGCCATCCAGAAGCGGGGCAGCTTACTTTTGTTTGCAAGGGAAACAGGCCGAGCTTTGTGTCTGGGGGCCTATGGCTGGGAGTGACTGGCTGGCTCCTGAAAAGCTACGATAGGCAGGATGGTTACCAGACTCATGGTGGCACCAGTGCCACGTTGGGCTGATTTGATAGTACCAAGCGGCTCCTGCAATCTGCCATCAAAAAGTTGGCAGGCGAGTTTTGTTTTCCAGGGAAAAGCGCCGTTGTTTGTGTTTGGGGGCCTATAGCTGGGAGTGGCCGGCTGGCTAATTAGAATCCACGATACGCAGGATGGATCCCAGACCAGAGGTGGCACCAGTGCCATGTCGGGCTAGTTTGATGGTGCAAAGTGGCTCCTGCAATCTGCCATGAAAAAGTTGGCAGGCGAGTTTTGTTTTCCAGGGAAAAGTGCCGTTGTTTGTGTTTGGTGGACTGTGGCTGGGAGTGGCCGGCTGGCTCCTTAGAATCCACGATACGCAGGATGGTTCCCAGACCAGAGGTGGCACCAGTGCCAAGTCGGGCTTGTTTGATGGTACCAAGTGGCTCCTGCAATCTGCCATCCAGAAGCGGGGCAGCTTACTTTTGTTTGCCAGGGAAACGGGCCGAGGTTTGTGTCTGGGGGCCTATGGCTGGGAGTGACCGGCTGGCTCCTGAAAAGCTACGATAGGCAGGATGCTTACCAGACTCATGGTGGCACCAGTGCCAAGTTGGGCTTATTTGATAGTACCAAGTGGTTCCTGCAATCTGCCATCAAAAAGTTGGCAGGCGAGTTTTGTTTTCCAGGGAAAAGTGTCGTTGTTTGTGTTTGGCGGCTTGTGGCTGGGAGTGGCCGGCTGGTTCCTTAGAATCCACGATACGCAGGATGGTTCCCAGACCAGAGGTGGCACCAGTTCCAAGTCGGGCTGGTTTGATAGTACCAAGTGGCTCCTGCAATCTGCCATCCAGAAGCGGGGCAGCTTACTTATGTTTGCCAGGGAAACGGGTCGAGCTTTGTGTCTGGGGGCCTATGGCTGGGAGTGACTGGCTGGCTCCTGAAAAGCTACGATAGGCAGGATGGTTCCCAGACCCATGGTGGCACCAGTGCCAAGTTGGGCTGATTTGATAGTATCAAGCGGCTCCTGCAATCTGCCATCAAAAAGTTGGCAGGCGAGTTTTGTTTTCCAGGGAAAAGTGCCATTGATTTTTTTGGTGGCCTGTGGCTGGGAGTGGCCGGCTGGCTCCTTAGAATCCACGATACGCAGGATGGTTCCCAGACCAGAGGTGGCACCAGTTCCAAGTCGGGCTTGTTTGATAGTACCAAGTGGCTCCTGCAATCTGCCATCCAGAAGCGGGGCAGCTTACTTTTGTTTGCAAGGGAAACGGGCCGAGGTTTTTGTCTGGGGGCCTATGGCTGGGAGTGACTGGCTGGCTCCTGAAAAGCTACGATAGGCAGGATGGTTACCAGACTCATGGTGGCACCAGAGCCACGTTGGGCTGATTTGATAGTACCAAGCGGCTCCTGCAATCTGCCATCAAAAAGTTGGCAGGCGAGTTTTGTTTTCCAGGGGAAAGCGCCGTTGTTTGTGTTTGGGGGCCTATGGCTGGGAGTGGCCGGCTGGCTAATTAGAATCCACGATACGCAGGATGGTTCCCAGACCATGGTGGCACCAGTGCCAAGTCGGGCTAGTTTGATGGTGCAAAGTGGCTCCTGCAATCTGCCATGAAAAAGTTGGCAGGCGAGTTTTGTTTTCCAGGGAAAAGTGCCGTTGTTTGTGTTTGGTGGACTGTGGCTGGGAGTGGCCGGCTGGCTCCTTAGAATCCACGATACGCAGGATGGTTCCCAGACCAGAGGTGGCACCAGTGCCAAGTCGGGCTTGTTTGATAGTACCAAGTGGCTCCTGCAATCTGCCATCCAGAAGCGGGGCAGCTTACTTTTGTTTGCCAGGGAAACGGGCCGAGGTTTGTGTCTGGGGGCCTATGGCTGGGAGTGACCGGCTGGCTCCTGAAAAGCTACGATAGGCAGGATGGTTACGAGACTCATGGTGGCACCAGTGCCAAGTTGGGCTTATTTGATAGTACCAAGCGGCTCCTGCAATCTGCCATCAAAAAGTTGGCAGGCGAGTTTTGTTTTCCAGGGAAAAGTGTCGTTGTTTGTGTTTGGGGGCTTGTGGCTGGGAGTGGCCGGCTGGCTCCTTAGAATCCACGATACGCAGGATGGTTCCCAGACCAGAGGTGGCACCAGTGCCTAGTCGGGCTGGTTTGATGGTGCAAAGTGGCTCCTGCAATCTGCCATCAAAATGTTGGCAGGCGAGTTTTGTTTTCCAGGGAAAAGCGCCGTTGTTTGTGTTTGGGGGCCTGTGGCTAGGAGTGGCCGGCTGGCTAATTAGAATCCACGATACGCAGGATGGTTCCCAGACCAGAGGTGGCACCAGTGCCAAGTCGGGCTACTTTGATGGTGCAAAGTGGCTCCTGCAATCTGCCATTAAAAAGTTGGCATGCCAGTTTTGTTTTCCAGGGAAAAGCGCTGTTGTTTGTGTTTGGGGGCCTGTGGCTGGGAGTGGCCGGCTGGCTCCTTAGAATCCACGATACGCAGGATGGTTCCCAGACCAGAGGTGGCACCAGTGCCAAGTCGGGCTGGTTTGATGGTGCAAAGTGGCTCCTCCAATCTGCCATCCTGAAGCGGGGTAGCATACTTTTGTTTGCCAGGGAAACCCCCAGTGCTTTGTGTTTAGGGCCTATGGCTGGAAGTGACCGGCTGGCTCCTGAAAAGCTACGATAGGCAGGATGGTTACCAGACCCATGGTGGAACCAGTGCCAAGTTGGGCTGGTTTGATAGTATCAAGCGGCTCCTGCAATCTGCCATCAAAATTTGGCAGGCGAGTTTTGTTTTCCAGGGAAAAGCGCCGTTGTTTGTGTTTGAGGTCCTGTGGCTGGGAGTGGCCGGCTGGCTCCTTAGAATCCACGATACGCAGGATGGTTCCCAGACCAGAGGTGGCACCAGTGCCAAGTTGGGCTGGTTTGATACCACAAAGTGGCTCCTGCAATCTGCCATCCAGAAGCGGGGCAGCTTACTTTTGTTTGCAAGGGAAACAGGCCGAGCTTTGTGTCTGGGGGCCTATGGCTGGGAGTGGCTGGCTGGCTCCTGAAAAGCTACGATAGGCAGGATGGTTACCAGACTCATGGTGGCACCAGTGCCACGTTGGGCTGATTTGATAGTACCAAGCGGCTCCTGCAATCTGCCATCAAAAAGTTGGCAGGCGAGTTTTGTTTTCCAGGGAAAAGCGCCGTTGTTTGTGTTTGGGGGCCTATGGCTGGGAGTGGCCGGCTGGCTAATTAGAATCCACGATACGCAGGATGGTTCCCAGACCAGAGGTGGCACCAGTGCCATGTCGGGCTAGTTTGATGGTGCAAAGTGGCTCCTGCAATCTGCCATCAAAAAGTTGGCAGGCGAGTTTTGTTTTCCAGGGAAAAGTGCCGTTGTTTGTGTTTGGTGGACTGTGGCTGGGAGTGGCCGGCTGGCTCCTTAGAATCCACGATACGCAGGATGGTTCCCAGACCAGAGGTGGCACCAGTGCCAAGTCGAGCTGGTTTGATGGTGCAAATTGGCTCCTGCAATCTGCCATCAAAATGTTGGCAGGCGAGTTTTGTTTTCCAGGGAAAAGCGTCGTTGTTTGTGTTTGGGGGCCTGTGGCTGGGAGTGGCCGGCTGGCTAATTAGAATCCACGATACGCAGGATGGTTCCCAGACCAGAGGTGGCACCAGTGCCAAGTCAGGCTAGTTTGATGGTGCAAAGTGGCTCCTGCAATCTGCCATTAAAAAGTTGGCATGCCAGTTTTGTTTTCCAGGGAAAAGCGCCGTTGTTTGTGTTTGGGGGCCTGTGGCTGGGAGTGGCCGGCTGGGTAATTAGAATCCACGATACGCAGGATGGTTCCCAGACCAGAGGTGGCACCAGTGCCAAGTTGGGCTGGTTTGATACCACAAAGTGGCTCCTGCATTCTGCCATCCAGAAGCGGGGCAGCTTTCTTTTGTTTGCAAGGGAAACAGGCCGAGATTTGTGTCTGGGGGCCTATGGCTGGGAGTGACTGGCTGGCTCCTGAAAAGCTACGATAGGCAGGATGGTTACCAGACTCATGGTGGCACCAGTGCCACGTTGGGCTGATTTGATAGTACCAAGCGGCTCCTGCAATCTGCCATCAAAAAGTTGGCAGGCGAGTTTTGTTTTCCAGGGAAAAGCGCCGTTGTTTGTGTTTGGGGGCCTATGGCTGGCAGTGGCCGGCTGGCTAATTAGAATCCACGATACGCAGGATGGTTCCCAGACCAGAGGTGGCACCAGTGCCAAGTCAGGCTAGTTTGATGGTGCAAAGTGGCTCCTGCAATCTGCCATTAAAAAGTTGGCATGCCAGTTTTGTTTTCCAGGGAAAAGCGCCGTTGTTTGTGTTTGGGGGCCTGTGGCTGGGAGTGGCCGGCTGGCTCCTTAGAATCCACGATACGCAGGATGGTTCCCAGACCAGAGGTGGCACCAGTGCCAAGTTGGGCTGGTTTGATACCACAAAGTGGCTCCTGCAATCTGCCATCCAGAGGCGGGGCAGCTTACTTTTGTTTGCAAGGGAAACAGGCCGAGCTTTGTGTCTGTGGGCCTATGGCTGGGAGTGACTGGCTGGCTCCTGAAAAGCTACGATAGGCAGGATGGTTACCAGACTCATGGTGGCACCAGTGCCACGTTGGGCTGATTTGATAGTACCAAGCGGCTCCTGCAATCTGCCATCAAAATGTTGGCAGGCGAGTTTTGTTTTCCAGGGAAAAGCGCCGTTGTTTGTGTTTGGGGGCCTATGGCTGGGAGTGGCCGGCTGGCTAATTAGAATCCACGATACGCAGGATGGTTCCCAGACCAGAGGTGGCACCAGTGCCATGTCGGGCTAGTTTGATGGTGCAAAGTGGCTCCTGCAATCTGCCATCAAAAAGTTGGCAGGCGAGTTTTGTTTTCCAGGGAAAAGTGCCGTTGTTTGTGTTTGGTGGACTGTGGCTGGGAGTGGCCGGCTGGCTCCTTAGAATCCACGATACGCAGGATGGTTCCCAGACCAGAGGTGGCACCAGTTCCAAGTCGGGCTGGTTTGATAGTACCAAGTGGCTCCTGCAATCTGCCATCCAGAAGCGGGGCAGCTTACTTTTGTTTGCCAGGGAAACGGGCCGAGGTTTGTGTCTGGGGGCCTATGGCTGGGAGTGACCGGCTGGCTCCTGAAAAGCTACGATAGGCAGGATGTTTACCAGACCCATGGTGGCACCAGTGCCAAGTTGGGCTGATTTGATAGTATCAAGCGGCTCCTGCAATCTGCCATCAAAAAGTTGGCAGGCGAGTTTTGTTTTCCAGGGAAAAGTGCCGTTGATTTTTTTTGGTGGCCTGTGGCTGGGAGTGGCCGGCTGGCTCCTTAGAATCCACGATACGCAGGATGGTTCCCAGACCAGAGGTGGCACCAGTTCCAAGTCGGGCTGGTTTGATAGTACCAAGTGGCTCCTGCAATCTGCCATCCAGAAGCGGGGCAGCTTACTTTTGTTTGCAAGGGAAACGGGCCGAGGTTTTTGTCTGCGGGCCTATGGCTGGGAGTGACCGTCTGGCTCCTGAAAAGCTACGATAGGCAGGATGGTTACCAGACTCATGGTGGCACCAGTGCCAAGTTGGGCTGATTTGATAGTACCAAGCGGCTCCTGCAATCTGCCATCAAAAAGTTGGCAGGCGAGTTTTGTTTTCCAGGGGAAAACGCCGTTGTTTGTGTTTGGGGGCCTATGGCTGGGAGTGGCCGGCTGGCTAATTAGAATCCACGATACGCAGGATGGTTCCCAGACCAGAGGTGGCACCAGTGCCAAGTCGGGCTAGTTTGATGGTGCAAAGTGGCTCCTGCAATCTGCCATGAAAAAGTTGGCAGGCCAGTTTTGTTTTCGAGGGAAAAGTGCTGTTGTTTGTGTTTGGTGGACTGTGGCTGGGAGTGGCCGGCTGGCTCCTTAGAATCCACGATACGCAGGATGCTTCCCAGACCAGAGGTGACACCAGTTCCAAGTCGGGCTTGTTTGATAGTACCAAGTGGCTCCTGCAATCTGCCATCCAGAAGCGGGGCAGCTTACTTTTGTTTGCCAGGGAAACGGGCCGAGGTTTGTGTCTGGGGGCCTATGGCTGGGAGTGACCGGCTGGCTCCTGAAAAGCTACGATAGGCAGGATGGTTACCAGACCCATGGCGGCACCAGTGTCAAGTTGGGCTGATTTGATAGTATCAAGCGGCTCCTGCAATCTGCCATCAAAAAGTTGGCAGGCGAGTTTTGTTTTCCAGGGAAAAGTGCCGTTGATTTTTTTTGGTGGCCTGTGGCTGGGAGTGGCCGGCTGGCTCCTTAGAATCCACGATACGCAGGATGGTTCCCAGACCAGAGGTGGCACCAGTTCCAAGTCGGGCTTGTTTGATAATACCAAGTGGCTCCTGCAATCTGCCATCCAGAAGCGGGGCAGCTTACTTTTGTTTGCAAGGGAAACGGGCCGAGGTTTTTGTCTGGGGGCCTATGGCTGGGAGTGACTGGCTGGCTCCTGAAAAGCTACGATAGGCAGGATGGTTACCAGACTCATGGTGGCACCAGTGCCACGTTGGGCTGATTTGATAGTACCAAGCGGCTCCTGCAATCTGCCATCAAAAAGTTGGCAGGCGAGTTTGGTTTTCCAGGGAAAAGCGCTGTTGTTTGTGTTTGGGGGCCTATGGCTGGGAGTGGCCGGCTGGCTAATTAGAATCCACGATACGCAGGATGGTTCCCAGACCATGGTGGCACCAGTGCCAAGTCGGGCTAGTTTGATGGTGCAAAGTGGCTCCTGCAATCTGCCATGAAAAAGTTGGCAGGCGAGTTTTTTTTTCCAGGGAAAAGTGCCGTTGTTTGTGTTTGGTGGACTGTGGCTGGGAGTGGCCGGCTGGCTCCTTAGAATCCACGATACGCAGGATGGTTCCCAGACCAGAGGTGGCACCAGTGCCAAGTCGGGCTGGTTTGATAGTACCAAGTGGCTCCTGCAATCTGCCATCCAGAAGCGGGGCAGCTTACTTTTGTTTGCCAGGGAAACGGGCCGAGGTTTCTGTCTGGGGGCCTATGGGTGGGACTGTCCGGCTGGCTCCTGAAAAGCTACGATAGGCAGGATGGTTACCAGACCCATGGTGGCACCAATGCCAAGTTGGGCTGGTTTGATAGTACCAAGTGGCTCCTGCAATCTGCCATCAAAAAGTAGGCAGGCGAGTTTTGTTTTCCAGGGAAAAGCGCCGTTGTTTGTGTTTTGGGGGCCTGTGGCTGGGAGTGGCCGGCTGGCTCCTTATAATCCACGATACGCAGGATGGTTCCCAGACCAGAGGTGGCACCAGTCCCAAGTCGAGCTGGTTTGATGGTGCAAATTGGCTCCTGCAATCTGCCATCAAAATGTTGGCAGGCGAGTTTTGTTTTCCAGGGAAAAGCGCCGTTGTTTGTGTTTGGGGGCCTGTGGCTGGGAGTGGCCGGCTGGCTAATTAGAATCCACGATACGCAGGATGGTTCCCAGACCAGAGGTGGCACCAGTGCCAAGTCAGGCTAGTTTGATGGTGCAAAGTGGCTCCTGCAATCTGCCATTAAAAAGTTGGCATGCCAGTTTTGTTTTCCAGGGAAAAGCGCCGTTGTTTGTGTTTGGGGGCCTGTGGCTGGGAGTGGCCGGCTGGGTAATTAGAATCCACGATACGCAGGATGGTTCCCAGACCAGAGGTGGCACCAGTGCCAAGTCGGGCTAGTTTGATGGTGCAAAGTGGCTCCTGCAATCTGCCATTAAAAAGTTGGCATGCCAGATTTGTTTTCCAGGGAAAAGCGCCGTTGTTTGTGTTTTGGGGCCTGTGGCTGGGAGTGGCCAGCTGGCTCCTTAGAATCCACGATACGCAGGATGGTTCCCAGACCAGAGGTGGCACCAGTGCCAAGTCGGGCTGGTTTGATGGTGCAAAGTGGCTCCTCCAATCTGCCATCCTGAAGCGGGGTAGCATACTTTTGTTTGCCAGGGAAACCCCCAGTGCTTTGTGTCTGGGGCCTATGGCTGGAAGTGACCGGCTGGCTCCTGAAAAGCTACGATAGGCAGGATGGTTACCCGACCCATATTGGAACCAGTGCCATGATGGGCTGGTTTGATAGTACCAAGTGGCTCCTGCAATCTGCCATGAAAAAGTTGGCAGGCCAGTTTTGTTTTCCAGGGAAAAGCGCAGTTGTTTGTGTTTGGGCTCCTGTGGCTGGGAGTGGCCGGCTGGCTCCTTAGAATCCACGATACGCAGGATGGTTCCCAGACCAGAGGTGGCACCAGTGCCAAGTTGGGCTGGTTTGATACCACAAAGTGGCTCCTGCAATCTGCCATCCAGAAGCGGGGCAGCTTACTTTTGTTTGCCAAGGAAACGGGCCGTGGTTTGTGCCTGGGGGCCTATGGCTGGGAGTGACCGGCTGGCTCCTGAAAAGCTACGATAGGCAGGATGGTTACCAGACCCATGGTGGCACCAGTGCCAAGTTGGGCTGGTTTGATAGTACCAAGCGGCTCCTGCAATCTGCCATCAAAAAGTTGGCAGGCGAGTTTTGTTTTCCAGGGAAAAGCGCCGTTGTTTGTGTTTGGGGGCCTGTGGCTGGGAGTGGCCGGCTGGCTCCTTAGAATCCACGATACGCAGCATGGTTCCCAGACCAGAGGTGGCACCAGGGCCAAGTCGGGCTGGTTTGATGGTGCAAAGTGGCTCCTGCAATCTGCCATCCAGAAGCGGGGCAGCCGAGTTTTTTTTGCCAGAGAAAAGGGCCGTGGTTTGTGTCTGGGGGCCTATGGCTGGGAGTGGCCGGCTGGCTCCTTAAAATGCTCGATACGCAGGATGATGACCAGACCCATGGTGGCACCAGTGCCAAGTTGTGCTCTTTTTGTAGTACCAAGTGCGTCCTGCAATTTGCCATCCAGAAGAGGGGCAGTTGAGTTTTGTTTGCCAGAGAAAAGGGCCCTGGTTTGTGTTTGAGGGCATATGGCTGAGAGTGGCCGGCTGACCCCTGAAAATCCACAATAGGCAGGATGGTTCCCAGAGCCAAGGTGGTACCAGTGCCAAGTCGGGCTGGTTTGATAGTACTAAATAGCTCCTGCAATCTGCCATCCAGAAGCGGGGCAGCTTACTTTTGTTTGCCAGGGAAACGGGCCGAGGTTTGTGTCTGGGGGCCTATGGCTGGGAGTGACCGGCTGGCTCCTGAAAAGCTACGATAGGCAGGATGGTTCCCAGACCAGAGGTGGCACCAGTGCCAAGTCGGGCTAGTTTGATGGTGAAAAGTGGCTCCTGCAATCTGCCATCAAAAAGTTGGCAGGCGAGTTTTGTTTTCCAGGGAAAAGTGCCGTTGATTTTGTTTGGTGGCCTGTGGCTGGGAGTGGCCGGCTGGCTCCTTAGAATCCACGATACGCAGGATGGTTCCCAGACCAGAGGTGGCACCAGTTCCAAGTCGGGCTTGTTTGATAGTACCAAGTGGCTCCTGCAATCTGCCATCCAGAAGCGGGGTAGCTTACTTTTGTTTGCCATGGAAACAGGCCGAGGTTTGTGTCTGGGGGCCTATGGCTGGGAGTGACTGGCTGGCTCCTGAAAAGCTACGATAGGCAGGATGGTTACCAGACTCATGGTGGCACCAGTGCCAAGTTGGGCTGATTTGATAGTATCAAGCGGCTCCTGCAATCTGCCATCAAAAAGTTGGCAGGCGAGTTTTGTTTTCCAGGGAAAAGTGCCGTTGATTTTTTTTGGTGGCCTGTGGCTGGGAGTGGCCGGCTGGCTCCTTAGAATCCACGATACGCAGGATGGTTCCCAGACCAGAGGTGGCACCAGTTCCAAGTCGGGCTTGTTTTATAGTACCAAGTGGCTCCTGCAGTCTGCCATGCAGAAGCGGGGCAGCTTACTTTTGTTTGCAAGGGAAACGGGCCGAGGTTTTTGTCTGGGGGCCTATGGCTGGGAGTGACTGGCTGGCTCCTGAAAAGCTACGATAGGCAGGATGGTTACCAGACTCATGGTGGCACCAGTGCCACGTTGGGCTGATTTGATAGTACCAAGCGGCTCCTGCAATCTGCCATCAAAAAGTTGGCAGGCGAGATTTGTTTTCCAGGGAAAAGCGCCGTTGTTTGTGTTTGGGGGCCTATGGCTGGGAGTGGCCGGCTGGCTAATTAGAATCCACGATACGCAGGATGGTTCCCAGACCATGGTGGCACCAGTGCCGAGTCGGGCTAGTTTGATGGTGCAAAGTGGCTCCTGCAATCTGCCATGAAAAATTTGGCAGGCGAGTTTTGTTTTCCAGGGAAAAGTGCCGTTGTTTGTGTTTGGTGGACTGTGGCTGGGAGTGGCCGGCTGGCTCCTTAGAATCCACGATACGCAGGATGGTTCCCAGACCAGAGGTGGCACCAGTTCCAAGTCGGGCTGGTTTGATAGTACCAAGTGGCTCCTGCAATCTGCCATCCAGAAGCGGGGCAGCTTACTTTTGTTTGCCAGGGAAACGGGCCGAGGTTTGTGTCTGGGGGCCTATGGCTGGGAGTGACTGGCTGGCTCCTGAAAAGCTACGATAGGCAGGATGGTTACCAGACCCATGGTGGCACCAGTGCCAAGTTGGGCTTATTTGATAGTATCAAGCGGCTCCTGCAATCTGCCATCAAAAAGTTGGCAGGCGAGTTTTGTTTTCCAGGGAAAAGTGCCGTTGATTTTTTTTGGTGGCCTTGGGCTGTGAGTGGCCAGCTGTCTCATTATAATCCACGATACGCAGCATGGTTCCCAGACCAGAGGTGGCACCAGTGCCAAGTCGGGCTGGTTTGATGGTGCAAAGTGGCTCCTGCAATCTGCCATCCAGAAGCGGGTCAGCTGAGTTTGTTTGCCAGAGAAAAGGGCCGTGGTTTTTTTTGGGGGCCTCTGGCTGGGAGTGGCCGGCTGGCTCCTTAAAATGCTCGATATGCAGGATGGTGACCAGACCCAAGGTGGCACCAGTGCCAAGTTGTTCTGTTTTTGTAGTACCAAGTGCGTCCTGCAATTTGCCATCCAGAAGAGGGGCAGTTGAGTTTTGTTTGCCAGAGAAAAGGGCCGTGGTTTTTGTTTGAGGGCATATGGCTGAGAGTGGCCGGCTGACCCCTGAAAATCCACAATAGGCAGGATGGTTCCCAGAGCCAAGGTGGCACCAGTGCCAAGTCGGGCTGGTTTTATAGTATTAAATAGCTCCTGCAATCTGCCATCCAGAAGTGGGGCAGCTTAATTTTGTTTGCCAGGGAAACGGGCCGAGGTTTGTGTCTGGGGGCCTATGGCTGGGAGTGACCGGCTGGCTCCTGAAAAGCTACGATAGGCAGGATGGTTCCCAGACCAGAGGTGGCACCATTGCCAAGTCGGGCTAGTTTGATGGTGAAAAGTGGCTCCTGCAATCTGCCATCAAAAAGTTGGCAGGCGAGTTTTGTTTTCCAGGGAAAAGTGCTGTTGATGTTGTTTGGTGGCCTGTGGCTGGGAGTGGCCGGCTGGCTCCTTGGAATCCACGATACGCAGGATGGTTCCCAGACCAGAGGTGGCACCAGTTCCAAGTCGGGCTTGTTTGATAGTACCAAGTGGCTCCTGCAATCTGCCATCCAGAAGCGGGACCGCTTACGTTTGTTTGCCAGGGAAACGGGCCGAGGTTTGTGTCTGGGGGCCTATGGCTGGGAGTGACCGGCTGGCTCCTGAAAAGCTACGATAGGCAGGATGGTTACCAGACTCATGGTGGCACCAGTGCCACGTTGGGCTGATTTGATAGTACCAAGCGGCTCCTGCAATCTGCCATCAAAATTTGCAGGCGAGTTTTGTTTTCCAGGGAAAAGCGCCGTTGTTTGTGTTTGGGGGCCTATGGCTGGGAGTGGCCGGCTGGCTCCTTAGAATCCACAATACGCAGGATGGTTCCCAGACCAGAGGTGGCACCAGTGCCATGTCGGGCTAGTTTGATGGTGCAAAGTGTCTCCTGCAATCTGCCATGAAAAAGTTTGCAGGCGAGTTTTGTTTTCCAGGGAAAAGTGCCGTTGTTTGTGTTTGGTGGACCGTGGCTGGGAGTGGCCGGTTGGCTCCTTAGAATCCACGATACGCAGGATGGTTCCCAGACCAGAGGTGGCACCAGTTCCAAGTCGGGCTGGTTTGATAGTACCAAGTGGCTCCTGCAATCTGCCATTAAAAAGTTGGCATGCCAGTTTTGTTTTCCAGGGAAAAGCGCCATTGTTTTTGTTTGGGGGCCTGTGGCTGGGAGTGGCCGGCTGGCTAATTAGAATCCACGATACGCAGGATGGTTCCCAGACCAGAGGTGGCACCAGTGCCAAGTCGGGCTAGTTTGATGGTGCAAAGTGGCTCCTGCAATCTGCCATTAAAAAGTTGGCATGCCAGTTTTGTTTTCCAGGGAAAAGCGCCGTTGTTTGTGTTTGGGGGCCTGTGGCTGGGAGTGGCCGGCTGGCTCCTTAGAATCCACGATACGCAGGATTGTTCCCAGACCAGAGGTGGCACCAGTGCCAAGTCGGGCTGGTTTGATGGTGCAAAGTGGCTCCTGCAATCTGCCATCCAGAAGCGGGGTAGCATACTTTTGTTTGCCAGGGAAACCCCCAGTGCTTTGTGTCTGGGGGCGTATGGCTGGGAGTGGCCGGCTGGCTCCTTAAAATGCTCGATACGCAGGATGGTGACCAGACCCAAGGTGGCACCAGTGCCAAGTTATGCTGTTTTTGTAGTACCAAGTGCGTCCTGCAATTTGCCATCCAGAAGAGGGGCAGTTGAGTTTTGTTTGCCAGAGAAAAGGGCCGTGGTTTTTGTTTGAGGGCATATGGCTGAGAGTGGCCGGCTGACCCCTGAAAATCCACAATAGGCAGGATGGTTCCCAGAGCCAAGGTGGCACCAGTGCCAAGTCGGGCTGGTTTGATAGTACTAAATAGCTCCTGCAATCTGCCATCCAGAAGCGGGGCAGCTTACTTTTGTTTGCCAGGGAAACGGGCCGAGGTTTGTGTCTGGGGGCCTATGGCTGGGAGTGACCGGCTGGCTCCTGAAAAGCTACCATAGGCAGGATGGTTCCCAGACCAGAGGTGGCACCAGTGCCAAGTCGGGCTAGTTTGATGGTTAAAACTGGCTCCTGCAATCTGCCATCAAAAAGTTGGCAGGCGAGTTTTGTTTTCCAGGGAAAAGTGCCGTTGATTTTGTTTGGTGGCCTGTGGCTGGGAGTGGCCGGCTGGCTCCTTGGAATCCACGATACGCAGGATGGTTCCCAGACCAGAGGTGGCACCAGTTCCAAGTCGGGCTTGTTTGATAGTACCAAGTGGCTCCTGCAATCTGCCATCCAGAAGCGGGGTAGCTTACTTTTGTTTGCAAGGGAAAGAGGCCGAGGTTTGTGTCTCGGGGCCTATGGCTGGGAGTGACTGGCTGGCTCCTGAAAAACTACGATAGGCAGGATGGTTCCCAGACTCATGGTGGCACGAGTGCCACGTTGGGCTGATTTGATAGTACCAAGCGGCTCCTGCAATCTCCCGTCAAAAAGTAGGCAGGCGAGTTTGGTTTTCCAGGGAAAAGCGCCATTGTTTGTGTTTGGGGGCCTATGGCTGGGAGTGGCCGGCTGGCTCCTTAGAATCCACGATACGCAGGATGGTTCACAGACCAGAGGTGGCACCAGTGCCATGTCGGGCTAGTTTGATGGTGCAAAGTGGCTCCTGCAATCTGCCATCAAAATGTTTGCAGGCGAGTTTTGTTTTCCAGGGAAAAGTGCCGTTGTTTTGTTTGGTGGACTGTGGCTGGGAGTGGCCGGCTGGCTCCTTAGAATCCACGATACGCAGGATGGTTCCCAGACCAGAGGTGGCACCAGTTCCAAGTCGGGCTTGTTTGATAGTACCAAGTGCGTCCTGCAATCTGCCATCCAGAAGCGGGGCAGCTTACTTTTGTTTGCAAGGGAAACGGGCCGAGGTTTGTGTCTGGGGGCCTATGGCTGGGAGTGACCGGCTGGCTCCTGAAAAGCTACGATAGGCAGGATGGTTCCCAGACCCATGGTGGCACCAGTGCCAAGTTGGGCTGATTTGATAGTATCAAGCGGCTCCTGCAATCTGCCATCAAAAGTTGGCAGGCGAGTTTTGTTTTCCAGGGAAAAGTGCCGTTGATTTTTTTTGGTGGCCTGTGGCTGGGAGTGGCCGGCTGGCTCCTTAGAATCCACGATACGCAGGATGGTTCCCAGACCAGAGGTGGCACCAGTTCCAAGTCGGGCTGGTTTGATAGTACCAAGTGGCTCCTGCAATCTGCCATCCAGAAGCGGGGCAGCTTACTTTTGTTTGCAAGGGAAACGGGCCAAGGATTTTGTCTGGGGGCCTATGGCTGGGAGTGACTGGCTGGCTCCTGAAAAGGTACGATAAGCAGGATGGTTACCAGACTCATGGTGGCACCAGTGCCACGTTGGGCTGATTTGAAAGTACCAAGCGGCTCCTGCAATCTGCCATCAAAAAGTTGGCAGGCGAGTTTTGTTTTCCAGGGGAAAGCGCCGTTGTTTGTGTTTGGGGGCCTATGGCTGGGAGTGGCCGGCTGGCTCCTTAGAATCCACGATACGCAGGATGGTTCCCAGACCATGGTGGCACCAGTGCCGAGTCGGGCTAGTTTGATGGTGCAAAGTGGCTCCTGCAATCTGCCATGAAAAAGTTGGCAGGCCAGTTTTGTTTTCCAGGGAAAAGTGCCGTTGTTTGTGTTTGGTGGACTGTGGCTGGGAGTGGCCGGCTGGCTCCTTAGAATCCACGATACGCAGGATGGTTCCCAGACCAGAGGTGGCACCAGTTCCAAGTCGGGCTTGTTTGATAGTACCAAGTGCGTCCTGCAATCTGCCATCCAGAAGCGGGGCAGCTTACTTTTGTTTGCCAGGGAAACGGGCCGAGGTTTGTGTCTGGGGGCCTAAGGCTGGGAGTGACCGGCTGGCTCCTGAAAAGCTACGATAGGCAGGATGGTTACCAGACCCATGGTGGCACCAGTGCCAAGTTGGGCTGATTTGATAGTATCAAGCGGCTCCTGCAATCTGCCATCAAAAAGTTGGCAGGCGAGTTTTGTTTTCCAGGGAAATGTGCCGTTGATTTTGTTTGGTGGCCTGTGGCTGGGAGTGGCCGGCTGGCTCCTTAGAATCCACGATACGCAGGATGGTTCCCAGACCAGAGGTGGCACCAGTTCCAAGTCGGGCTGGTTTGATAGTACCAAGTGGCTCCTGCAATCTGCCATCCAGAAGCGGGGCAGCTTACTTTTGTTTGCAAGGGAAACGGGCCGAGGTTTTTGTCTGGGGGCCTATGGCTGGGAGTGACTGGCTGGCTCCTGAAAAGCTACGATAGGCAGGATGGTTACCAGACTCATGGTGGCACCAGTGCCACGTTGGGCTGATTTGATAGTACCAAGCGGCTCCTGCAATCTGCCATGAAAAAGTTGGCAGGCGAGTTTTGTTTTCCAGGGGAAAGCGCCGTTGTTTGTGTTTGGGGGCCTGTGGCTGGGAGTGGCCGGCTGGCTAATTAGAATCCACGATACGCAGGATGGTTCCCAGACCATGCTGGCACCAGTGCCGAGTCGGGCTAGTTTGATGGTGCAAAGTGGCTCCTGCAATCTGCCATGAAAAAGTTGGCAGGCGAGTTTTGTTTTCCAGGGAAAAGTGCCGTTGTTTGTGTTTGGTGGACTGTGGCTGGGAGTGGCCGGCTGGCTCCTTAGAATCCACGATACGCAGGATGGTTCCCAGACCAGAGGTGGCACCAGTTCCAAGTCGGGCTGGTTTGATAGTACCAAGTGGCTCCTGCAATCTGCCATCCAGAAGCGGGGCAGCTGAGTTTTGTTTGCCAGAGAAAAGGGCCGTGGTTTTTTTTGGGGGGCATATGGCTGGGAGTGGCCGGCTGGCTCCTTAAAATGCTCGATACGCAGGATGGTGACCAGACCCAAGGTGGCACCAGTGCCAAGTTGTGCTTTTTTTGTAGTACCAAGTGCGTCCTGCAATTTGCCATCCAGAAGAGGGGCAGTTGAGTTTTGTTTGCCAGAGAAAAGGGCCGTGGTTTGTGTTTGAGGGCATATGGCTGAGAGTGGCCGGCTGACCCATGAAAATCCTCAATAGGCAGGATGGTTCCCAGAGCCAAGGTGGCACCAGTGCCAAGTCGGGCTGGTTTGATAGTACTAAATAGCTCCTGCAATCTGCCATCCAGAAGCGGGGCAGCTTAATTTTGTTTGCCAGGGAAACGGGCCGAGGTTTGTGTCTGGGGGCCTATGGCTGGGAGTGACCGGCTGGCTCCTGAAAAGCTACGATAGGCAGGATGGTTCCCAGACCAGAGGTGGCACCAGTGCCAAGTCGGGCTAGTTTGATGGTGAAAAGTGGCTCCTGCAATCTGCCATCAAAAAGTTGGCAGGCGAGTTTTGTTTTCCAGGGAAAAGTGCCGTTGATTTTGTTTGGTGGCCTGTGGCTGGGAGTGGCCGGCTGGCTCCTTGGAATCCACGATACGCAGGATGGTTCCCAGACCAGAGGTGGCACCAGTTCCAAGTCGGGCTTGTTTGATAGTACCAAGTGGCTCCTGCAATCTGCCATCCAGAAGCGGGGCAGCTTACTTTTGTTTGCAAGGGAAACGGGACGAGGTTTTGGTCTGGGGGCCTATGGCTGGGAGTGACTGGCTGGCTCCTGAAAAGCTACGATAGGCAGGATGCTTACCAGACTCATGGTGGCACCAGTGCCACGTTGGGCTGATTTGATAGTATCAAGCGGCTCCTGCAATCTGCCATCAAAAAGTTGGCAGGCGAGTTTTGTTTTCCAGGGAAAAGCGCCGTTGTTTGTGTTTGGGGGACTATGGCTGGGAGTGGCCGGCTGGCTCCTTAGAATCCACGATACGCAGGATGGTTCCCAGACCAGAGGTGGCACCAGTGCCATGTCGGGCTAGTTTGATGGTGCAAAGTGGCTCCTGCAATCTGCCATGAAAAAGTTTGCAGGCGAGTTTTGTTTTCCAGGGAAAAGTGCCGTTGTTTGTGTTTGGTGGACTGTGGCTGGGAGTGACCGGCTGGCTCCTTAGAATCCACGATACGCAGGATGGTTCCCAGACCAGAGGTGGCACCAGTTCCAAGTCGGGCTTGTTTGATAGTACCAAGTGACTCCTGCAATCTGCCACCCAGAAGCGGGGCAGCTTACTTTTATTTGCAAGGGAAACGGGCCGAGGTTTTTGTCTGGGGGCCTATGGCTGGGAGTGACTGGCTGGCTCCTGAAAAGGTACGATAGGCAGGATGGTTACCAGACTCATGGTGGCACCAGTGCCACGTTGGGTTGATTTGATAGTACCAAGCGGCTCCTGCAATCTGCCCTCAAAAAGTTGGCAGGCGAGTTTTGTTTTCCA
The DNA here is from genome assembly GCF_035770615.1 of Melospiza melodia melodia. Classification (NCBI taxonomy): domain Eukaryota; kingdom Metazoa; phylum Chordata; class Aves; order Passeriformes; family Passerellidae; genus Melospiza; species Melospiza melodia. Next base: position 637,048 of record NW_026948806.1, on the reverse strand, counting down.
GGGGAAAGCGCCGTTGTTTGTGTTTGGGGGCCTATGGCTGGGAGTGGCCGGCTGGCTAATTAGAATCCTTGATACGCAGGATGGTTCCCAGACCGTGGTGGCACCAGTGCCATGTCGGGCTAGTTTGATGGTGCAAAGTGGCTCCTGCAATCTGCCATGAAAAAGTTGGCAGGCGAGTTTTGTTTTCCAGGGAAAAGTGCCGTTGTTTGTGTTTGGTGGACTGTGGCTGGGAGTGGCCGGCTGGCTCGTTAGAATCCACGATACGCAGGATGGTTCCCAGACCAGAGGTGGCACCAGTTCCAAGTCGGGCTGGTTTGATAGTACCAACTGGCTCCTGCAATCTGCCATCCAGAAGCGGGGCAGCTTACTTTTGTTTGCCAGGGAAACGGGCCGAGGTTTGTGTCTGGGGGCCTATGGCTGGGAGTGGCCGGCTGGCTCCTTAAAATGCTCGATACGCAGGATGGTGACCAGACCCAAGGTGGCACCAGTGCCAAGTTGTGCTGTTTTTGTAGTACCAAGTGCGTCCTGCAATTTGCCATCCAGAAGAGGGGCAGTTGAGTTTTGTTTGCCAGAGAAAAGGGCCGTGGTTTGTGTTTGAGGGCATATGGCTGAGAGTGGCCGGCTGACCCCTGAAAATCCACAATAGGCAGGATGGTTCCCAGAGCCAAGGTGGTACCAGTGCCAAGTCGGGCTGGTTTGATAGTACTAAATAGCTCCTGCAATCTGCCATCGAGAAGCGGGGCAGCTTAATTTTGTTTGCCAGGGAAACGGGCCGAGGTTTGTGTCTGGGGGCCTATGGCTGGGAGTGACCGGCTGGCTCCTGAAAAGCTACGATAGGCAGGATGGTTCCCAGACCAGAGGTGGCACCAGTGCCAAGTCGGGCTAGTTTGATTGTGAAAAGTGGCTCCTGCAATCTGCCATCAAAAAGTTGGCAGGCGAGTTTTGTTTTCCAGGGAAAAGTGCCGTTGATTTTGTTTGGTGGCCTGTGGCTGGGAGTGGCCGGCTGGCTCGTTAGAATCCACGATACGCAGGATGGTTCCCAGACCAGAGGTGGCACCAGTTCCAAGTCGGGCTGGTTTGATAGTACCAAGTGGCTCCTGCAATCTGCCATCCAGAAGCGGGGAAGCTTACTTTTGTTTGCCAGGGAAACGGGCCGAGGTTTGTGTCTGGGGGCCTATGGCTGGGAGTGACTGGCTGGCTCCTGAAAAGCTACGATAGGCAGGATGGTTACCAGACTCATGGTGGCACCAGTGCCACGTTGGGCTGATTTGATAGTACCAAGCGGCTCCTGCAATCTGCCATCAAAAAGTTGGCAGGCGAGTTTTGTTTTCCAGGGAAAAGCGCCGTTGTTTGTGTATGGGGGCCTATGGCTTTGAGTGACCGGCTGGCTCCTTAGAATCCACGATACGCAGGATGGTTCCCAGACCAGAGGTGGCACCAGTGCCATGTCGGGCTAGTTTGATTGTGCAAAGTGGCTCCTGCAATCTGCCATGAAAAAGTTTGCAGGCGAGTTTTGTTTTCCAGGGAAAAGTGCCGTTGTTTGTGTTTGGTGGACTGTGGCTGGGAGTGGCCGGCTGGCTCCTTAGAATCCACGATACGCAGGATGGTTCCCAGACCAGAGGTGGCACCAGTTCCAAGTCCGGCTGGTTTGATAGTACCAAGTGGCTCCTGCAATCTGCCATCCAGAAGCGGGGCAGCTTACTTTTGTTTGCCAGGGAAAAGGGCCGAGGTTTGTGTCTGGGGGCCTATGGCTGGGAGTGACCGGCTGGCTCCTGAAAAGCTACGATAGGCAGGATTGTTACCAGACTCATGGTGGCACCAGTGCCAAGTTGGTCTGATTTGATAGTATCAAGCGTCTCCTGCAATCTGCCATCAAAAAGTTGGCAGGCGAGTTTTGTTTTCCAGGGAAAAGTGCCGTTGATTTTTTTTGGGGGCCTATGGCTGGGAGTGGCCGGCTGGCTCCTTAGAATCCACGATACGCAGGATGGTTCCCAGACCAGAGGTGGCACCAGTGCCATGTCGGGCTAGTTTGATGGTGCAAAGTGGCTCCTGCAATCTGCCATGAAAAAGTTTGCAGGCCAGTTTTGTTTTCCAGGGAAAAGTGCCGTTGTTTGTGTTTGGTGGACTGTGGCTGGGAGTGGCCGGCTGGCTCCTTAGAATCCACGATACGCAGGATGGTTCCCAGACCAGAGGTGGCACCAGTTCCAAGTCGGGCTGGTTTGATAGTACCAAGTGGCTCCTGCAATCTGCCATCCAGAAGCGGGGCAGCTTACTTTTGTTTGCAAGGGAAACGGGCCGAGGTTTTTGTCTGGGGGGCTACGGCTGGGAGTGACTGGCTGGCTCCTGAAAAGCTACGATAGGCAGGATGGTTACCAGACTCATGGTGGCACCAGTGCCCCGTTGGGCTGATTTGATAGTACCAAGCGGCTCCTGCAATCTGCCATCAAAAAGTTGGCAGGCGAGTTTTGTTTTCCAGGGGAAAGAGCCATTGTTTGTGTTTGGGGGCCTATGGCTGGGAGTGGCCGGCTGGCTAATTAGAATCCACGATACGCAGGATGGTTCCCAGACCATGGTGGCACCAGTGCCGAGTCGGGCTAGTTTGATGGTGCAAAGTGGCTCCTGCAATCTGCCATGAAAAAGTTGGCAGGCGAGTTTTGTTTTCCAGGGAAAAGTGCCCTTGTTTGTGTTTGGTGGACTGTGGCTGGGAGTGGCCGGCTGGCTCCTTAGAATCCACGATACGCAGGATGGTTCCCAGACCAGAGGTGGCACCAGTTCCAAGTCGGGCTGGTTTGATAGTACCAAGTGGCTCCTGCAATCTGCCATCCAGAAGCGGGGCAGCTTACTTTTGTTTGCCAGGGAAACGGGCCGAGGTTTGTGTCTGGGGGCCTATGGCTGGGAGTGGCCGGCTGGCTCCTTAAAATGCTCGATACGCAGGATGGTGACCAGACCCAAGGTGGCACCAGTGCCAAGTTGTGCTGTTTTTGTAGTACCAAGTGCGTCCTGCAATTTGCCATCCAGAAGAGGGGCAGTTGAGTTTTGTTTGCCAGAGAAAAGGGCCGTGGTTTGTGTTTGAGGGCATATGGCTGAGAGTGGCCGGCTGACCCCTGAAAATCCACAATAGACAGGATGGTTCCCAGAGCCAAGGTGGCACCAGTGCCAAGTCGGGCTGGTTTGATAGTACTAAATAGCTCCTGCAATCTGCCATCGAGAAGCGGGGCAGCTTAATTTTGTTTGCCAGGGAAACGGGCCGAGGTTTGTGTCTGGGGGCCTATGGCTGGGAGTGACCGGCTGGCTCCTGAAAAGCTACGATAGGCAGGATGGTTCCCAGACCAGAGGTGGCACCAGTGCCAAGTCGGGCTAGTTTGATTGTGAAAAGTGGCTCCTGCAATCTGCCATCAAAAAGTTGGCAGGCGAGTTTTGTTTTCCAGGGAAAAGTGCCGTTGATTTTGTTTGGTGGCCTGTGGCTGGGAGTGGCCGGCTGGCTCGTTAGAATCCACGATACGCAGGATGGTTCCCAGACCAGAGGTGGCACCAGTTCCAAGTCGGGCTGGTTTGATAGTACCAAGTGGCTCCTGCAATCTGCCATCCAGAAGCGGGACAGCTTACGTTTGTTTGCCAGGGAAACGGGCCGAGGTTTGTGTCTGGGGGCCTATGGCTGGGAGTGACTGGCTGGCTCCTGAAAAGCTACGATAGGCAGGATGGTTACCAGACTCATGGTGGCACCAGTGCCACGTTGGGCTGATTTGATAGTACCAAGCGGCTCCTGCAATCTGCCATCAAAAAGTTGGCAGGCGAGTTTTGTTTTCCAGGGAAAAGCGCCGTTGTTTGTGTTTGGGGGCCTATGGCTTTGAGTGACCGGCTGGCTCCTTAGAATCCACGATACGCAGGATGCTTCCCAGACCAGAGGTGGCACCAGTGCCATGTCGGGCTAGTTTGATTGTGCAAAGTGGCTCCTGCAATCTGCCATGAAAAAGTTTGCAGGCGAGTTTTGTTTTCCAGGGAAAAGTGCCGTTGTTTGTGTTTGGTGGACTGTGGCTGGGAGTGGCCGGCTGGCTCCTTAGAATCCACGATACGCAGGATGGTTCCCAGACCAGAGGTGGCACCAGTTCCAAGTCGGGCTGGTTTGATAGTACCAAGTGGCTCCTGCAATCTGCCATCCAGAAGCGGGGCAGCTTACTTTTGTTTGCCAGGGAAAAGGGCCGAGGTTTGTGTCTGGGGGCCTATGGCTGGGAGTGACCGGCTGGCTCCTGAAAAGCTACGATAGGAAGGATTGTTACCAGACTCATGGTGGCACCAGTGCCAAGTTGGGCTGATTTGATAGTATCAAGCGTCTCCTGCAATCTGCCATCAAAAAGTTGGCAGGCGAGTTTTGTTTTCCAGGGAAAAGCGCCGTTGTTTGTGTTTGGGGGCCTGTGGCTGGGAGTGGCCGGCTGGCTAATTAGAATCCACGATACGCAGGATGGTTCCCAGACCAGAGGTGGCACCAGTGCCAAGTCGGGCTAGTTTGATGGTGCAAAGTGGCTCCTGCAATCTGCCATTAAAAAGTTGGCATGCCAGTTTTGTTTTCCAGGGAAAAGCGCCGTTGTTTGTGTTTGGGGGCCTGTGGCTGGGAGTGGCCGGCTGGCTCCTTAGAATCCACGATACGCAGGATGGTTCCCAGACCAGAGGTGGCACCAGTGCCAAGTCGGGCTGGTTTGATGGTGCAAAGTGGCTCCTGCAATCTGCCATCCAGAAGCGGGGTAGCATACTTTTGTTTGCCAGGGAAACCCCCAGTGCTTTGTGTCTGGGGGCGTATGGCTGGGAGTGGCCGGCTGGCTCCTTAAAATGCTCGATACGCAGGATGGTGACCAGACCCAAGGTGGCACCAGTGCCAAGTTATGCTGTTTTTGTAGTACCAAGTGCGTCCTACAATTTGCCATCCAGAAGAGGGGCAGTTGAGTTTTGTTTGCCAGAGAAAAGGGCCGTGGTTTTTGTTTGAGGGCATATGGCTGAGAGTGGCCGGCTGACCCCTGAAAATCCACAATAGGCAGGATGGTTCCCAGAGCCAAGGTGGCACCAGTGCCAAGTCGGGCTGGTTTGATAGTACTAAATAGCTCCTGCAATCTGCCATCCAGAAGCGGGGCAGCTTACTTTTGTTTGCCAGGGAAACGGGCCGAGGTTTGTGTCTGGGAGCCTATGGCTGGGAGTGACCGGCTGGCTCCTGAAAAGCTACCATAGGCAGGATGGTTCCCAGACCAGAGGTGGCACCAGTGCCAAGTCGGGCTAGTTTGATGGTGCAAAGTGGCTCCTGCAATCTGCCATCAAAATGTTTGCAGGCGAGTTTTGTTTTCCAGGGAAAAGTGCCGTTGTTTTGTTTGGTGGACTGTGGCTGGGAGTGGCCGGCTGGCTCCTTAGAATCCACGATACGCAGGATGGTTCCCAGACCAGAGGTGGCACCAGTTCCAAGTCGGGCTTGTTTGATAGTACCAAGTGCGTCCTGCAATCTGCCATCCAGAAGCGGGGCAGCTTACTTTTGTTTGCAAGGGAAACGGGCCGAGGTTTGTGTCTGGGGGCCTATGGCTGGGAGTGACCGGCTGGCTCCTGAAAAGCTACGATAGGCAGGATGGTTCCCAGACCCATGGTGGCACCAGTGCCAAGTTGGGCTGATTTGATAGTATCAAGCGGCTCCTGCAATCTGCCATCAAAAAGTTGGCAGGCGAGTTTTGTTTTCCAGGGAAAAGTGCCGTTGATTTTTTTTGGTGGCCTGTGGCTGGGAGTGGCCGGCTGGCTCCTTAGAATCCACGATACGCAGGATGGTTCCCAGACCAGAGGTGGCACCAGTTCCAAGTCGGGCTGGTTTGATAGTACCAAGTGGCTCCTGCAATCTGCCATCCAGAAGCGGAGCAGCTTACTTTTGTTTGCAAGGGAAACGGGCCAAGGATTTTGTCTGGGGGCCTATGGCTGGGAGTGACTGGCTGGCTCCTGAAAAGGTACGATAAGCAGGATGGTTACCAGACTCATGGTGGCACCAGTGCCACGTTGGGCTGATTTGAAAGTACCAAGCGGCTCCTGCAATCTGCCATCAAAAAGTTGGCAGGCGAGTTTTGTTTTCCAGGGGAAAGCGCCGTTGTTTGTGTTTGGGGGCCTATGGCTGGGAGTGGCCGGCTGGCTCCTTAGAATCCACGATACGCAGGATGGTTCCCAGACCATGGTGGCACCAGTGCCGAGTCGGGCTAGTTTGATGGTGCAAAGTGGCTCCTGCAATCTGCCATGAAAAAGTTGGCAGGCCAGTTTTGTTTTCCAGGGAAAAGTGCCGTTGTTTGTGTTTGGTGGACTGTGGCTGGGAGTGGCCGGCTGGCTCCTTAGAATCCACGATACGCAGGATGGTTCCCAGACCAGAGGTGGCACCAGTTCCAAGTCGGGCTTGTTTGATAGTACCAAGTGCGTCCTGCAATCTGCCATCCAGAAGCGGGGCAGCTTACTTTTGTTTGCAAGGGAAACGGGCCGAGGTTTGTGTCTGGGGGCCTATGGCTGGGAGTGACCGGCTGGCTCCTGAAAAGCTACGATAGGCAGGATGGTTACCAGACCCATGGTGGCACCAGTGCCAAGTTGGGCTGATTTGATAGTATCAAGCGGCTCCTGCAATCTGCCATCAAAATGTTGGCAGGCGAGTTTTGTTTTCCAGGGAAATGTGCCGTTGATTTTGTTTGGTGGCCTGTGGCTGGGAGTGGCCGGCTGGCTCCTTAGAATCCACGATACGCAGGATGGTTCCCAGACCAGAGGTGGCACCAGTTCCAAGTCGGGCTGGTTTGATAGTACCAAGTGGCTCCTGCAATCTGCCATCCAGAAGCGGGGCAGCTTACTTTTGTTTGCAAGGGAAACGGGCCGAGGTTTTTGTCTGGGGGCCTATGGCTGGGAGTGACTGGCTGGCTCCTGAAAAGCTACGATAGGCAGGATGGTTACCAGACCAGAGGTGGCACCAGTGCCACGTTGGGCTGATTTGATAGTACCAAGCGGCTCCTGCAATCTGCCATGAAAAAGTTGGCAGGCGAGTTTTGTTTTCCAGGGGAAAGCGCCGTTGTTTGTGTTTGGGGGCCTGTGGCTGGGAGTGGCCGGCTGGCTAATTAGAATCCACGATACGCAGGATGGTTCCCAGACCATGCTGGCACCAGTGCCGAGTCGGGCTAGTTTGATGGTGCAAAGTGGCTCCTGCAATCTGCCATGAAATAGTTGGCAGGCGAGTTTTGTTTTCCAGGGAAAAGTGCCGTTGTTTGTGTTTGGTGGACTGTGGCTGGGAGTGGCCGGCTGGCTCCTTAGAATCCACGATACGCAGGATGGTTCCCAGACCAGAGGTGGCACCAGTTCCAAGTCGGGCTGGTTTGATAGTACCAAGTGGCTCCTGCAATCTGCCATCCAGAAGCGGGGCAGCTGAGTTTTGTTTGCCAGAGAAAAGGGCCGTGGTTTTTTTTGGGGGGCATATGGCTGGGAGTGGCCGGCTGGCTCCTTAAAATGCTCGATACGCAGGATGGTGACCAGACCCAAGGTGGCACCAGTGCCAAGTTGTGCTTTTTTTGTAGTACCAAGTGCGTCCTGCAATTTGCCATCCAGAAGAGGGGCAGTTGAGTTTTGTTTGCCAGAGAAAAGGGCCGTGGTTTGTGTTTGAGGGCATATGGCTGAGAGTGGCCGGCTGACCCATGAAAATCCTCAATAGGCAGGATGGTTCCCAGAGCCAAGGTGGCACCAGTGCCAAGTCGGGCTGGTTTGATAGTACCAAGTGGCTCCTGCAATCTGCCATCCAGAAGCGGGGCAGCTTAATTTTGTTTGCCAGGGAAACGGGCCGAGGTTTGTGTCTGGGGGCCTATGGCTGGGAGTGACCGGCTGGCTCCTGAAAAGCTACGATAGGCAGGATGGTTCCCAGACCAGAGGTGGCACCAGTGCCAAGTCGGGCTAGTTTGATGGTGAAAAGTGGCTCCTGCAATCTGCCATCAAAAAGTTGGCAGGCGAGTTTTGTTTTCCAGGGAAAAGTGCCGTTGATTTTGTTTGGTGGCCTGTGGCTGGGAGTGGCCGGCTGGCTCCTTGGAATCCACGATACGCAGGATGGTTCCCAGACCAGAGGTGGCACCAGTTCCAAGTCGGGCTTGTTTGATAGTACCAAGTGGCTCCTGCAATCTGCCATCCAGAAGCGGGGCAGCTTACTTTTGTTTGCAAGGGAAACGGGACGAGGTTTTGGTCTGGGGGCCTATGGCTGGGAGTGACCGGCTGGCTCCTGAAAAGCTACGATAGGCAGGATTGTTACCAGACTCATGGTGGCACCAGTGCCAAGTTGGGCTGATTTGATAGTATCAAGCGGCTCCTGCAATCTGCCATCAAAAAGTTGGCAGGCGAGTTTTGTTTTCCAGGGAAAAGTGCCGTTGATTTTTTTTGGGGGCCTATGGCTGGGAGTGGCCGGCTGGCTCCTTAGAATCCACGATACGCAGGATGGTTCCCAGACCAGAGGTGGCACCAGTGCCATGTCGGGCTAGTTTGATGGTGCAAAGTGGCTCCTGCAATCTGCCATGAAAAATTTTGCAGGCCAGTTTTGTTTTCCAGGGAAAAGTGCCGTTGTTTGTGTTTGGTGGACTGTGGCTGGGAGTGGCCGGCTGGCTCCTTAGAATCCACGATACGCAGGATGGTTCCCAGACCAGAGGTGGCACCAGTTCCAAGTCGGGCTGGTTTGATAGTACCAAGTGGCTCCTGCAATCTGCCATCCAGAAGCGGGGCAGCTTACTTTTGTTTGCAAGGGAAACGGGCCGAGGTTTTTGTCTGGGGGCCTACGGCTGGGAGTGACTGGCTGGCTCCTGAAAAGCTACGATAGGCAGGATGGTTACCAGACTCATGGTGGCACCAGTGCCCCGTTGGGCTGATTTGATAGTACCAAGCGGCTCCTGCAATCTGCCATCAAAAAGTTGGCAGGCGAGTTTTGTTTTCCAGGGGAAAGAGCCATTGTTTGTGTTTGGGGGCCTATGGCTGGGAGTGGCCGGCTGGCTAATTAGAATCCACGATACGCAGGATGGTTCCCAGACCATGGTGGCACCAGTGCCGAGTCGGGCTAGTTTGATGGTGCAAAGTGGCTCCTGCAATCTGCCATGAAAATGTTGGCAGGCGAGTTTTGTTTTCCAGGGAAAAGTGCCCTTGTTTGTGTTTGGTGGACTGTGGCTGGGAGTGGCCGGCTGGCTCCTTAGAATCCACGATACGCAGGATGGTTCCCAGACCAGAGGTGGCACCAGTTCCAAGTCGGGCTGGTTTGATAGTACCAAGTGGCTCCTGCAATCTGCCATCCAGAAGCGGGGCAGCTTACTTTTGTTTGCCAGGGAAACGGGCCGAGGTTTGTGTCTGGGGGCCTATGGCTGGGAGTGGCCGGCTGGCTCCTTAAAATGCTCGATACGCAGGATGGTGACCAGACCCAAGGTGGCACCAGTGCCAAGTTGTGCTGTTTTTGTAGTACCAAGTGCGTCCTGCAATTTGCCATCCAGAAGAGGGGCAGTTGAGTTTTGTTTGCCAGAGAAAAGGGCCGTGGTTTGTGTTTGAGGGCATATGGCTGAGAGTGGCCGGCTGACCCCTGAAAATCCACAATAGACAGGATGGTTCCCAGAGCCAAGGTGGCACCAGTGCCAAGTCGGGCTGGTTTGATAGTACTAAATAGCTCCTGCAATCTGCCATCGAGAAGCGGGGCAGCTTAATTTTGTTTGCCAGGGAAACGGGCCGAGGTTTGTGTCTGGGGGCCTATGGCTGGGAGTGACCGGCTGGCTCCTGAAAAGCTACGATAGGCAGGATGGTTCCCAGACCAGAGGTGGCACCAGTGCCAAGTCGGGCTAGTTTGATTGTGAAAAGTGGCTCCTGCAATCTGCCATCAAAAAGTTGGCAGGCGAGTTTTGTTTTCCAGGGAAAAGTGCCGTTGATTTTGTTTGGTGGCCTGTGGCTGGGAGTGGCCGGCTGGCTCGTTAGAATCCACGATACGCAGGATGGTTCCCAGACCAGAGGTGGCACCAGTTCCAAGTCGGGCTGGTTTGATAGTACCAAGTGGCTCCTGCAATCTGCCATCCAGAAGCGGGACAGCTTACGTTTGTTTGCCAGGGAAACGGGCCGAGGTTTGTGTCTGGGGGCCTATGGCTGGGAGTGACTGGCTGGCTCCTGAAAAGCTACGATAGGCAGGATGGTTACCAGACTCATGGTGGCACCAGTGCCACGTTGGGCTGATTTGATAGTACCAAGCGGCTCCTGCAATCTGCCATCAAAAAGTTGGCAGGCGAGTTTTGTTTTCCAGGGAAAAGCGCCGTTGTTTGTGTTTGGGGGCCTATGGCTTTGAGTGACCGGCTGGCTCCTTAGAATCCATGATACGCAGGATGGTTCCCAGACCAGAGGTGGCACCAGTGCCATGTCGGGCTAGTTTGATTGTGCAAAGTGGCTCCTGCAATCTGCCATGAAAAAGTTTGCAGGCGAGTTTTGTTTTCCAGGGAAAAGTGCCGTTGTTTGTGTTTGGTGGACTGTGGCTGGGAGTGGCCGGCTGGCTCCTTAGAATCCACGATACGCAGGATGGTTCCCAGACCAGAGGTGGCACCAGTTCCAAGTCCGGCTGGTTTGATAGTACCAAGTGGCTCCTGCAATCTGCCATCCAGAAGCGGGGCAGCTTACTTTTGTTTGCCAGGGAAAAGGGCCGAGGTTTGTGTCTGGGGGCCTATGGCTGGGAGTGACCGGCTGGCTCCTGAAAAGCTACGATAGGAAGGATTGTTACCAGACTCATGGTGGCACCAGTGCCAAGTTGGGCTGATTTGATAGTATCAAGCGTCTCCTGCAATCTGCCATCAAAAAGTTGGCAGGCGAGTTTTGTTTTCCAGGGAAAAGCGCCGTTGTTTGTGTTTGGGGGCCTATGGCTGGGAGTGGCCGGCTGGCTCCTTAGAATCCACGATACGCAGGATGGTTCCCAGACCAGAGGTGGCACCAGTGCCATGTCGGGCTAGTTTGATGGTGCAAAGTGGCTCCTGCAATCTGCCATGAAAAAGTTTGCAGGCCAGTTTTGTTTTCCAGGGAAAAGTGCCGTTGTTTGTGTTTGGTGGACTGTGGCTGGGAGTGGCCGGCTGGCTCCTTAGAATCCACGATACGCAGGATGGTTCCCAGACCAGAGGTGGCACCAGTTCCAAGTCGGGCTGGTTTGATAGTACCAAGTGGCTCCTGCAATCTGCCATCCAGAAGCGGGGCAGCTTACTTTTGTTTGCAAGGGAAACGGGCCGAGGTTTTTGTCTGGGGGCCTACGGCTGGGAGTGACTGGCTGGCTCCTGAAAAGCTACGATAGGCAGGATGGTTACCAGACTCATGGTGGCACCAGTGCCCCGTTGGGCTGATTTGATAGTACCAAGCGGCTCCTGCAATCTGCCATCAAAAAGTTGGCAGGCGAGTTTTGTTTTCCAGGGGAAAGAGCCATTGTTTGTGTTTGGGGGCCTATGGCTGGGAGTGGCCGGCTGGCTAATTAGAATCCACGATACGCAGGATGGTTCCCAGACCATGGTGGCACCAGTGCCGAGTCGGGCTAGTTTGATGGTGCAAAGTGGCTCCTGCAATCTGCCATGAAAAAGTTGGCAGGCGAGTTTTGTTTTCCAGGGAAAAGTGCCCTTGTTTGTGTTTGGTGGACTGTGGCTGGGAGTGGCCGGCTGGCTCCTTAGAATCCACGATACGCAGGATGGTTCCCAGACCAGAGGTGGCACCAGTTCCAAGTCGGGCTGGTTTGATAGTACCAAGTGGCTCCTGCAATCTGCCATCCAGAAGCGGGGCAGCTTACTTTTGTTTGCCAGGGAAACGGGCCGAGGTTTGTGTCTGGGGGCCTATGGCTGAGAGTGACTGGCTGGCTCCTGAAAAGCTACGATAGGCAGGATGGTTACCAGACTCATGGTGGCACCAGTGCCAAGTTGGGCAGATTTGATAGTATCAAGCGGCTCCTGCAATCTGCCATCAAAAAGTTGGCAGGCGAGTTTTGTTTTCCAGGGAAATGTGCCGTTGATTTTTTTTGGTGGCCTCTGGCTGGGAGTGGCCGGCTGGCTCCTTAGAATCCACGATACGCAGGATGGTTCCCAGACCAGAGGTGGCACCAGTTCCATGTCGGGCTTGTTTGATGGTGCAAAGTGGCTCCTGCAATCTGCCATGAAAAAGTTTGCAGGCGAGTTTTGTTTTCCAGGGAAAAGTGCCGTTGTTTGTGTTTGGTTGACTGTGGCTGGGAGTGGCCGGCTGGCTCCTTAGAATCCACGATACGCAGGATGGTTCCCAGACCAGAGGTGGCACCAGTTCCAAGTCGGGCTGGTTTGATAGTACCAAGTGGCTCCTGCAATCTGCCATCCAGAAGCGGGGCAGCGTACTTTTGTTTGCAAGGGGAACGGGCCGAGGTTTTTGTCTGGGGGCCTACGGCTGGGAGTGACTGGCTGGCTCCTGAAAAGCTACGATAGGCAGGATGGTTACCAGACTCATGGTGGCACCAGTGCCACGTTGGGCTGATTTGATAGTACCAAGCGGCTCCTGCAATCTGCCATCAAAAAGTTGGCAGGCGAGTTTTGTTTTCCAGGGGAAAGAGCCATTGTTTGTGTTTGGGGGCCTATGGCTGGGAGTGGCCGGCTGGCTAATTAGAATCCACGATACGCAGGATATTTCCCAGACCATGGTGGCACCAGTGCCAAGTCGGGCTAGTTTGATGGTGCAAAGTGGCTCCTGCAATCTGCCATGAAAAAGTTGGCAGGCGAGTTTTGTTTTCCAGGGAAAAGTGCCGTTGTTTGTGTTTGGTGGACTGTGGCTGGGAGTGGCCGGCTGGCTCCTTAGAATCCACGATACGCAGGATGGTTCCCAGACCAGAGGTGGCACCAGTTCCAAGTCGGGCTGGTTTGATAGTACCAAGTGGCTCCTGCAATCTGCCATCCAGAAGCGGGGCAGCTTACTTTTGTTGTCCAGGGAAACGGGCCGAGGTTTGTGTCTGGGGGCCTATGGCTGAGAGTGACTGGCTGGCTCCTGAAAAGCTACGATAGGCAGGATGGTTACCAGACTCATGGTGGCACCAGTGCCAAGTTGGGCTGATTTGATAGTATCAAGCGGCTCCTGCAATCTGCCATCAAAAAGTTGGCAGGCGAGTTTTGTTTTCCAGGGAAAAGTGCCGTTGATTTTTTTTGGTGGCCTTTGGCTGGGAGTGGCCGGCTGGCTCCTTAGAATCCACGATACGCAGGATGGTTCCCAGACCAGAGGTGGCACCAGTTCCAAGTCGGGCTTGTTTGATAGTACCAAGTGGCTCCTGCAATCTGCCATCCAGAAGCGGGGCAGCTTACTTTTGTTTGCAAGGGAAACGGGCCGAGGTTTTTGTCTGGGGGCCTATGGCTGGGAGTGACTGGCTGGCTCCTGAAAAGCTACGATAGGCAGGATGGTTACCAGACTCATGGTGGCACCAGTGCCACGTTGGGCTGATTTGATAGTACCAAGCGGCTCCTGCAATCTGCCATCAAAAAGTTGGCAGGCGAGTTTTGTTTTCCAGGGAAAAGCGCCGTTGTTTGTGTTTGGGGGCCTATGGCTGGGAGTGGCCGGCTGGCTAATTAGAATCCACGATACGCAGGATGGTTCCCAGACCTGAGGTGGCACCAGTGCCAAGTCGGGCTAGTTTGATGGTGAAAAGTGGCTCCTGCAATCTGCCATCAAAAAGTTGGCAGGCGAGTTTTGTTTTCCAGGGAAAAGTGCCGTTGATTTTGTTTGGTGGACTGTGGCTGGGAGTGGCCGGCTGGCTCCTTGGAATCCACGATACGCAGGATGGTTCCCAGACCAGAGGTGGCACCAGTTCCAAGTCGGGCTTGTTTGATAGTACCAAGTGGCTCCTGCAATCTGCCATCCAGAAGCGGGGTAGCTTACTTTTGTTTGCCAGGGAAAGAGGCCGAGGTTTGTGTCTCGGGGCCTATGGCTGGGAGTGACTGGCTGGCTCCTGAAAAGCTACGATAGGCAGGATGGTTCCCAGACTCATGGTGGCACGAGTGCCACGTTGGGCTGATTTGATAGTACCAAGCGGCTCCTGCAATCTCCCATCAAAATGTTGGCAGGCGAGTTTGGTTTTCCAGGGAAAAGCGCCATTGTTTTTGTTTGGGGGCCTATGGCTGGGAGTGGCCGGCTGGCTCCTTAGAATCCACGATACGCAGGATGGTTCCCAGACCATGGTGGCACCAGTGCCGTGTCGGGCTAGTTTGATGGTGTAAAGTGGCTCCTGCAATCTGCCATGAAAAAGTTGGCAGGCCAGTTTTGTTTTCCAGGGAAAAGTGCCGTTGTTTGTGTTTGGTGGACTGTGGCTGGGAGTGGCCGGCTGGCTGCTTAGAATCCACGATACGCAGGATGGTTCCCAGACCAGAGGTGGCACCAGTTCCAAGTCGGGCTGGTTTGATAGTACCAAGTGGCTCCTGCAATCTGCCATCCAGAAGCGGGGCAGCTTACTTTTGTTTGCCAGGGAAACGGGCCGAGGTTTGTGTCTGGGGGCCTATGGCTGGGAGTGACTGGCTGGCTCCTGAAAAGCTACGATAGGCAGGATGGTTACCAGACCCATGGTGGCACCAGTGCCAAGTTGGGCTGATTTGATAGTATCAAGCGGCTCCTGCAATCTGCCATCAAAAAGTTGGCAGGCGAGTTTTGTTTTCCAGGGAAAAGTGCCGTTGATTTTTTTTGGTGGCCTGTGGCTGGGAGTGGCCAGCTGTCTCCTTATAATCCACGATACGCAGGATGGTTCCCAGACCAGAGGTGGCACCAGTGCCAAGTCGGGCTGGTTTGATGGTGCAAAGTGGCTCCTGCAATCTGCCATCCAGAAGCGGGGCAGCTGAGTTTTGTTTGCCAGAGAAAAGGGCCGTGGTTTTTTTTGGGGGGCATATGGCTGGGAGTGGCCGGCTGGCTCCTTAAAATGTACGATATGCAAGATGGTGACCAGACCCAAGGTGGCACCAGTGCCAAGTTGTGCTGTTTTTGTAGTACCAAGTGCGTCCTGCAATTTGCCATCCAGAAGAGGGGCAGTTGAGTTTTGTTTGCCAGAGAAAAGGGCCGTGGTTTGTCTTTGAGGGCATATGGCTGAGAGTGGCCGGCTGACCCCTGAAAATCCACAATAGGCAGGATGGTTCCCAGAGCCAAGGTGGCACCAGTGCCAAGTCGGGCTGGTTTGATAGTACTAAATAGCTCCTGCAATCTGCCATCCAGAAGCGGGGCAGCTTAATTTTGTTTGCCAGGGAAACGGGCCGAGGTTTGTGTCTGGGGGCCTATGGCTGGGAGTGACCGGCTGGCTCCTGAAAAGCTACGATAGGCAGGATGGGTCCCAGACCAGAGGTGGCACCAGTGCCAAGTCGGGCTAGTTTGATGGTGAAAAGTGGCTCCTGCAATCTGCCATCAAAAAGTTGGCAGGCGAGTTTTGTTTTCCAGGGAAAAGTGCCGTTGATTTTGTTTGGTGGCCTGTGGCTGGGAGTGGCCGGCTGGCTCCTTGGAATCCACGATACGCAGGATGGTTCCCAGACCAGAGGTGGCACCAGTGCCAAGTCGGGCTGGTTTGATAGTACCAAGTGCGTCCTGCAATCTGCCATCCAGAAGCGGGACAGCTTACGTTTGTTTGCCAGGGAAACGGGCCGAGGTTTGTGTCTGGGGGCCTATGGCTGGGAGTGACTGGCTGGCTCCTGAAAAGCTACGATAGGCAGGATGGTTACCAGACTCATGGTGGCACCAGTGCCACGTTGGGCTGATTTGATAGTACCAAGCAGCTCCTGCAATCTGCCATCAAAAAGTTGGCAGGCGAGTTTTGTTTTCCAGGGAAAAGCACAGTTGTTTGTGTTTGGGGGCCTATGGCTGGGAGTGGCCGGCTGGCTCCTTAGAATCCACGATACGCAGGATGGTTCCCAGACCAGAGGTGGCACCAGTGCCATGTCGGGCTAGTTTGATGGTGCAAAGTGGCTCCTGCAATCTGCCATGAAATAGTTTGCAGGCGAGTTTTGTTTTCCAGGGAAAAGTGCCGTTGATTTTTTTTGGTGGCCTGTGGCTGGGAGTGGCCGGCTGGCTCCTTAGAATCCACGATACGCAGGATGGTTCCCAGACCAGAGGTGGCACCAGTTCCAAGTCGGGCTTGTTTGATAGTACCAAGTGACTCCTGCAATCTGCCACCCAGAAGCGGGGCAGCTTACTTTTGTTTGCAAGGGAAACGGGCCGAGGTTTTTGTCTGGGGGCCTACGGCTGGGAGTGACTGGCTGGCTCCTGAAAAGCTACGATAGGCAGGATGGTTACCAGACTCATGGTGGCACCAGTGCCCCGTTGGGCTGATTTGATAGTACCAAGCGGCTCCTGCAATCTGCCATCAAAAAGTTGGCAGGCGAGTTTTGTTTTCCAGGGGAAAGAGCCATTGTTTGTGTTTGGGGGCCTATGGCTGGGAGTGGCCGGCTGGCTAATTAGAATCCACGATACGCAGGATGGTTCCCAGACCATGGTGGCCCCAGTGCCGAGTCGGGCTAGTTTGATGGTGCAAAGTGGCTCCTGCAATCTGCCATGAAAAAGTTGGCAGGCGAGTTTTGTTTTCCAGGGAAAAGTGCCCTTGTTTGTGTTTGGTGGACTGTGGCTGGGAGTGGCCGGCTGGCTGCTTAGAATCCACGATACGCAGGATGGTTCCCAGACCAGAGGTGGCACCAGTTCCAAGTCGGGCTGGTTTGATAGTACCAAGTGGCTCCTGCAATCTGCCATCCAGAAGCGGGGCAGCTTACTTTTGTTTGCCAGGGAAACGGGCCGAGGTTTGTGTCTGGGGGCCTATGGCTGGGAGTGGCCGGCTGGCTCCTTAAAATGCTCGATACGCAGGATGGTGACCAGACCCAAGGTGGCACCAGTGCCAAGTTGTGCTGTTTTTGTAGTACCAAGTGCGTCCTGCAATTTGCCATCCAGAAGAGGGGCAGTTGAGTTTTGTTTGCCAGAGAAAAGGGCCGTGGTTTGTGTTTGAGGGCATATGGCTGAGAGTGGCCGGCTGACCCCTGAAAATCCACAATAGACAGGATGGTTCCCAGAGCCAAGGTGGCACCAGTGCCAAGTCGGGCTGGTTTGATAGTACTAAATAGCTCCTGCAATCTGCCATCGAGAAGCGGGGCAGCTTAATTTTGTTTGCCAGGGAAACGGGCCGAGGTTTGTGTCTGGGGGCCTATGGCTGGGAGTGACCGGCTGGCTCCTGAAAAGCTACGATAGGCAGGATGGTTCCCAGACCAGAGGTGGCACCAGTGCCAAGTCGGGCTAGTTTGATTGTGAAAAGTGGCTCCTGCAATCTGCCATCAAAAAGTTGGCAGGCGAGTTTTGTTTTCCAGGGAAAAGTGCCGTTGATTTTGTTTGGTGGCCTGTGGCTGGGAGTGGCCGGCTGGCTCGTTAGAATCCACGATACGCAGGATGGTTCCCAGACCAGAGGTGGCACCAGTTCCAAGTCGGGCTGGTTTGATAGTACCAAGTGGCTCCTGCAATCTGCCATCCAGAAGCGGGGAAGCTTACTTTTGTTTGCCAGGGAAACGGGCCGAGGTTTGTGTCTGGGGGCCTATGGCTGGGAGTGACTGGCTGGCTCCTGAAAAGCTACGATAGGCAGGATGGTTACCAGACTCATGGTGGCACCAGTGCCACGTTGGGCTGATTTGATAGTACCAAGCGGCTCCTGCAATCTGCCATCAAAAAGTTGGCAGGCGAGTTTTGTTTTCCAGGGAAAAGCGCCGTTGTTTGTGTTTGGGGGCCTATGGCTTTGAGTGACCGGCTGGCTCCTTAGAATCCACGATACGCAGGATGGTTCCCAGACCAGAGGTGGCACCAGTGCCATGTCGGGCTAGTTTGATTGTGCAAAGTGGCTCCTGCAATCTGCCATCAAAAAGTTTGCAGGCGAGTTTTGTTTTCCAGGGAAAAGTGCCGTTGTTTGTGTTTGGTGGACTGTGGCTGGGAGTGGCCGGCTGGCTCCTTGGAATCCACGATACGCAGGATTGTTCCCAGACCAGAGGTGGCACCAGTTCCAAGTCCGGCTGGTTTGATAGTACCAAGTGGCTCCTGCAATCTGCCATCCAGAAGCGGGGCAGCTTACTTTTGTTTGCCAGGGAAAAGGGCCGAGGTTTGTGTCTGGGGGCCTATGGCTGGGAGTGACCGGCTGGCTCCTGAAAAGCTACGATAGGCAGGATTGTTACCAGACTCATGGTGGCACCAGTGCCAAGTTGGGCTGATTTGATAGTATCAAGCGTCTCCTGCAATCTGCCATCAAAAAGTTGGCAGGCGAGTTTTGTTTTCCAGGGAAAAGCGCCGTTGTTTGTGTTTGGGGGCCTATGGCTGGGAGTGGCCGGCTGGCTCCTTAGAATCCACGATACGCAGGATGGTTCCCAGACCAGAGGTGGCACCAGTGCCATGTCGGGCTAGTTTGATGGTGCAAAGTGGCTCCTGCAATCTGCCATGAAAAAGTTTGCAGGCCAGTTTTGTTTTCCAGGGAAAAGTGCCGTTGTTTGTGTTTGGTGGACTGTGGCTGGGAGTGGCCGGCTGGCTCCTTAGAATCCACGATACGCAGGATGGTTCCCAGACCAGAGGTGGCACCAGTTCCAAGTCGGGCTGGTTTGATAGTACCAAGTGGCTCCTGCAATCTGCCATCCAGAAGCGGGGCAGCTTACTTTTGTTTGCAAGGGAAACGGGCCGAGGTTTTTGTCTGGGGGCCTACGGCTGGGAGTGACTGGCTGGCTCCTGAAAAGCTACGATAGGCAGGATGGTTACCAGACTCATGGTGGCACCAGTGCCCCGTTGGGCTGATTTGATAGTACCAAGCGGCTCCTGCAATCTGCCATCAAAAAGTTGGCAGGCGAGTTTTGTTTTCCAGGGGAAAGAGCCATTGTTTGTGTTTGGGGGCCTATGGCTGGGAGTGACCGGCTGGCTCCTGAAAAGCTACGATAGGCAGGATGGTTACCAGACTCATGGTGGCACCAGTGACAAGTTGGGCTGATTTGATAGTATCAAGCGGCTCCTGCAATCTGCCATCAAAAAGTTGGCAGGCGAGTTTTGTTTTCCAGGGAAATGTGCCGTTGATTTTTTTTGGTGGCCTGTGGCTGGGAGTGGCCGGCTGGCTCCTTAGAATCCACGATACGCAGGATGGTTCCCAGACCAGAGGTGGCACCAGTTCCAAGTCGGGCTTGTTTGATAGTACCAAGTGGCTCCTGCAATCTGCCATCCAGAAGCGGGGCAGCTTAGTTTTGTTTGCCAGGGAAACGGGCCGAGGTTTGTGTCTGGGGGCCTATGGCTGGGAGTGACCGGCTGGCTCCTGAAAAGCTACGATAGGCAGGATGGTTACCAGACTCATGGTGTCACCAGTGCCAAGTTGGGCTGATTTGATAGTATCAAGCGTCTCCTGCAATCTGCCATCAAAAAGTTGGCAGGCGAGTTTTGTTTTCCAGGGAAAAGCGCCGTTGTTTGTGTTTGGGGGCCTATGGCTGGGAGTGGCCGGCTGGCTCCTTAGAATCCATTATACGCAGGAGGTTCCCAGACCATGGTGGCACCAGTGCCATGTCGGGCTAGTTTGATGGTGCAAAGTGGCTCCTGCAATCTGCCATGAAAAAGTTTGCAGGCGAGTTTTGTTTTCCAGGGAAAAGTGCCGTTGTTTGTGTTTGGTTGACTGTGGCTGGGAGTGGCCGGCTGGCTCCTTAGAATCCACGATACGCAGGATGGTTCCCAGACCAGAGGTGGCACCAGTTCCAAGTCGGGCTGGTTTGATAGTACCAAGTGGCTCCTGCAATCTGCCATCCAGAAGCGGGGCAGCGTACTTTTGTTTGCAAGGGGAACGGGCCGAGGTTTTTGTCTGGGGGCCTACGGCTGGGAGTGACTGGCTGGCTCCTGAAAAGCTACGATAGGCAGGATGGTTACCAGACTCATGGTGGCACCAGTGCCACGTTGGGCTGATTTGATAGTACCAAGCGGCTCCTGCAATCTGCCATCAAAAAGTTGGCAGGCGAGTTTTGTTTTCCAGGGGAAAGAGCCATTGTTTGTGTTTGGGGGCCTATGGCTGGGAGTGGCCGGCTGGCTAATTAGAATCCACGATACGCAGGATATTTCCCAGACCATGGTGGCACCAGTGCCAAGTCGGGCTAGTTTGATGGTGCAAAGTGGCTCCTGCAATCTGCCATGAAAAAGTTGGCAGGCGAGTTTTGTTTTCCAGGGAAAAGTGCCGTTGTTTGTGTTTGGTGGACTGTGGCTGGGAGTGGCCGGCTGGCTCCTTAGAATCCACGATACGCAGGATGGTTCCCAGACCAGAGGTGGCACCAGTTCCAAGTCGGGCTGGTTTGATAGTACCAAGTGGCTCCTGCAATCTGCCATCCAGAAGCGGGGCAGCTTACTTTTGTTTGCCAGGGAAACGGGCCGAGGTTTGTGTCTGGGGGCCTATGGCTGAGAGTGACTGGCTGGATCCTGAAAAGCTACGATAGGCAGGATGGTTACCAGACTCATGGTGGCACCAGTGCCAAGTTGGGCTGATTTGATAGTATCAAGCGGCTCCTGCAATCTGCCATCAAAAAGTTGGCAGGCGAGTTTTGTTTTCCAGGGAAAAGTGCCGTTGATTTTTTTTGGTGGCCTTTGGCTGGGAGTGGCCGGCTGGCTCCTTAGAATCCACGATACGCAGGATGGTTCCCAGACCAGAAGTGGCACCAGTTCCAAGTCGGGCTTGTTTGATATTACCAAGTGGCTCCTGCAATCTGCCATCCAGAAGCGGGGCAGCTTACTTTTGTTTGCAAGGGAAACGGGCCGAGGTTTTTGTCTGGGGGCCTATGGCTGGGAGTGACTGGCTGGCTCCTGAAAAGCTACGATAGGCAGGATGGTTACCAGACTCATGGTGGCACCAGTGCCACGTTGGGCTGATTTGATAGTACCAAGCGGCTCCTGCAATCTGCCATCAAAAAGTTGGCAGGCGAGTTTTGTTTTCCAGGGAAAAGCGCCGTTGTTTGTGTTTGGGGGCCTATGGCTGGGAGTGGCCGGCTGGCTAATTAGAATCCACGATACGCAGGATGGTTCCCAGACCATGGTGGCACCAGTGCCAAGTCGGGCTAGTTTGATGGTGAAAAGTGGCTCCTGCAATCTGCCATCAAAAAGTTGGCAGGCGAGTTTTGTTTTCCAGGGAAAAGTGCCGTTGATTTTGTTTGGTGGACTGTGGCTGGGAGTGGCCGGCTGGCTCCTTGGAATCCACGATACGCAGGATGGTTCCCAGACCAGAGGTGGCACCAGTTCCAAGTCGGGCTTGTTTGATAGTAACAAGTGGCTCCTGCCATCTGCCATCCAGAAGCGGGGTAGCTTACTTTTGTTTGCCAGGGAAAGAGGCCGAGGTTTGTGTCTCGGGGCCTATGGCTGGGAGTGACTGGCTGGCTCCTGAAAAGCTACGATAGGCAGGATGGTTCCCAGACTCATGGTGGCACGAGTGCCACGTTGGGCTGATTTGATAGTACCAAGCGGCTCCTGCAATCTCCCATCAAAATGTTGGCAGGCGAGTTTGGTTTTCCAGGGAAAAGCGCCATTGTTTTTGTTTGGGGGCCTATGGCTGGGAGTGGCCGGCTGGCTCCTTAGAATCCACGATACGCAGGATGGTTCCCAGACCATGGTGGCACCAGTGCCGTGTCGGGCTAGTTTGATGGTGTAAAGTGGCTCCTGCAATCTGCCATGAAAAAGTTGGCAGGCCAGTTTTGTTTTCCAGGGAAAAGTGCCGTTGTTTGTGTTTGGTGGACTGTGGCTGGGAGTGGCCGGCTGGCTGCTTAGAATCCACGATACGCAGGATGGTTCCCAGACCAGAGGTGGCACCAGTTCCAAGTCGGGCTGGTTTGATAGTACCAAGTGGCTCCTGCAATCTGCCATCCAGAAGCGGGGCAGCTTACTTTTGTTTGCCAGGGAAACGGGCCGAGGTTTGTGTCTGGGGGCCTATGGCTGGGAGTGACTGGCTGGCTCCTGAAAAGCTACGATAGGCAGGATGGTTACCAGACCCATGGTGGCACCACTGCCAAGTTGGGCTGATTTGATAGTATCAAGCGGCTCCTGCAATCTGCCATCAAAAAGTTGGCAGGCGAGTTTTGTTTTCCAGGGAAAAGTGCCGTTGATTTTTTTTGGTGGCCTGTGGCTGGGAGTGGCCAGCTGTCTCCTTATAATCCACGATACGCAGGATGGTTCCCAGACCAGAGGTGGCACCAGTGCCAAGTCGGGCTGGTTTGATGGTGCAAAGTGGCTCCTGCAATCTGCCATCCAGAAGCGGGGCAGCTGAGTTTGTTTGCCAGGGAAACGGGCCGAGGTTTGTGTCTGGGGGCCTATGGCTGGGAGTGACCGGCTGGCTCCTGAAAAGCTACGATAGGCAGGATGGTTCCCAGACCAGAGGTGGCACCAGTGCCAAGTCGGGCTAGTTTGATGGTGAAAAGTGGCTCCTGCAATCTGCCATCAAAAAGTTGGCAGGCGAGTTTTGTTTTCCAGGGAAAAGTGCCGTTGATTTTGTTTGGTGGCCTGTGGCTGGGAGTGGCCGGCTGGCTCCTTGGAATCCACGATACGCAGGATGGTTCCCAGACCAGAGGTGGCACCAGTGCCAAGTCGGGCTGGTTTGATAGTACCAAGTGCGTCCTGCAATCTGCCATCCAGAAGCGGGACAGCTTACGTTTGTTTGCCAGGGAAACGGGCCGAGGTTTGTGTCTGGGGGCCTATGGCTGGGAGTGACTGGCTGGCTCCTGAAAAGCTACGATAGGCAGGATGGTTACCAGACTCATGGTGGCACCAGTGCCACGTTGGGCTGATTTGATAGTACCAAGCAGCTCCTGCAATCTGCCATCAAAAAGTTGGCAGGCGAGTTTTGTTTTCCAGGGAAAAGCACCGTTGTTTGTGTTTGGGGGCCTATGGCTGGGAGTGGCCGGCTGGCTCCTTAGAATCCACGATACGCAGGATGGTTCCCAGACCTGAGGTGGCACCAGTGCCATGTCGGGCTTGTTTGATGGTGCAAAGTGGCTCCTGCAATCTGCCATGAAATAGTTTGCAGGCGAGTTTTGTTTTCCAGGGAAAAGTGCCGTTGATTTTTTTTGGTGGCCTGTGGCTGGGAGTGGCCGGCTGGCTCCTTAGAATCCACGATACGCAGGATGGTTCCCAGACCAGAGGTGGCACCAGTTCCAAGTCGGGCTTGTTTGATAGTACCAAGTGACTCCTGCAATCTGCCACCCAGAAGCGGGGCAGCTTACTTTTGTTTGCAAGGGAAACGGGCCGAGGTTTTTGTCTGGGGGCCTATGGCTGGGAGTGACTGGCTGGCTCCTGAAAAGCTACGATAGGCAGGATGATTACCAGACTCATGGTGGCACCAGTGCCACGTTGGGTTGATTTGATAGTACCAAGCGGCTCCTGCAATCTGCCATCAAAAAGTTGGCAGGCGAGTTTTGTTTTCCAGGGGAAAGCGCCGTTGTTTGTTTTTGGGGGCCTATGGCTGGGAGTGGCCGGCTGGCTAATTAGAATCCTTGATACGCAGGATGGTTCCCAGACCGTGGTGGCACCAGTGCCAAGTCGGGCTAGTTTGATGGTGCAAAGTGGCTCCTGCAATCTGCCATGAAAAAGTTGGCAGGCGAGTTTTGTTTGCCAGGGAAAAGTGCCGTTGTTTGTGTTTGGTGGACTGTGGCTGGGAGTGGCCGGCTGGCTCGTTAGAATCCACGATACGCAGGATGGTTCCCAGACCAGAGGTGGCACCAGTTCCAAGTCGGGCTGGTTTGATAGTACCAAGTGGCTCCTGCAATCTGCCATCCAGAAGCGGGGTAGCTTACTTTTGTTTGCCAGGGAAAGAGGCCGAGGTTTGTGTCTCGGGGCCTATGGCTGGGAGTGACTGGCTGGCTCCTGAAAAGCTACGATAGGCAGGATGGTTCCCAGACTCATGGTGGCACGAGTGCCACGTTGGGCTGATTTGATAGTACCAAGCGGCTCCTGCAATCTCCCATCAAAATGTTGGCAGGCGAGTTTGGTTTTCCAGGGAAAAGCGCCATTGTTTTTGTTTGGGGGCCTATGGCTGGGAGTGGCCGGCTGGCTCCTTAGAATCCACGATACGCAGGATGGTTCCCAGACCATGGTGGCACCAGTGCCGTGTCGGGCTAGTTTGATGGTGTAAAGTGGCTCCTGCAATCTGCCATGAAAAAGTTGGCAGGCCAGTTTTGTTTTCCAGGGAAAAGTGCCGTTGTTTGTGTTTGGTGGACTGTGGCTGGGAGTGGCCGGCTGGCTGCTTAGAATCCACGATACGCAGGATGGTTCCCAGACCAGAGGTGGCACCAGTTCCAAGTCGGGCTGGTTTGATAGTACCAAGTGGCTCCTGCAATCTGCCATCCAGAAGCGGGGCAGCTTACTTTTGTTTGCCAGGGAAACGGGCCGAGGTTTGTGTCTGGGGGCCTATGGCTGGGAGTGACTGGCTGGCTCCTGAAAAGCTACGATAGGCAGGATGGTTACCAGACCCATGGTGGCACCAGTGCCAAGTTGGGCTGATTTGATAGTATCAAGCGGCTCCTGCAATCTGCCATCAAAAAGTTGGCAGGCGAGTTTTGTTTTCCAGGGAAAAGTGCCGTTGATTTTTTTTGGTGGCCTGTGGCTGGGAGTGGCCAGCTGTCTCCTTATAATCCACGATACGCAGGATGGTTCCCAGACCAGAGGTGGCACCAGTGCCAAGTCGGGCTGGTTTGATGGTGCAAAGTGGCTCCTGCAATCTGCCATCCAGAAGCGGGGCAGCTGAGTTTTGTTTGCCAGAGAAAAGGGCCGTGGTTTTTTTTGGGGGGCATATGGCTGGGAGTGGCCGGCTGGCTCCTTAAAATGTACGATATGCAAGATGGTGACCAGACCCAAGGTGGCACCAGTGCCAAGTTGTGCTGTTTTTGTAGTACCAAGTGCGTCCTGCAATTTGCCATCCAGAAGAGGGGCAGTTGAGTTTTGTTTGCCAGAGAAAAGGGCCGTGGTTTGTCTTTGAGGGCATATGGCTGAGAGTGGCCGGCTGACCCCTGAAAATCCACAATAGGCAGGATGGTTCCCAGAGCCAAGGTGGCACCAGTGCCAAGTCGGGCTGGTTTGATAGTACTAAATAGCTCCTGCAATCTGCCATCCAGAAGCGGGGCAGCTTAATTTTGTTTGCCAGGGAAACGGGCCGAGGTTTGTGTCTGGGGGCCTATGGCTGGGAGTGACCGGCTGGCTCCTGAAAAGCTACGATAGGCAGGATGGGTCCCAGACCAGAGGTGGCACCAGTGCCAAGTCGGGCTAGTTTGATGGTGAAAAGTGGCTCCTGCAATCTGCCATCAAAAAGTTGGCAGGCGAGTTTTGTTTTCCAGGGAAAAGTGCCGTTGATTTTGTTTGGTGGCCTGTGGCTGGGAGTGGCCGGCTGGCTCCTTGGAATCCACGATACGCAGGATGGTTCCCAGACCAGAGGTGGCACCAGTGCCAAGTCGGGCTGGTTTGATAGTACCAAGTGCGTCCTGCAATCTGCCATCCAGAAGCGGGACAGCTTACGTTTGTTTGCCAGGGAAACGGGCCGAGGTTTGTGTCTGGGGGCCTATGGCTGGGAGTGACTGGCTGGCTCCTGAAAAGCTACGATAGGCAGGATGGTTACCAGACTCATGGTGGCACCAGTGCCACGTTGGGCTGATTTGATAGTACCAAGCAGCTCCTGCAATCTGCCATCAAAAAGTTGGCAGGCGAGTTTTGTTTTCCAGGGAAAAGCACAGTTGTTTGTGTTTGGGGGCCTATGGCTGGGAGTGGCCGGCTGGCTCCTTAGAATCCACGATACGCAGGATGGTTCCCAGACCAGAGGTGGCACCAGTGCCATGTCGGGCTAGTTTGATGGTGCAAAGTGGCTCCTGCAATCTGCCATGAAATAGTTTGCAGGCGAGTTTTGTTTTCCAGGGAAAAGTGCCGTTGATTTTTTTTGGTGGCCTGTGGCTGGGAGTGGCCGGCTGGCTCCTTAGAATCCACGATACGCAGGATGGTTCCCAGACCAGAGGTGGCACCAGTTCCAAGTCGGGCTTGTTTGATAGTACCAAGTGACTCCTGCAATCTGCCACCCAGAAGCGGGGCAGCTTACTTTTGTTTGCAAGGGAAACGGGCCGAGGTTTTTGTCTGGGGGCCTACGGCTGGGAGTGACTGGCTGGCTCCTGAAAAGCTACGATAGGCAGGATGGTTACCAGACTCATGGTGGCACCAGTGCCCCGTTGGGCTGATTTGATAGTACCAAGCGGCTCCTGCAATCTGCCATCAAAAAGTTGGCAGGCGAGTTTTGTTTTCCAGGGGAAAGAGCCATTGTTTGTGTTTGGGGGCCTATGGCTGGGAGTGGCCGGCTGGCTAATTAGAATCCACGATACGCAGGATGGTTCCCAGACCATGGTGGCCCCAGTGCCGAGTCGGGCTAGTTTGATGGTGCAAAGTGGCTCCTGCAATCTGCCATGAAAAAGTTGGCAGGCGAGTTTTGTTTTCCAGGGAAAAGTGCCCTTGTTTGTGTTTGGTGGACTGTGGCTGGGAGTGGCCGGCTGGCTGCTTAGAATCCACGATACGCAGGATGGTTCCCAGACCAGAGGTGGCACCAGTTCCAAGTCGGGCTGGTTTGATAGTACCAAGTGGCTCCTGCAATCTGCCATCCAGAAGCGGGGCAGCTTACTTTTGTTTGCCAGGGAAACGGGCCGAGGTTTGTGTCTGGGGGCCTATGGCTGGGAGTGGCCGGCTGGCTCCTTAAAATGCTCGATACGCAGGATGGTGACCAGACCCAAGGTGGCACCAGTGCCAAGTTGTGCTGTTTTTGTAGTACCAAGTGCGTCCTGCAATTTGCCATCCAGAAGAGGGGCAGTTGAGTTTTGTTTGCCAGAGAAAAGGGCCGTGGTTTGTGTTTGAGGGCATATGGCTGAGAGTGGCCGGCTGACCCCTGAAAATCCACAATAGACAGGATGGTTCCCAGAGCCAAGGTGGCACCAGTGCCAAGTCGGGCTGGTTTGATAGTACTAAATAGCTCCTGCAATCTGCCATCGAGAAGCGGGGCAGCTTAATTTTGTTTGCCAGGGAAACGGGCCGAGGTTTGTGTCTGGGGGCCTATGGCTGGGAGTGACCGGCTGGCTCCTGAAAAGCTACGATAGGCAGGATGGTTCCCAGACCAGAGGTGGCACCAGTGCCAAGTCGGGCTAGTTTGATTGTGAAAAGTGGCTCCTGCAATCTGCCATCAAAAAGTTGGCAGGCGAGTTTTGTTTTCCAGGGAAAAGTGCCGTTGATTTTGTTTGGTGGCCTGTGGCTGGGAGTGGCCGGCTGGCTCGTTAGAATCCACGATACGCAGGATGGTTCCCAGACCAGAGGTGGCACCAGTTCCAAGTCGGGCTGGTTTGATAGTACCAAGTGGCTCCTGCAATCTGCCATCCAGAAGCGGGGAAGCTTACTTTTGTTTGCCAGGGAAACGGGCCGAGGTTTGTGTCTGGGGGCCTATGGCTGGGAGTGACTGGCTGGCTCCTGAAAAGCTACGATAGGCAGGATGGTTACCAGACTCATGGTGGCACCAGTGCCACGTTGGGCTGATTTGATAGTACCAAGCGGCTCCTGCAATCTGCCATCAAAAAGTTGGCAGGCGAGTTTTGTTTTCCAGGGAAAAGCGCCGTTGTTTGTGTTTGGGGGCCTATGGCTTTGAGTGACCGGCTGGCTCCTTAGAATCCACGATACGCAGGATGGTTCCCAGACCAGAGGTGGCACCAGTGCCATGTCGGGCTAGTTTGATTGTGCAAAGTGGCTCCTGCAATCTGCCATCAAAAAGTTTGCAGGCGAGTTTTGTTTTCCAGGGAAAAGTGCCGTTGTTTGTGTTTGGTGGACTGTGGCTGGGAGTGGCCGGCTGGCTCCTTGGAATCCACGATACGCAGGATTGTTCCCAGACCAGAGGTGGCACCAGTTCCAAGTCCGGCTGGTTTGATAGTACCAAGTGGCTCCTGCAATCTGCCATCCAGAAGCGGGGCAGCTTACTTTTGTTTGCCAGGGAAAAGGGCCGAGGTTTGTGTCTGGGGGCCTATGGCTGGGAGTGACCGGCTGGCTCCTGAAAAGCTACGATAGGCAGGATTGTTACCAGACTCATGGTGGCACCAGTGCCAAGTTGGGCTGATTTGATAGTATCAAGCGTCTCCTGCAATCTGCCATCAAAAAGTTGGCAGGCGAGTTTTGTTTTCCAGGGAAAAGCGCCGTTGTTTGTGTTTGGGGGCCTATGGCTGGGAGTGGCCGGCTGGCTCCTTAGAATCCACGATACGCAGGATGGTTCCCAGACCAGAGGTGGCACCAGTGCCATGTCGGGCTAGTTTGATGGTGCAAAGTGGCTCCTGCAATCTGCCATGAAAAAGTTTGCAGGCCAGTTTTGTTTTCCAGGGAAAAGTGCCGTTGTTTGTGTTTGGTGGACTGTGGCTGGGAGTGGCCGGCTGGCTCCTTAGAATCCACGATACGCAGGATGGTTCCCAGACCAGAGGTGGCACCAGTTCCAAGTCGGGCTGGTTTGATAGTACCAAGTGGCTCCTGCAATCTGCCATCCAGAAGCGGGGCAGCTTACTTTTGTTTGCAAGGGAAACGGGCCGAGGTTTTTGTCTGGGGGCCTACGGCTGGGAGTGACTGGCTGGCTCCTGAAAAGCTACGATAGGCAGGATGGTTACCAGACTCATGGTGGCACCAGTGCCCCGTTGGGCTGATTTGATAGTACCAAGCGGCTCCTGCAATCTGCCATCAAAAAGTTGGCAGGCGAGTTTTGTTTTCCAGGGGAAAGAGCCATTGTTTGTGTTTGGGGGCCTATGGCTGGGAGTGACCGGCTGGCTCCTGAAAAGCTACGATAGGCAGGATGGTTACCAGACTCATGGTGGCACCAGTGACAAGTTGGGCTGATTTGATAGTATCAAGCGGCTCCTGCAATCTGCCATCAAAAAGTTGGCAGGCGAGTTTTGTTTTCCAGGGAAATGTGCCGTTGATTTTTTTTGGTGGCCTGTGGCTGGGAGTGGCCGGCTGGCTCCTTAGAATCCACGATACGCAGGATGGTTCCCAGACCAGAGGTGGCACCAGTTCCAAGTCGGGCTTGTTTGATAGTACCAAGTGGCTCCTGCAATCTGCCATCCAGAAGCGGGGCAGCTTAGTTTTGTTTGCCAGGGAAACGGGCCGAGGTTTGTGTCTGGGGGCCTATGGCTGGGAGTGACCGGCTGGCTCCTGAAAAGCTACGATAGGCAGGATGGTTACCAGACTCATGGTGTCACCAGTGCCAAGTTGGGCTGATTTGATAGTATCAAGCGTCTCCTGCAATCTGCCATCAAAAAGTTGGCAGGCGAGTTTTGTTTTCCAGGGAAAAGCGCCGTTGTTTGTGTTTGGGGGCCTATGGCTGGGAGTGGCCGGCTGGCTCCTTAGAATCCATTATACGCAGGAGGTTCCCAGACCATGGTGGCACCAGTGCCATGTCGGGCTAGTTTGATGGTGCAAAGTGGCTCCTGCAATCTGCCATGAAAAAGTTTGCAGGCGAGTTTTGTTTTCCAGGGAAAAGTGCCGTTGTTTGTGTTTGGTTGACTGTGGCTGGGAGTGGCCGGCTGGCTCCTTAGAATCCACGATACGCAGGATGGTTCCCAGACCAGAGGTGGCACCAGTTCCAAGTCGGGCTGGTTTGATAGTACCAAGTGGCTCCTGCAATCTGCCATCCAGAAGCGGGGCAGCGTACTTTTGTTTGCAAGGGGAACGGGCCGAGGTTTTTGTCTGGGGGCCTACGGCTGGGAGTGACTGGCTGGCTCCTGAAAAGCTACGATAGGCAGGATGGTTACCAGACTCATGGTGGCACCAGTGCCACGTTGGGCTGATTTGATAGTACCAAGCGGCTCCTGCAATCTGCCATCAAAAAGTTGGCAGGCGAGTTTTGTTTTCCAGGGGAAAGAGCCATTGTTTGTGTTTGGGGGCCTATGGCTGGGAGTGGCCGGCTGGCTAATTAGAATCCACGATACGCAGGATATTTCCCAGACCATGGTGGCACCAGTGCCAAGTCGGGCTAGTTTGATGGTGCAAAGTGGCTCCTGCAATCTGCCATGAAAAAGTTGGCAGGCGAGTTTTGTTTTCCAGGGAAAAGTGCCGTTGTTTGTGTTTGGTGGACTGTGGCTGGGAGTGGCCGGCTGGCTCCTTAGAATCCACGATACGCAGGATGGTTCCCAGACCAGAGGTGGCACCAGTTCCAAGTCGGGCTGGTTTGATAGTACCAAGTGGCTCCTGCAATCTGCCATCCAGAAGCGGGGCAGCTTACTTTTGTTTGCCAGGGAAACGGGCCGAGGTTTGTGTCTGGGGGCCTATGGCTGAGAGTGACTGGCTGGATCCTGAAAAGCTACGATAGGCAGGATGGTTACCAGACTCATGGTGGCACCAGTGCCAAGTTGGGCTGATTTGATAGTATCAAGCGGCTCCTGCAATCTGCCATCAAAAAGTTGGCAGGCGAGTTTTGTTTTCCAGGGAAAAGTGCCGTTGATTTTTTTTGGTGGCCTTTGGCTGGGAGTGGCCGGCTGGCTCCTTAGAATCCACGATACGCAGGATGGTTCCCAGACCAGAAGTGGCACCAGTTCCAAGTCGGGCTTGTTTGATATTACCAAGTGGCTCCTGCAATCTGCCATCCAGAAGCGGGGCAGCTTACTTTTGTTTGCAAGGGAAACGGGCCGAGGTTTTTGTCTGGGGGCCTATGGCTGGGAGTGACTGGCTGGCTCCTGAAAAGCTACGATAGGCAGGATGGTTACCAGACTCATGGTGGCACCAGTGCCACGTTGGGCTGATTTGATAGTACCAAGCGGCTCCTGCAATCTGCCATCAAAAAGTTGGCAGGCGAGTTTTGTTTTCCAGGGAAAAGCGCCGTTGTTTGTGTTTGGGGGCCTATGGCTGGGAGTGGCCGGCTGGCTAATTAGAATCCACGATACGCAGGATGGTTCCCAGACCATGGTGGCACCAGTGCCAAGTCGGGCTAGTTTGATGGTGAAAAGTGGCTCCTGCAATCTGCCATCAAAAAGTTGGCAGGCGAGTTTTGTTTTCCAGGGAAAAGTGCCGTTGATTTTGTTTGGTGGACTGTGGCTGGGAGTGGCCGGCTGGCTCCTTGGAATCCACGATACGCAGGATGGTTCCCAGACCAGAGGTGGCACCAGTTCCAAGTCGGGCTTGTTTGATAGTAACAAGTGGCTCCTGCCATCTGCCATCCAGAAGCGGGGTAGCTTACTTTTGTTTGCCAGGGAAAGAGGCCGAGGTTTGTGTCTCGGGGCCTATGGCTGGGAGTGACTGGCTGGCTCCTGAAAAGCTACGATAGGCAGGATGGTTCCCAGACTCATGGTGGCACGAGTGCCACGTTGGGCTGATTTGATAGTACCAAGCGGCTCCTGCAATCTCCCATCAAAATGTTGGCAGGCGAGTTTGGTTTTCCAGGGAAAAGCGCCATTGTTTTTGTTTGGGGGCCTATGGCTGGGAGTGGCCGGCTGGCTCCTTAGAATCCACGATACGCAGGATGGTTCCCAGACCATGGTGGCACCAGTGCCGTGTCGGGCTAGTTTGATGGTGTAAAGTGGCTCCTGCAATCTGCCATGAAAAAGTTGGCAGGCCAGTTTTGTTTTCCAGGGAAAAGTGCCGTTGTTTGTGTTTGGTGGACTGTGGCTGGGAGTGGCCGGCTGGCTGCTTAGAATCCACGATACGCAGGATGGTTCCCAGACCAGAGGTGGCACCAGTTCCAAGTCGGGCTGGTTTGATAGTACCAAGTGGCTCCTGCAATCTGCCATCCAGAAGCGGGGCAGCTTACTTTTGTTTGCCAGGGAAACGGGCCGAGGTTTGTGTCTGGGGGCCTATGGCTGGGAGTGACTGGCTGGCTCCTGAAAAGCTACGATAGGCAGGATGGTTACCAGACCCATGGTGGCACCACTGCCAAGTTGGGCTGATTTGATAGTATCAAGCGGCTCCTGCAATCTGCCATCAAAAAGTTGGCAGGCGAGTTTTGTTTTCCAGGGAAAAGTGCCGTTGATTTTTTTTGGTGGCCTGTGGCTGGGAGTGGCCGGCTGGCTCCTTAGAATCCACGATACGCAGGATGGTTCCCAGACCAGAGGTGGCACCAGTGCCAAGTCGGGCTGGTTTGATGGTGCAAAGTGGCTCCTGCAATCTGCCATCCAGAAGCGGGGCAGCTGAGTTTGTTTGCCAGGGAAACGGGCCGAGGTTTGTGTCTGGGGGCCTATGGCTGGGAGTGACCGGCTGGCTCCTGAAAAGCTACGATAGGCAGGATGGTTCCCAGACCAGAGGTGGCACCAGTGCCAAGTCGGGCTAGTTTGATGGTGAAAAGTGGCTCCTGCAATCTGCCATCAAAAAGTTGGCAGGCGAGTTTTGTTTTCCAGGGAAAAGTGCCGTTGATTTTGTTTGGTGGCCTGTGGCTGGGAGTGGCCGGCTGGCTCCTTGGAATCCACGATACGCAGGATGGTTCCCAGACCAGAGGTGGCACCAGTGCCAAGTCGGGCTGGTTTGATAGTACCAAGTGCGTCCTGCAATCTGCCATCCAGAAGCGGGACAGCTTACGTTTGTTTGCCAGGGAAACGGGCCGAGGTTTGTGTCTGGGGGCCTATGGCTGGGAGTGACTGGCTGGCTCCTGAAAAGCTACGATAGGCAGGATGGTTACCAGACTCATGGTGGCACCAGTGCCACGTTGGGCTGATTTGATAGTACCAAGCAGCTCCTGCAATCTGCCATCAAAAAGTTGGCAGGCGAGTTTTGTTTTCCAGGGAAAAGCACCGTTGTTTGTGTTTGGGGGCCTATGGCTGGGAGTGGCCGGCTGGCTCCTTAGAATCCACGATACGCAGGATGGTTCCCAGACCTGAGGTGGCACCAGTGCCATGTCGGGCTTGTTTGATGGTGCAAAGTGGCTCCTGCAATCTGCCATGAAATAGTTTGCAGGCGAGTTTTGTTTTCCAGGGAAAAGTGCCGTTGATTTTTTTTGGTGGCCTGTGGCTGGGAGTGGCCGGCTGGCTCCTTAGAATCCACGATACGCAGGATGGTTCCCAGACCAGAGGTGGCACCAGTTCCAAGTCGGGCTTGTTTGATAGTACCAAGTGACTCCTGCAATCTGCCACCCAGAAGCGGGGCAGCTTACTTTTGTTTGCAAGGGAAACGGGCCGAGGTTTTTGTCTGGGGGCCTATGGCTGGGAGTGACTGGCTGGCTCCTGAAAAGCTACGATAGGCAGGATGATTACCAGACTCATGGTGGCACCAGTGCCACGTTGGGTTGATTTGATAGTACCAAGCGGCTCCTGCAATCTGCCATCAAAAAGTTGGCAGGCGAGTTTTGTTTTCCAGGGGAAAGCGCCGTTGTTTGTTTTTGGGGGCCTATGGCTGGGAGTGGCCGGCTGGCTAATTAGAATCCTTGATACGCAGGATGGTTCCCAGACCGTGGTGGCACCAGTGCCAAGTCGGGCTAGTTTGATGGTGCAAAGTGGCTCCTGCAATCTGCCATGAAAAAGTTGGCAGGCGAGTTTTGTTTGCCAGGGAAAAGTGCCGTTGTTTGTGTTTGGTGGACTGTGGCTGGGAGTGGCCGGCTGGCTCGTTAGAATCCACGATACGCAGGATGGTTCCCAGACCAGAGGTGGCACCAGTTCCAAGTCGGGCTGGTTTGATAGTACCAAGTGGCTCCTGCAATCTGCCATCCAGAAGCGGGACAGCTTACTTTTGTTTGCCAGGGAAACGGGCCGAGGTTTGTGTCTGTGGGCCTATGGCTGGGAGTGGCCGGCTGGCTCCTTAAAATGCTCGATACGCAGGATGGTGACCAGACCCAAGGTGGCACCAGTGCCAAGTTGTGCTGTTTTTGTAGTACAAAGTGCGTCCTGCAATTTGCCATCCAGAAGAGGGGCAGTTGAGTTTTGTTTGCCAGAGAAAAGGGCCGTGGTTTGTGTTTGAGGGCATATGGCTGAGAGTGGCCGGCTGACCCCTGAAAATCCACAATAGGCAGGATGGTTCCCAGAGCCAAGGTGGCACCAGTGCCAAGTCGGGCTGGTTTGATAGTACTAAATAGCTCCTGCAATCTGCCATCGAGAAGCGGGGCAGCTTAATTTTGTTTGCCAGGGAAACGGGCCGAGGTTTGGGTCTGGGGGCCTATGGCTGGGAGTGACCGGCTGGCTCCTGAAAAGCTACGATAGGCAGGATGGTTACCAGACTCATGGTGGCACCAGTGCCACGTTGGGCTGATTTGATAGTACCAAGCGGCTCCTGCAATCTGCCATCAAAAAGTTGGCAGGCGAGTTTTGTTTTCCAGGGGAAAGCGCCGTTGTTTGTGTTTGGGGGCCTATGGCTGGGAGTGGCCGGCTGGCTAATTAGAATCCACGATACGCAGGATGGTTCCCAGACCATGCTGGCACCAGTGCCGAGTCGGGCTAGTTTGATGGTGCAAAGTGGCTCCTGCAATCTGCCATGAAAAAGTTGGCAGGCGAGTTTTGTTTTCCAGGGAAAAGTGCCGTTGTTTGTGTTTGGTGGACTGTGGCTGGGAGTGGCCGGCTGGCTCCTTAGAATCCACGATACGCAGGATGGTTCCCAGACCAGAGGTGGCACCAGTTCCAAGTCGGGCTGGTTTGATAGTACCAAGTGGCTCCTGCAATCTGCCATCCAGAAGCGGAGCAGCTTACTTTTGTTTGCCAGGGAAACGGGCCGAGGTTTGTGTCTGGGGGCCTATGGCTGGGAGTGACTGGCTGGCTCCTGAAAAGCTACGATAGGCAGGATGGTTACCAGACCCATGGTGGCACCAGTGCCAAGTTGGGCTGATTTGATAGTATCAAGCGGCTCCTGCAATCTGCCATCAAAAAGTTGGCAGGCGAGTTTTGTTTTCCAGGGAAAAGTGCCGTTGATTTTTTTTGGTGGCCTGTGGCTGGGAGTGGCCAGCTGTCTCCTTATAATCCACGATACGCAGGATGGTTCCCAGACCAGAGGTGGCACCAGTGCCAAGTCGGGCTGGTTTGATGGTGCAAAGTGGCTCCTGCAATCTGCCATCCAGAAGCGGGGCAGCTGAGTTTTGTTTGCCAGAGAAAAGGGCCGTGGTTTTTTTTGGGGGGCATATGGCTGGGAGTGGCCGGCTGGCTCCTTAAAATGCTCGATACGCAGGATGGTGACCAGACCCAAGGTGGCACCAGTGCCAAGTTGTGCTGTTTTTGTAGTACCAAGTGCGTCCTGCAATTTGCCATCCAGAAGAGGGGCAGTTGAGTTTTGTTTGCCAGAGAAAAGGGCCGTGGTTTGTGTTTGAGGGCATATGGCTGAGAGTGGCCGGCTGACCCATGAAAATCCTCAATAGGCAGGATGGTTCCCAGAGCCAAGGTGGCACCAGTGCCAAGTCGGGCTGGTTTGATAGTACTAAATAGCTCCTGCAATCTGCCATCCAGAAGCGGGGCAGCTTAATTTTGTTTGCCAGGGAAACGGGCCAAGGTTTGTGTCTGGGGGCCTATGGCTGGGAGTGACCGGCTGGCTCCTGAAAAGCTACGATAGGCAGGATGGTTCCCAGACCAGAGGTGGCACCAGTGCCAAGTCGGGCTAGTTTGATGGTGAAAAGTGGCTCCTGCAATCTGCCATCAAAAAGTTGGCAGGCGAGTTTTGTTTTCCAGGGAAAAGTGCCGTTGATTTTGTTTGGTGGCCTGTGGCTGGGAGTGGCCGGCTGGCTCCTTGGAATCCACGATACGCAGGATGGTTCCGAGACCAGAGGTGGCACCAGTTCCAAGTCGGGCTTGTTTGATAGTACCAAGTGGCTCCTGCAATCTGCCATCCAGAAGCGGGACAGCTTACGTTTGTTTGCCAGGGAAACGGGCCGAGGTTTGTGTCTGGGGGCCTATGGCTGGGAGTGACTGGCTGGCTCCTGAAAAGCTACGATAGGCAGGATGGTTACCAGACTCATGGTGGCACCAGTGCCAAGTTGGGCTGATTTGATAGTATCAAGCGGCTCCTGCAATCTGCAATCAAAAAGTTGGCAGGCGAGTTTTGTTTTCCAGGGAAAAGCGCCGTTGTTTGTGTTTGGGGGCCTATGGCTGGGAGTGGCCGGCTGGCTCCTTAGAATCCACGATACGCAGGATGGTTCCCAGACCAGAGGTGGCACCAGTGCCAAGTCGGGCTAGTTTGATGGTGCAAAGTGGCTCCTGCAATCTGCCATGAAAAAGTTTGCAGGCGAGTTTTGTTTTCCAGGGAAAAGTGCCGTTGTTTGTGTTTGGTGGACTGTGGCTGGGAGTGGCCGGCTGGCTCCTTAGAATCCACGATACGCAGGATGGTTCCCAGACCAGAGGTGGCACCAGTTCCAAGTCGGGCTGGTTTGATAGTACCAAGTGGCTCCTGCAATCTGCCATCCAGAAGTGGGGCAGCTTACTTTTGTTTGCCAGGGAAACGGGCCGAGGTTTGTGTCTGGGGGCCTATGGCTGGGAGTGACTGGCTGGCTCCTGAAAAGCTACGATAGGCAGGATGGTTACCAGACCCATGGTGGCACCAGTGCCAAGTTGGGCTGATTTGATAGTATCAAGCGGCTCCTGCAATCTGCCATCAAAAAGTTGGCAGGCGAGTTTTGTTTTCCACGGAAAAGTGCCGTTGATTTTTTTTGGTGGCCTGTGGCTGGGAGCGGCCGGCTGGCTCCTTAGAATCCACGATACGCAGGATGGTTCCCAGACCAGAGGTGGCACCAGTTCCAAGTCGGGCTTGTTTGATAGTACCAAGTGACTCCTGCAATCTGCCACCCAGAAGCGGGGCAGCTTACTTTTGTTTGCAAGGGAAAAGCGCCGAGGTTTTTGTCTGGGGGCCTATGGCTGGGAGTGACTGGCTGGCTCCTGAAAAGCTACGATAGGCAGGATGGTTACCAGACTCATGGTGGCACCAGTGCCACGTTGGGTTGATTTGATAGTACCAAGCGGCTCCTGCAATCTGCCATCAAAAAGTTGGCAGGCGAGTTTTGTTTTCCAGGGGAAAGCGCCGTTGTTTGTGTTTGGGGGCCTATGGCTGGGAGTGGCCGGCTGGCTAATTAGAATCCTTGATACGCAGGATGGTTCCCAGACCGTGGTGGCACCAGTGCCATGTCGGGCTAGTTTGATGGTGCAAAGTGGCTCCTGCAATCTGCCATGAAAAAGTTGGCAGGCGAGTTTTGTTTTCCAGGGAAAAGTGCCGTTGTTTGTGTTTGGTGGACTGTGGCTGGGAGTGGCCGGCTGGCTCGTTAGAATCCACGATACGCAGGATGGTTCCCAGACCAGAGGTGGCACCAGTTCCAAGTCGGGCTGGTTTGATAGTACCAAGTGGCTCCTGCAATCTGCCATCCAGAAGCGGGGCAGCTTACTTTGGTTTGCCAGGGAAACGGGCCGAGGTTTGTGTCTGGGGGCCTATGGCTGGGAGTGGCCGGCTGGCTCCTTAAAATGCTCGATACGCAGGATGGTGACCAGACCCAAGGTGGCACCAGTGCCAAGTTGTGCTGTTTTTGTAGTACCAAGTGCGTCCTGCAATTTGCCATCCAGAAGAGGGGCAGTTGAGTTTTGTTTGCCAGAGAAAAGGGCCGTGGTTTGTGTTTGAGGGCATATGGCTGGGAGTGGCCGGCTGACCCCAGGAAATCCACAATAGGCAGGATGGTTCCCAGAGCCAAGGTGGCACCAGTTCCAAGTCGGGCTGGTTTGATAGTACTAAATAGCTCCTGCAATCTGCCATCCAGAAGCGGGGCAGCTTAATTTTGTTTGCCAGGGAAACGGGCCGAGGTTTGTGTCTGGGGGCCTATGGCTGGGAGTGACCGGCTGGCTCCTGAAAAGCTACGATAGGCAGGATGGTTCCCAGACCAGAGGGGGCACCAGTGCCAAGTCGGGCTAGTTTGATTGTGAAAAGTGGCTCCTGCAATCTGCCATCAAAAAGTTGGCAGGCGAGTTTTGTTTTCCAGGGAAAAGTGCCGTTGATTTTGTTTGGTGGACTGTGGCTGGGAGTGGCCGGCTGGCTCCTTAGAATCCACGATACGCAGGATGGTTCCCAGACCAGAGGTGGCACCAGTTCCAAGTCGGGCTGGTTTGATATTACCAAGTGGCTCCTGCAATCTGCCATCCAGAAGCGGGGCAGCTTACTTTTGTTTGCCAGGGAAACGGGCCGAGGTTTGTGTCTGGGGGCCTATGGCTGGGAGTGACTGGCTGGCTCCTGAAAAGCTACGATAGGCAGGATGGTTACCAGACCCATGGTGGCACCAGTGCCAAGTTGGGCTGATTTGATAGTATCAAGCGGCTCCTGCAATCTGCCATCAAACAGTTGGCAGGCGAGTTTTGTTTTCCAGGGAAAAGTGCCGTTGATTTTTTTTGGTGGCCTGTGGCTGGGAGTGGCCAGCTGTCTCCTTATAATCCACGATACGCAGGATGGTTCCCAGACCAGAGGTGGCACCAGTTCCAAGTCGGGCTGGTTTGATGGTGCAAAGTGGCTCCTGCAATCTGCCATCCAGAAGCGGGGCAGCTGAGTTTTGTTTGCCAGAGAAAAGGGCCGTGGTTTTTTTTGGGGGCATATGGCTGGGAGTGGCCGGCTGGCTCCTTAAAATGCTCGATACCCAGGATGGTGACCAGACCCAAGGTGGCACCAGTGCCAAGTTGTGCTGTTTCTGTAGTACCAAGTGCGTCCTGCAATTTGCCATCCAGAAGAGGGGCAGTTGAGTTTTGTTTGCCAGAGAAAAGGGCCGTGGTTTGTGTTTGAGGGCATATGGCTGAGAGTGGCCGGCTGACCCATGAAAATCCACAATAGGCAGGATGGTTCCCAGAGTCAAGGTGGAACCAGTGCCAAGTCGGGCTGGTTTGATAGTACTAAATAGCTCC
Organism: Melospiza melodia melodia; assembly: GCF_035770615.1. Lineage (NCBI taxonomy): Eukaryota > Metazoa > Chordata > Aves > Passeriformes > Passerellidae > Melospiza > Melospiza melodia. Next base: position 598,268 of record NW_026948806.1, on the reverse strand, counting down.
TGCAATCTGCCATCCAGAAGCGGGGCAGCTTAATTTTGTTTGGCAGGGAAACGGGCCGAGGTTTGTGTCTGGGGGCCTATGGCTGGGAGTGACCGGCTGGCTCCTGAAAAGCTACGATAGGCAGGATGGTTCCCAGACCAGAGGTGGCACCAGTGCCAAGTCGGGCTAGTTTGATGGTGAAAAGTGGCTCCTGCAATCTGCCATCAAAAAGTTGGCAGGCGAGTTTTGTTTTCCAGGGAAAAGTGCCTTTGATTTTGTTTGGTGGCCTGTGGCTGGGAGTGGCCGGCTGGCTCCTTAGAATCCACGATACGCAGGATGGTTCCCAGACCAGAGGTGGCACCAGTGCCATGTCAGGCTAGTTTGATGGTGCAAAGTGGCTCCTGCAATCTGCCATGAAAAAGTTTGCAGGCGAGTTTTGTTTTCCAGGGAAAAGTGCCGTTGTTTGTGTTTGGTGGACTGTGGCTGGGAGTGGCCGGCTGGCTCCTTAGAATCCACGATACGCAGGATGGTTCCCTGACCAGAGGTGGCACCAGTTCCAAGTCGGGCTGGTTTGATAGTACCAAGGGGCTCCTGCAATCTGCCATCCAGAAGCGGGGCAGCTTACTTTTGTTTGCAAGGGAAACGGGCCGAGGTTTTTGTCTGGGGGCTTATGGCTGGGAGTGACTGGCTGGCTCCTGAAAAGCTACGATAGGCAGGACGGTTACCAGACTCATGGTGGCACCAGTGCCACGTTGGGCTGATTTGATAGTACCAAGCGGCTCCTGCAATCTGCCATCAAAAAGTTGGCAGGCGAGTTTTGTTTTCCAGGGGAAAGCGCCGTTGTTTGTGTTTGGGGGCCTATGGCTGGGAGTGGCCGGCTGGCTAATTAGAATCCACGATACGCTGGATGGTTCCCAGACCGTGGTGGCACCAGTGCCAAGTTGTACTGTTTTTGTAGTACCAAGTGCGTCCTGCAATTTGCCATCCAGAAGAGGGGCAGTTGAGTTTTGTTTGCCAGAGAAAAGGGCCGTGGTTTGTCTTTGAGGGCATATGGCTGAGAGTGGCCGGCTGACCCCTGAAAATCCACAATAGGCAGGATGGTTCCCAGAGCCAAGGTGGCACCAGTGCCAAGTCGGGCTGGTTTGATAGTATTAAATAGCTCCTGCAATCTGCCATCCAGAAGCGGGGCAGCTTAATTTTGTTTGCCAGGGAAACGGGCCGAGGTTTGTGTCTGGGGGCCTATGGCTGGGAGTGACCGGCTGGCTCCTTAAAAGCTACGATAGGCACGATGGTTCCCAGACAAGAGGTGGCGCCAGTGCAAAGTCGGGCTAGTTTGATGGTGAAAAGTGGCTCCTGCAATCTGCCATCAAAAAGTTGGCAGGCGAGTTTTGTTTTCCCGGGAAAAGTGCCGTTGATTTTGTTTGGTGGCCTGTGGCTGGGAGTGGCCGGCTGGCTCCTTAGAATCCACGATACGCAGGATGGTTCCCAGACCAGAGGTGGCACCAGTTCCAAGTCGGGCTGGTTTGATACTACCAAGTGGCTCCTGCAATCTGCCATCCAGAAGTGGGGCAGCATACTTTTGTTTGCCAGGGAAACGGGCCGAGGTTTGTGTCTGGGGGCCTATGGCTGGGAGTGACCGGCTGGCTCCTGAAAAGCTACGATAGGCAGGATGGTTCCCAGACCAGAGGTGGCACCAGTGCCAAGTTGGGCTGATTTGATAGTATCAAGCGGCTCCTGCAATCTGCCATCAAAAAGTTGGCAGGCGAGTTTTGTTTTCCAGGGAATAGTGCCGTTGATTTTTTTTGGTGGCCTGTGGCTGGGAGTGGCCGGCTGGCTCCTTAGAATCCACGATACGCAGGATGGTTCCCAGACCAGAGGTGGCACCAGTGCCATGTCGGGCTAGTTTGATGGTGCAAAGTGGCTCCTGCAATCTGCCATGAAAAAGTTTGCAGGCGAGTTTTGTTTTCCAGGGAAAAGTGCCGTTGTTTGTGTTTGGTGGACTGTGGCTGGGAGTGGCCGGCTGGCCCCTTAGAATCCACGATACGCAGGATGGTTCCCTGACCAGAGGTGGCACCAGTTCCAAGTCGGGCTGGTTTGATAGTACCAAGGGGCTCCTGCAATCTGCCATCCAGAAGCGGGGCAGCTTACTTTTGTTTGCAAGGGAAACGGGCCGAGGTTTTTGTCTGGGGGCTTATGGCTGGGAGTGACTGGCTGGCTCCTGAAAAGCTACGATAGGCAGGACGGTTACCAGACTCATGGTGGCACCAGTGCCACGTTGGGCTGATTTGATAGTACCAAGCGGCTCCTGCAATCTGCCATCAAAAAGTTGGCAGGCGAGTTTTGTTTTCCAGGGGAAAGCGCCGTTGTTTGTGTTTGGGGGCCTATGGCTGGGAGTGGCCGGCTGGCTAATTAGAATCCACGATACGCTGGATGGTTCCCAGACCGTGGTGGCACCAGTGCCAAGTTGTACTGTTTTTGTAGTACCAAGTGCGTCCTGCAATTTGCCATCCAGAAGAGGGGCAGTTGAGTTTTGTTTGCCAGAGAAAAGGGCCGTGGTTTGTCTTTGAGGGCATATGGCTGAGAGTGGCCGGCTGACCCCTGAAAATCCACAATATGCAGGATGGTTCCCAGAGCCAAGGTGGCACCAGTGCCAAGTCGGGCTGGTTTGATAGTATTAAATAGCTCCTGCAATCTGCCATCCAGAAGCGGGGCAGCTTAATTTTGTTTGCCAGGGAAACGGGCCGAGGTTTGTGTCTGGGGGCCTATGGCTGGGAGTGACCGGCTGGCTCCTTAAAAGCTACGTTAGGCACGATGGTTCCCAGACAAGAGGTGGCGCCAGTGCAAAGTCGGGCTAGTTTGATGGTGAAAAGTGGCTCCTGCAATCTGCCATCAAAAAGTTGGCAGGCGAGTTTTGTTTTCCCGGGAAAAGTGCCGTTGATTTTGTTTGGTGGCCTGTGGCTGGGAGTGGCCGGCTGGCTCCTTAGAATCCACGATACGCAGGATGGTTCCCAGACCAGAGGTGGCACCAGTTCCAAGTCGGGCTGGTTTGATACTACCAAGTGGCTCCTGCAATCTGCCATCCAGAAGTGGGGCAGCATACTTTTGTTTGCCAGGGAAACGGGCCGAGGTTTGTGTCTGGGGGCCTATGGCTGGGAGTGACCGGCTGGCTCCTGAAAAGCTACGATAGGCAGGATGGTTCCCAGACCAGAGGTGGCACCAGTGCCAAGTTGGGCTGATTTGATAGTATCAAGCGGCTCCTGCAATCTGCCATCAAAAAGTTGGCAGGCGAGTTTTGTTTTCCAGGGAATAGTGCCGTTGATTTTTTTTGGTGGCCTGTGGCTGGGAGTGGCCGGCTGGCTCCTTAGAATCCACGATACGCAGGATGGTTCCCAGACCAGAGGTGGCACCAGTGCCATGTCGGGCTAGTTTGATGGTGCAAAGTGGCTCCTGCAATCTGCCATGAAAAAGTTTGCAGGCGAGTTTTGTTTTCCAGGGAAAAGTGCCGTTGTTTGTGTTTGGGGGCCTATGGCTGGGAGTGGCCGGCTGGCTAATTAGAATACACGATACGCAGAATGGTTCCCAGACCGTGGTGGCACCAGTGCAAAGTTGTACTGTTTTTGTAGTACCAAGTGCGTCCTGCAATTTGCCATCCAGAAGAGGGGCAGTTGAGTTTTGTTTGCCAGAGAAAGGGCCGTGGTTTTTCTTTGAGGGCATATGGCTGAGAGTGGCCGGCTGACCCCTGAAAATCCACAATAGGCAGGATGGTTCCCAGAGCCAAGGTGGCACCAGTGCCAAGTCGGGCTGGTTTGATAGTAATAAATAGCTCCTGCAATCTGCCATCCAGAAGCGGGGCAGCTTACTTTTGTTTGCCAAGGAAACGGGTCGAGGTTTGTGTCTGGGGGCCTATGGCTGGGAGTGACCGGCTGGCTCCTGAAAAGCTACGATAGGCAGGATGGTTCCCAGACCAGAGGTGGCACCAGTGCCAAGTTGGGCTGATTTGATAGTATCAAGCGGCTCCTGCAATCTGCCATCAAAAAGTTGGCAGGCGAGTTTTGTTTTCCAGGGAAAAGTGCCGGTGATTTTTTTGGTGGCCTGTGGCTGGGAGTGGCCGGCTGGCTAATTAGAATCCACGTTACGCAGGATGGTTCCCAGACCAGAGGTGGCACCAGTTCCAAGTCGGGCTGGTTTGATAGTACCAAGTGGCTCCTGCAATCTGCCATCCAGAAGCGGGGCAGCTTACTTTTGTTTGCAAGGGAAACGGGCCGAGGTTTTTGTCTGCGGGCCTATGACTGGGAGTGACTGGCTGGCTCCTGAAAAGCTACGATAGGCAGGATGGTTACCAGACTCATGGTGGCATCAGTGCCCACGTTGGGCTGATTTGATAGTACCAAGCGGCTACTGCAATCTGCCATCAAAAAGTTGGCAGGCGAGTTTTGTTTTCCAGGGGAAAGCGCCGTTGTTTGTGTTTGGGGGCCTATGGCTGGGAGTGGCCGGCTGGCTAATTAGAATCCACGATACGCAGGATGGTTCCCAGACCATGGTGGCACAGTGCCGAGTCGGGCTAGTTTGATGGTGCAAAGTGGCTCCTGCAATCTGCCATGAAAAAGTTGGCAGGCGAGTTTTGTTTTCCAGGGAAAAGTGCCGTTGTTTGTGTTTGGTGGACTGTGGCTGGGAGTGGCCGGCTGGCTCCTTAGAATCCACGATATGCAGGATGGTTCCCAGACCAGAGGTGGCACCAGTTCCAAGTCGGGCTTGTTTGATAGTACCAAGTGGCTCCTGCAATCTGCCATCCAGAAGCGGGGCAGCTTACTTTTGTTTGCCAGGGAAACGGGCCGAGGTTTGTGTCTGGGGGCCTATGGCTGGGAGTGACCGGCTGGCTCCTGAAAAGCTACGATAGGCAGGATGGTTACCAGACCCATGGTGGCAACCAGTGCCAAGTTGGGCTGATTTGATAGTATCAAGCGGCTCCTGCAATCTGCCATCAAAAAGTTGGCAGGCGAGTTTTGTTTTCCAGGGAAAAGTGCCGTTGATTTTTATTGGTGGCCTGTGGCTGGGAGTGGCTGGCTGGCTCCTTAGAATCCACGATACGCAGGATGGTTCCCAGACCAGAGGTGGCACCAGTTCCAAGTCGGGCTGGTTTGATAGTACCAAGTGGCTCCTGCAATCTGCCATCCAGAAGCGGGGCAGCTTACTTTTGTTTTCAAGGGAAACGGGCCGAGGTTTTTGTCTGGGGGCCTATGGCTGGGAGTGACTGGCTGGCTCCTGAAAAGCTACGAGAGGCAGGATGGTTACCAGACTCATGGTGGCACCAGTGCCACGTTGGGCTGATTTGATGGTACCAAGCGGCTCCTGCAATCTGCCATCAAAATGTTGGCAGGCGAGTTTTGTTTTCCAGGGGAAAGCGCCGTTGATTTTTTTTGGGCCTGTGGCTGGGAGTGGCCAGCTGTCTCCTTATAATCCACGATACGCAGGATGGTTCCCAGACCAGAGGTGGCACCAGTGCCAAGTCTGGCTGGTTTGATGGTGCAAAGTGCTCCTGCAATCTGCCATCCAGAAGCGGGGCAGCTGAGTTTTGTTTGCCAGAGAAAAGGGCCGTGGTTTTTTTTTGGGGGGGCATATGGCTGGGAGTGCCGGCTGGCTCCTTAAAATGCTCGATACGCAGGATGGTGACCAGACCAAGGTGGCACCAGTGCCAAGTTGTGCTGTTTTTGTAGTACCAAGTGCGTCCTGCAATTTGCCATCCAGAAGAGGGGCAGTTGAGTTTTGTTTGCCAGAGGAAAGGGCCGTGGTTTGTGTTTGAGGGCATATGGCTGAGAGTGGCCGGCTGATCCCTGAAAATCCACAATAGGCAGGATGGTTCCCAGAGCCAAGGTGGCACCAGTGCCAAGTCGGGCTGGTTTGATAGTATTAAATAGCTCCTGCAATCTGCCATCCAGAAGCGGGGCAGCTTAATTTTGTTTGCCAGGGAAACGGGCCGAGGTTTGTGTCTGGGGGCCTATGGCTGGGAGTGACCGCTGGCTCCTTAAAAGCTACGTTAGGCACGATGGTTCCCAGACAAAGAGGTGGCGCCAGTGCAAAGTCGGGCTAGTTTGATGGTGAAAAGTGGCTCCTGCAATCTGCCATCAAAAAGTTGGCAGGCGAGTTTTGTTTTCCCGGGAAAAGTGCCGTTGATTTTGTTTGGTGGCCTGTGGCTGGGAGTGGCCGGCTGGCTCCTTAGAATCCACGATACGCAGGATGGGTTCCCAGACCAGAGGTGGCACCAGTTCCAAGTCGGGCTGGTTTGATACTACCAAGTGGCTCCTGCAATCTGCCATCCAGAAGTGGGGCAGCATACTTTTGTTTGCCAGGGAAAACGGGCCGAGGTTTGTGTCTGGGGGCCTATGGCTGGGAGTGACCGGCTGGCTCCTGAAAAGCTACGATAGGCAGGATGGTTCCCAGACCAGAGGTGGCACCAGTGCCAAGTTGGGCTGATTTGATAGTATCAAGCGGCTCCTGCAATCTGCCATCAAAAAGTTGGCAGGGCGAGTTTTGTTTTCCAGGGAATAGTGCCGTTGATTTTTTTTGGTGGCCTGTGGCTGGGAGTGGCCGGCTGGCTCCTTAGAATCCACGATACGCAGGATGGTTCCCAGACCAGAGGTGGCACCAGTGCCATGTCGGGCTAGTTTGATGGTGCAAAGTGGCTCCTGCAAATCTGCCATGAAAAAGTTTGCAGGCGAGTTTTGTTTTCCAGGGAAAAGTGCCGTTGTTTGTGTTTGGGGGCCTATGGCTGGGAGTGGCCGGCTGGCTAATTAGAATACACGATACGCAGAATGGTTCCCAGACCGTGGTGGCACCAGTGCAAAGTTGTACTGTTTTTGTAGTACCAAGTGCGTCCTGCAATTTGCCATCCAGAAGAGGGGCAGTTGAGTTTTGTTTGCCAGAGAAAGGGCCGTGGTTTGTCTTTGAGGGCATATGGCTGAGAGTGGCCGGCTGACCCTGAAAATCCACAATAGGCAGGATGGTTCCCAGAGCCAAGGTGGCACCAGTGCCAAGTCGGGCTGGTTTGATAGTAATAAATAGCTCCTGCAATCTGCCATCCAGAAGCGGGGCAGCTTACTTTTGTTTGCCAAGGAAACGGGTCGAGGTTTGTGTCTGGGGGCCTATGGCTGGGAGTGACCGGCTGGCTCCTGAAAAGCTACGATAGGCAGGATGGTTCCCAGACCAGAGGTGGCACCAGTGCCAAGTTGGGCTGATTTGATAGTATCAAGCGGCTCCTGCAATCTGCCATCAAAAAGTTGGCAGGCGAGTTTTGTTTTCCAGGGAAAAGTGCCGGTGATTTTTTTGGTGGCCTGTGGCTGGGAGTGGCCGGCTGGCTAATTAGAATCCACGATACGCAGGATGGTTCCCAGACCAGAGGTGGCACCAGTTCCAAGTCGGGCTGGTTTGATAGTACCAAGTGGCTCCTGCAATCTGCCATCCAGAAGCGGGCAGCTTACTTTTGTTTGCAAGGGAAACGGGCCGAGGTTTTTGTCTGCGGGCCTATGACTGGGAGTGACTGGCTGGCTCCTGAAAAGCTACGATAGGCAGGATGGTTTACCAGACTCATGGTGGCATCAGTGCCACGTTGGGCTGATTTGATAGTACCAAGCGGCTACTGCAATCTGCCATCAAAAAGTTGGCAGGCGAGTTTTGTTTTCCAGGGGAAAGCGCCGTTGTTTTGTGTTTGGGGGCCTATGGCTGGGAGTGCCGGCTGGCTAATTAGAATCCACGATACGCAGGATGGTTCCCAGACCATGGTGGCACCAGTGCCGAGTCGGGCTAGTTTGATGGTGCAAAGTGGCTCCTGCAATCTGCCATGAAAAAGTTGGCAGGCGAGTTTTGTTTTCCAGGGAAAAGTGCCGTTGTTTGTGTTTGGTGGACTGTGGCTGGGAGTGGCCGGCTGGCTCCTTAGAATCCACGATATGCAGGATGGTTCCCAGACCAGAGGTGGCACCAGTTCCAAGTCGGGCTTGTTTGATAGTACCAAGTGGCTCCTGCAATCTGCCATCCAGAAGCGGGGCAGCTTACTTTTGTTTGCCAGGGAAACGGCCGAGGTTTGTGTCTGGGGGCCTATGGCTGGGAGTGACCGGCTGGCTCCTGAAAAGCTACGATAGGCAGGATGGTTACCAGACCCCATGGTGGCACCAGTGCCAAGTTGGGCTGATTTGATAGTATCAAGCGGCTCCTGCAATCTGCCATCAAAAAGTTGGCAGGCGAGTTTTGTTTTCCAGGGAAAAGTGCCGTTGATTTTTATTGGTGGCCTGTGGCTGGGAGTGGCTGGCTGGCTCCTTAGAATCCACGATACGCAGGATGGTTCCCAGACCAGAGGTGGCACCAGTTCCAAGTCGGGCTGGTTTGATAGTACCAAGTGGCTCCTGCAATCTGCCATCCAGAAGCGGGGCAGCTTACTTTTGTTTTCAAGGGAAACGGGCCGAGGTTTTTGTCTGGGGGCCTATGGCTGGGAGTGACTGGCTGGCTCCTGAAAAGCTACGAGAGGCAGGATGGTTACCAGACTCATGGTGGCACCAGTGCCACGTTGGGCTGATTTGATGGTACCAAGCGGCTCCTGCAATCTGCCATCAAAATGTTGGCAGGCGAGTTTTGTTTTCCAGGGGAAAGCGCCGTTGTTTGTGTTTGGGGGCCTATGGCTGGGAGTGGCCGGCTGGCTAATTAGAATCCACGATACGCAGGATGGTTCCCAGACCATGGTGGCACCAGTGCCGAGTCGGGCAAGTTTGATGGTGCAAAGTGGCTCCTGCAATCTGACATGAAAAAGTTGGCAGGCGAGTTTTGTTTTCCAGGGAAAAGTGCCGTTGATTTTTTTTGGTGGCCTGTGGCTGGGAGTGGCCAGCTGTCTCCTTATAATCCACGATACGCAGGATGGTTCCCAGACCAGAGGTGGCACCAGTGCCAAGTCTGGCTGGTTTGATGGTGCAAAGTGCTCCTGCAATCTGCCATCCAGAAGCGGGGCAGCTGAGTTTTGTTTGCCAGAGAAAAGGGCCGTGGTTTTTTTTGGGGGGCATATGGCTGGGAGTGGCCGGCTGGCTCCTTAAAATGCTCGATACGCAGGATGGTGACCAGACCCAAGGTGGCACCAGTGCCAAGTTGTGCTGTTTTTGTAGTACCAAGTGCGTCCTGCAATTTGCCATCCAGAAGAGGGGCAGTTGAGTTTTGTTTGCCAGAGGAAAGGGCCGTGGTTTGTGTTTGAGGGCATATGGCTGAGAGTGGCCGGCTGACCCCTGAAAATCCACAATAGGCAGGATGGTTCCCAGAGCCAAGGTGGCACCAGTGCCAAGTCGGGCTGGTTTGATAGTACTAAATAGCTCCTGCAATCTGCCATCGAGAAGCGGGGCAGCTTAATTTTGTTTGCCAGGGAAACGGGCCGAGGTTTGTGTCTGGGGGCCTATGGCTGGGAGTGACCGGCTGGCTCCTGAAAAGCTACGATAGGCAGGATGGTTCCCAGACCAGAGGTGGCACCAGTGCCAAGTCGGGCTAGTTTGATGGTGAAAAGTGGCTCCTGCAATCTGCCATCACAAAGTTGGCAGGCGAGTTTTGTTTTCCAGGGAAAAGTGCCGTTGATTTTGTTTGGTGGACTGTGGCTGGGAGTGGCCGGCTGGCTCCTTGGAATCCACGATACGCAGGATGGTTCCCAGACCAGAGGTGGCACCAGTTCCAAGTCGGGCTTGTTTGATAGTATCAAGTGGCTCCTGCAATCTGCCATCCAGAAGCGGGACAGCTTACGTTTGTTTGCCAGGGAAACGGGCCGAGGTTTGTGTCTGGGGGCCTATGGCTGGGAGTGACCGGCTGGCTCCTGAAAAGCTACGATAGGCAGGATGGTTACCAGACTCATGGTGGCACCAGTGCCACGTTGGGCTGATTTGATAGTACCAAGCGGCTCCTGCAATCTGCCATCAAAAAGTTGGCAGGCGAGTTTTGTTTTCCAGGGAAAAGCGCCGTTGTTTGTGTTTGGGGGCCTATGGCTGGGAGTGACAGGCTGGCTCCTTAGAATCCACGATACGCAGGATGGTTCCCAGACCAGAGGTGGCACCAGTGCCAAGTCGGGCTAGTTTGATGGTGCAAAGTGGCTCCTGCAATCTGCCATGAAAAAGTTTGCAGGCGAGTTTTGTTTTCCAGGGAAAAGTGCCGTTGTTTGTGTTTGGTGGACTGTGGCTGGGAGTGGCCGGCTGGCTCCTTAGAATCCACGATACGCAGGATGGTTCCCAGACCAGAGGTGGCACCAGTGCCAAGTCGGGCTGGTTTGATAGTACCAAGTGGCTCCTGCAATCTGCCATCCAGAAGTGGGGCAGCTTACTTTTGTTTGCCAGGGAAACGGGCCGAGGTTTGTGTCTGGGGGCCTATGGCTGGGAGTGACCGGCTGGCTCCTGAAAAGCTACGATAGGCAGGATGGTTACCAGACCCATGGTGGCACCAGTGCCAAGTTGGGCTGATTTGATAGTATCAAGCGGCTCCTTCAATCTGCCATCAAAAAGTTGGCAGGCGAGTTTTGTTTTCCAGGGAAAAGTGCTCTTGATTTTTTTTGGTGGCCTCCGGCTGGGAGTGGCCGGCTGGCTCCTTAGAATCCACGATACGCAGGATGGTTCTCAGACCAGAGGTGGCACCAGTTCCAAGTCGGGCTTGTTTGATAGTACCAAGTGATTCCTGAAATCTGCCATCCAGAAGCGGGGCAGCTTACTTTTGTTTGCCAGGGAAACGGGCCGAGGTTTGTGTCTGGGGGCCTATGGCTGGGAGTGACCGGCTGGCTCCTGAAAAGCTACGATAGGCAGGATGCTTCACAGACCAGAGGGGGCACCAGTGCAAAGTCGGGCTAGTTTGATGGCGAAAAGTGGCTCCTGCAATCTGCCATCAAAAAGTTGGCAGGCGAGTTTTTTTTTCCAGGGAAAAGTGCCGTTGATTTGGTTTGGTGGCCTGTGGCTGGCAGTGGCCGGCTGGCTCCTTAGAATCCACGATACGCAGGATGGTTCCCAGACCAGAGGTGGCACCAGTTCCAAGTCGGGCTGGTTTGATAGTACCAAGTGGCTCCTGCAATCTGCCATCCAGAAGCGGGGCAGCTTACTTTTGTTTGCCAGGGAAACGGGCCGAGGTTTGTGTCTGGGGGCCTATGGCTGGGAGTGGCCGGCTGGCTCCTTAAAATCCTCGATACGCAGGATGGTGACCAGACCCAAGGTGGCACCAGTGCCAAGTTGTGCTGTTTTTGTAGTACCAAGTGCGTCCTGCAATTTGCCATCCAGAAGAGGGGCAATTGAGTTTTGTTTGCCAGAGAAAATGGCCGTGGTTTGTGTTTGAGGGCATATGGCTGAGAGTGGCCGGCTGACCCCTGAAAATCCCCAATAGGCAGGATGGTTCCCAGAGCCAAGGTGGCACCAGTGCCAAGTCGGGCTGGTTTGATAGTATCAAGCGGCTCCTGCAATCTGCCATCAAAATTTGGCAGTCGAGTTTTGTTTTCCAGGGAAAAGTGCCATTGATTTTTTTTGGTGGCCTGTGGCTGGGAGTGGCCGGCTGGCTCCTTAGAATCCACGATACGCAGGATGGTTCCCAGACCAGAGGTGGCACCAGTTCCAAGTCGGGCTGGTTTGATAGTACCAAGTGGCTCCTGCAATCTGCCATCCAGAAGCGGGGCAGCTTACTTTTGTTTGCAAGGGAAACGGGCCGAGGTTTTTGTCTGGGGGCTTATGGCTGGGAGTGACTGGCTGGCTCCTGAAAAGCTACGATATGCAGGATGGTTACCAGACTCATGGTGGCACCAGTGCCACATTGGGCTGATTTGATAGTACCAAGCGGCTCCTGCAATCTGCCATCAAAAAGTTGGCAGGCGAGTTTTGTTTTCCAGGGGAAAGCGCCGTTGTTTGTGTTTGGGGGCCTATGGCTGGGAGTGGCCGGCTGGCTAATTAGAATCCACGATACGCAGGATGGTTCCCAGACCATGGTGGCACCAGTGCCGAGTAGGGCTAGTTTGATGGTGCAAAGTGGCTCCTGCAATCTGCCATTAAAAAGTTGGCAGGCGAGTTTTGTTTTCCAGGGAAAAGTGCCGTTGTTTGTGTTTGGTGGACTGTGGCTTGGAGTGGCCGGCTGGCTCCTTAGTATCCACGATACGCAGGATGGTTCCCAGACCAGAGGTGGCACCAGTTCCAAGTCGGGCTGGTTTGATAGTACCAAGTGGCTCCTGCAATCTGCCATCCAGAAGCGGGGCAGCTTACTTTTGTTTGCCAGGGAAACGGGCCGAGGTTTGTGTCTGGGGGCCTATGACTGGGATTGACTGGCTGGCTCCTGAAAAGCTACGATAGGCAGGATGGTTACCAGACCCATGGTGGCACCAGTGCCAAGTTGGGCTGATTTGATAGTATCAAGCGGCTCCTGCAATCTGCCATCAAAAAGTTGGCAGGGGAGTTTTGTTTTCCAGGGAAAAGTGCCGTTGATTTTTTTTGGTGGCCTGTGGCTTGGAGTGGCCAGCTGTCTCCTTATAATCCACGATACGCAGGATGGTTCACAGACCAGAGGTGGCACCAGTGCCAAGTCGGGCTGGTTTGATGGTGCAAAGTGGCTCCTGCAATCTGCCATCCAGAAGCGGGGCAGCTGAGTTTTGTTTGCCAGAGAAAAGGGCCGTGGTTTTTTTTGGGGGGCATATGGCTGGGAGTGGCCGGCTGGCTCCTTAAAATGCTCAATACGCAGGATGGTGACCAGACCCAAGGTGGCACCAGTGCCAAGTTGTGCTGTTTTTGTAGTACCAAGTGCGTCCTGCAATTTGCCATCCAGAAGAGGGGCAGTTGAGTTTTGTTTGCCAGAGAAAAGGGCCGTGGTTTGTGTTTGAGGGCATATGGCTGAGAGTGGCCGGCTGACCCCTGAAAATCCACAATAGGCAGGATGGTTCCCAGAGCCAAGGTGGCACCAGTGCCACGTCGGGCTGGTTTGATAGTACTAAATAGCTCCTGCAATCTGCCATCCAGAAGCGGGGCAGCTTAATTTTGTTTGCCAGGGAAACGGGCCGAGGTTTGTGTCTGGGGGCCTATGGCTGGGAGTGACCGGCTGGCTCCTGAAAAGCTACGATAGGCAGGATGGTTCCCAGACCAGAGGTGGCACCAGTGCCAAGTCGGGCTAGTTTGATGGTGAAAAGTGGCTCCTGCAATCTGCCATCAAAAAGTTGGCAGGCGAGTTTTGTTTTCCAGGGAAAAGTGCCTTTGATTTTGTTTGGTGGCCTGTGGCTGGGAGTGGCCGGCTGGCTCCTTGGAATCCACGATACGCAGGATGGTTCCCAGACCAGAGGTGGCACCAGTTCCAAGTCGGGCTAGTTTGATAGTACCAAGTGGCTTCTGCAATCTGCCATCCAGAAGCGGGGCAGCTTACTTTTGTTTGCCAGGGAAACGGGCCGAGGTTTGTGTCTGGGGGCCTATGGCTGGGAGTGACCGGCTGGCTCCTGAAAAGCTACGATAGGCAGGATGGTTACCAGACTCATGGTGGCACCAGTGCCACGTTGGGCTGATTTGATAGTACCAAGCGGCTCCTGCAATCTGCCATCAAAAAGTTGGCAGGCGAGTTTTGTTTTCCAGGGAAAAGCGCCGTTGTTTGTGTTTGGGGGCCTATGGCTGGGAGTGGCCTGCTGGCTAATTAGAATCCACGATACGCAGGATGGGTCCCAGACCAGAGGTGGCACCAGTGCCATGTCGGGCTAGTTTGATGGTGCAAAGTGGCTCCTGCAATCTGCCTTGAAAAAGTTTGCAGGCGAGTTTTGTTTTCCAGGGAAAAGTGCCGTTGTTTGTGTTTGGTGGACTGTGGCTGGGAGTGGCCGGCTGGCTCCTTAGAATCCACGATACGCAGGATGGTTCCCAGACCAGAGGTGGCACCAGTTCCAAGTCGGGCTGGTTTGATAGTACCAAGTGGCTCCTGCAATGTGCCATCCAGAAGTGGGGCAGCTTACTTTTGTTTGCCAGGGAAACGGGCCGAGGTTTGTGTCTGGGGGCCTATGGCTGGGAGTGACCGGCTGGCTCCTGAAAAGCTACGATAGGCAGGATGGTTACCAGACCCATGGTGGCACCAGTGCCAAGTTGGGCTGATTTGATAGTATCAAGCGGCTCCTGCAATCTGCCATCAAAAAGTTGGCAGGCGAGTTTTGTTTTCCAGGGAAAAGTGCCGTTGATTTTTTTTGGTGGCCTGTGGCTGGGAGTGGCCGGCTGGCTCCTTAGAATCCACGATACGCAGGATGGTTCCCAGACCAGAGGTGGCACCAGTTCCAAGTCGGGCTTGTTTGATAGTACCAAGTGACTCCTGCAATCTGCCATGAAAATGTTGGCAGGCGAGTTTTGTTTTCCAGGGAAAAGTGCCGTTGTTTGTGTTTGGTGGACTGTGGCTGGGAGTGGCCGGCTGGCTCGTTAGAATCCACGATACGCAGGATGGTTCCCAGACCAGAGGTGGCACCAGTTCCAAGTCGGGCTGGTTTGATAGTACCAAGTGGCTCCTGCAATCTGCCATCCAGAAGCGGGGCAGCTTACTTTTGTTTGCCAGGGAAACGGGCCGAGGTTTGTGTCTGGGGGCCTATGGCTGGGAGTGGCCGGCTGGCTCCTTAAAATGCTCGATAAGCAGGATGGTGGCCAGACGAAAGGTGGCACCAGTGCCAAGTTGTGCTGTTTTTGTAGTACCAAGTGCGTCCTGCAATTTGCCATCCAGAAGAGGGGCCGTTGAGTTTTGTTTGCCAGAGAAAAGGGCCGTGGTTTGTGTTTGAATGCATATGGCTGAGAGTGGCCGGCTGACCCCTGAAAATCCACAATAGGCAGGATGGTTCCCAGAGCCAAGGTGGCACCAGTGCCAAGTCGGGCTGGTTTGATAGTACTAAATAGCTCCTGCAATCTGCCATCCAGAAGCGGGGCAGCTTAATTTTGTTTGCCAGGGAAACGGGCCGAGGTTTGTGTCTGGGGGCCTATGGCTGGGAGTGACGGGCTGGGTCCTGAAAAGCTACGATAGGCCGCATGGTTCCCAGACCAGAGGTGGCGCCAGTGCCAAGTCGGGCTAGTTTGATGGTGCAAAGTGGCTCCTGCAATCTGACATGATAAAGTTGGCAGGCGAGTTTTGTTTTCCAGGGAAAAGTGCCGTTGTTTGTGTTTGGTGGACTGTGGCTGGGAGTGGCCGGCTGGCTCCTTAGAATCCACGATACGCAGCATGGTTCCCAGACCAGAGGTGGCACCAGTTCCAAATCCGGCTGGTTTGATAGTACCAAGTGGCTCCTGCAATCTGCCATCCAGAAGTGGGGCAGCTTACTTTTGTTTGCCAGGGAAACGGGCCGAGGTTTGTGTCTGGGGGCCTATGGCTGGGAGTGACCGGCTGGCTCCTGAAAAGCTACGATAGGCAGGATGGTTACCAGACCCATGGTGGCACCAGTGCCAAGTTGGGCTGATTTGATAGTATCAAGCGGCTCCTGCAATCTGCCATCAAAATGTTGGCAGGCGAGTTTTGTTTTCCAGGGAAAAGTGCCGTTGATTTTTTTTGGTGGCCTGTGGCTGGGAGTGGCCGGCTGGCTCCTTAGAATCCACGATACGCAGGATGGTTCCCAGACCAGAGGTGGCACCAGTTCCAAGTCGGGCTGGTTTGATAGTACCAAGTGGCTCCTGCAATCTGCCATCCAGAAGCGGGGCAGCTTACTTTTGTTTGCAAGGGAAACGGGCCGAGGTTTGTGTCTGGGGGCCTATGGCTGGGAGTGACTGGCTGGCTCCTGAAAAGCTACGATAGGCAGGATGGTTACCAGACTCATGGTGGCACCAGTGCCACGTTGGGCTGATTTGATAGTACCAAGCGGCTCCTGCAATCTGCCATCAAAAAGTTGGCAGGCGAGTTTTGTTTTCCAGGGAAAAGCGCCGTTGTTTGTGTTTGGGGGCCTATGGCTGGGAGTGGCCGGCTGGCTAATTAGAATCCACGATATGCAGGATGGTTCCCAGACCAGAGGTGGCACCAGTTCCAAGTCGGGCTTGTTTGATAGTACCAAGTGACTCCTGCAATCTGCCATGAAAATGTTGGCAGGCGAGTTTTGTTTTCCAGGGAAAAGTGCCGTTGTTTGTGTTTGGTGGACTGTGGCTGGGAGTGGCCGGCTGGCTCGTTAGAATCCACGATACGCAGGATGGTTCCCAGACCAGAGGTGGCACCAGTTCCAAGTCGGGCTGGTTTGATAGTACCAAGTGGCTCCTGCAATCTGCCATCCAGAAGCGGGGCAGCTTACTTTTGTTTGCCAGGGAAACGGGCCGAGGTTTGTGTCTGGGGGCCTATGGCTGGGAGTGGCCGGCTGGCTCCTTAAAATCCTCGATACGCAGGATGGTGACCAGACCCAAGGTGGCACCAGTGCCAAGTTGTGCTGTTTTTGTAGTACCAAGTGCGTCCTGCAATTTGCCATCCAGAAGAGGGGCAATTGAGTTTTGTTTGCCAGAGAAAATGGCCGTGGTTTGTGTTTGAGGGCATATGGCTGAGAGTGGCCGGCTGACCCCTGAAAATCCCCAATAGTCAGGATGGTTCCCAGAGCCAAGGTGGCACCAGTGCCAAGTCGGGCTGGTTTGATAGTATCAAGCGGCTCCTGCAATCTGCCATCAAAATTTGGCAGTCGAGTTTTGTTTTCCAGGGAAAAGTGCCATTGATTTTTTTTGGTGGCCTGTGGCTGGGAGTGGCCGGCTGGCTCCTTAGAATCCACGATACGCAGGATGGTTCCCAGACCAGAGGTGGCACCAGTTCCAAGTCGGGCTGGTTTGATAGTACCAAGTGGCTCCTGCAATCTGCCATCCAGAAGCGGGGCAGCTTACTTTTGTTTGCAAGGGAAACGGGCCGAGGTTTTTGTCTGGGGGCTTATGGCTGGGAGTGACTGGCTGGCTCCTGAAAAGCTACGATAGGCAGGATGGTTACCAGACTCATGGTGGCACCAGTGCCACATTGGGCTGATTTGATAGTACCAAGCGGCTCCTGCAATCTGCCATCAAAAAGTTGGCAGGCGAGTTTTGTTTTCCAGGGGAAAGCGCCGTTGTTTGTGTTTGGGGGCCTATGGCTGGGAGTGGCCGGCTGGCTAATTAGAATCCACGATACGCAGGATGGTTCCCAGACCATGGTGGCACCAGTGCCGAGTAGGGCTAGTTTGATGGTGCAAAGTGGCTCCTGCAATCTGCCATGAAAAAGTTGGCAGGCGAGTTTTGTTTTCCAGGGAAAAGTGCCGTTGTTTGTGTTTGGTGGACTGTGGCTTGGAGTGGCCGGCTGGCTCCTTAGTATCCACGATACGCAGGATGGTTCCCAGACCAGAGGTGGCACCAGTTCCAAGTCGGGCTGGTTTGATAGTACCAAGTGGCTCCTGCAATCTGCCATCCAGAAGCGGGGCAGCTTACTTTTGTTTGCCAGGGAAACGGGCCGAGGTTTGTGTCTGGGGGCCTATGACTGGGATTGACTGGCTGGCTCCTGAAAAGCTACGATAGGCAGGATGGTTACCAGACCCATGGTGGCACCAGTGCCAAGTTGGGCTGATTTGATAGTATCAAGCGGCTCCTGCAATCTGCCATCAAAAAGTTGGCAGGGGAGTTTTGTTTTCCAGGGAAAAGTGCCGTTGATTTTTTTTGGTGGCCTGTGGCTTGGAGTGGCCAGCTGTCTCCTTATAATCCACGATACGCAGGATGGTTCACAGACCAGAGGTGGCACCAGTGCCAAGTCGGGCTGGTTTGATGGTGCAAAGTGGCTCCTGCAATCTGCCATCCAGAAGCGGGGCAGCTGAGTTTTGTTTGCCAGAGAAAAGGGCCGTGGTTTTTTTTGGGGGGCATATGGCTGGGAGTGGCCGGCTGGCTCCTTAAAATGCTCGATACGCAGGATGGTGACCAGACCCAAGGTGGCACCAGTGCCAAGTTGTGCTGTTTTTGTAGTACCAAGTGCGTCCTGCAATTTGCCATCCAGAAGAGGGGCAGTTGAGTTTTGTTTGCCAGAGAAAAGGGCCGTGGTTTGTGTTTGAGGGCATATGGCTGAGAGTGGCCGGCTGACCCCTGAAAATCCACAATAGGCAGGATGGTTCCCAGAGCCAAGGTGGCACCAGTGCCACGTCGGGCTGGTTTGATAGTACTAAATAGCTCCTGCAATCTGCCATCCAGAAGCGGGGCAGCTTAATTTTGTTTGCCAGGGAAACGGGCCGAGGTTTGTGTCTGGGGGCCTATGGCTGGGAGTGACCGGCTGGCTCCTGAAAAGCTACGATAGGCAGGATGGTTCCCAGACCAGAGGTGGCACCAGTGCCAAGTCGGGCTAGTTTGATGGTGAAAAGTGGCTCCTGCAATCTGCCATCAAAAAGTTGGCAGGCGAGTTTTGTTTTCCAGGGAAAAGTGCCTTTGATTTTGTTTGGTGGCCTGTGGCTGGGAGTGGCCGGCTGGCTCCTTGGAATCCACGATACGCAGGATGGTTCCCAGACCAGAGGTGGCACCAGTTCCAAGTCGGGCTAGTTTGATAGTACCAAGTGGCTTCTGCAATCTGCCATCCAGAAGCGGGGCAGCTTACTTTTGTTTGCCAGGGAAACGGGCCGAGGTTTGTGTCTGGGGGCCTATGGCTGGGAGTGACTGGCTGGCTCCTGAAAAGCTACGATAGGCAGGATGGTTACCAGACTCATGGTGGCACCAGTGCCACGTTGGGCTGATTTGATAGTACCAAGCGGCTCCTGCAATCTGCCATCAAAAAGTTGGCAGGCGAGTTTTGTTTTCCAGGGAAAAGCGCCGTTGTTTGTGTTTGGGGGCCTATGGCTGGGAGTGGCCTGCTGGCTAATTAGAATCCACGATACGCAGGATGGGTCCCAGACCAGAGGTGGCACCAGTGCCATGTCGGGCTAGTTTGATGGTGCAAAGTGGCTCCTGCAATCTGCCTTGAAAAAGTTTGCAGGCGAGTTTTGTTTTCCAGGGAAAAGTGCCGTTGTTTGTGTTTGGTGGACTGTGGCTGGGAGTGGCCGGCTGGCTCCTTAGAATCCACGATACGCAGGATGGTTCCCAGACCAGAGGTGGCACCAGTTCCAAGTCGGGCTGGTTTGATAGTACCAAGTGGCTCCTGCAATGTGCCATCCAGAAGTGGGGCAGCTTACTTTTGTTTGCCAGGGAAACGGGCCGAGGTTTGTGTCTGGGGGCCTATGGCTGGGAGTGACCGGCTGGCTCCTGAAAAGCTACGATAGGCAGGATGGTTACCAGACCCATGGTGGCACCAGTGCCAAGTTGGGCTGATTTGATAGTATCAAGCGGCTCCTGCAATCTGCCATCAAAAAGTTGGCAGGCGAGTTTTGTTTTCCAGGGAAAAGTGCCGTTGATTTTTTTTGGTGGCCTGTGGCTGGGAGTGGCCGGCTGGCTCCTTAGAATCCACGATACGCAGGATGGTTCCCAGACCAGAGGTGGCACCAGTTCCAAGTCGGGCTTGTTTGATAGTACCAAGTGAATCCTGCAATCTGCCATGAAAATGTTGGCAGGCGAGTTTTGTTTTCCAGGGAAAAGTGCTGTTGTTTGTGTTTGGTGGACTGTGGCTGGGAGTGGCCGGCTGGCTCGTTAGAATCCACGATACGCAGGATGGTTCCCAGACCAGAGGTGGCACCAGTGCCAAGTCGGGCTGGTTTGATAGTACCAAGTGGCTCCTGCAATCTGCCATCCAGAAGCGGGGCAGCTTACTTTTGTTTGCCAGGGAAACGGGCCGAGGTTTGTGTCTGGGGGCCTATGGCTGGGAGTGGCCGGCTGGCTCCTTAAAATGCTCGATAAGCAGGATGGTGGCCAGACGAAAGGTGGCACCAGTGCCAAGTTGTGCTGTTTTTGTAGTACCAAGTGCGTCCTGCAATTTGCCATCCAGAAGAGGGGCCGTTGAGTTTTGTTTGCCAGAGAAAAGGGCCGTGGTTTGTGTTTGAATGCATATGGCTGAGAGTGGCCGGCTGACCCCTGAAAATCCACAATAGGCAGGATGGTTCCCAGAGCCAAGGTGGCACCAGTGCCAAGTCGGGCTGGTTTGATAGTACTAAATAGCTCCTGCAATCTGCCATCCAGAAGCGGGGCAGCTTAATTTTGTTTGCCAGGGAAACGGGCCGAGGTTTGTGTCTGGGGGCCTATGGCTGGGAGTGACGGGCTGGGTCCTGAAAAGCTACGATAGGCCGCATGGTTCCCAGACCAGAGGTGGCGCCAGTGCCAAGTCGGGCTAGTTTGATGGTGCAAAGTGGCTCCTGCAATCTGACATGATAAAGTTGGCAGGCGAGTTTTGTTTTCCAGGGAAAAGTGCCGTTGTTTGTGTTTGGTGGACTGTGGCTGGGAGTGGCCGGCTGGCTCCTTAGAATCCACGATACGCAGCATGGTTCCCAGACCAGAGGTGGCACCAGTTCCAAATCCGGCTGGTTTGATAGTACCAAGTGGCTCCTGCAATCTGCCATCCAGAAGTGGGGCAGCTTACTTTTGTTTGCCAGGGAAACGGGCCGAGGTTTGTGTCTGGGGGCCTATGGCTGGGAGTGACCGGCTGGCTCCTGAAAAGCTACGATAGGCAGGATGGTTACCAGACCCATGGTGGCACCAGTGCCAAGTTGGGCTGATTTGATAGTATCAAGCGGCTCCTGCAATCTGCCATCAAAATGTTGGCAGGCGAGTTTTGTTTTCCAGGGAAAAGTGCCGTTGATTTTTTTTGGTGGCCTGTGGCTGGGAGTGGCCGGCTGGCTCCTTAGAATCCACGATACGCAGGATGGTTCCCAGACCAGAGGTGGCACCAGTTCCAAGTCGGGCTGGTTTGATAGTACCAAGTGGCTCCTGCAATCTGCCATCCAGAAGCGGGGCAGCTTACTTTTGTTTGCAAGGGAAACGGGCCGAGGTTTGTGTCTGGGGGCCTATGGCTGGGAGTGACTGGCTGGCTCCTGAAAAGCTACGATAGGCAGGATGGTTACCAGACTCATGGTGGCACCAGTGCCACGTTGGGCTGATTTGATAGTACCAAGCGGCTCCTGCAATCTGCCATCAAAAAGTTGGCAGGCGAGTTTTGTTTTCCAGGGGAAGGCGCCGTTGTTTGTGTTTGGGGGCCTATGGCTGGGAGTGGCCGGCTGGCTAATTAGAATCCACGATATGCAGGATGGTTCCCAGACCAGAGGTGGCACCAGTTCCAAGTCGGGCTTGTTTGATAGTACCAAGTGACTCCTGCAATCTGCCATGAAAATGTTGGCAGGCGAGTTTTGTTTTCCAGGGAAAAGTGCCGTTGTTTGTGTTTGGTGGACTGTGGCTGGGAGTGGCCGGCTGGCTCGTTAGAATCCACGATACGCAGGATGGTTCCCAGACCAGAGGTGGCACCAGTGCCAAGTCGGGCTGGTTTGATAGTACCAAGTGGCTCCTGCAATCTGTCATCCAGAAGCGGGGCAGCTTACTTTTGTTTGCCAGGGAAACGGGCCGAGGTTTGTGTCTGGGGGCCTATGGCTGGGAGTGGCCGGCTGGCTCCTTAAAATGCTCGATAAGCAGGATGGTGGCCAGACGAAAGGTGGCACCAGTGCCAAGTTGTGCTGTTTTTGTAGTACCAAGTGCGTCCTGCAATTTGCCATCCAGAAGAGGGGCCGTTGAGTTTTGTTTGCCAGAGAAAAGGGCCGTGGTTTGTGTTTGAATGCATATGGCTGAGAGTGGCCGGCTGACCCCTGAAAATCCACAATAGGCAGGATGGTTCCCAGAGCCAAGGTGGCACCAGTGCCAAGTCGGGCTGGTTTGATAGTACTAAATAGCTCCTGCAATCTGCCATCCAGAAGCGGGGCAGCTTAATTTTGTTTGCCAGGGAAACGGGCCGAGGTTTGTGTCTGGGGGCCTATGGCTGGGAGTGACGGGCTGGGTCCTGAAAAGCTACGATAGGCCGCATGGTTCCCAGACCAGAGGTGGCGCCAGTGCCAAGTCGGGCTAGTTTGATGGTGCAAAGTGGCTCCTGCAATCTGACATGATAAAGTTGGCAGGCGAGTTTTGTTTTCCAGGGAAAAGTGCCGTTGTTTGTGTTTGGTGGACTGTGGCTGGGAGTGGCCGGCTGGCTCCTTAGAATCCACGATACGCAGCATGGTTCCCAGACCAGAGGTGGCACCAGTTCCAAATCCGGCTGGTTTGATAGTACCAAGTAGCTCCTGCAATCTGCCATCCAGAAGCGGGGCAGCTTACTTTTGTTTTCCAGGGAAACGGGCCGAGGTTTGTGTCTGGGGGCCTATGGCTGGGAGTGACCGGCTGGCTCCTGAAAAGCTACGATAGGCAGGATGGTGACCAGACCCATGGTGGCACCAGTGCCAAGTTGGGCTGATTTGATAGTATCAAGCGGCTCCTGCAATCTGCCATCAAAAAGTTGGCAGGCGAGTTTTGTTTTCCAGGGAAAAGTGCCGTTGATTTTTTTTGGTGGCCTGTGGCTGGGAGTGGCCGGCTGGCTCCTTAGAATCCACGATACGCAGGATGGTTCCCAGACCAGAGGTGGCACCAGTTCCAAGTCGGGCTGGTTTGATAGTACCAAGTGGCTCCTGCAATCTGCCATCCAGAAGCGGGGCAGCTTACTTTTGTTTGCAAGGGAAACGGGCCGAGGTTTGTGTCTGGGGGCCTATGGCTGGGAGTGACTGGCTGGCTCCTGAAAAGCTACGATAGGCAGGATGGTTACCAGACTCATGGTGGCACCAGTGCCACGTTGGGCTGATTTGATAGTACCAAGCGGCTCCTGCAATCTGCCATCAAAATGTTGGCAGGCGAGTTTTGTTTTCCAGGGGAAGGCGCCGTTGTTTGTGTTTGGGGGCCTATGGCTGGGAGTGGCCGGCTGGCTAATTAGAATCCACGATACGCAGGATGGTTCCCAGACCGTGGTGGCACCAGTGCCAAGTCGGGCTAGTTTGATGGTGCAAAGTGGCTCCTGCAATCTGCCATGAAAAAGTTAGCAGGCGAGTTTTGTTTTCCAGGGAAAAGTGCCGTTGATTTTGTTTGGTGGACTGCGGCTGGGAGTGGCCGGCTGGCTCCTTAGAATCCACGATACGCAGGATGTTTTCCAGACCAGAGGTGGCACCAGTTCCAAGTCGGGCTGGTTTGATAGTACAAAGTGGCTCCTGCAATCTGCCATCCAGAAGCGGGGAAGCTTACGTTTGTTTTCCAGGGAAACGGGCCGAGGTTTGTGTCTGGGGGCCTATGGCTGGGAGTGACCGGCTGGCTCCTGAAAAGCTACGATAGGCAGGATGGTTACCAGACCAGAGTTGGCACCAGTGCCAAGTTGGGCTGATTTGATAATATCAAGCGGCTCCTGCAATCTGCCATCAAAAAGTTGGCAGGTGAGTTTTATTTTCCAGGGAAAAGTACCGTTGATTTTGTTTGGTGGCCTGTGGCTGGGAGTGGCCGGCTGGCTCCTTAGAATCCACGATACGCAGGATGGTTCCCAGACCAGAGGTGGCACCAGTTCCAAGTCGGGCTTGTTTGATAGTACCAAGTGGCTCCTGCAATCTGCCATCCAGAAGCCGGGCAGCTTACGTTTGTTTGCAAGGGAAACGGGCCGAGGTTTTTGTCTGGGCGCCTATGGCTGGGAGTGACCGGCTGGCTCCTGAAAAGCTACGATAGGCAGGATGGTGACCAGACCCATGGTGGCACCAGTGCCAAGTTGGGCTGGTTTGATAGTACCAAGTGGCTCCTGCAATCTGCCATCAAAAAGTTGGCAGGCGAGTTTTGTTTTCCAGGGAAAAGCGCCGTTGTTTGTGTTTGGGGGCCTATGGCTGGGAGTGGCCGGCTGTCTCCTTAGAATCCACGATACGCAGGATGGTTCCCAGACCAGAGGTGGCACCAGTGCCAAGTCGGGCTGGTTTGATGGTGAAAAGTGGCTCCTGCAATCTGCCATCAAATAGTTGGCAGGCGAGTTTTGTTTTCCAGGGAAAAGCGCCGTTGTTTGTGTTTGGGGGCCTGTGGCTGGGAGTGGCCGGCTGGCTAATTAGAATCCACGATACGCAGGATGGTTCCCAGACCAGAGGTGGCACCAGTGCCAAGTTGGGCTAGTTTGATGGTGCAAAGTGGCTCCTGCAATCTGCCATTAAAAAGTTGGCATGCCAGTTTTGTTTTCCAGGGAAAAGTGCCGTTGTTTGTGTTTGGTGGACTGCGGCTGGGAGTGGCCGGCTGGCTCCTTAGAATCCACGATACGCAGGATGGTTCCCAGACCAGAGGTGGCACCAGTGCCAAGTCGGGCTGGTTTGATAGTACAAAGTTGCTGCTGCAATCTGCCATCCAGAAGCGGGGCAGCTTACTTTTGTTGTCCAGGGAAACGGGCCGAGGTATTTGTCTGGGGGCCTATGGCTGGGAGTGACCGGCTGGCTCCTGAAAAGCTACGATAGGCAGGATGGTTACCAGACCAGAGGTGGCACCAGTGCAAAGTTGGGCTGATTTGATAGTATCAAGCGGCTCCTGCAATCTGCCATCAAAAAGTTGGCAGGCGAGTTTTGTTTTCCAGGGAAATGTGCCGTTGATTTTGTTTGGTGGCCTGTGGCTGAGAGTGGCCGGCTGGCTCCTTAGAATCCACGATACGCAGGATGGTTCCCAGACCAGAGGTGGCACCGGTTCCAAGTCGGGCTTGTTTGATAGTACCAAGTGGCTCCTGCAATCTGCCATCCAGAAGCCGGGCAGCTTACTTTTGTTTGCAAGGGAAACGGGCCGAGGTTTTTGTCTGGGGGCCTATGGCTGGGAGTGACTGGCTGGCTCCTGAAAAGCTACGATAGGCAGGATGGTTACCAGACTCATGGTGGCACCAGTGCCACGTTGGGCTGATTTGATAGTACCAAGCGGCTCCTGCAATCTGCCATCAAAAAGTTGACAGGCGAGTTTTGTTTTCCAGGGGAAACGCCGTTGTTTTTGTTTGGGGGCCTATGGCTGGGAGTGGCCGGCTGTCTAATTAGCATCCACGATACGCACGATGGTTCCCAGACCATGGTGGCACCAGTGCCAAGTCGGGCTAGTTTGATGGTGCAACGTGGCTCCTGCAATCTGCCATGAAAAAGTTGGCAGGCGAGTTTTGTTTTCCAGGGAAAAGTGCCGTTGTTTGTGTTTGGTGGACTGTGGCTGGGAGTGGCCGGCTGGCTCCTTAGAATCCACGATACGCAGGATGGTTCCCAGACCAGAGGTGGCACCAGTGCCAAGTTCGGCTAGTTTGATGGTGCAAAGTGGCTCCTGCAATCTGCCATCCAGAAGCGGGGTAGCTTACTTTTGTTTGCCAGGGAAACAGGCCGAGGTTTTTTCCGGGGGCCTATGGGTGGGACTGTCCGGCTGGCTCCTGAAAAGCTACGATAGGCAGGATGGTGACCAGACCGATGGTGGCACCAGTGCCAAGTTGGGCTGGTTTGATAGTACCAAGTGGATCCTGCAATCTGCCATCCAGAAGCGGGGCAGCTTACTTTTTTTTACCAAGGAAACAGGCCGTGGTTTGTGTCTGGGGGCCTATGGCTGGGAGTGACCGGCTCGGTCGTGAAAAGATACGATAGGCAGGATGGTTACCAGACTCATGGTGGCACCAGTGCCAAGTTGGGCTGATTTGATAGTACAAAGCCGCTCCTGCCATCTGCCATGAAAATGTTGGCAGGCGAGTTTTGTTTTCCAGGGAAAAGTGCCGTTGTTTGTGTTTGGTGGACTGTGGCTGGGAGTGGCCGGCTGGCTCGTTAGAATCCACGATACGCAGGATGGTTCCCAGACCAGAGGTGGCACCAGTGCCAAGTCGGGCTGGTTTGATAGTACCAAGTGGCTCCTGCAATCTGTCATCCAGAAGCGGGGCAGCTTACTTTTGTTTGCCAGGGAAACGGGCCGAGGTTTGTGTCTGGGGGCCTATGGCTGGGAGTGGCCGGCTGGCTCCTTAAAATGCTCGATAAGCAGGATGGTGGCCAGACGAAAGGTGGCACCAGTGCCAAGTTGTGCTGTTTTTGTAGTACCAAGTGCGTCCTGCAATTTGCCATCCAGAAGAGGGGCCGTTGAGTTTTGTTTGCCAGAGAAAAGGGCCGTGGTTTGTGTTTGAATGCATATGGCTGAGAGTGGCCGGCTGACCCCTGAAAATCCACAATAGGCAGGATGGTTCCCAGAGCCAAGGTGGCACCAGTGCCAAGTCGGGCTGGTTTGATAGTACTAAATAGCTCCTGCAATCTGCCATCCAGAAGCGGGGCAGCTTAATTTTGTTTGCCAGGGAAACGGGCCGAGGTTTGTGTCTGGGGGCCTATGGCTGGGAGTGACGGGCTGGGTCCTGAAAAGCTACGATAGGCCGCATGGTTCCCAGACCAGAGGTGGCGCCAGTGCCAAGTCGGGCTAGTTTGATGGTGCAAAGTGGCTCCTGCAATCTGACATGATAAAGTTGGCAGGCGAGTTTTGTTTTCCAGGGAAAAGTGCCGTTGTTTGTGTTTGGTGGACTGTGGCTGGGAGTGGCCGGCTGGCTCCTTAGAATCCACGATACGCAGCATGGTTCCCAGACCAGAGGTGGCACCAGTTCCAAATCCGGCTGGTTTGATAGTACCAAGTGGCTCCTGCAATCTGCCATCCAGAAGCGGGGCAGCTTACTTTTGTTTTCCAGGGAAACGGGCCGAGGTTTGTGTCTGGGGGCCTATGGCTGGGAGTGACCGGCTGGCTCCTGAAAAGCTACGATAGGCAGGATGGTTACCAGACCCATGGTGGCACCAGTGCCAAGTTGGGCTGATTTGATAGTATCAAGCGGCTCCTGCAATCTGCCATCAAAAAGTTGGCAGGCGAGTTTTGTTTTCCAGGGAAAAGTGCCGTTGATTTTTTTTGGTGGCCTGTGGCTGGGAGTGGCCGGCTGGCTCCTTAGAATCCACGATACGCAGGATGGTTCCCAGACCAGAGGTGGCACCAGTTCCAAGTCGGGCTGGTTTGATAGTACCAAGTGGCTCCTGCAATCTGCCATCCAGAAGCGGGGCAGCTTACTTTTGTTTGCAAGGGAAACGGGCCGAGGTTTGTGTCTGGGGGCCTATGGCTGGGAGTGACTGGCTGGCTCCTGAAAAGCTACGATAGGCAGGATGGTTACCAGACTCATGGTGGCACCAGTGCCACGTTGGGCTGATTTGATAGTACCAAGCGGCTCCTGCAATCTGCCATCAAAATGTTGGCAGGCGAGTTTTGTTTTCCAGGGGAAGGCGCCGTTGTTTGTGTTTGGGGGCCTATGGCTGGGAGTGGCCGGCTGGCTAATTAGAATCCACGATACGCAGGATGGTTCCCAGACCGTGGTGGCACCAGTGCCAAGTCGGGCTAGTTTGATGGTGCAAAGTGGCTCCTGCAATCTGCCATGAAAAAGTTAGCAGGCGAGTTTTGTTTTCCAGGGAAAAGTGCCGTTGATTTTGTTTGGTGGACTGCGGCTGGGAGTGGCCGGCTGGCTCCTTAGAATCCACGATACGCAGGATGTTTTCCAGACCAGAGGTGGCACCAGTTCCAAGTCGGGCTGGTTTGATAGTACAAAGTGGCTCCTGCAATCTGCCATCCAGAAGCGGGGAAGCTTACGTTTGTTTTCCAGGGAAACGGGCCGAGGTTTGTGTCTGGGGGCCTATGGCTGGGAGTGACCGGCTGGCTCCTGAAAAGCTACGATAGGCAGGATGGTTACCAGACCAGAGTTGGCACCAGTGCCAAGTTGGGCTGATTTGATAATATCAAGCGGCTCCTGCAATCTGCCATCAAAAAGTTGGCAGGTGAGTTTTATTTTCCAGGGAAAAGTACCGTTGATTTTGTTTGGTGGCCTGTGGCTGGGAGTGGCCGGCTGGCTCCTTAGAATCCACGATACGCAGGATGGTTCCCAGACCAGAGGTGGCACCAGTTCCAAGTCGGGCTTGTTTGATAGTACCAAGTGGCTCCTGCAATCTGCCATCCAGAAGCCGGGCAGCTTACGTTTGTTTGCAAGGGAAACGGGCCGAGGTTTTTGTCTGGGCGCCTATGGCTGGGAGTGACCGGCTGGCTCCTGAAAAGCTACGATAGGCAGGATGGTGACCAGACCCATGGTGGCACCAGTGCCAAGTTGGGCTGGTTTGATAGTACCAAGTGGCTCCTGCAATCTGCCATCAAAAAGTTGGCAGGCGAGTTTTGTTTTCCAGGGAAAAGCGCCGTTGTTTGTGTTTGGGGGCCTATGGCTGGGAGTGGCCGGCTGTCTCCTTAGAATCCACGATACGCAGGATGGTTCCCAGACCAGAGGTGGCACCAGTGCCAAGTCGGGCTGGTTTGATGGTGAAAAGTGGCTCCTGCAATCTGCCATCAAATAGTTGGCAGGCGAGTTTTGTTTTCCAGGGAAAAGCGCCGTTGTTTGTGTTTGGGGGCCTGTGGCTGGGAGTGGCCGGCTGGCTAATTAGAATCCACGATACGCAGGATGGTTCCCAGACCAGAGGTGGCACCAGTGCCAAGTTGGGCTAGTTTGATGGTGCAAAGTGGCTCCTGCAATCTGCCATTAAAAAGTTGGCATGCCAGTTTTGTTTTCCAGGGAAAAGTGCCGTTGTTTGTGTTTGGTGGACTGCGGCTGGGAGTGGCCGGCTGGCTCCTTAGAATCCACGATACGCAGGATGGTTCCCAGACCAGAGGTGGCACCAGTGCCAAGTCGGGCTGGTTTGATAGTACAAAGTTGCTGCTGCAATCTGCCATCCAGAAGCGGGGCAGCTTACTTTTGTTGTCCAGGGAAACGGGCCGAGGTATTTGTCTGGGGGCCTATGGCTGGGAGTGACCGGCTGGCTCCTGAAAAGCTACGATAGGCAGGATGGTTACCAGACCAGAGGTGGCACCAGTGCAAAGTTGGGCTGATTTGATAGTATCAAGCGGCTCCTGCAATCTGCCATCAAAAAGTTGGCAGGCGAGTTTTGTTTTCCAGGGAAATGTGCCGTTGATTTTGTTTGGTGGCCTGTGGCTGAGAGTGGCCGGCTGGCTCCTTAGAATCCACGATACGCAGGATGGTTCCCAGACCAGAGGTGGCACCGGTTCCAAGTCGGGCTTGTTTGATAGTACCAAGTGGCTCCTGCAATCTGCCATCCAGAAGCCGGGCAGCTTACTTTTGTTTGCAAGGGAAACGGGCCGAGGTTTTTGTCTGGGGGCCTATGGCTGGGAGTGACTGGCTGGCTCCTGAAAAGCTACGATAGGCAGGATGGTTACCAGACTCATGGTGGCACCAGTGCCACGTTGGGCTGATTTGATAGTACCAAGCGGCTCCTGCAATCTGCCATCAAAAAGTTGACAGGCGAGTTTTGTTTTCCAGGGGAAACGCCGTTGTTTTTGTTTGGGGGCCTATGGCTGGGAGTGGCCGGCTGTCTAATTAGCATCCACGATACGCACGATGGTTCCCAGACCATGGTGGCACCAGTGCCAAGTCGGGCTAGTTTGATGGTGCAACGTGGCTCCTGCAATCTGCCATGAAAAAGTTGGCAGGCGAGTTTTGTTTTCCAGGGAAAAGTGCCGTTGTTTGTGTTTGGTGGACTGTGGCTGGGAGTGGCCGGCTGGCTCCTTAGAATCCACGATACGCAGGATGGTTCCCAGACCAGAGGTGGCACCAGTGCCAAGTTCGGCTAGTTTGATGGTGCAAAGTGGCTCCTGCAATCTGCCATCCAGAAGCGGGGTAGCTTACTTTTGTTTGCCAGGGAAACAGGCCGAGGTTTTTTCCGGGGGCCTATGGGTGGGACTGTCCGGCTGGCTCCTGAAAAGCTACGATAGGCAGGATGGTGACCAGACCGATGGTGGCACCAGTGCCAAGTTGGGCTGGTTTGATAGTACCAAGTGGATCCTGCAATCTGCCATCCAGAAGCGGGGCAGCTTACTTTTTTTTACCAAGGAAACAGGCCGTGGTTTGTGTCTGGGGGCCTATGGCTGGGAGTGACCGGCTCGGTCGTGAAAAGATACGATAGGCAGGATGGTTACCAGACTCATGGTGGCACCAGTGCCAAGTTGGGCTGATTTGATAGTACAAAGCCGCTCCTGCAATCTGCCATCAAGAAGTTGGCAGGCGAGTTTTGTTTTCCAGGGGAAAGCGCCGTTGTTTTTGTTTGGGGGCCTATGGCTGGGAGTGGCCGGCTGGCTAATTAGAATCCACGATACGCAGGATGGTTCCCAGACCAGAGGTGGCACCAGTGCCAAGTCGGGCTAGTTTGATGGTGCAAAGTGGCTCCTGCAATCTGCCATTAAAAAGTTGGCATGCCAGTTTTGTTTTCCAGGGAAAAGCGCCGTTGTTTTTGTTTGGGGGCCTGTGGCTGGGAGTGGCCAGCTGGCTCCTTAGAATCCACGATACGCAGGATGATTCCCAGACCAGAGGTGGCGCCAGTGCCAAGTCGGGCTGGTTTGATGGTGCAAAGTGGCTCCTGCAATCTGCCATCCTTAAGCGGGGTAGCATACTTTTGTTTGCCAGGGAAACCGGCAGTGCTTTGTGTCTGGGACCTATGGCTGGGAGTGACCGGCTGGCTCCTGAAAAGCTACGATAGGCAGGATGGTTACCAGAGCCAAGGTGGAACCAGTGCCAAGTTGGGCTGGTTTGATAGTACCAAGTCGTTCCTGCAATCTGCCATCAAAAAGTTGGCAGGCCAGTTTTGTTTTCCAGGGAAAAGCGCCGTTGTTTGTCTTTAGTGTCCTGTGGCTGGGAGTGGCCGGCTGGCTCCTTAGAATCCACGATACGCAGGATGGTTCCCAGACCAGTGGTGGCACCAGTGCCAAGTTGGGCTGGTTTGATACCACAAAGTGGCTCCTGCAATCTGCCATCCAGAAGCGGGGCAGCTTACTTTTGTTTGCCAAGGAAACGGGCCGTGGTTTGTGTCTGGGGGCCTATGGCTGGGAGTGACCGTCTCGGTCGTGAAAAGCTACGATAGGCAGCATGGTGACCAGACCCATGGTGGTACCAGTGCCACGTTGGGCTGGTTTGATAGTACCAAGCGGCTCCTGCAATCTGCCATCAAAAAGTTGGCAGGCGAGTTTTGTTTTCCAGGGAAAAGCGCCGTTGTTTTTGTTTGGGGGCCTGTGGCTGGGAGTGCCCGGCTGGCTCCTGAAAAGCTACGATAGGCAGGATGGCTACCAGACCCATGGTGGCAGCAGTGCCAAGTTGGGCTGGTTTGATAGTACCAAGTGGCTCCTGCAATCTGCCATCCAGAAGCGGGGCAGCTTACTTTTTTTTGCCAAGGCAACGGGCCGTGGTTTGTGTCTGGGGGCCTATGGCTGGGAGTGACCGGCTCGGTCGTGAAAAGCTACGATAAGCAGGATGGATACCAGACTCATGGTGACGCCAGTGCCACGTTGGGCTGATTTGATAGTACCAAGCGGCTCCTGCAATCTGCCATCAAAAAGTTGGCAGGCGAGTTTTGTTTTCCAGGGAAAAGCGCCGTTGTTTGTGTTTGGGGGCCTATGGCTGGGAGTGGCCGGCTGGCTAATTAGAATCCACGATACGCAGGATGGTTCCCAGACCGTGGTGGCACCAGTGCCAAGTCGGGCTAGTTTGATGGTGCAAAGTGGCTCCTGCAATCTGCCATGAAAAAGTTTGCAGGCGAGTTTTGTTTTCCAGGGAAAAGTGCCGTTGTTTGTGTTTGGTGGACTGTGGCTGGGAGTGGCCGGCTGGCTCCTTAGAATCCACGATAAGCAGGATGGTTCCCAGACCAGAGGTGGCACCAGTTCCAAGTCGGGCTGGTTTGATAGTACCAAGTGGCTCCTGCAATCTGCCATCCAGAAGCGGGGCAGCTTACTTTTGTTTGCCAGGGAAACGGGCCGAGGTTTGTGTCTGGGGGCCTATGGCTGGGAGTGACCGGCTGGCTCCTGAAAAGCTACGATAGGCAGGATGGTTACCAGACTCATGGTGGCACCAGTGCCAAGTTGGGCTGATTTCATAGTATCAAGCGTCTCCTGCAATCTGCCATCAAAAAGTTGGCAGGCGAGTTTTGTTTTCCAGGGAAAAGCGCCGTTGTTTGTGTTTGGGGGCCTATGGCTGGGAGTGGCCGGCTGGCTCCTTAGAATCCACGATACGCAGGATGGTTCCCAGACCAGAGGTGGCACCAGTGCCATGTCGGGCTAGTTTGATGGTGCAAAGTGGCTCCTGCAATCTGCCATCAAAAAGTTGGCAGGCGAGTTTTGTTTTCCAGGGAAAAGTGCCGTTGTTTGTGTTTGGTGGACTGTGGCTGGGAGTGGCCGGCTGGCTCGTTAGAATCCACGATACGCAGGATGGTTCCCAGACCAGAGGTGGCACCAGTTCCAAGTCGGGCTGGTTTGATAGTACCAAGTGGCTCCTGCAATCTGCCATCCAGAAGCGGGGCAGCTTACTTTTGTTTGCCAGGGAAACGGGCCGAGGTTTGTGTCTGGGGGCCTATGGCTGGGAGTGGCCGGCTGGCTCCTTAAAATCCTCGATACGCAGGATGGTGACCAGACCCAAGGTGGCACCAGTGCCAAGTTGTGCTGTTTTTGTAGTACCAAGTGCGTCCTGCAATTTGCCATCCAGAAGAGGGGCAATTGAGTTTTGTTTGCCAGAGAAAATGGCCGTGGTTTCTGTTTGAGGGCATATGGCTGAGAGTGGCCGGCTGACCCCTGAAAATCCACAAGAGGCAGGATGGTTCCCAGAGCCAAGGCGGCACCAGTGCCAAGTCGGGCTGGTTTGATAGTACTAAATAGGTCCTGTAATCTGCCATCCAGAAGCGGGGCAGCTTACTTTTGTTTGCAAGGGAAACGGGCCGAGGTTATTGTCTGGGGGCCTATGGCTGGGAGTGACCGGCTGGCTCCTGAAAAGCTACGATAGGCAGGATGGTTACCAGACCCATGGTCTGGTAACCAGTGCCACATTGGGCTGATTTGATAGTACCAAGCGGCGTCTGCAATCTGCCATCAAAAAGTTGGCAGGCGAGTTTTGTTTTCCAGGGGAAAGCGCCGTTGTTTGTGTTTGGGGGCCTATGGCTGGGAGTGGCCGGCTGGCTAATTAGAATCCACGATACGCAGGATGGTTCCCAGACCATGGTGGCACCAGTGCCGAGTCGGGCTAGTTTGATGGTGCAAAGTGGCTCCTGCAATCTGCCATGAAATAGTTGGCAGGCGAGTTTTGTTTTCCAGGGAAAAGTGCCGTTGTTTGTGTTTGGTGGACTGTGGCTGGGAGTGGCTGGCTGGCTCCTTAGAATCCACGATACGCAGGATGGTTCCCAGACCAGAGGTGGCACCAGTTCCAAGTCGGGCTGGTTTGATAGTACCAAGTGGCTCCTGCAATCTGCCATCCAGAAGCGGGGCAGCTTACTTTTGTTTGCCAGGGAAACGGGCCGAGGTTTGTGTCTGGGGGCCTATGGCTGGGAGTGACGGGCTGGGTCCTGAAAAGCTACGATAGGCCGCATGGTTCCCAGACCAGAGGTGGCGCCAGTGCCAAGTCGGGCTAGTTTGATGGTGCAAAGTGGCTCCTGCAATCTGACATGATAAAGTTGGCAGGCGAGTTTTGTTTTCCAGGGAAAAGTGCCGTTGTTTGTGTTTGGTGGACTGTGGCTGGGAGTGGCCGGCTGGCTCCTTAGAATCCACGATACGCAGCATGGTTCCCAGACCAGAGGTGGCACCAGTTCCAAATCCGGCTGGTTTGATAGTACCAAGTGGCTCCTGCAATCTGCCATCCAGAAGTGGGGCAGCTTACTTTTGTTTGCCAGGGAAACGGGCCGAGGTTTGTGTCTGGGGGCCTATGGCTGGGAGTGACCGGCTGGCTCCTGAAAAGCTACGATA
Source organism: Melospiza melodia melodia (assembly GCF_035770615.1). Classification (NCBI taxonomy): domain Eukaryota; kingdom Metazoa; phylum Chordata; class Aves; order Passeriformes; family Passerellidae; genus Melospiza; species Melospiza melodia. The sequence goes on along the minus strand of NW_026948806.1, from coordinate 564,645 downwards.
GGCAGGATGGTTACCAGACCCATGGTGGCACCAGTGCCAAGTTGGGCTGATTTGATAGTATCAAGCGGCTCCTGCAATCTGCCATCAAAAAGTTGGCAGGCGAGTTTTGTTTTCCAGGGAAAAGTGCCGTTGATTTTTTTTGGTGGCCTATGGCTGGGAGTGGCCGGCTGGCTCCTTAGAATCCACGATACGCAGGATGGTTCCCAGACCAGAGGTGGCACCAGTTCCAAGTCGGGCTGGTTTGATAGTACCAAGTGGCTCCTGCAATCTGCCATCCAGAAGCGGGGCAGCTTACTTTTGTTTGCAAGGGAAACGGGCCGAGGTTTGTGTCTGGGGGCCTATGGCTGGGAGTGACTGGCTGGCTCCTGAAAAGCTACGATAGGCAGGATGGTTACCAGACTCATGGTGGCACCAGTGCCACGTTGGGCTGATTTGATAGTACCAAGCGGCTCCTGCAATCTGCCATCAAAAAGTTGGCAGGCGAGTTTTGTTTTCCAGGGGAAGGCGCCGTTGTTTGTGTTTGGGGGCCTATGGCTGGGAGTGGCCGGCTGGCTAATTAGAATCCACGATACGCAGGATGGTTCCCAGACCAGAGGTGGCACCAGTTCCAAGTCGGGCTTGTTTGATAGTACCAAGTGACTCCTGCAATCTGCCATGAAAATGTTGGCAGGCGAGTTTTGTTTTCCAGGGAAAAGTGCCGTTGTTTGTGTTTGGTGGACTGTGGCTGGGAGTGGCCGGCTGGCTCGTTAGAATCCACGATACGCAGGATGGTTCCCAGACCAGAGGTGGCACCAGTGCCAAGTCGGGCTGGTTTGATAGTACCAAGTGGCTCCTGCAATCTGTCATCCAGAAGCGGGGCAGCTTACTTTTGTTTGCCAGGGAAACGGGCCGAGGTTTGTGTCTGGGGGCCTATGGCTGGGAGTGGCCGGCTGGCTCCTTAAAATGCTCGATAAGCAGGATGGTGGCCAGACGAAAGGTGGCACCAGTGCCAAGTTGTGCTGTTTTTGTAGTACCAAGTGCGTCCTGCAATTTGCCATCCAGAAGAGGGGCCGTTGAGTTTTGTTTGCCAGAGAAAAGGGCCGTGGTTTGTGTTTGAATGCATATGGCTGAGAGTGGCCGGCTGACCCCTGAAAATCCACAATAGGCAGGATGGTTACCAGACCCATGGTGGCACTAGTGCCAAGTTGGGCTGATTTGATAGTATCAAGCGGCTCCTGCAATCTGCCATCAAAAAGTTGGCAGGCGAGTTTTGTTTTCCAGGGAAAAGTGCCGTTGATTTTTTTCGGTGGCCTGTGGCTTGGAGTGGCCAGCTGTCTCCTTATAATCCACGATACGCAGGATGGTTCACAGACCAGAGGTGGCACCAGTGCCAAGTCGGGCTGGTTTGATGGTGCAAAGTGGCTCCTGCAATCTGCCATCCAGAAGCGGGGCAGCTGAGTTTTGTTTGCCAGAGAAAAGGGCCGTGGTTTTTTTTTGGGGGCATATGGCTGGGAGTGGCCGGCTGGCTCCTTAAAATGCTCGATACGCAGGATGGTGACCAGACCCAAGGTGGCACCAGTGCCAAGTTGTGCTGTTTTTGTAGTACCAAGTGCGTCCTGCAATTTGCCATCCAGAAGAGGGGCAGTTGAGTTTTGTTTGCCAGAGAAAAGGGCCGTGGTTTGTGTTTGAGGGCATATGGCTGAGAGTGGCCGGCTGACCCCTGAAAATCCACAATAGGCAGGATGGTTCCCAGAGCCAAGGTGGCACCAGTGCCAAGTCGGGCTGGTTTGATAGTACTAAATAGCTCCTGCAATCTGCCATCCAGAAGCGGGGCTGCTTACTTTTGTTTGCCAGGGAAACGGGCCGAGGTTTGTGTCTGGGGGCCTATGGCTGGGAGTGACCGGCTGGCTCCTGAAAAGCTACGATAGGCAGGATGGTTCCCAGACCAGAGGTGGCACCAGTGCCAAGTCGGGCTAGTTTGATGGTGAAAAGTGGCTCCTGCAATCTGCCATCAAAAAGTTGGCAGGCGAGTTTTGTTTTCCAGGGAAAAGTGCCTTTGATTTTGTTTGGTGGCCTGTGGCTGGGAGTGGCCGGCTGGCTCCTTGGAATCCACGATACGCAGGATGGTTCCCAGACCAGAGGTGGCACCAGTTCCAAGTCGGGCTAGTTTGATAGTACCAAGTGGCTTCTGCAATCTGCCATCCAGAAGCGGGACAGCTTACGTTTGTTTGCCAGGGAAACGGGCCGAGGTTTGTGTCTGGGGGCCTATGGCTGGGAGTGACTGGCTGGCTCCTGAAAAGCTACGATAGGCAGGATGGTTACCAGACTCATGGTGGCACCAGTGCCACGTTGGGCTGATTTGATAGTACCAAGCGGCTCCTGCAATCTGCCATCAAAAAGTTGGCAGGCGAGTTTTGTTTTCCAGGGAAAAGCGCCGTTGTTTGTGTTTGGGGGCCTATGGCTGGGAGTGGCCTGCTGGCTAATTAGAATCCACGATACGCAGGATGGGTCCCAGACCAGAGGTGGCACCAGTGCCATGTCGGGCTAGTTTGATGGTGCAAAGTGGCTCCTGCAATCTGCCTTGAAAAAGTTTGCAGGCGAGTTTTGTTTTCCAGGGAAAAGTGCCGTTGTTTGTGTTTGGTGGACTGTGGCTGGGAGTGGCCGGCTGGCTCCTTAGAATCCACGATACGCAGGATGGTTCCCAGACCAGAGGTGGCACCAGTTCCAAGTCGGGCTGGTTTGATAGTACCAAGTGGCTCCTGCAATCTGCCATCCAGACGTGGGGCAGCTTACTTTTGTTTGCCAGGGAAACGGGCCGAGGTTTGTGTCTGGGGGCCTATGGCTGGGAGTGACCGGCTGGCTCCTGAAAAGCTACGATAGGCAGGATGGTTACCAGAGCCAAGGTGGCACCAGTGCCAAGTTGGGCTGATTTGATAGTATCAAGCGGCTCCTGCAATCTGCCATCAAAAAGTTGGCAGGCGAGTTTTGTTTTCCAGGGAAAAGTGCCGTTGATTTTTTTTGGTGGCCTGTGGCTGGGAGTGGCCGGCTGGCTCCTTAGAATCCACGATACGCAGGATGGTTCCCAGACCAGAGGTGGCACCAGTTCCAAGTCGGGCTTGTTTGATAGTACCAAGTGACTCCTGCAATCTGCCATGAAAATGTTGGCAGGCGAGTTTTGTTTTCCAGGGAAAAGTGCCGTTGTTTGTGTTTGGTGGACTGTGGCTGGGAGTGGCCGGCTGGCTCGTTAGAATCCACGATACGCAGGATGGTTCCCAGACCAGAGGTGGCACCAGTTCCAAGTCGGGCTGGTTTGATAGTACCAAGTGGCTCCTGCAATCTGCCATCCAGAAGCGGGGCAGCTTACTTTTGTTTGCCAGGGAAACGGGCCGAGGTTTGTGTCTGGGGGCCTATGGCTGGGAGTGGCCGGCTGGCTCCTTAAAATGCTCGATAAGCAGGATGGTGGCCAGACGAAAGGTGGCACCAGTGCCAAGTTGTGCTGTTTTTGTAGTACCAAGTGCGTCCTGCAATTTGCCATCCAGAAGAGGGGCCGTTGAGTTTTGTTTGCCAGAGAAAAGGGCCGTGGTTTGTGTTTGAATGCATATGGCTGAGAGTGGCCGGCTGACCCCTGAAAATCCACAATAGGCAGGATGGTTCCCAGAGCCAAGGTGGCACCAGTGCCAAGTCGGGCTGGTTTGATAGTACTAAATAGCTCCTGCAATCTGCCATCCAGAAGCGGGGCAGCTTAATTTTGTTTGCCAGGGAAACGGGCCGAGGTTTGTGTCTGGGGGCCTATGGCTGGGAGTGACGGGCTGGGTCCTGAAAAGCTACGATAGGCCGCATGGTTCCCAGACCAGAGGTGGCGCCAGTGCCAAGTCGGGCTAGTTTGATGGTGCAAAGTGGCTCCTGCAATCTGACATGATAAAGTTGGCAGGCGAGTTTTGTTTTCCAGGGAAAAGTGCCGTTGTTTGTGTTTGGTGGACTGTGGCTGGGAGTGGCCGGCTGGCTCCGTAGAATCCACGATACGCAGCATGGTTCCCAGACCAGAGGTGGCACCAGTTCCAAATCCGGCTGGTTTGATAGTACCAAGTGGCTCCTGCAATCTGCCATCCAGAAGTGGGGCAGCTTACTTTTGTTTGCCAGGGAAACGGGCCGAGGTTTGTGTCTGGGGGCCTATGGCTGGGAGTGACCGGCTGGCTCCTGAAAAGCTACGATAGGCAGGATGGTTACCAGACCCATGGTGGCACCAGTGCCAAGTTGGGCTGATTTGATAGTATCAAGCGGCTCCTGCAATCTGCCATCAAAAAGTTGGCAGGCGAGTTTTGTTTTCCAGGGAAAAGTGCCGTTGATTTTTTTTGGTGGCCTGTGGCTGGGAGTGGCCGGCTGGCTCCTTAGAATCCACGATACGCAGGATGGTTCCCAGACCAGAGGTGGCACCAGTTCCAAGTCGGGCTGGTTTGATAGTACCAAGTGGCTCCTGCAATCTGCCATCCAGAAGCGGGGCAGCTTACTTTTGTTTGCAAGGGAAACGGGCCGAGGTTTGTGTCTGGGGGCCTATGGCTGGGAGTGACTGGCTGGCTCCTGAAAAGCTACGATAGGCAGGATGGTTACCAGACTCATGGTGGCACCAGTGCCACGTTGGGCTGATTTGATAGTACCAAGCGGCTCCTGCAATCTGCCATCAAAAAGTTGGCAGGCGAGTTTTGTTTTCCAGGGGAAGGCGCCGTTGTTTGTGTTTGGGGGCCTATGGCTGGGAGTGGCCGGCTGGCTAATTAGAATCCACGATACGCAGGATGGTTCCCAGACCAGAGGTGGCACCAGTTCCAAGTCGGGCTTGTTTGATAGTACCAAGTGACTCCTGCAATCTGCCATGAAAATGTTGGCAGGCGAGTTTTGTTTTCCAGGGAAAAGTGCCGTTGTTTGTGTTTGGTGGACTGTGGCTGGGAGTGGCCGGCTGGCTCGTTAGAATCCACGATACGCAGGATGGTTCCCAGACCAGAGGTGGCACCAGTGCCAAGTCGGGCTGGTTTGATAGTACCAAGTGGCTCCTGCAATCTGTCATCCAGAAGCGGGGCAGCTTACTTTTGTTTGCCAGGGAAACGGGCCGAGGTTTGTGTCTGGGGGCCTATGGCTGGGAGTGGCCGGCTGGCTCCTTAAAATGCTCGATAAGCAGGATGGTGGCCAGACGAAAGGTGGCACCAGTGCCAAGTTGTGCTGTTTTTGTAGTACCAAGTGCGTCCTGCAATTTGCCATCCAGAAGAGGGGCCGTTGAGTTTTGTTTGCCAGAGAAAAGGGCCGTGGTTTGTGTTTGAATGCATATGGCTGAGAGTGGCCGGCTGACCCCTGAAAATCCACAATAGGCAGGATGGTTACCAGACCCATGGTGGCACTAGTGCCAAGTTGGGCTGATTTGATAGTATCAAGCGGCTCCTGCAATCTGCCATCAAAAAGTTGGCAGGCGAGTTTTGTTTTCCAGGGAAAAGTGCCGTTGATTTTTTTCGGTGGCCTGTGGCTTGGAGTGGCCAGCTGTCTCCTTATAATCCACGATACGCAGGATGGTTCACAGACCAGAGGTGGCACCAGTGCCAAGTCGGGCTGGTTTGATGGTGCAAAGTGGCTCCTGCAATCTGCCATCCAGAAGCGGGGCAGCTGAGTTTTGTTTGCCAGAGAAAAGGGCCGTGGTTTTTTTTTGGGGGCATATGGCTGGGAGTGGCCGGCTGGCTCCTTAAAATGCTCGATACGCAGGATGGTGACCAGACCCAAGGTGGCACCAGTGCCAAGTTGTGCTGTTTTTGTAGTACCAAGTGCGTCCTGCAATTTGCCATCCAGAAGAGGGGCAGTTGAGTTTTGTTTGCCAGAGAAAAGGGCCGTGGTTTGTGTTTGAGGGCATATGGCTGAGAGTGGCCGGCTGACCCCTGAAAATCCACAATAGGCAGGATGGTTCCCAGAGCCAAGGTGGCACCAGTGCCAAGTCGGGCTGGTTTGATAGTACTAAATAGCTCCTGCAATCTGCCATCCAGAAGCGGGGCTGCTTACTTTTGTTTGCCAGGGAAACGGGCCGAGGTTTGTGTCTGGGGGCCTATGGCTGGGAGTGACCGGCTGGCTCCTGAAAAGCTACGATAGGCAGGATGGTTCCCAGACCAGAGGTGGCACCAGTGCCAAGTCGGGCTAGTTTGATGGTGAAAAGTGGCTCCTGCAATCTGCCATCAAAAAGTTGGCAGGCGAGTTTTGTTTTCCAGGGAAAAGTGCCTTTGATTTTGTTTGGTGGCCTGTGGCTGGGAGTGGCCGGCTGGCTCCTTGGAATCCACGATACGCAGGATGGTTCCCAGACCAGAGGTGGCACCAGTTCCAAGTCGGGCTAGTTTGATAGTACCAAGTGGCTTCTGCAATCTGCCATCCAGAAGCGGGACAGCTTACGTTTGTTTGCCAGGGAAACGGGCCGAGGTTTGTGTCTGGTGGCCTATGGCTGGGAGTGACTGGCTGGCTCCTGAAAAGCTACGATAGGCAGGATGGTTACCAGACTCATGGTGGCACCAGTGCCACGTTGGGCTGATTTGATAGTACCAAGCGGCTCCTGCAATCTGCCATCAAAAAGTTGGCAGGCGAGTTTTGTTTTCCAGGGAAAAGCGCCGTTGTTTGTGTTTGGGGGCCTATGGCTGGGAGTGGCCTGCTGGCTAATTAGAATCCACGATACGCAGGATGGGTCCCAGACCAGAGGTGGCACCAGTGCCATGTCGGGCTAGTTTGATGGTGCAAAGTGGCTCCTGCAATCTGCCTTGAAAAAGTTTGCAGGCGAGTTTTGTTTTCCAGGGAAAAGTGCCGTTGTTTGTGTTTGGTGGACTGTGGCTGGGAGTGGCCGGCTGGCTCCTTAGAATCCACGATACGCAGGATGGTTCCCAGACCAGAGGTGGCACCAGTTCCAAGTCGGGCTGGTTTGATAGTACCAAGTGGCTCCTGCAATCTGCCATCCAGAAGTGGGGCAGCTTACTTTTGTTTGCCAGGGAAACGGGCCGAGGTTTGTGTCTGGGGGCCTATGGCTGGGAGTGACCGGCTGGCTCCTGAAAAGCTACGATAGGCAGGATGGTTACCAGACCCATGGTGGCACCAGTGCCAAGTTGGGCTGATTTGATAGTATCAAGCGGCTCCTGCAATCTGCCATCAAAAAGTTGGCAGGCGAGTTTTGTTTTCCAGGGAAAAGTGCCGTTGATTTTTTTTGGTGGCCTGTGGCTGGGAGTGGCCGGCTGGCTCCTTAGAATCCACGATACGCAGGATGGTTCCCAGACCAGAGGTGGCACCAGTTCCAAGTCGGGCTTGTTTGATAGTACCAAGTGACTCCTGCAATCTGCCATGAAAATGTTGGCAGGCGAGTTTTGTTTTCCAGGGAAAAGTGCCGTTGTTTGTGTTTGGTGGACTGTGGCTGGGAGTGGCCGGCTGGCTCGTTAGAATCCACGATACGCAGGATGGTTCCCAGACCAGAGGTGGCACCAGTTCCAAGTCGGGCTGGTTTGATAGTACCAAGTGGCTCCTGCAATCTGCCATCCAGAAGCGGGGCAGCTTACTTTTGTTTGCCAGGGAAACGGGCCGAGGTTTGTGTCTGGGGGCCTATGGCTGGGAGTGGCCGGCTGGCTCCTTAAAATGCTCGATAAGCAGGATGGTGGCCAGACGAAAGGTGGCACCAGTGCCAAGTTGTGCTGTTTTTGTAGTACCAAGTGCGTCCTGCAATTTGCCATCCAGAAGAGGGGCCGTTGAGTTTTGTTTGCCAGAGAAAAGGGCCGTGGTTTGTGTTTGAATGCATATGGCTGAGAGTGGCCGGCTGACCCCTGAAAATCCACAATAGGCAGGATGGTTCCCAGAGCCAAGGTGGCACCAGTGCCAAGTCGGGCTGGTTTGATAGTACTAAATAGCTCCTGCAATCTGCCATCCAGAAGCGGGGCAGCTTAATTTTGTTTGCCAGGGAAACGGGCCGAGGTTTGTGTCTGGGGGCCTATGGCTGGGAGTGACGGGCTGGGTCCTGAAAAGCTACGATAGGCCGCATGGTTCCCAGACCAGAGGTGGCGCCAGTGCCAAGTCGGGCTAGTTTGATGGTGCAAAGTGGCTCCTGCAATCTGACATGATAAAGTTGGCAGGCGAGTTTTGTTTTCCAGGGAAAAGTGCCGTTGTTTGTGTTTGGTGGACTGTGGCTGGGAGTGGCCGGCTGGCTCCTTAGAATCCACGATACGCAGCATGGTTCCCAGACCAGAGGTGGCACCAGTTCCAAATCCGGCTGGTTTGATAGTACCAAGTGGCTCCTGCAATCTGCCATCCAGAAGTGGGGCAGCTTACTTTTGTTTGCCAGGGAAACGGGCCGAGGTTTGTGTCTGGGGGCCTATGGCTGGGAGTGACCGGCTGGCTCCTGAAAAGCTACGATAGGCAGGATGGTTACCAGACCCATGGTGGCACCAGTGCCAAGTTGGGCTGATTTGATAGTATCAAGCGGCTCCTGCAATCTGCCATCAAAAAGTTGGCAGGCGAGTTTTGTTTTCCAGGGAAAAGTGCCGTTGATTTTTTTTGGTGGCCTGTGGCTGGGAGTGGCCGGCTGGCTCCTTAGAATCCACGATACGCAGGATGGTTCCCAGACCAGAGGTGGCACCAGTTCCAAGTCGGGCTGGTTTGATAGTACCAAGTGGCTCCTGCAATCTGCCATCCAGAAGCGGGACCGCTTACTTTTGTTTGCAAGGGAAACGGGCCGAGGTTTGTGTCTGGGGGCCTATGGCTGGGAGTGACTGGCTGGCTCCTGAAAAGCTACGATAGGCAGGATGGTTACCAGACTCATGGTGGCACCAGTGCCACGTTGGGCTGATTTGATAGTACCAAGCGGCTCCTGCAATCTGCCATCAAAAAGTTGGCAGGCGAGTTTTGTTTTCCAGGGGAAGGCGCCGTTGTTTGTGTTTGGGGGCCTATGGCTGGGAGTGGCCGGCTGGCTAATTAGAATCCACGATACGCAGGATGGTTCCCAGACCAGAGGTGGCACCAGTTCCAAGTCGGGCTTGTTTGATAGTACCAAGTGACTCCTGCAATCTGCCATGAAAATGTTGGCAGGCGAGTTTTGTTTTCCAGGGAAAAGTGCCGTTGTTTGTGTTTGGTGGACTGTGGCTGGGAGTGGCCGGCTGGCTCGTTAGAATCCACGATACGCAGGATGGTTCCCAGACCAGAGGTGGCACCAGTGCCAAGTCGGGCTGGTTTGATAGTACCAAGTGGCTCCTGCAATCTGTCATCCAGAAGCGGGGCAGCTTACTTTTGTTTGCCAGGGAAACGGGCCGAGGTTTGTGTCTGGGGGCCTATGGCTGGGAGTGGCCGGCTGGCTCCTTAAAATGCTCGATAAGCAGGATGGTGGCCAGACGAAAGGTGGCACCAGTGCCAAGTTGTGCTGTTTTTGTAGTACCAAGTGCGTCCTGCAATTTGCCATCCAGAAGAGGGGCCGTTGAGTTTTGTTTGCCAGAGAAAAGGGCCGTGGTTTGTGTTTGAATGCATATGGCTGAGAGTGGCCGGCTGACCCCTGAAAATCCACAATAGGCAGGATGGTTCCCAGAGCCAAGGTGGCACCAGTGCCAAGTCGGGCTGGCTTGATAGTACTAAATAGCTCCTGCAATCTGCCATCCAGAAGCGGGGCAGCTTAATTTTGTTTGCCAGGGAAACGGGCCGAGGTTTGTGTCTGGGGGCCTATGGCTGGGAGTGACGGGCTGGGTCCTGAAAAGCTACGATAGGCCGCATGGTTCCCAGACCAGAGGTGGCGCCAGTGCCAAGTCGGGCTAGTTTGATGGTGCAAAGTGGCTCCTGCAATCTGACATGATAAAGTTGGCAGGCGAGTTTTGTTTTCCAGGGAAAAGTGCCGTTGTTTGTGTTTGGTGGACTGTGGCTGGGAGTGGCCGGCTGGCTCCTTAGAATCCACGATACGCAGCATGGTTCCCAGACCAGAGGTGGCACCAGTTCCAAATCCGGCTGGTTTGATAGTACCAAGTAGCTCCTGCAATCTGCCATCCAGAAGTGGGGCAGCTTACTTTTGTTTGCCAGGGAAACGGGCCGAGGTTTGTGTCTGGGGGCCTATGGCTGGGAGTGACCGGCTGGCTCCTGAAAAGCTACGATAGGCAGGATGGTTACCAGACCCATGGTGGCACCAGTGCCAAGTTGGGCTGATTTGATAGTATCAAGCGGCTCCTGCAATCTGCCATCAAAAAGTTGGCAGGCGAGTTTTGTTTTCCAGGGAAAAGTGCCGTTGATTTTTTTTGGTGGCCTGTGGCTGGGAGTGGCCGGCTGGCTCCTTAGAATCCACGATACGCAGGATGGTTCCCAGACCAGAGGTGGCACCAGTTCCAAGTCGGGCTGGTTTGATAGTACCAAGTGGCTCCTGCAATCTGCCATCCAGAAGCGGGGCAGCTTACTTTTGTTTGCAAGGGAATCGGGCCGAGGTTTTTGTCTGGGGGCCTATGGCTGGGAGTGACTGGCTGGCTCCTGAAAAGCTACGATAGGCAGGATGGTTACCAGACTCATGGTGGCACCAGTGCCACGTTGGGCTGATTTGATAGTACCAAGCGGCTCCTGCAATCTGCCATCAAAATGTTGGCAGGCGAGTTTTGTTTTCCAGGGGAAGGCGCCGTTGTTTGTGTTTGGGGGCCTATGGCTGGGAGTGGCCGGCTGGCTAATTAGAATCCACGATACGCAGGATGGTTCCCAGACCGTGGTGCCACCAGTGCCAAGTCGGGCTAGTTTGATGGTGCAAAGTGGCTCCTGCAATCTGCCATGAAAAAGTTAGCAGGCGAGTTTTGTTTTCCAGGGAAAAGTGCCGTTGATTTTGTTTGGTGGACTGCGGCTGGGAGTGGCCGGCTGGCTCCTTAGAATCCACGATACGCAGGATGTTTTCCAGACCAGAGGTGGCACCAGTTCCAAGTCGGGCTGGTTTGATAGTACCAAGTGGCTCCTGCAATCTGCCATCCAGAAGCGGGGAAGCTTACGTTTGTTTTCCAGGGAAACGGGCCGAGGTTTGTGTCTGGGGGCCTATGGCTGGGAGTGACCGGCTGGCTCCTGAAAAGCTACGATAGGCAGGATGGTTACCAGACCAGAGTTGGCACCAGTGCCAAGTTGGGCTGATTTGATAATATCAAGCGGCTCCTGCAATCTGCCATCAAAAAGTTGGCAGGTGAGTTTTATTTTCCAGGGAAAAGTGCCGTTGATTTTGTTTGGTGGCCTGTGGCTGGGAGTGGCCGGCTGGCTCCTTAGAATCCACGATACGCAGGATGGTTCCCAGACCAGAGGTGGCACCAGTTCCAAGTCGGGCTTGTTTGATAGTACCAAGTGGCTCCTGCAATCTGCCATCCAGAAGCCGGGCAGCTTACTTTTGTTTGCAAGGGAAACGGGCCGAGGTTTTTGTCTGGGCGCCTATGGCTGGGAGTGACCGGCTGGCTCCTGAAAAGCTACGATAGGCAGGATGGTGACCAGACCCATGGTGGCACCAGTGCCAAGTTGGGCTGGTTTGATAGTACCAAGTGGCTCCTGCAATCTGCCATCAAAAAGTTGGCAGGCGAGTTTTGTTTTCCAGGGAAAAGCGCCGTTGTTTGTGTTTGGGGGCCTATGGCTGGGAGTGGCCGGCTGTCTCCTTAGAATCCACGATACGCAGGATGGTTCCCAGACCAGAGGTGGCACCAGTGCCAAGTCGGGCTGGTTTGATGGTGAAAAGTGGCTCCTGCAATCTGCCATCAAAAAGTTGGCAGGCGAGTTTTGTTTTCCAGGGAAAAGCGCCGTTGTTTGTGTTTGGGGGCCTGTGGCTGGGAGTGGCCGGCTGGCTAATTAGAATCCACGATACGCAGGATGGTTCCCAGACCAGAGGTGGCACCAGTGCCAAGTTGGGCTAGTTTGATGGTGCAAAGTGGCTCCTGCAATCTGCCATTAAAAAGTTGGCATGCCAGTTTTGTTTTCCAGGGAAAAGTGCCGTTGTTTGTGTTTGGTGGACTGCGGCTGGGAGTGGCCGGCTGGCTCCTTAGAATCCACGATACGCAGGATGGTTCCCAGACCAGAGGTGGCACCAGTTCCAAGTCGGGCTGGTTTGATAGTACAAAGTTGCTCCTGCAATCTGCCATCCAGAAGCGGGGCAGCTTACTTTTGTTGTCCAGGGAAACGGGCCGAGGTTTTTGTCTGGGGGCCTATGGCTGGGAGTGACCGGCTGGCTCCTGAAAAGCTACGATAGGCAGGATGGTTACCAGACCAGAGGTGGCACCAGTGCAAAGTTGGGCTGATTTGATAGTATCAAGCGGCTCCTGCAATCTGCCATCAAAAAGTTGGCAGGCGAGTTTTGTTTTCCAGGGAAAAGTGCCGTTGATTTTGTTTGGTGGCCTGTGGCTGAGAGTGGCCGGCTGGCTCCTTAGAATCCACGATACGCAGGATGGTTCCCAGACCAGAGGTGGCACCGGTTCCAAGTCGGGCTTGTTTGATAGTACCAAGTGGCTCCTGCAATCTGCCATCCAGACGCGGGGCAGCTTACTTTTGTTTGCAAGGGAAACGGGCCGAGGTTTTTGTCTGGGGGCCTATGGCTGGGAGTGACTGGCTGGCTCCTGAAAAGCTACGATAGGCAGGATGGTTACCAGACTCATGGTGGCACCAGTGCCACGTTGGGCTGATTTGATAGTACCAAGCGGCTCCTGCAATCTGCCATCAAAAAGTTGACAGGCGAGTTTTGTTTTCCAGGGGAAACGCCGTTGTTTTTGTTTGGGGGCCTATGGCTGGGAGTGGCCGGCTGTCTAATTAGCATCCACGATACGCACGATGGTTCCCAGACCATGGTGGCACCAGTGCCAAGACGGGCTAGTTTGATGGTGCAACGTGGCTCCTGCAATCTGCCATGAAAAAGTTGGCAGGCGAGTTTTGTTTTCCAGGGAAAAGTGCCGTTGTTTGTGTTTGGTGGACTGTGGCTGGGAGTGGCCGGCTGGCTCCTTAGAATCCACGATACGCAGGATGGTTCCCAGACCAGAGGTGGCACCAGTGCCAAGTCGGGCTAGTTTGATGGTGCAAAGTGGCTCCTGCAATCTGCCATCCAGAAGCGGGGTAGCTTACTTTTGTTTGCCAGGGAAACAGGCCGAGGTTTTTTCCGGGGGCCTATGGGTGGGACTGTCCGGATGGCTCCTGAAAAGCTACGATAGGCAGGATGGTGACCAGACCGATGGTGGCACCAGTGCCAAGTTGGGCTGGTTTGATAGTACCAAGTGGCTCCTGCAATCTGCCATCCAGAAGCGGGGCAGCTTACTTTTTTTTACCAAGGAAACGGGCCGTGGTTTGTGTCTGGGGGCCTATGGCTGGGAGTGACCGGCTCGGTCGTGAAAAGATACGATAGGCAGGATGGTTACCAGACTCATGGTGGCACCAGTGCCACGTTGGGCTGATTTGATAGTACAAAGCCGCTCCTGCAATCTGCCATCAAAAAGTTGGCAGGCGAGTTTTATTTTCCAGGGGAAAGCGCCGTTGTTTGTGTTTGGGGGCCTATGGCTGGGAGTGGCCGGCTGGCTAATTAGAATCCACGATACGCAGGATGGTTCCCAGACCAGAGGTGGCACCAGTGCCAAGTCGGGCTAGTTTGATGGTGCAAAGTGGCTCCTGCAATCTGCCATTAAAAAGTTGGCATGCCAGTTTTGTTTTCCAGGGAAAAGCGCCATTGTTTTTGTTTGGGGGCCTGTGGTTGGGAGTGGCCAGCTGGCTCCTTAGAATCCACGATACGCAGGATGATTCCCAGACCAGAGGTGGCGCCAGTGCCAAGTCGGGCTGGTTTGATGGTGCAAAGTGGCTCCTGCAATCTGCCATCCTTAAGCGGGGTAGCATACTTTTGTTTGCCAGGGAAACCGGCAGTGCTTTGTGTCTCGGGCCTATGGCTGGGAGTGACCGGCTGGCTCCTGAAAAGCTACGATAGGCAGGATGGTTACCAGAGCCAAGGTGGAACCAGTGCCAAGTTGGGCTGGTTTGATAGTACCAAGTCGTTCCTGCAATCTGCCATCAAAAAGTTGGCAGGCCAGTTTTGTTTTCCAGGGAAAAGCGCCGTTGTTTTTCTTTAGTATCCTGTGGCTGGGAGTGGCCGGCTGGCTCCTTAGAATCCACGATACGCAGGATGGTTCCCAGACCAGTGGTGGCACCAGTGCCAAGTTGGGCTGGTTTGATACCACAAAGTGGCTCCTGCAATCTGCCATCCAGAAGCGGGGCAGCTTACTTTTGTTTGCCAAGGAAACGGGCCGTGGTTTGTGTCTGGGGGCCTATGGCTGGGAGTGACCGTCTCGGTCGTGAAAAGCTACGATAGGCAGCATGGTGACCAGACCCATGGTGGTACCAGTGCCACGTTGGGCTGGTTTGATAGTACCAAGCGGCTCCTGCAATCTGCCATCGAAAAGTTGGCAGGCGAGTTTTGTTTTCCAGGGAAAAGCGCCGTTGTTTTTGTTTGGGGGCCTGTGGCTGGGAGTGGCCGGCTGGCTCCTGAAAAGCTACGATAGGCAGGATGGCTACCAGACCCATGGTGGCAGCAGTGCCAAGTTGGGCTGGTTTGATAGTACCAAGTGGCTCCTGCAATCTGCCATCCAGAAGCGGGGCAGCTTACTTTTTTTTGCCAAGGAAACGGGCCGTGGTTTGTGTCTGGGGGCCTATGGCTGGGAGTGACCGGCTCGGTCGTGAAAAGCTACGATAAGCAGGATGGATACCAGACTCATGGTGACGCCAGTGCCACGTTGGGCTGATTTGATAGTACCAAGCGGCTCCTGCAATCTGCCATCAAAAAGTTGGCAGGCGAGTTTTGTTTTCCAGGGAAAAGCGCCGTTGTTTGTGTTTGGGGGCCTATGGCTGGGAGTGGCCGGCTGGCTAATTAGAATCCACGATACGCAGGATGGTTCCCAGACCGTGGTGGCACCAGTGCCAAGTCGGGCTAGTTTGATGGTGCAAAGTGGCTCCTGCAATCTGCCATGAAAAAGTTTGCAGGCGAGTTTTGTTTTCCAGGGAAAAGTGCCGTTGTTTGTGTTTGGTGGACTGTGGCTGGGAGTGGCCGGCTGGCTCCTTAGAATCCACGATAAGCAGGATGGTTCCCAGACCAGAGGTGGCACCAGTTCCAAGTCGGGCTGGTTTGATAGTACCAAGTGGCTCCTGCAATCTGCCATCCAGAAGCGGGGCAGCTTACTTTTGTTTGCCAGGGAAACGGGCCGAGGTTTGTGTCTGGGGGCCTATGGCTGGGAGTGACCGGCTGGCTCCTGAAAAGCTACGATAGGCAGGATGGTTACCAGACTCATGGTGGCACCAGTGCCAAGTTGGGCTGATTTCATAGTATCAAGCGTCTCCTGCAATCTGCCATCAAAAAGTTGGCAGGCGAGTTTTGTTTTCCAGGGAAAAGCGCCGTTGTTTGTGTTTGGGGGCCTATGGCTGGGAGTGGCCGGCTGGCTCCTTAGAATCCACGATACGCAGGATGGTTCCCAGACCAGAGGTGGCACCAGTGCCATGTCGGGCTAGTTTGATGGTGCAAAGTGGCTCCTGCAATCTGCCATCAAAAAGTTGGCAGGCGAGTTTTGTTTTCCAGGGAAAAGTGCCGTTGTTTGTGTTTGGTGGACTGTGGCTGGGAGTGGCCGGCTGGCTCGTTAGAATCCACGATACGCAGGATGGTTCCCAGACCAGAGGTGGCACCAGTTCCAAGTCGGGCTGGTTTGATAGTACCAAGTGGCTCCTGCAATCTGCCATCCAGAAGCGGGGCAGCTTACTTTTGTTTGCCAGGGAAACGGGCCGAGGTTTGTGTCTGGGGGCCTATGGCTGGGAGTGGCCGGCTGGCTCCTTAAAATCCTCGATACGCAGGATGTTGACCAGACCCAAGGTGGCACCAGTGCCAAGTTGTGCTGTTTTTGTAGTACCAAGTGCGTCCTGCAATTTGCCATCCAGAAGAGGGGCAATTGAGTTTTGTTTGCCAGAGAAAATGGCCGTGGTTTGTGTTTGAGGGCATATGGCTGAGAGTGGCCGGCTGACCCCTGAAAATCCACAAGAGGCAGGATGGTTCCCAGAGCCAAGGCGGCACCAGTGCCAAGTCGGGCTGGTTTGATAGTACTAAATAGGTCCTGTAATCTACCATCCAGAAGCGGGGCAGCTTACTTTTGTTTGCAAGGGAAACGGGCCGAGGTTATTGTCTGGGGGCCTATGGCTGGGAGTGACCGGCTGGCTCCTGAAAAGCTACGATAGGCAGGATGGTTACCAGACCCATGGTGGCACCAGTGCCAAGTTGGGCTGATTTGATAGTATCAAGCGGCTCCTGCAATCTGCCATCAAAAAGTTGGCAGGCGAGTTTTGTTTTCCAGGGGAAAGCGCCGTTGTTTGTGTTTGGGGGCCTATGGCTGGGAGTGGCCGGCTGGCTAATTAGAATCCACGATACGCAGGATGGTTCCCAGACCATGGTGGCACCAGTGCCGAGTCGGGCTAGTTTGATGGTGCAAAGTGGCTCCTGCAATCTGCCATGAAATAGTTGGCAGGCGAGTTTTGTTTTCCAGGGAAAAGTGCCGTTGTTTGTGTTTGGTGGACTGTGGCTGGGAGTGGCTGGCTGGCTCCTTAGAATCCACGATACGCAGGATGGTTCCCAGACCACAGGTGGCACCAGTTCCAAGTCGGGCTGGTTTGATAGTACCAAGTGGCTCCTGCAATCTGCCATCCAGAAGCAGGGCAGCTTACTTTTGTTTGCCAGGGAAACGGGCCGAGGTTTGTGTCTGGGGGCCTATGGCTGGGAGTGACTGGCTGGCTCCTGAAATGCTACGATAGGCAGGATGGTTACCAGACCCATGGTGGCACTAGTGCCAAGTTGGGCTGATTTGATAGTATCAAGCGGCTCCTGCAATCTGCCATCAAAAAGTTGGCAGGTGAGTTTTGTTTTCCAGGGAAAAGTGCCGTTGATTTTTTTCGGTGGCCTCTGGCTTGGAGTGGCCAGCTGTCTCCTTATAATCCACGATACGCAGGATGGTTCACAGACCAGAGGTGGCACCAGTGCCAAGTCGGGCTGGTTTGATGGTGCAAAGTGGCTCCTGCAATCTGCCATCCAGAAGCGGGGCAGCTGAGTTTTGTTTGCCAGAGAAAAGGGCCGTGGTTTTTTTTTGGGGGCATATGGCTGGGAGTGGCCGGCTGGCTCCTTAAAATGCTCGATACGCAGGATGGTGACCAGACCCAAGGTGGCACCAGTGCCAAGTTGTGCTGTTTTTGTAGTACCAAGTGCGTCCTGCAATTTGCCATCCAGAAGAGGGGCAGTTGAGTTTTGTTTGCCAGAGAAAAGGGCCGTGGTTTGTGTTTGAGGGCATATGGCTGAGAGTGGCCGGCTGACCCCTGAAAATCCACAATAGGCAGGATGGTTCCCAGAGCCAAGGTGGCACCAGTGCCAAGTCGGGCTGGTTTGATAGTACTAAATAGCTCCTGCAATCTGCCATCCAGAAGCGGGGCTGCTTACTTTTGTTTGCCAGGGAAAAGGGCCGAGGTTTGTGTCTGGGGGCCTATGGCTGGGAGTGACCGGCTGGCTCCTGAAAAGCTACGATAGGCAGGATGGTGACCAGACCAGAGGTGGCATCAGTGCCAAGTCGGGCTAGTTTGATGGTGAAAAGTGGCTCCTGCAATCTGCCATCAAAAAGTTGGCAGGCGAGTTTTGTTTTCCAGGGAAAAGTGCCTTTGATTTTGTTTGGTGGACTGTGGCTGGGAGTGGCCGGCTGGCTCCTTGGAATCCACGATACGCAGGATGGTTCCCAGACCAGAGGTGGCACCAGTTCCAAGTCGGGCTTGTTTGATAGTACCAAGTGGCTCCTGCAATCTGCCATCCAGAAGCGGGACAGCTTAGGTTTGTTTGCCAGGGAAACGGGCCGAGGTTTGTGTCTGGGGGCCTATGGCTGGGAGTGACTGGCTGGCTCCTGAAAAGCTACGATAGGCAGGATGGTTACCAGACTCATGGTGGCACCAGTGCCACGTTGGGCTGATTTGATAGTGCCAAGCGGCTCCTGCAATCTGCCATCAAAAAGTTGGCAGGCCAGTTTTTTTTTCCAGGGAAAAGCGCCGTTGTTTGTGTTTGGGGGCCTATGCCTGGGAGTGGCCGGCTGGCTAATTAGAATCCACTATACGCAGGATGGTTCCCAGACCAGAGGTGGCACCAGTGCCATGTCGGGCTAGTTTGATGGTGCAAAGTGGCTCCTGCAATCTGCCTTGAAAAAGTTTGCAGGCGAGTTTTGTTTTCCAGGGAAAAGTGCCGTTGTTTGTGTTTGGTGGACTGTGGCTGGGAGTGGCCGGCTGGCTCCTTAGAATCCACGATACGCAGGATGGTTCCCAGACCAGAGGTGGCACCAGTTCCAAGTCGGGCTGGTTTGATAGTACCAAGTGGCTCCTGCAATCTGCCATCCAGAAGTGGGGCAGCTTACTTTTGTTTGCCAGGGAAACGGGCCGAGGTTTGTGTCTGGGGGCCTATGGCTGGGAGTGACCGGCTGGCTCCTGAAAAGCTACGATAGGCAGGATGGTTACCAGACCCATGGTGGCACCAGTGCCAAGTTGGGCTGATTTGATAGTATCAAGCGGCTCCTGCAATCTGCCATCAAAAAGTTGGCAGGCGAGTTTTGTTTTCCAGGGAAAAGTGCCGTTGATTTTTTTTGGTGGCCTGTGGCTGGGAGTGGCCGGCTGGCTCCTTAGAATCCACGATACGCAGGATGGTTCCCAGACCAGAGGTGGCACCAGTTCCAAGTCGGGCTTGTTTGATAGTACCAAGTGACTCCTGCAATCTGCCATGAAAATGTTGGCAGGCGAGTTTTGTTTTCCAGGGAAAAGTGCCGTTGTTTGTGTTTGGTGGACTGCGGCTGGGAGTGGTCGGCTGGCTCGTTGGAATCCACGATACGCAGGATGGTTCCCAGACCAGAGGTGGCACCAGTTCCAAGTCGGGCTGGTTTGATAGTACCAAGTGGCTCCTGCAATCTGCCATCCAGAAGCGGGGCAGCTTACTTTTGTTTGCCAGGGAAACGGGCCGAGGTTTGTGTCTGGGGGCCTATGGCTGGGAGTGGCCGGCTGGCTCCTTAAAATGCTCGATAAGCAGGATGGTGGCCAGACGAAAGGTGGCACCAGTGCCAAGTTGTGCTGTTTTTGTAGTACCAAGTGCGTCCTGCAATTTGCCATCCAGAAGAGGGGCAGTTGAGTTTTGTTTGCCAGAGAAAAGGGCCGTGGTTTGTGTTTGAGGGCATATGGCTGAGAGTGGCCGGCTGACCCCTGAAAATCCACAATAGGCAGGATGGTTCCCAGAGCCAAGGTGGCACCAGTGCCAAGTCGGGCTGGTTTGATAGTACTAAATAGCTCCGGCAATCTGCCATCCAGAAGCGGGGCAGCTTAATTTTGTTTGCCAGGGAAACGGGCCGAGGTTTGTGTCTGGGGGCCTATGGCTGGGAGTGACGGGCTGGCTCCTGAAAAGCTACGATAGGCCGCATGGTTCCCAGACCAGAGGTGGCGACAGTGCCAAGTTGGGCTAGTTTGATGGTGCAAAGTGGCTCCTGCAATCTGACATGATAAAGTTGGCAGGCGAGTTTTGTTTTCCAGGGAAAAGTGCCGTTGTTTGTGTTTGGTGGACTGTGGCTGGGAGTGGCCGGCTGGCTCCTTAGAATCCACGATACGCAGCATGGTTCCCAGACCAGAGGTGGCACCAGTTCCAAGTCCGGCTGGTTTGATAGTACCAAGTGGCTCCTGCAATCTGCCATCCAGAAGTGGGGCAGCTTACTTTTGTTTGCCAGGGAAACGGGCCGAGGTTTGTGTCTGGGGGCCTATGGCTGGGAGTGACCGGCTGGCTCCTGAAAAGCTACGATAGGCAGGATGGTTACCAGACCCATGGTGGCACCAGTGCCAAGTTGGGCTGATTTGATAGTATCAAGCGGCTATTGCAATCTGCCATCAAAAAGTTGGCAGGCGAGTTTTGTTTTCCAGGGAAAAGTGCCGTTGATTTTTTTTGGTGGCCTGTGGCTGGGAGTGGCCGGCTGGCTCCTTAGAATCCACGATACGCAGGATGGTTCCCAGACCAGAGGTGGCACCAGTTCCAAGTCGGGCTGGTTTGATAGTACCAAGTGGCTCCTGCAATCTGCCATCCAGAAGCGGGGCAGCTTACTTTTGTTTGCAAGGGAAACGGGCCGAGGTTTTTGTCTGGGGGCCTATGGCTGGGAGTGACTGGCTGGCTCCTGAAAAGCTACGATAGGCAGGATGGTTACCAGACTCATGGTGGCACCAGTGCCACGTTGGGCTGATTTGATAGTACCAAGCGGCTCCTGCAATCTGCCATCAAAAAGTTGGCAGGCGAGTTTTGTTTTCCAGGGGAAGGCGCCGTTGTTTGTGTTTGGGGGCCTATGGCTGGGAGTGGCCGGCTGGCTAATTAGAATCCACGATACGCAGGATGGTTCCCAGACCGTGGTGGCACCAGTGCCAAGTCGGGCTAGTTTGATGGTGCAAAGTGGCTCCTGCAATCTGCCATGAAAAAGTTAGCAGGCGAGTTTTGTTTTCCAGGGAAAAGTGCCGTTGTTTGTGTTTGGTGGACTGTGGCTGGGAGTGGCCGGCTGGCTCCTTAGAATCCACGATACGCAGCATGCTTTCCAGACCAGAGGTGGCACCAGTTCCAAGTCGGGCTGGTTTGATAGTACAAAATGGCTCCTGCAATCTGCCATCCAGAAGCGGGGAAGCTTACGTTTTTTTGCCAGGGAAACGGGCCGAGGTTTGTGTCTGGGGGCCTATGGCTGGGAGTGACCGGCTGGCTCCTGAAAAGCTACGATAGGCAGGATGGTTACCAGACCAGAGTTGGCACCAGTGCCAAGTTGGGCTGATTTGATAGTACCAAGCGGCTCCTGCAATCTGCCATCAAAAAGTTGGCAGGTGAGTTTTATTTTCCAGGGAAAAGTGCCGTTGATTTTGTTTGGTGGCCTGTGGCTGGGAGTGGCCGGCTGGCTCCTTAGAATCCACGATACGCAGGATGGTTCCCAGACCAGAGGTGGCACCAGTTCCAAGTCGGGCTTGTTTGATAGTACCAAGTGGCTCCTGCAATCTGCCATCCAGAAGCCGGGCAGCTTACTTTTGTTTGCAAGGGAAACGGGCCGAGGATTTTGTCTGGGGGCCTATGGCTGGGAGTGACTGGCTGGCTCCTGAAAAGCTACGATAGGCAGGATGGTGACCAGACCCATGGTGGCACCAGTGCCAAGTTGGGCTGGTTTGATAGTACCAAGTGGCTCCTGCAATCTGCCATCAAAATGTTGACAGGCGAGTTTTGTTTTCCAGGGAAAAGCGCCGTTGTTTGTGTTTGGGGGCCTGTGGCTGGGAGTGGCCAGCTGTCTCCTTAGAATCCACGATACGCAGGATGGTTCCCAGACCAGAGGTGGCACCAGTGCCAAGTCGGGCTGGTTTGATGGTGAAAAGTGGCTCCTGCAATCTGCCATCAAAAAGTTCGCAGGCGAGTTTTGTTTTCCAGGGAAAAGCGCCGTTGTTTGTGTTTGGGGTCCTGTGGCTGGGAGTGGCCGG
Source organism: Melospiza melodia melodia (assembly GCF_035770615.1). Lineage (NCBI taxonomy): Eukaryota > Metazoa > Chordata > Aves > Passeriformes > Passerellidae > Melospiza > Melospiza melodia. The sequence goes on along the minus strand of NW_026948806.1, from coordinate 543,150 downwards.
CTGGCTAATTAGAATCCACGATACGCAGGATGGTTCCCTGACCAGAGGTGGCACCAGTGCCAAGTTGGGCTAGTTTGATGGTGCAAAGTGGCTCCTGCAATCTGCCATTAAAAAGTTGGCATGCCAGTTTTGTTTTCCAGGGAAAAGTGCCGTTGTTTGTGTTTGGTGGACTGCGGCTGGGAGTGTCCGGCTGGCTCCTTAGAATCCACGATACACAGGGTGGTTTCCAGACCAGAGGTGGCACCAGTTCCAAGTCGGGCAGGTTTGATAGTACCAAGTTGCTCCTGCAATCTGCCTTCCAGAAGCGGGGCACCTTACTTTTGTTTGCCAGGGAAACGGGCCGAGGTTTGTGTCTGGGGATCTATGGCTGGGAGTGACCGGCTGGCTCCTGAAAAGCTACGATAGGCAGGATGGTTACCAGACCAGAGGTGGCACCAGTGCAAAGTTGGGCTGATTTGATAGTATCAAGCGGCTACTGCAATCTGCCATCAAAAAGTTGGCAGGCGAGTTTTGTTTTCCAGGGAAATGTGCCGTTGATTTTGTTTGGTGGCCTGTGGCTGGGAGTGGCCGGCTGGCTCCTTAGAATCCACGATACGCAGGATGGTTCCCAGACCAGAGGTGGCACCGGTTCCAAGTCGGGCTTGTTTGATAGTACCAAGTGGCTCCTGCAATCTGCCATCCAGAAGCCGGGCAGCTTACTTTTGTTTGCCAGGGAAACAGGCCGAGGTTTTTTCCGGGGGCCTATGGGTGGGACTGTCCGGATGGCTCCTGAAAAGCTACGATAGGCAGGATGGTGACCAGACCGATGGTGGCACCAGTGCCAAGTTGGGCTGGTTTGATAGTACCAAGTGGCTCCTGCAATCTGCCATCCAGAAGCGGGACAGCTTACTTTTTTTTGCCAAGGAAACGGGCCGTGGTTTGTGTCTGGGGGCCTATGGCTGGGAGTGACCGGCTCGGTCGTGAAAAGATACGATAGGCAGGATGGTTACCAGACTCATGGTGGCACCAGTGCCACGTTGGGCTGATTTGATAGTACCAAGCCGCTCCTGCAATCTGCCATCAAAAAGTTGGCAGGCGAGTTTTGTTTTCCAGGGGAAAGCGCCGTTGTTTGTGTTTGGGGGCCTATGGCTGGGAGTGGCCGGCTGGCTAATTAGAATCCACGATACGCAGGATGGTTCCCAGACAAGAGGTGGCACCAGTGCCAAGTCGGGCTAGTTTGATGGTGCAAAGTGGCTCCTGCAATCTGCCATTAAAAAGTTGGCATGCCAGTTTTGTTTTCCAGGGAAAAGCGCCGTTGTTTTTGTTTGGGGGCCTGTGGCTGGGAGTGGCCAGCTGGCTCCTTAGAATCCACGATACGCAGGATGATTCCCAGACCAGAGGTGGCACCAGTTCCAAGTCGGGCTGGTTTGATAGTATCAAGTGGCTCCTGCAATCTGCCATCCAGAAGCGGGGAAGCTTACTTTTGTTTCCAGGGAAACGGGCCGAGGTTTGTGTCTGGGGGCCTATGGCTGGGAGTGACCGGCTGGCTCCTGAAAAGCTACGATAGGCAGGATGGTTACCAGACTCATGGTGGCACCAGTGCCAAGTTGGGCTGATTTGATAGTATCAAGCGGCTCCTCCAAACTGCCATCAAATTTGGAAGGCGAGTTTTGTTTTCCCGGGATAAGCGCCGTTGTTTGTGTTTGGGGGCCTGTGGCTGGGAGTGGCCGGCTGGCTAATTAGAATCCACGATACGCAGGATGGTTCCCAGACCAGAGGTGGCACCAGTGCCAAGTCGGGCTGGTTTGATGGTGCAAAGTGGCTCCTGCAATCTGCCATCCTGAAGCGGGGTAGCATACTTTTGTTTGCCAGGGAAACCGGCAGTGCTTTGTGTCTGGGGCCTATGGGTGGGAGTGACCGGCTGGCTCCTGAAAAGCTACGATAGGCAGGATGGTGACCAGACCCATGATGGCACCAGTGCCAAGTTGGGCTGGTTTGATAGTACCAAGCGGCTCCTGCAATCTGCCATCAAAAAGTTGGCAGGCGAGTTTTGTTTTCCAGGGAAAAGCGCCGTTGTGTTTATTTAGGGGCCTGTGGCTGGGAGTGGCCGGCTGGCTCCTTAGAATCCACGATACGCAGGATGATTCCCAGACCAGAGGTGGCACCAGTGCCAAGTTGGGCTGGTTTGATACCACAAAGTGGCTCCTGCAATCTGCCATCCAGAAGCGGGGTAGCTTACTTTTTTTTGCCAAGGAAACGGGCCGAGGTTTGTGTCTGGGGGCCTATGGCTGGGAGTGACCGGCTCGGTCGTGAAAAGCTACGATAGGCAGGATGGTTACCAGACCCATGGTGGCACCAGTGCCAAGTTGGGCTGGTTTGATAGTACCAAGTGGCTCCTGCAATCTGCCATCTAAAAGCGGGGCAGCTGAGTTTTGCTTGCCAGTGAAAAGGGCTGTGGTATAAGTTTGGGTCCTGTGGCTGGCAGTGGCCGGCTGGCTCCTGAAATTCCATGATACGCAGCATGGTTCCCAGACCCAAGGTGGCACCAGTGCCAAGTAGGGCTGGTTTGACCGAGTCAAGCGCCTCCTGCAATCTCCCATCCAGAACTGGGGCAGCTGAGTTTTTTTGCCTGTGAATCGGGCCGTTGTTTTTGATTGGGGTCTGTGGCCGAGAGTGGTCGGCTGGCTCCTGACAATCCACAATACGCAGGATGGTTCACAGACCCAAGGTGGCACCAATGCCAAGTCGGGCTGGTTTGATAGTACCAAGTGGCTCCTGCAATCTGCCATCCAGAAGCGGGGCAGCGGATTTTTGTTTGCCAGAGAAAAGGGCCATGGTTTGTTTTTGGGGGCATATGGCTGGGAGTGGCCGGCTGGCTCCTTAAAATCCTCGATACGCAGGATGGTGACCAGACCCAAGGTGGCACCAATGCCAAGTGGGGCTGTTTTTGTAGTACAAAGTGAGTCCTGCAATTTGCCATCCAGAAGAGGGGCAGTTGAGTTTTGTTTGCCAGAGAAAAGGGCCGTGGTTTGTGTTTGAGGGCATATGGCTGAGAGTGGCCGGCTAACCCCTGAAAATCCACAATAGGCAGGATGGTTACCAGACCCATGGTGGCACCAGTGCCAAGTTGGGCTGGTTTGATACTACCAAGTGGCTCCTGCAATCTGCCATCAAAAAGTTGGCAGGCGAGTTTTGTTTTCCAGGGAAAAGTGCCGTTGATTTTGTTTGGTGGCCTGTGGCTGGGAGTGGCCGGCTGGCTCCTTAGAATCCACGATACGCAGGATGGTTCCCAGACCAGAGGTGGCACCAGTTCCAAGTCGGGCTTGTTTGATAGTACCAAGTGGCTCCTGCAATCTGCCATCCAGGAGCGGGGCATCTTACTTTTGTTTGATGGGGAAACGGGCCGAGGTTTTTGTCTGCGGGCCTATGGCTGGGAGTGACTGGCTGGCTCCTGAAAAGCTACGATAGGCAGGATGGTTACCAGACTCATGGTGGCACCAGTGCCACGTTGGGCTGATTTGATAGTACCAAGCGGCTCCTGCAATCTGCCATCAAAAAGTTGGCAGGCGAGTTTTGTTTTCCAGGGGAAAGCGCCGTTGTTTGTGTTTGGGGGCTTGTGGCTGGGAGTGGCCGGCTGGCTAATTAGAATCCACGATACGCAGGATGGTTCCCAGACCATGGTGGCACCAGTGCCAAGTCGGGCTAGTTTTAATGGTGCAAAGTGGCTCCTGCAATCTGCCATGAAAATGTTGGCAGGCGAGTTTTGTTTTCCAGGGAAAAGTGCCGTTGTTTGTGTTTGGTGGACTGTGGCTGGGAGTGGCCGGCTGGCTCCTTAGAATCCACGATACGCAGGATGGTTCCCAGACCAGAGGTGGCACCAGTTCCAAGTCGGGCTGGTTTGATAGTACCAAGTGGCTCCTGCAATCTGCCATCCAGAAGCGGGGCAGCTTACTTTTGTTTGCCAGGGAAACGGGCCGAGGTTTGTATCTAGGGGCCTATGGCTGGGAGAGACCGGCTGGCTCCTGAAAAGCTACGAGAGGCAGGATGGTGACCAGACCCATGGTGGCACCAGTGCCAAGTTGGGCTGATTTGATAGTACCAAGCGGCTCCTGCAATCTGCCATCAAAATGTTGGCAGGCGAGTTTTGTTTTCCAGGGAAAAGCGCCGTTGTTTGTGTTTGGGGGCTTGTGGGTGGGTGTGGCCGGCTGGCTCCTTAGAATCCACGAGACGCAGGATGGTTCCCAGACCAGAGGTGGCACCAGTGCCAAGTCGGGCTAGTTTGAGGGTGCAAAGTGGCTCCTGCAATCTGCCATCAAAAAGTTGGCAGGCGAGTTTTGTTTTCCAGGGAAAAGTGCCGTTGTTTGTGTTTGGTGGACTGTGGCTGGGAGTGGCCGGCTGGCTCCTTAGAATCCACGATACGCCGGATGGTTCCCAGACCAGAGGTGGCACCAGTTCCAAGTCGGGCTGGTTTGATAGTACCAAGTGGCTCCTGCAATCTGCCATCCAGAAGCGGGGCAGCTTACTTTTGTTTGCCAGGGAAACGGGCCGAGGTTTGTGTCTGGGGGCCTATGGCTGGGAGTGACCGGCTGGCTCCTGAAAAGCTACGATAGGCAGGATGGTTACCAGACCCATGGTGGCACCAGTGCCAAGTTGGGCTGATTTGATAGTACCAAGCGGCTCCTGCAATCTGCCATCAAAAAGTTGGCAGGCGAGTTTTGTTTTCCAGGGAAAAGCGCCGTTGTTTGTGTTTGGGGGCTTGTGGCTGGGAGTGGCCGGCTGGCTCCTTAGAATCCACGATACGCAGGATGGTTCCCAGACCAGAGGTGGCACCAGTGCCATGTTGGGCTAGTTTGATGGTGCAAAGTGGCTCCTGCAATCTGCCATCCAGAAGCGGGGTAGCTTACTTTTGTTTGCCAGGGAAACGGGCCGTGGTTTGTGTCTGGGGGCCTATGGCTGGGAGTGACCGGCTGGCTCCTGTAAAGCTACGATAGGCAGGATGGTGACCAGACCCATGGTGACACCAGTGCCAAGTTGGGCTGGTTTGATAGTACCAAGTGGCTCCTGCAATCTGCCATCAAAAAGTTGGCAGGCGAGTTTTGTTTTCCAGGGAAAAGCGCCGTTGTTTGTGTTTGGGGGCCTGTGGCTGGGAGTGGCCGGATGGCTCCTTAGAATCCAAGATACACAGGATGGTTCCCAGACCAGAGGTGGCACAAGTGCCAAGTCGGGTTGGTTTGATGGTGCAAAGTGGCTCCTGCAATCTGCCATCAAAATGTTGGCAGGCGAGTTTTGTTTTCCAGGGAAAAGCGCCGTTGTTTGTGTTTGGGGGCCTGTGGCTGGGAGTGGCCAGCTGGCTCCTTATAATCCACGATACGCAGGATGGTTCCCAGACCAGAGGTGGCACCAGTGCCAAGTCGGGCTGGTTTGATGGTGCAAAGTGGTTCCTGCAATCTGCCATCCAGAAGTGGGGCAGCTGAGTTTTGTTTTCCAGGGAAAAGGGCCGTGGTTTTTTTTGGGGGGCCTATGGCTGGGAGTGGCCGGCTGGCTCCTTAAAATGCTCGATACGCAGGATGGTGACCAGACCCATGGTGGCACCAGTGCCAAGTTGTGCTGTTTTTGTAGTACCATGTGCGTCCTGCAATTTGCCATCCAGAAGAGGGGCAGTTGAGTTTTGTTTGCCAGAGGAAAGGGCCGTGGTTTGTGTTTGAGGGCATATGGCTGAGAGTGGCCGGCTGACCCCTGATAATCCACAATAGGCAGGATGGTTCCCAGAGCCAAGGTGGCACCAGTGCCAAGTCGGGCTGGTTTGATAGTACTAAATAGCTCCTGCAATCTGCCATCCAGAAGCGAGGCAGCTTAATTTTGTTTGCCAGGGAAACGGGCCGAGGTTTGTGTCTGGGGGCCTATGGCTGGGAGTGACCGGCTGGCTCCTGAAAAGCTACGATAGGCAGGATGGTTCCCAGACCAGAGGTGGCACCAGTGCCAAGTCGGGCTAGTTTGATGGTGAAAAGTGGCTCCTGCAATCTGCCATCAAAAAGTTGGCAGGCGAGTTTTGTTTTCCAGGTAAAAGTGCCGTTGATTTTTTTTGGTGGCCTGTGGCTGGGAGTGGCCGGCTGGCTCCTTAGAATACACGATACGCAGGATGGTTCCCAGACCAGAGGTGGCACCAGTTTCAAGTCGGGCTTGTTTAATAGTATCAAGTGGCTCCTGCAATCTGCCATCCAGAAGCGGGGCAGCTTACTTTTGTTTGCCAGGGAAACGGGCCGAGGTTTGTGTCTGGGGGCCTAAGGCTGGGATTGACTGGCTGGCTCCTGAAAAGCTACGATAGGCAGGATGGTTACCAGACTCACGGTGGCACCAGTGCCACGTTGGGCTGATTTGATAGTACCAAGCGGCTCCTGCAATCTGCCATCAAAAAGTTGGCAGGCGAGTTTTGTTTTCCAGGGAAAAGCGCCGTTGTTTCTGTTTGGGGGACTATGGCTGGGAGTGGCCGGCTGGCTAATTAGAATCCACGATACGCAGGATGGTTCCCAGACCAGAGGTGGCACCAGTGCCAAGTCGGGCTAGTTTGATGGTGCAAAGTGGCTCCTGCAATATGCCATGAAAAAGTTTGCAGGCGAGTTTTGTTTTCCAGGGAAAAGTGCCGTTGTTTGTGTTTGGTGGACTGTGGCTGGGAGTGGCCGGCTGGCTCCTTAGAATCCACGATACGCAGGATGGTTCCCAGACCAGAGGTGGCACCAGTTCCAAGTCGGGCTGGTTTGATAGTACCAAGTGGCTCCTGCAATCTGCCATCCAGAAGCGGGGCAGCTTACTTTTGTTTGCCAGGGAAACGGGCCGAGGTTTGTGTCTGGGGGCCTATGGCTGGGAGTGACCGGCTGGCTCCTGAAAAGCTACGATAGGCAGGATGGTTACCAGACCCATGGTGGCACCAGTGCCACGTTGGGCTGATTTGATAGTACCAAGCGGCTCCTGCAATCTGCCATCAAAAAGTTGGCAGGCGAGTTTTGTTTTCCAGGGAAAAGCGCCGTTGTTTGTGTTTGGGGGCTTGTGGCTGGGAGTGGCCGGCTGGCTCCTTAGAATCCACGATACGCAGGATGGTTCCCAGACCATGGTGGCACCAGTGCCAAGTTGGGCTAGTTTGATGGTGCAAAGTGGCTCCTGCAATCTGCCATCCAGAAGCGGGGTAGCTTACTTTTGTTAGCCAGGGAAACGGGCCGTGGTTTGTGTCTGGGGGCCTATGGGTGGGACTTACCGGCTGGCTCCTGAAAAGCTACGATAGGCAGGATTGTGACCAGACCCATGGTGGCACCAGGGCCAAGTTGGGCTGGTTTGATAGTACCAAGTGGCTCCTGCAATCTGCCATCAAAAAGTTGGCAGGCGAGTTTTGTTTTCCAGGGAAAAGCGCCTTTGTTTGTGTTTGGGGGCCTGTGGCTGGGAGTGGCCAGCTGGCTCCTTATAATCCACGATACGCAGGATGGTTCCCAGACCAGAGGTGGCACCAGTGCCAAGTCGGGCTGGTTTGATGGTGCAAAGTGGCTCCTGCAATCTGCCATCCAGAAGCGGGGCAGCTGAGTTTTGTTTGCCAGAGAAAAGGGCCGTGGTTTTTTTGGGGGGGCCTATGGCTGGGAGTGGCCGGCTGGCTCCTTAAAATGCTCGATACGCAGGATGGTGACCAGACCCATGGTGGCACCAGTGCCAAGTTGTGCTGTTTTTGTAGTACCATGTGCGTCCTGCAATTTGCAATCCAGAAGAGGGGCAGTTGAGTTTTGTTTGCCAGAGAAAAGGGCCGTGGTTTGTGTTTGAGGGCATATGGCTGAGAGTGGCCGGCTGACCCCTGAAAATCCACAATAGGCAGGATGGTTCCCAGAGCCAAGGTGGCACCAGTGCCAAGTCGGGCTGGTTTGATAGTACTAAAGAGCTCCTGCAATCTGCCATCCAGAAGCGAGGCAGCTTAAGTTTGTTTGCCAGGGAAAAGGGCCGAGGTTTGTGTCTGGGGGCCTATGGCTGGGAGTGACCGGCTGGCTCCTGAAAAGCTACGATAGGCAGGATGGTTCCCAGACCAGAGGTGGCACCAGTGCCAAGTCGGGCTAGTTTGATGGTGAAAAGTGGCTCCTGCAATCTGCCATCAAAAAGTTGGCAGGCGAGTTTTCTTTTCCAGGGAAAAGTGCCGTTGATTTTGTTTGGTGGCCTGTGGCTGGGAGTGGCCGGCTGGCTCCTTAGAATCCACGATACGCAGGATGGTTCCCAGACCAGAGGTGGCACCAGTTCCAAGTCGGGCTTGTTTGATAGTACCAAGTGGCTCCTGCAATCTGCCATCCAGAAGCGGGGCAGCTTACTTTTGTTTGCCAGGGAAACGGGCCGAGGTTTGTGTCTGGAGGCCTATGCCTGGGAGTGACCGGCTGGCTCCTGAAAAGCTACGATAGGCAGGATGGTTACCAGACTCATGGTGGCACCAGTGCCACGTTGGGCTGATTTGATAGTAACAAGCGGCTTATGCAATATGCCATCAAAAAGTTGGCAGGCGAGTTTTGTTTTCCAGGGAAAAGTGCCGTTGTTTGTGTTTGGTGGACTGTGGTTTGGAGTGGCCGGCTGGCTCCTTAGAATCCACGATACGCAGGATGGTTCCCAGACCAGAGGTGGCACCAGTGCCAAGTCGGGGTGGTTTGATAGTACCAAGTGGCTCCTGCAATCTGCCATCCAGAAGCGGGGCAGCTTACTTTTGTTTGCCAGGGAAACGGGCCGAGGTTTGTGTCTGGGGGCCTATGGCTGGGAGTGACGGGCTGGGTCCTGAAAAGCTACGATAGGCAGGATGGTTACCAGACCCATGGTGGCACCAGTGCAAAGTTGGGCTGGTTTGATAGTACCAAGCGGCTCCTGCAATCCGCCATCAAAAAGTTGGCAGGCGAGTTTTGTTTTCCAGGGAAAAGTGCCGTTGATTTTTTTTGGTGGCCTGTGTCTGGGAGTGGCCGGCTGGCTCCTTTGAATCCACGATACGCAGGATGGTTCCCAGACCAGAGGTGGCACCAGTTCCAAGTCGGGCTTGTTTGATAGTACCAAGTGGCTCCTGCAATCTGCCATCCCGAAGCGGGGCAGCTTACTTTTGTTTGCAAGGGAAACGGGCCGAGGTTTTTGTCTGGGGGCCTATGGCTGGGAGTGACTGGCTGGCTCCTGAAAAGCTACGATAGGCAGGATGGTTACCAGACTCATGGTGGCACCAGTGCCACGTTGGGCTGATTTGATAGTACCAAGCGGCTCCTGCAATCTGCCATCAAAAAGTTGGCAGGCGAGTTTTGTTTTCCAGGGGAAAGCGCCGTTGTTTGTGTTTGGGGGTCTATGGCTGGGAGTGGCCGGCTGGCTAATTAGAATCCACGATACGCAGGATGGTTCCCAGACCATGGTGGCACCAGTGCCAAGTCGGGCTAGTTTGATGGTGCAAAGTGGCTCCTGCAATCTGCCATGAAAAAGTTGGCAGGCGAGTTTTGTTTTCCAGGGAAACGTGCCGTTGTTTGTGTTTGGTGGACTGTGGCTGGGAGTGGCCGGCTGGCTCCTTAGAATCCACGATACGCAGCATGGTTCCCAGACAAGAGGGGGCACCAGTTCCAAGTCGGGTTGGTTTGATAGTACCAAGTGGCTCCTGCAATCTGCCATCCAGAAGCGGGGCAGCTTACTTTTGTTTGCAAGGGAAACGGGCCGAGATTTTTGTCTGGGGGCCTATGGCTGGGAGTGATTGGCTGGCTCCTGAAAAGCTACGATAGGCAGGATGGTTACCAGACTCATGGTGGCACCAGTGCTACGTTGGGCTGATTTGATAGTACCAAGCGGCTCCTGCAATCTGCCATCAAAAAGTTGGCAGGCGAGTTTTGTTTTCCAGGGGAAAGCGCCGTTGTTTGTGTTTGGGGGCCTATGGCTGGGAGTGGCCGGCTGGCTAATTAGAATCCACGATACGCAGGATGGTTCCCAGACCATGGTGGCACCAGTGCCAAGTCGGGCTAGTTTGATGGTGCAAAGTGGCTCCTGCAATCTGCCATGAAATAGTTGGCAGTCGAGTTTTGTTTTCCAGGGAAAAGTGCCGTTGTTTGTGTTTGGTGGACTGTGGCTGGGAGTGGCCGGCTGGCTCCTTAGAATCCACGATACGCAGGATGGTTCCCAGACCAGAGGTGGCACCAGTTCCAAGTCGGGCTGGTTTGATAGTACCAAGTGGCTCCTGCAATCTGCCATCCAGAAGCGGGGCAGCTTACTTTTGTTTGCCAGGGAAACTGGCCGAGGTTTGTGTCTGGGGGCCTATGGCTGGGAGTGACCGGCTGGCTCCTGAAAAGCTACGATAGGCAGGATGGTGACCAGACCCATGGTGGCACCAGTGACAAGTTGGGCTGATTTGATAGTACCAAGTGGCTCCTGCAATCTGCCATCAAAAAGTTGGCAGGCGAGTTTTGTTTTCCAGGGAAAAGCGCCGTTGTTTGTGTTTGGGGGCCTGTGGCTGGGAGTGGCCGGATGGCTCCTTAGAATCCACGATACGCAGCATGGTTCCCAGACCAGAGGTGGCACCAGTGCCAAGTCGGGTTAGTTTGATGGTGCAAAGTGGCTCCTGCAATCTGCCATCAAAATGTTGGCAGGCGAGTTTTGTTTTCCAGGGAAAAGCGCCGTTGTTTGTGTTTGGGGGCCTGTGTCTGGGAGTGGCCGGCTGGCTCCTTAGAATCCACGATACGCAGGATGGTTCCCAGACCAGAGGTGGCACCAGTTCCAAGTCGGGCTTGTTTGATAGTACCAAGTGACTCCTGCAATCTGCCATCCAGAATCGGGGGAGCTTACTTTCGTTTGCAAGGGAAACGGGCCGAGGTTTTTGTCTGGGGGCCTACGGCTGGGAGTGACTGGCTGGCTCCTGAAAAGCTACGATAGGCAGGATGGTTACCAGACTCATGGTGGCACCAGTGCCACGTTGGGCTGATTTGATAGTACCAAGCGGCTCTTGCAATCTGCCATCAAAATGTTGGCAGGCGAGTTTTGTTTTCCAGGGGAAAGCGCCGTTGTTTGTGTTTGGGGGCCTATGGCTGGGAGTGGCCGGCTGGCTAATTAGAATCCACAATACGCAGGATGGTTCCCAGAGCAGTGGTGGCACCAGTGCCAAGTCGGGCTACTTTGATGGTGCAAAGTGGCTCCTGCAATCTGCCATGAAAAAGTTTGCAGGCGAGTTTTGTTTTCCAGGGAAAAGTGCCGTTGTTTGTGTTTGGTGGACTGTGGCTGGGAGTGGCCGGCTGGCTCCTTAGAATCCACGATACGCAGGATGGTTCCCAGACCAGAGGTGGCACCAGTTCCAAGTCGGGCTGGTTTGATAGTACCAAGTGGCTCCTGCAATCTGCCATCCAGAAGCGGGGCAGCTGAGTTTTTTTTGCCTGTGAATCGGGCCGTTCTTTTTGATTTGGGTCTGTGGCCGAGAGTGGTCGGCTGGCTCCTGACAATCCACAATACGCAGGATGGTTCACAGACCCAAGGTGGCACCAGTGCCAAGTCGGGCTGGTTTGATAGTACCAAGTGGCTCCTGCAATCTGCCATCCAGAAGCGGGGCAGCTTACTTTTGTTTGCAAGGGAAACGGGCCGAGGTTTGTGTCTGGGGGCCTATGGCTGGGAGTGACCGGCCGGCTCCTGAAAAGCTACGATAGGCAGGATGGTGACCAGACCCATAGTGGCACCAGTGCCAAGTTGGGCTGATTTGATAGTACCAAGTGGCTCCTGCAATCTGCCATCAAAAAGTTGGCAGGCGAGTTTTGTTTTCCAGGGAAAAGCGCCATTGTTTGTGTTTGGGGGTTTGTGGCTGGGAGTGGCTGGCTGGCTCCTTAGAATCCACGATACGCAGGATGGTTCCCAGACCAGAGGTGGCACCAGTGCCAAGTCGGGCTGGTTTGATGGTGCCAAGTGGCTCCTGCAATCTGCCATCCAGAAGCGGGGCAGCTGAGTTTTGTTTGCCAGAGAAAAGGGCCGTGGTTTTTTTTGGGGGGCCTATGGCTGGGAGTGGCCGGCTGGCTCCTTAAAACGCTCGATACGCAGGATGGTGACCAGACCCATGGTGGCACCAGTGCCAAGTTGTGCTGTTTTTGTAGTACCAAGTGCGTCCTGCAATTTGCCATCCAGAAGAGGGGCAGTTGAGTTTTGTTTGCCAGAGAAAAGGGCCGTGGTTTGTGTTTGAGGGCATATGGCTGAGAGTGGCCGGCTGACCCCTGAAAATCCACAATAGGCAGGAGGGTTCCCAGAGCCAAGGTGGCACCAGTGCCAAGTCGGGCTGGTTTGATAGTACTAAATAGCTCCTGCAATCTGCCATCCAGAAGCGGGGCAGCTTACTTTTGTTTGCCAGGGAAACGGGCCGAGGTTTGTGTCTGGGGGCCTATGGCTGGGAGTGACCGGCTGGCTCCTGAAAAGCTACGATAGGCAGGATGGTTCCCAGACCAGAGGTGGCACCAGTGCCAAGTCTGGCTAGTTTGATGGTGAAAAGTGGCTCCTGCAATCTGCCATCAAAAAGTTGGCAGGCGAGTTTTGTTTTCCAGGGAAAAGTGCCGTTGATTTTTTTTGGTGGCCTGTGGCTGGGAGTGGCCGGCTGGCTCCTTAGAATACACGATACGCAGGATGGTTCCCAGACCAGAGGTGGCACCAGTTTCAAGTCGGGCTTGTTTAATAGTATCAAGTGGCTCCTGCAATCTGCCATCCAGAAGCGGGGCAGCTTACTTTTGTTTGCCAGGGAAACGGGCCGAGGTTTGTGTCTGGGGGCCTATGGCTGGGAGTGACCGGCTGGCTCCTGAAAAGCTACGATAGGCAGGATGGTTCCCAGACCAGAGGTGGCACCAGTGCCAAGTCTGGCTAGTTTGATGGTGAAAAGTGGCTCCTGCAATCTGCCATCAAAAAGTTGGCAGGCGAGTTTTGTTTTCCAGGGAAAAGTGCCGTTGATTTTTTTTGGTGGCCTGTGGCTGGGAGTGGCCGGCTGGCTCCTTAGAATACACGATACGCAGGATGGTTCCCAGACCAGAGGTGGCACCAGTTTCAAGTCGGGCTTGTTTAATAGTATCAAGTGGCTCCTGCAATCTGCCATCCAGAAGCGGGGCAGCTTACTTTTGTTTGCCAGGGAAACGGGCCGAGGTTTGTGTCTGGGGGCCTAAGGCTGGGAGTGACTGGCTGGCTCCTGAAAAGCTACGATAGGCAGGATGGTTACCAGACTCACGGTGGCACCAGTGCCACGTTGGGCTGATTTGATAGTACCAAGCGGCTTATGCAATCTGCCATCAAAAAGTTGGCAGGCGAGTTTTGTTTTCCAGGGAAAAGTGCCGTTGTTTGTGTTTGGTGGACTGTGGCTGGGAGTGGCCGGCTGGCTCCTTAGAATCCACGATACGCAGGATGGTTCCCAGACCAGAGGTGGCACCAGTGCCAAGTCGGGCTGGTTTGATACTACCAAGTGGCTCCTGCAATCTGCCATCCAGAAGCGGGGCAGCTTACTTTTGTTTGCAAGGGAAACGGGCCGAGGTTTGTGTCTGGGGGCCTATGGCTGGGAGTGACCGGCTGGCTCCTGAATAGCTACGATAGGCAGGATGGTTACCAGACCCATGGTGGCACCAGTGCCAAGTTGGGCTGGTTTGATAGTACCAAGCGGCTCCTGCAATCCGCCATCAAAAAGTTGGCAGGCGAGTTTTGTTTTCCAGGGAAAAGTGCGGTTGATTTTTTTTGGTGGCCTGTGTCTGGGAGTGGCCGGCTGGCTCCTTAGAATCCACGATACGCAGGATGGTTCCCAGACCAGAGGTGGCACCAGTTCCAAGTCGGGCTTGTTTGATAGTACCAAGTGGCTCCTGCAATCTGCCATCCCGAAGCGCGGCAGCTTACTTTTGTTTGCAAGGGAAACGGGCCGAGGTTTTTGTCTGGGGGCCTATGGCTGGGAGTGACTGGCTGGCTCCTGAAAAGCTACGATAGGCAGGATGGTTACCAGACTCATGGTGGCACCAGTGCCACGTTGGGCTGATTTGATAGTACCAAGCGGCTCCTGCAATCTGCCATCAAAAAGTTGGCAGGCGAGTTTTGTTTTCCAGGGGAAAGCGCCGTTGTTTGTGTTTGGGGGCCTATGGCTGGGAGTGGCCGGCTGGCTAATTAGAATCCACGATACGCAGGATGGTTCCCAGACCATGGTGGCACCAGTGCCAAGTCGGGCTAGTTTGATGGTGCAAAGTGGCTCCTGCAATCTGCCATGAAAAAGTTTGCAGGCGAGTTTTCTTTTCCAGGGAAACGTGCCGTTGTTTGTGTTTGGTGGACTGTGGCCGGGAGTGGCCGGCTGGCTCCTTAGAATCCACGATACGCAGCATGGTTCCCAGACCAGAGGGGGCACCAGTTTCAAGTCGGGCTTGTTTGATAGTACCAAGTGGCTCCTGCAATCTGCCATCCAGAAGCGGGGCAGCTTACTTTTGTTTGCAAGGGAAACGGGCCGAGATTTTTGTCTTGGGGCCTATGGCTGGGAGTGACTGGCTGGCTCCTGAAAAGCTACGATAGGCAGGATGGTTACCAGACTCATGGTGGCACCAGTGCTACGTTGGGCTGATTTGATAGTACCAAGCGGCTCCTGCAATCTGCCATCAAAAAGTTGGCAGGCGAGTTTTGTTTTCCAGGGGAAAGCGCCGTTGTTTTTGTTTGGGGGCCTGTGGCTGGGAGTGGCCGGCTGGGTAATTAGAATCCACGATACGCAGGATGGTACCCAGACCATGGTGGCACCAGTGCCAAGTCGGGCTAGTTTGATGGTGCAAAGTGGCTCCTGCAATCTGCCCTGAAATAGTTGGCAGTCGAGTTTTGTTTTCCAGGGAAAAGCGCCGTTGTTTGTGTTTGGTGGACTGTGGCTGGGAGTGGCCGGCTGGCTCCTTAGAATCCACGATACGCAGGAGGGTTCCCAGACCAGAGGTGGCACCAGTTCCAAGTCGGGCTGGTTTGATAGTACCAAGTGGCTCCTGCAATCTGCCATCCAGAAGCGGGGCAGCTGAGTTTTTTTTGCCTGTGAATCGAGCCGTTCTTTTTGATTTGGCTCTGTGGCCGAGAGTGGTCGGCTGGCTCCTGACAATCCACAATACGCAGGATGGTTCACAGACCCAAGGTGGCACCAGTGCCAAGTCGGGCTGGTTTGATAGTACCAAGTGGCTCCTGCAATCTGCCATCCAGAAGCGGGGCAGCTTACTTTTGTTTGCAAGGGAAACGGGCCGAGGTTTGTGTCTGGGGGCCTATGGCTGGGAGTGACCGGCCGGCTCCTGAAAAGCTACGATACGCAGGATGGTTACCAGACCCATGGTGGCACCAGTGCCAAGTTGGGCTGATTTGATAGTACCAAGTGGCTCCTGCAATCTGCCATCAAAAAGTTGGCAGGCGAGTTTTGTTTTTCAGGGAAAAGCGCCATTGTTTGTGTTTGGGGGTTTGTGGCTGGGAGTGGCCGGCTGGCTCCTTAGAATCCACGATACGCAGGATGGTTCCCAGACCAGAGGTGGCACCAGTGCCAAGTCGGGCTGGTTTGATGGTGCCAAGTGGCTCCTGCAATCTGCCATCCAGAAGCGGGGCAGCTGAGTTTTGTTTGCCAGAGAAAAGGGCCGTGGTTTTTTTTGGGGGGCCTATGGCTGGGAGTGGCCGGCTGGCTCCTTAAAACGCTCGATACGCAGGATGGTGACCAGACCCATGGTGGCACCAGTGCCAAGTTGTGCTGTTTTTGTAGTACCAAGTGCGTCCTGCAATTTGCCATCCAGAAGAGGGGCAGTTGAGTTTTGTTTGCCAGAGAAAAGGGCCGTGGTTTGTGTTTGAGGGCATATGGCTGAGAGTGGCCGGCTGACCCCTGAAAATCCACAATAGGCAGGAGGGTTCCCAGAGCCAAGGTGGCACCAGTGCCAAGTCGGGCTGGTTTGATAGTACTAAATAGCTCCTGCAATCTGCCATCCAGAAGCGGGGCAGCTTAATTTTGTTTGCCAGGGAAACGGGCCGAGGTTTGTGTCTGGGGGCCTATGGCTGGGAGTGACCGGCTGGCTCCTGAAAAGCTACGATAGGCAGGATGGTTCCCAGACCAGAGGTGGCACCAGTGCCAAGTCTGGCTAGTTTGATGGTGAAAAGTGGCTCCTGCAATCTGCCATCAAAAAGTTGGCAGGCGAGTTTTGTTTTCCAGGGAAAAGCGCCGTTGTTTGTGTTTGGGGGCCTATGGCTGGGAGTGGCCGGCTGGCTCCTTAGAATACACGATACGCAGGATGGTTCCCAGACCAGAGGTGGCACCAGTTTCAAGTCGGGCTTGTTTAATAGTATCAAGTGGCTCCTGCAATCTGCCATCCAGAAGCGGGGCAGCTTACTTTTGTTTGCCAGGGAAACGGGCCGAGGTTTGTGTCTGGGGGCCTAAGGCTGGGAGTGACTGGCTGGCTCCTGAAAAGCTACGATAGGCAGGATGGTTACCAGACTCACGGTGGCACCAGTGCCAAGTTGGGCTGATTTGATAGTACCAAGTGGCTCCTGCAATCTGCCATCAAAAAGTTGGCAGGCGAGTTTTGTTTTCCAGGGAAAAGCGCCATTGTTTGTGTTTGGGGGTTTGTGGCTGGGAGTGGCTGGCTGGCTCCTTAGAATCCACGATACGCAGGATGGTTCCCAGACCAGAGGTGGCACCAGTGCCAAGTCGGGCTGGTTTGATGGTGCCAAGTGGCTCCTGCAATCTGCCATCCAGAAGCGGGGCAGCTGAGTTTTGTTTGCCAGAGAAAAGGGCCGTGGTTTTTTTTGGGGGGCCTATGGCTGGGAGTGGCCGGCTGGCTCCTTAAAACGCTCGATACGCAGGATGGTGACCAGACCCATGGTGGCACCAGTGCCAAGTTGTGCTGTTTTTGTAGTACCAAGTGCGTCCTGCAATTTGCCATCCAGAAGCGGGGCAGTTGAGTTTTGTTTGCCAGAGAAAAGGGCCGTGGTTTGTGTTTGAGGGCATATGGCTGAGAGTGGCCGGCTGACCCCTGAAAATCCACAATAGGCAGGAGGGTTCCCAGAGCCAAGGTGGCACCAGTGCCAAGTCGGGCTGGTTTGATAGTACTAAATAGCTCCTGCAATCTGCCATCCAGAAGCGGGGCAGCTTACTTTTGTTTGCCAGGGAAACGGGCCGAGGTTTGTGTCTGGGGGCCTATGGCTGGGAGTGACTGGCTGGCTCCTGAAAAGCTACGATAGGCAGGATGGTTCCCAGACCAGAGGTGGCACCAGTGCCAAGTCTGGCTAGTTTGATGGTGAAAAGTGGCTCCTGCAATCTGCCATCAAAAAGTTGGCAGGCGAGTTTTGTTTTCCAGGGAAAAGTGCCGTTGATTTTTTTTGGTGGCCTGTGGCTGGGAGTGGCCGGCTGGCTCCTTAGAATACACGATACGCAGGATGGTTCCCAGACCAGAGGTGGCACCAGTTTCAAGTCGGGCTTGTTTAATAGTATCAAGTGGCTCCTGCAATCTGCCATCCAGAAGCGGGGCAGCTTACTTTTGTTTGCCAGGGAAACGGGCCGAGGTTTGTGTCTGGGGGCCTATGGCTGGGAGTGACCGGCTGGCTCCTGAAAAGCTACGATAGGCAGGATGGTTCCCAGACCAGAGGTGGCACCAGTGCCAAGTCTGGCTAGTTTGATGGTGAAAAGTGGCTCCTGCAATCTGCCATCAAAAAGTTGGCAGGCGAGTTTTGTTTTCCAGGGAAAAGTGCCGTTGATTTTTTTTGGTGGCCTGTGGCTGGGAGTGGCCGGCTGGCTCCTTAGAATACACGATACGCAGGATGGTTCCCAGACCAGAGGTGGCACCAGTTTCAAGTCGGGCTTGTTTAATAGTATCAAGTGGCTCCTGCAATCTGCCATCCAGAAGCGGGGCAGCTTACTTTTGTTTGCCAGGGAAACGGGCCGAGGTTTGTGTCTGAGGGCCTAAGGCTGGGAGTGACTGGCTGGCTCCTGAAAAGCTACGATAGGCAGGATGGTTACCAGACTCACGGTGGCACCAGTGCCACGTTGGGCTGATTTGATAGTACCAAGCGGCTTATGCAATCTGCCATCAAAAAGTTGGCAGGCGAGTTTTGTTTTCCAGGGAAAAGTGCCGTTGTTTGTGTTTGGTGGACTGTGGCTGGGAGTGGCCGGCTGGCTCCTTAGAATCCACGATACGCAGGATGGTTCCCAGACCAGAGGTGGCACCAGTGCCAAGTCGGGCTGGTTTGATACTACCAAGTGGCTCCTGCAATCTGCCATCCAGAAGCGGGGCAGCTTACTTTTGTTTGCAAGGGAAACGGGCCGAGGTTTGTGTCTGGGGGCCTATGGCTGGGAGTGACCGGCTGGCTCCTGAAAAGCTACGATAGGCAGGATGGTTACCAGACCCATGGTGGCACCAGTGCCAAGTTGGGCTGGTTTGATAGTACCAAGCGGCTCCTGCAATCCGCCATCAAAAAGTTGGCAGGCGAGTTTTGTTTTCCAGGGAAAAGTGCGGTTGATTTTTTTTGGTGGCCTGTGTCTGGGAGTGGCCGGCTGGCTCCTTAGAATCCACGATACGCAGGATGGTTCCCAGACCAGAGGTGGCACCAGTTCCAAGTCGGGCTTGTTTGATAGTACCAAGTGGCTCCTGCAATCTGCCATCCCGAAGCGCGGCAGCTTACTTTTGTTTGCAAGGGAAACGGGCCGAGGTTTTTGTCTGGGGGCCTATGGCTGGGAGTGACTGGCTGGCTCCTGAAAAGCTACGATAGGCAGGATGGTTACCAGACTCATGGTGGCACCAGTGCCACGTTGGGCTGATTTGATAGTACCAAGCGGCTCCTGCAATCTGCCATCAAAAAGTTGGCAGGCGAGTTTTGTTTTCCAGGGGAAAGCGCCGTTGTTTGTGTTTGGGGGCCTATGGCTGGGAGTGGCCGGCTGGCTAATTAGAATCCACGATACGCAGGATGGTTCCCAGACCATGGTGGCACCAGTGCCAAGTCGGGCTAGTTTGATGGTGCAAAGTGGCTCCTGCAATCTGCCATGAAAAAGTTTGCAGGCGAGTTTTCTTTTCCAGGGAAACGTGCCGTTGTTTGTGTTTGGTGGACTGTGGCCGGGAGTGGCCGGCTGGCTCCTTAGAATCCACGATACGCAGCATGGTTCCCAGACCAGAGGGGGCACCAGTTTCAAGTCGGGCTTGTTTGATAGTACCAAGTGGCTCCTGCAATCTGCCATCCAGAAGCGGGGCAGCTTACTTTTGTTTGCAAGGGAAACGGGCCGAGATTTTTGTCTTGGGGCCTATGGCTGGGAGTGACTGGCTGGCTCCTGAAAAGCTACGATAGGCAGGATGGTTACCAGACTCATGGTGGCACCAGTGCTACGTTGGGCTGATTTGATAGTACCAAGCGGCTCCTGCAATCTGCCATCAAAAAGTTGGCAGGCGAGTTTTGTTTTCCAGGGGAAAGCGCCGTTGTTTTTGTTTGGGGGCCTGTGGCTGGGAGTGGCCGGCTGGGTAATTAGAATCCACGATACGCAGGATGGTACCCAGACCATGGTGGCACCAGTGCCAAGTCGGGCTAGTTTGATGGTGCAAAGTGGCTCCTGCAATCTGCCCTGAAATAGTTGGCAGTCGAGTTTTGTTTTCCAGGGAAAAGCGCCGTTGTTTGTGTTTGGTGGACTGTGGCTGGGAGTGGCCGGCTGGCTCCTTAGAATCCACGATACGCAGGAGGGTTCCCAGACCAGAGGTGGCACCAGTTCCAAGTCGGGCTGGTTTGATAGTACCAAGTGGCTCCTGCAATCTGCCATCCAGAAGCGGGGCAGCTGAGTTTTTTTTGCCTGTGAATCGGGCCGTTCTTTTTGATTTGGCTCTGTGGCCGAGAGTGGTCGGCTGGCTCCTGACAATCCACAATACGCAGGATGGTTCACAGACCCAAGGTGGCACCAGTGCCAAGTCGGGCTGGTTTGATAGTACCAAGTGGCTCCTGCAATCTGCCATCCAGAAGCGGGGCAGCTTACTTTTGTTTGCCAGGGAAACGGGCCGAGGTTTGTGTCTGGGGGCCTATGGCTGGGAGTGACCGGCTGGCTCCTGAAAAGCTGCGATAGGCAGGATGGTGACAAGACCCATGGTGGCACCAGTCCCAAGTTGGGCTGATTTGATAGTACCAAGCGGCTCCTGCAATCTGCCATCAAAAATTTGGCAGGCGATTTTTGTTTTCCAGGGAAAAGCGCCGTTGTTTGTGTTTGGGGGCCTGTGGCTGGGAGTGGCCGGCTGGCTCCTTAGAATCCACGATACGCAGGATGGTTCCCAGACCAGAGGTGGCACCAGTGCCAAGTCGGGTTGGTTTGATGGTGCAAAGTGGCTCCTGCAATCTGCCATCCTGAAGCGGGGCAGCTTAATTTTGTTTGCCAGGGAAAACGGCAGTGCTTTGTGTCTGGGGCCTATGGCTGGGAGTGACCGGCTGGCTCCTGAAAAGCTACGATAGGCAGGATGGTTACAAGACCCATGGTGGAACCAGTGCCAAGGTAGGCTGGTTTGATAGTACCAAGTGGTTCCTGCAATCTGCCATCAAAAAGTTGGCAGGCCAGTTTTGTTTTCCAGGGAAAAGCGCCATTGTTTGTGTTTGGGGTCCTGTGGCTGGGAGTGGCCGGCTGGCTCCTTAGAATCCACGATACGCAGGATGGTTCCCAGAGCAGTGGTGGCACCAGTGCCAAGATAGGCTGGTTTGATACCACAAAGTGGCTCCTGCAATCTGCCATCCAGAAGCGGGGCAGCTTACTTTTGTTTGCCAAGGAAACGGGCCGTGGTTTGTGTCTGGGGGCCTATGGCTGGGAGTGACTGGCTGGCTCCTGAAAAGCTACGATAGGCAGGATGGTGACCAGACCCATGGCGGCACCAGGGCCAAGTTGGGCTGGTTTGATAGTACCAAGCGCCTCCTGCAATCTGCCATCAAAAAGTTGGCAGGCGAGTTCTGTTTTCCAGGGAAAAGCGCCGTTGTTTGTGTTTGGGGGCCTGTGGCTGGGAGTGGCCGGCTGGCTCCTGAAAAGCTACGATACGCAGGATGGCTACCAGACCCAAGGTGGCTGCAGTGCCAAGTTGGGCTGGTTTGATAGTACCAAGTGGCTCCTGCAATCTGCCATCCAGAAGCGGGGCAGCTTACTTTTTTTTGCCAAGGAAACGGGCCGTGGTTTGTGTCTGGGGGCCTATGGCTGGGAGTGACCGGCTCGGTCGTGAAAAGCTACAATAGGCAGGATGGTTACCAGACCCATGGTGGCACCAGTGCCAAGTTGGGCTGGTTTGATAGTACCAAGTGGCTCCTGCAATCTGCCATCTAAAAGCGGGGCAGCTGAGTTTTGCTTGCCAGAGAAAAGGGCTGTGGTATATTTTTGGGTCCTGTGGCTGGCAGTGGCCGGCTGGCTCCTGAAATTCCATGATACGCAGCATGATTCCCTGACCCAAGGTGGCACCAGTGCCAAGTAGGGCTGGTTTGACAGAGTCAAGCGCTTCCTGCAATCTCCCATCCAGAAGTGGGGCAGCTGAGTTTTTTTTGCCTGTGAATCGGGCCGTTGTTTTTGATTGGGGTCTGTGGCCGAGAGTGGTCGGCTGGCTCCTGACAATCCACAATACGCAGGATGGTTCACAGACCCAAGGTGGCACCAGTGCCAAGTCGGGCTGGTTTGATAGTACCAAGTGGCTCCTGCAATCTGCCATCCAGAAGCGGGGCAGCTGAGTTTTGTTTGCCAGAGAAAAGGGCCGTGGTTTGTTTATGGGGGCATATGGCTGGGAGTGGCCGGCTGGCTCCTTAAAAACCTCGATACGCAGGATGGTGACCAGAGCCAAGGTGGCACCAATGCCAAGTTGGGCTCTTTTAGTAGTACCAAGTGCGTCCTGCAATTTGCCATCCAGAAGAGGGGCAGTTGAGTTTTGTTTGCGAGAGAAAAGAGCCATGGTTTGTGTTTGAGGGCATATGGCTGAGAGTGGCCGGCTGACCCCTGAAAATCCACAATAGGCAGGATGGTTCCCAGAGCCAAGGTGGCACCAGTGCCAAGTTGGGCTGGTTTGATAGTACTAAATAGCTCCTGCAATCTGCCATCCAGAAGCGGGGCAGCTTACTTTTGTTTGCCAGGGAAACGGGCCGAGGTTTGTGTCTGGGGGACTATGGCTGGGAGTGACCGGCTGGCTCCTGAAAAGCTACGATAGGCAGGATGGTGACCAGACCCATGGTGGCACCAGTGCCAAGTTGGGCTGGTTTGATAGTACCAAGTGACTCCTGCAATCTGCCATCAAAAATTTGGCAGGCCAGTTTTGTTTTCCAGGGAAAAGCGCCGTTGTTTGTGTTTGGGGCCCTATGGCTGGGAGTGGCCGGCTGGCTCCTTAGAATCCACGATACGCAGGATGGTTCCCAGACCAGAGGTGGCACCAGTGACAAGTTGGGCTGGTTTGATAGTAGCAAGTGGCTCCTGCAATCTGCCATCAAAAAGTTGGCAGGCGAGTTTTGTTTTCCAGGGAAAAGCGCCGTTGTTTGTGTTTGGGGGCCTGTGGCTGGGAGTGGCCTGCTGGCTAATTAGAATCCACGATACGCAGGATGGTTCCCAGACCAGAGGTGGCACCAGTGAGAATTCGGGCCAGTTTAATGGTGCAAAGTGGCTCCTGCAATCTGCCATCCAGAAGCGGGGTAGCTTACTTTTGTTTGCCAGGGAAACGGGCCGAGGTTTGTGTCTGGGGTCCTAGGGCTGGAAGTGACCGGCTGGCTCCTGAAAAGCTACGATAGGCAGGACGGTTACCAGACCCATGGTGGCACCAGTGCCAAGTTGGGCTGATTTGATAGTACCAAGTGGCTCCTGCAATCTGCCATCAAAAAGTTGGCAGGCGAGTTTTGTTTTCCAGGGAAGAGTGCCGTTGTTTGTGTTTGGGGGCCTGTGGCCGGGAATGGCCGGCTGGCTCCTTAGAATCCACGATACGCAGCATGGTTCCCAGACCCAAGGTTGCACCATTGCCAAGGTAGGCTGGTTTGATAGTACCAAGTGGCTCCTGCAATCTGCCATCCAGAAGCGGGGCAGCTTACTTTTGTTTGCCAGGGAAACGGGCCGAGGTTTGTGTCTGGGGTCCTATGGCTGGAAGTGACCGGCTGTCTCCTGAAAAGCTACGATAGGCAGGACGGTTACCAGACCCATGGTGGCACCAGTGCCAAGTTGGCCTGATTTGATAGTACCATGTGGCTTCTGCAATCTGCCATCAAAAAGTTGGCAGGCGAGTTTTGTTTTCCAGGGAAGAGTGCCGTTGTTTGTGTTGGGGGTCCTGTGGCCGGGAATGGCCTGCTGGCTAATTAGAATCCACGATACGCAGGATGGTTCCCAGACCCAAGGTTGCACCATTGCCAAGATAGGCTGGTTTGATAGTACCAAGTGGCTCCTGCAATCTGCCATCCAGAAGTGGGGCAGCTTACTTTTGTTTGCCAGGGAAACGGGCCGAGGTTTGTGTCTGGGGGCCTATGGCTGGGAGTGACCGGCTGGCTCCTGAAAAGCTACGATAGGCAGGATGGTGACCAGACCCATGGTGGCACCAGTGCCAAGTTGGGCTGGTTTGATAGTACCTAGTGGCTCCTGCAATCTGCCATCAAAAAGTTGGCAGGCGAGTTTTGTTTGCCAGGGAAGAGTGCCGTTGTTTGTGTTTGGGGGCCTGTGGCTGGGAGTGGCCGGCTGGCTAATTAGAATCCACGATACGCAGGATGGTTCCCAGACCCAAGGTTGCACCATTGCCAATGTAGACTGGTTTGATATTACCAAGTGCGTCCTGCAATCTGCCATCCAGAAGTGGGGCAGCTTATTTTGTTTCCATGAAAACGGGCAGAGTTTGCGTCTGGGGCCTATGGCTGGGAGTGACCGGCTGGCTCCTGGAAAGCTACGATAGGCAGGATGGTTACCAGACCCATGGTGGCACCAGTGCCAAGTTGGGCTGGTTTGATAGTACCAAGTGGCTCCTGCAATCTGCCATCAAAAAGTTGGCAGGCCAGTTTTGTTTTCCAGGGAAAAGTGCCGTTGATTTTGTTTGGTGGCCTGCGGCTGGGAGTGGCCGGCTGGCTCCTTAGAATCCACGATACGCAGGATGGTTCCCATACCAGAGGTGGCACCAGTTCCAAGTCGGGCTGGTTTGATAGTACCAAGTGACTCCTGCAATCTGCCATCCAGAAGCGGGGCAGCTTACTTTTGTTTGCCAGGGAAACGGGCCGAGGTTTGTGTCTGGCGGCCTATGGCTGGGAGAGACCGCCTGGCTCCTGAAAAGCTACGACAGGCAGGATGGTGACCAGACCCATGGTGGCACCAGTGCCAAGTTGGGCTGATTTGATAGTACCAAGCGGCTCCTGCAATCTGCCATCAAAAAGTTGGCAGGCGAGCTTTGTTTTCCAGGGAAAAGCGCCGTTGTTTGTGTTTGGGGTCTTGTGGATGGGAGTGGCCGGCTGGCTCCTTAGAATCCACGATACGCAGGATGGTTCCCAGACCAGAGGTGGCACCAGCGCCAAGTCGGGCTAGATTGATGGTGCAAAGTGGCTCCTGCAATCTGCCATCCAGAAGCGGGGTAGCTTACTTTTGTTTGCCAGGGAAACGGGCCGAGGTTTGTGTCTGGGGGCCTATGGCTGGGAGTGACCGGCTGGCTCCTGAAAAGCTACGATAGGCAGGATGTTGACCAGACCCATGGTGGCACCAGTGCCAAGTTGGGCTGATTTGATAGTACCAAGCGGCTCCTGCAATCTGCCATCAAAATGTTGGCAGGCGAGTTTTGTTTTCCAGGGAAAAGCGCCGTTGTTTGTATTTCGGGGCTTTTGGCTGGGAGTGGCCGGCTGGCTCCTTAGAATCCACGATACGCAGGATGGTTCCCAGGCCAGAGGTGGCACCAGTGCCAAGTCGGGTTAGTTTGATGGTGCAAAGTGGCTCCTGCAATCTGCCATCAAAATGTTGGCAGGCGAGTTTTTTTTTCCAGGGAAAAGCGCCGTTGTTTGTGTTTGGGGGCCTGTGGCTGGGAGTGGCCGGCTGGCTAATTAGAATCCACGATACGCAGGATGGTTCCCAGACCAGAGGTGGCACCAGTGCCAAGTCGGGCTATTTTGATGATGCAAAGTGGCTCCAGCAATCTACCATTAAAAAGTTGGCAGGCCAGTTTTGTTTTCCAGGGAAAAGCGCCTTTGTTTGTGTTTGGGGGCCTGTGGCTGGGAGTGGCCAGCTGGCTCCTTATAATCCACGATACGCAGGATGGTTCCCAGACCAGAGGTGGCACCAGTGCCAAGTCGGGCTGGTTTGATGGTGCAAAGTGGCTCCTGCAATCTGCCATCCAGAAGCGGGGAAATTGAGTTTTGTTTGCCAGAGAAAAGGGCCGTGGTTTTTTTTTGGGGGCATATGGCTGGGAGTGGCCGGCTGACTCCTTAAAATGCTCGATACGCAGGATGGTGACCAGACCCAAGGTGGCACCAGTGCCAAGTTGTGCTGTTTTTGCAGTACCAAGTGCGTCCTGCAATTTGCCATCCAGAAGAGGGGCAGTTGAGTTTTGTTTGCCAGAGAAAAGGGCCGTGGGTTGTGTTTGAGGGCATATGGCTGAGAGTGGCCGGCTGACCCCTGAAAATCCACAATAGGCAGGATGGTTCCCAGAGCCAAGGTGGCACCAGTGCCAAGTCGGGCTGGTTTGATAGTACTAAATAGCTCCTGCAATCTGCCATCCAGAAGCGGGGCAGCTTAATATTGTTTGCCAGGGAAACGGGCCGAGGTTTGTGTCTGGGGGCCTATGGCTGGGAGTGACCGGCTGGCTCCTGAAAAGCTACGATAGGCAGGATGGTTCCCAGACCAGAGGTGGCACCAGTGCCAAGTCGGGCTAGTTTGATGGTGAAAAGTGGCTCCTGCAATCTGCCATCAAAAAGTTGGCAGGCGAGTTTTGTTTTCCAGGGAAAAGTGCCGTTGATTTTCTTTGGTGGCCTGTGGCTGGGAGTGGCCGGCTGGCTAATTAGAATACACGATACGCAGGATGGTTCCCAGACCAGAGGTGGCACCAGTTCCAAGTCGGGCTTGTTTGATAGTGCCAAGTGGCTCCTGCAATCTGCCATCCAGAAGCGGGTCAGCTTACTTTTGTTTGCCAGGGAAACGGGCCGAGGTTTGTGTCTGGGGGCCTATGGCTGGGAGTGACCGGCTGGCTCCTGAAAAGCTACGATAGGCAGGATGGTTCCCAGACCAGAGGTGGCACCAGTTCCAAGTCGGGCTTGTTTGATGGTGAAAAGTGGCTCCTGCAATCTGCCATCCAGAAGCGGGGCAGCTTACATTTGTTTGCCAGGGAAACGGGCCGAGGTTTGTGTCTGGGGGCCTACGGCTGGGAGTGACTGGCTGGCTCCTGAAAAGCTACGATAGGCAGGATGGTTACCAGACTCATGGTGGCACCAGTGCCACGTTGGGCTGATTTGAAAGTACCAAGCTGCTTATGAAATCTGCCATCAAAAAGTTGGCAGGCGAGTTTTGTTTTCCAGGGAAAAGTGCCGTTGTTTGTGTTTGGTGGACTGTGGCTGGGAGTGGCCGGCTGGCTCCTTAGAATCCACGATACGCAGGATGGTTCCCAGACCAGAGGTGGCACCAGTTCCAAGTCGGGCTGGTTTGATAGTACCAAGTGGCTCCTGCAATCTGCCATCCAGACGCGGGGCAGCTTACTTTTGTTTGCCAGGGAAACGGGCCGAGGTTTGTGTCTGGGGGCCTATGGCTGGGAGTGACCGGCTGGCTCCTGAAAAGCTACGATAGGCAGGATGGTGACCAGACCCATGGTGGCACCAGTGCCAAGTTGGGCTGGTTTGATAGTACCAAGTGGCTCCTGCAATCTGCCATCAAAAAGTTGGCAGGCGAGTTTTGTTTTCCAGGGAAAAGCGCCGTTGTTTGTGTTTGGAGGCCTGTGGCTGGGAGTGGCCGGCTGGCTCCTTAGAATCCACGATACGCAGGATGGTTCCCAGACCAGAGGTGGCACCAGTGCCAAGTCGGGTTAGTTTGATGGTGCAAAGTGGCTCCTGCAATCTGCCATCAAAATGTTGGCAGGCGAGTTTTGTTTTCCAGGGAAAAGCGCTGTTGTTTGTGTTTGGGGGCCTGTGGCTGGGAGTGGCCGGCTAGCTCCTTAGAATCCACGATACGCAGGATGGTTCCCAGACCAGAGGTGGCACCAGTTCCAAGTCGGGCTTGTTTGATAGTACCAAGTGGCTCCTGCAATCTGCCATCCAGAAGCGGGGCAGCTTACTTTTGTTTGCAAGGGAAACGGGCCGAGGTTTTTGTCTGGGGGCCTACGGCTAGGAGTGACTGGCTGGCTCCTGAAAAGCTACAATAGGCAGGATGGTTACCAGACTCATGGTGGCACCAGTGCCACGTTGGGCTGATTTGATAGTACCAAGCGGCTCCTGCAATCTGCCATCAAAAAGTTGGCAGGCGAGTTTTGTTTTCCAGGGGAAAGCGCCGTTGTTTGTGTTTGGGGGCCTATGGCTGGGAGTGGCCGGCTGGCTCCTTAGAATCCACGATACGCAGGATGGTTCCCAGACCATGGTGGCACCAGTGCCAAGTCGGGCTAGTTTGATGGTGAAAAGTGGCTCCTGCAATCTGCCATGAAAATGTTTGCAGGCGAGTTTTGTTTTCCAGGGAAAAGTGCCGTTGTTTGTGTTTGGTGGACTGTGGCTGGGAGTGGCCGGCTGGCTCCTTAGAATCCACGATAAGCAGGATGGTTCCCAGACCAGAGGTGGCACCAGTGCCAAGTCGGGCTGGTTTGATAGTACCAAGTGGCTCCTGCAATCTGCCATCCAGAAGCGGGGCAGCTTACTTTTGTTTGCAAGGGAAACGGGCCGAGGTTTGTGTCTGGGGGCCTATGGCTGGGAGTGACCGCCCGGCTCCTGAAAAGCTACGATAGGCAGGATGGTTACCAGACCCATGGTGGCACCAGTGCCAAGTTGGGCTGATTTGATGGTACCAAGTGGCTCCTGCAATCTGCCATCAAAAAGTTGGCAGGCGAGTTTTGTTTTCCAGGGAAAAGCGCCGTTGTTTGTGTTTGGGGGCTTGTGGCTGGGAGTGGCCGGCTGGCTCCTTAGAATCCACGATACGCAGGATGGTTCCCAGACCAGTGGTGGCACCAGTGCCAAGTCGGGCTAGTTTGATGGTGCAAGGTGGCTCCTACAATCTGCCATGAAAAAGTTGGCAGGCGAGTTTTGTTTTCCAGGGAAAAGTGCCGTTGTTTGTGTTTGGTGGACTGTGGCTGGGAGTGGCCGGCTGGCTCCTTAGAATCCACGATACGCAGGATGGTTCCCAGACCAGAGGTGGCACCAGTTCCAAGTCGGGCTTGTTTGATAGTACCAAGTGGCTCCTGCAATCTGCCATCCAGAAGCGGGGCAGCTTACTTTGGTTTGCCAGGGAAACGGGCCGAGGTTTGTGTCTGGGGGCCTATGGCTGGGAGTGACCGGCTGGCTACTGAAAAGCTACGATAGGCAGGATTGTTACCAGACCCATGGTGGCACCAGTGCCAAGTTGGGCTGATTTGATAGTACCAAGCGGCTCCTGCAATCTGCCATCAAAAAGTTGGCAGGCGAGTTTTGTTTTCCAGGGAAAAGCGCCGTTGTTTGTGTTTCGGGGCTTTTGGCTGGGAGTGGCCGGCTGGCTCCTTAGAATCCACGATACGCAGGATGGTTCCCAGACCAGAGGTGGCACCAGTGCCAAGTTGGGCTGGTTTGATGGTGCAAAGTGGCTCCTGCAATCTGCCATCCAGAAGCGGGCTAGCTTACTTTTGTTTGCCAGGGAAACGGGCCGTGGTTTGTGTCTGGGGGCCTATGGGTGGGACTGACCGGCTGGCTCCGGAAAAGCTACGATAGGCAGGATGGTTACCAGACCCATGGTGGCACCAGTGCCAAGTTGGGCTGGTTTGATAGTACCAAGTGGCTCCTGCAATCTGCCATCAAAAAGTTGGCAGGCAAGTTTTGTTTTCCAGGGAAAAGCGCCGTTGTTTGTGTTTGGGGGCCTGTGGCTGGGAGTGGCCGGCTGGCTCCTTAGAATCCACGATACGCAGGATGGTTCCCAGACCAGAGGTGGCACCAGTGCCAAGTCGGGCTGGTTTGATGGTGCAAAGTGTCTCCTGCAATCTGCCATCCAGAAGCGGGGCAGCTGAGTTTGGTTTGCCAGAGAAAAGGGCCGTGGTTTTTTTTGGGGGGCCTATGGCTGGGAGTGGCCGGCTGGCTCCTTAAAATGCTCGATACGCAGGATGGTGACCAGACCCACGGTGGCATCAGTGCCAAGTTGTGCTGTTTTTGTAGTACCATGTGCGTCCTGCAATTAGCCATCCAGAAGAGGGGCAGTTGAGTTTTGTTTGCCAGAGAAAAGCGACGTGGTTTGTGTTTGAGGGCATATGGCTGAGAGTGGCCGGCTGACCCCTGAAAATCCACAAGAGGCAGGATGGTTCCCAGAGCCAAGGTGGCACCAGTGCCAAGTCGGGCTGGTTTGATAGTACTAAATAGCTCCTGCAATCTGCCATCCAGAAGCGGGGCAGCTTAATTTTGTTTGCCAGGGAAACGGGCCGAGGTTTGTGTCTGGGGGCCTATGGCTGGGAGTGACCGGCTGGCTCCTGAAAAGCTACGATAGGCAGGATGGTTCCCAGAACAGAGGTGGCACCAGTGCCAAGTCGGGCTAGTTTGATGGTGAAAAGTGGCTCCTGCAATCTGCCATCAAAAAGTTGGCAGGCGAGTTTTGTTTTCCAGGGAAAAGTGCCGTTGATTTTGTTTGGTGGCCTGTGGCTGGGAGTGGCCGGATGGCTCCTTAGAATCCACGATACGCAGGATGGTTCCCAGACCAGAGGTGGCACCAGTGCCAAGTCGGGTTAGTTTGATGGTGCAAAGTGGCTCCTGCAATCTGCCATCAAAATGTTGGCAGGCGAGTTTTGTTTTCCAGGGAAAAGCGCTGTTGTTTGTGTTTGGGGGCCTGTGGCTGGGAGTGGCCGGCTAGCTCCTTAGAATCCACGATACGCAGGATGGTTCCCAGACCAGAGGTGGCACCAGTTCCAAGTCGGGCTTGTTTGATAGTACCAAGTGGCTCCTGCAATCTTCCATCCAGAAGCGGGGCAGCTTACTTTTGTTTGCAAGGGAAACGGGCCGAGGTTTTTGTCTGGGGGCCTACGGCTAGGAGTGACTGGCTGGCTCCTGAAAAGCTACAATAGGCAGGATGGTTACCAGACTCATGGTGGCACCAGTGCCACGTTGGGCTGATTTGATAGTACCAAGCGGCTCCTGCAATCTGCCATCAAAAAGTTGGCAGGCGAGTTTTGTTTTCCAGGGGAAAGCGCCGTTGTTTGTGTTTGGGGGCCTATGGCTGGGAGTGGCCGGCTGGCTCCTTAGAATCCACGATACGCAGGATGGTTCCCAGACCATGGTGGCACCAGTGCCAAGTCGGGCTAGTTTGATGGTGAAAAGTGGCTCCTGCAATCTGCCATGAAAATGTTTGCAGGCGAGTTTTGTTTTCCAGGGAAAAGTGCCGTTGTTTGTGTTTGGTGGACTGTGGCTGGGAGTGGCCGGCTGGCTCCTTAGAATCCACGATACGCAGGATGGTTCCCAGACCAGAGGTGGCACCAGTTCCAAGTCGGGCTGGTTTGATAGTACCAAGTGGCTCCTGCAATCTGCCATCCAGAAGCGGGGCAGCTTACTTTTGTTTGCAAGGGAAACGGGCTGAGGTTTGTGTCTGGGGGCCTATGGCTGGGAGTGACCGCCCGGCTCCTGAAAAGCTACGATAGGCAGGATGGTTACCAGACCCATGGTGGCACCAGTGCCAAGTTGGGCTGATTTGATGGTACCAAGTGGCTCCTGCAATCTGCCATCAAAAAGTTGGCAGGCGAGTTTTGTTTTCCAGGGAAAAGCGCCGTTGTTTGTGTTTGGGGGCTTGTGGCTGGGAGTGGCCGGCTGGCTCCTTAGAATCCACGATACGCAGGATGGTTCCCAGACCAGAGGTGGCACCAGTGCCAAGTCGGGCTAGATTGATGGTGCAAAGTGGCTCCTGCAATCTGCCATCCAGAAGCGGGTTAGCTTACTTTTGTCTGCCAGGGAAACGGGCCGAGGATTGTGTCTGGAATCCTATGGGTGGGACAGACCGCCTGGCTCCTGAAAAGCTACGATAGGCAGGATGGTGACCAGACCCATGGTGGCACCATTGCCAAGTTGGGCTGGTTTGATAGTACCAAGTGGCTCCTGCAATCTGCCATGAAAATGTTGGCAGGCGAGTTTTGTTTTCCAGGGAAAAGCGCCGCTGTTTGTGTTTGGGGGCCTGTGGCTGGGAGTGGCCGGCTGGCTCCTTAGAATCCACGATACGCAGGATGGTACCCAGACCAGAGGTGCCACCAGTGCCAAGTCGGGTTAGTTTGATGGTGCAAAGTGGCTCCTGCAATCTGCCATTAAAAATTTGGCAGGCCAGTTTTGTTTTCCAGGGAAAAGCGCCGTTGTTTGTGTTTGGGGGCCTGTGGCTGGGAGTGGCCAGCTGGCTCCTTAGAATCCACGATACGCAGGATGGTTCCCAGACCAGAGGTGGCACCAGTGCCAAGTCGGGCTGGTTTGATGGTGCAAAGTGGCTCCTGCAATCTGCCATCCAGAAGCGGGGCAGCTGAGTTTTGTTTGCCAGAGAAAAGGGCCGTGGTTTTGTTTTGGAGGCATATGACTGAGAGTGGCCGGCTGACTCCTTAAAATGCTCGATACGCAGGATGGTGACCAGACCCAAGGTGGCACCAGTGCCAAGTTGTGCTGTTTTTGCAGTACCAAGTGCGTCCTGCAATTTGCCATCCAGAAGAGGGGCAGTTGAGTTTTGTTTGCCAGAGAAAAGGGCCGTGGTTTGTGTTTGAGGGCATATGGCTGAGAGTGGCCGGCTGACCCCTGAAAATCCACAATAGGCAGGATGGTTCCCAGAGCCAAGGTGGCACCAGTGCCAAGTCGGGCTTGTTTGATAGTACAAAGTGGCTCCTGCAATCTGCCATCCAGAAGCGGGGCAGCTTAATTTTGTTTGCCAGGGAAACGGGCCGAGGTTTGTGTCTGGGGGCCTATGGCTGGGAGTGACCGGCTGGCTCCTGAAAAGCTACGATAGGCAGGATGGTTCCCAGACCAGAGGTGGCACCAGTGCCAAGCCGGGCTAGTTTGATGGTGAAAAGTGGCTCCTGCAATCTGCCATCAAAAAGTTGGCACGCGAGTTTTGTTTTCCAGGAAAAAGTGCCGTTGATTTTTTTTGGTGGCCTGTGGCTGGGAGTGGCCGTCTGGCTAATTAGAATCCACGATACGCAGGATGGTTCCCAGACCAGAGGTGGCACCAGTTCCAAGTCGGGCTGATTTGATAGTACCAAGTGGCTCCTGCAATCTGCCATCCAGAAGCGGGGCAGCTTACTTTGGTTTGCCAGGGAAACGGGCCGAGGTTTGTGTCTGGGGGCCTAAGGCTGGGAGTGACTGGCTGGCTCCTGAAAAGCTACGATAGGCAGGATGGTTACCAGACCCATGGTGGCACCAGTGCCACGTTGGGCTGATTTGATAGTACCAAGCGGCTCATGCAATCTGCCATCAAATGTTGGCAGGCGAGTTTTGTTTTCCAGGGAAAAGCGCCGTTGTTTGTGTTTGGGGGACTATGGCTGGGAGTGGCCGGCTGGCTAATTAGAATCCACGATACGCAGGATGGTTCCCAGACCAGAGGTGGCACCAGTGCCAAGTCGGGCTAGTTTGATGGTGCAAAGTGGCTCCTACAATCTGCCATGAAAAAGTTGGCAGGCGAGTTTTGTTTTCCAGGGAAAAGTGCCGTTGTTTGTGTTTGGTGGACTGTGGCTTGGAGTGGCTGGCTGGCTCCTTAGAATCCACGATACGCAGGATGGTTCCCAGACCAGAGGTGGCACCAGTTCCAAGTCGGGCTGGTTTGATAGTACCAAGTGGCTCCTGCAATCTGCCATCCAGAAGCGGGGCAGCTTACTTTTGTTTGCCAGGGAAACGGGCCGAGGTTTGTGTCTGGGGGCCTACGGCTGGGAGTGACTGGCTGGCTCCTGAACAGCTACGCTAGGCAGGATGGTTACCAGACTCATGGTTGCACCAGTGCCACGTTGGGCTGATTTGATAGTACCAAGCACCTTATGCAATCTGCCATCAAAAAGTTGGCAGGCGAGTTTTGTTTTCCAGGGAAAAGTGCCGTTGTTTTTGTTTGGTGGACTGTGGCTGGGAGTGGCCGGCTGGCTCCTTAGAATCCACGATACGCAGGATGGTTCCCAGACCAGAGGTGGCACCAGTTCCAAGTCGGGCTGGTTTGATAGTACCAAGTGGCTCCTGCAATCTGCCATCCAGACGCGGGGCAGCTTACTTTTGTTTGCCAGGGAAACGGGCCGAGGTTTGTGTCTGGGGGCCTATGGCTGGGAGTGACTGGCTGGCTCCTGAAAAGCTACGATAGGCAGGATGGTAACCAGACCCATGGTGGCACCAGTGCCAAGTTGGGCTGGTTTGATAGTACCAAGTGGCTCCTGCAATCTGCCATCAAAAAGTTGGCAGGCGAGTTTTGTTTTCCAGGGAAAAGCGCCGTTGTTTGTGTTTGGGGGCCTGTGGCTGGGAGTAGCCGGATGGCTCCTTAGAATCCACGATACGCAGGATGGTTCCCATACCAGAGGTGGCACCAGTGCCAAGTCGGGCTGGTTTGATGGTGCAAAGTGGCTCCTGCAATCTGCCATCAAAATGTTGGCAGGCGAGTTTTGTTTTCCAGGGAAAAGCGCCGTTGTTTGTGTTTGGGGGCCTGTGGCTGGGAGTGGCCGGCTGGCTCCTTAGAATCCACGATACGCAGGATGGTTCCCAGACCAGAGGTGGCACCAGTTCCAAGTCGGGCTTGTTTGATAGTACGAAGTGGCTCCTGCAATCTGCCATCCAGAAGCGGGGCAGCTTACTTTTGTTTGCAAGGGAAACGGGCCGAGGTTTTTGTCTGGGGGCCTACGGCTGGGAGTGACTGGCTGGCTCCTGAAAAGCTACGATAGGCAGGATGGTTACCAGACTCATGGTGGCACCAGTGCCACGTTGGGCTGATTTGATAGTACCAAGCGGCTCATGCAATCTGCCATCAAATGTTGGCAGGCGAGTTTTGTTTTCCAGGGAAAAGCGCCGTTGTTTGTGTTTGGGGGACTATGGCTGGGAGTGGCCGGCTGGCTAATTAGAATCCACGATACGCAGGATGGTTCCCAGACCAGAGGTGGCACCAGTGCCAAGTCGGGCTAGTTTGATGGTGCAAAGTGGCTCCTACAATCTGCCATGAAAAAGTTGGCAGGCGAGTTTTGTTTTCCAGGGAAAAGTGCCGTTGTTTGTGTTTGGTGGACTGTGGCTTGGAGTGGCTGGCTGGCTCCTTAGAATCCACGATACGCAGGATGGTTCCCAGACCAGAGGTGGCACCAGTTCCAAGTCGGGCTGGTTTGATAGTACCAAGTGGCTCCTGCAATCTGCCATCCAGAAGCGGGGCAGCTTACTTTTGTTTGCCAGGGAAACGGGCCGAGGTTTGTGTCTGGGGGCCTACGGCTGGGAGTGACTGGCTGGCTCCTGAACAGCTACGCTAGGCAGGATGGTTACCAGACTCATGGTTGCACCAGTGCCACGTTGGGCTGATTTGATAGTACCAAGCAGCTTATGCAATCTGCCATCAAAAAGTTGGCAGGCGAGTTTTGTTTTCCAGGGAAAAGTGCCGTTGTTTTTGTTTGGTGGACTGTGGCTGGGAGTGGCCGGCTGGCTCCTTAGAATCCACGATACGCAGGATGGTTCCCAGACCAGAGGTGGCACCAGTTCCAAGTCGGGCTGGTTTGATAGTACCAAGTGGCTCCTGCAATCTGCCATCCAGACGCGGGGCAGCTTACTTTTGTTTGCCAGGGAAACGGGCCGAGGTTTGTGTCTGGGGGCCTATGGCTGGGAGTGACTGGCTGGCTCCTGAAAAGCTACGATAGGCAGGATGGTAACCAGACCCATGGTGGCACCAGTGCCAAGTTGGGCTGGTTTGATAGTACCAAGTGGCTCCTGCAATCTGCCATCAAAAAGTTGGCAGGCGAGTTTTGTTTTCCAGGGAAAAGCGCCGTTGTTTGTGTTTGGGGGCCTGTGGCTGGGAGTGGCCGGATGGCTCCTTAGAATCCACGATACGCAGGATGGTTCCCATACCAGAGGTGGCACCAGTGCCAAGTCGGGCTGGTTTGATGGTGCAAAGTGGCTCCTGCAATCTGCCATCAAAATGTTGGCAGGCGAGTTTTGTTTTCCAGGGAAAAGCGCCGTTGTTTGTGTTTGGGGGCCTGTGGCTGGGAGTGGCCGGCTGGCTCCTTAGAATCCACGATACGCAGGATGGTTCCCAGACCAGAGGTGGCACCAGTTCCAAGTCGGGCTTGTTTGATAGTACCAAGTGGCTCCTGCAATCTGCCATCCAGAAGCGGGGCAGCTTACTTTTGTTTGCAAGGGAAACGGGCCGAGGTTTTTGTCTGGGGGCCTACGGCTGGGAGTGACGGGCTGGCTCCTGAAAAGCTACGATAGGCAGGATGGTTACCAGACTCATGGTGGCACCAGTGCCACGTTGGGCTGATTTGATAGTACCAAGCGGCTCCTGCAATCTGCCATCAAAAAGTTGGCAGGCGAGTTTTGTTTTCCAGGGGAAAGCGCCGTTGTTTGTGTTTGGGGGCCTATGACTGGGAGTGGCCGGCTGGCTAATTAGAATCCACGATACGCAGGATGGTTCCCAGACCATGGTGGCACCAGTGCCAAGTCGGGCTAGTTTGATGGTGAAAAGTGGCTGCTGCAATCTGCCATCAAAATGTTTGCAGGCGAGTTTTGTTTTCCAGGGAAAAGTGCCGTTTTTTGTGTTTGGTGGACTGTGGCTGGGAGTGGCCGGCTGGCTCCTTAGAATCCACGATACGCAGGATGGTTCCCAGACCAGAGGTGGCACCAGTTCCAAGTCGGGCTGGTTTGATAGTACTAAATAGCTCCTGCAATCTGCCATCCAGAAGCGGGGCAGCTTAATTTTGTTTGCCAGGGAAACGGGCCGAGGTTTGTGTCTGGGGGCCTATGGCTGGGAGTGACCGGCTGGCTCCTGAAAAGCTACGATAGGCAGGATGGTTCCCAGAACAGAGGTGGCACCAGTGCCAAGTCGGGCTAGTTTGATGGTGAAAAGTGGCTCCTGCAATCTGCCATCAAAAAGTTGGCAGGCGAGTTTTGTTTTCCAGGGAAAAGTGCCGTTGATTTTGTTTGGTGGCCTGTCACTGGGAGTGGCCGGCTGGCTCCTTAGAATCCACGATACGCAGGATGGTTCCCAGACCAGAGGTGGCACCAGTGCCAAGTCGGGCTTGTTTGATAGTACCAAGTGGCTCCTGCAATCTGCCATCCAGAAGCGGGGCAGCTTACTTTTGTTTGCCAGGGAAACGGGCCGAGGTTTGTGTCTGGGGGCCTAAAGCTGGGAGTGACTGGCTGGCTCCTGAAAAGCTACGATAGGCAGGATGGTTACCAGACTCATGGTGGCACCAGTGCCACGTTGGGCTGATTTGAAAGTACCAAGCTGCTTATGAAATCTGCCATCAAAAAGTTGGCAGGCGAGTTTTGTTTTCCAGGGAAAAGTGCCGTTGTTTGTGTTTGGTGGACTGTGGCTGGGAGTGGCCGGCTGGCTCCTTAGAATCCACGATACGCAGGATGGTTCCCAGACCAGAGGTGGCACCAGTTCCAAGTCGGGCTTGTTTGATAGTACCAAGTGGCTCCTGCAATCTGCCATCCAGAAGCGGGGCAGCTTACTTTTGTTTGCCAGGGAAACGGGCCGAGGTTTGTGTCTGGGGGCCTATGGCTGGGAGTGACCGGCTGGCTCCTGAAAAGCTACGATAGGCAGGATGGTGACCAGACCCATGGTGGCACCAGTGCCAAGTTGGGCTGGTTTGATAGTACCAAGTGGCTCCTGCAATCTGCCATCAAAAAGTTGGCAGGCGAGTTTTGTTTTCCAGGGAAAAGCGCCGTTGTTTGTGTTTGGAGGCCTGTGGCTGGGAGTGGCCGGATGGCTCCTTAGAATCCACGATACGCAGGATGGTTCCCAGACCAGAGGTGGCACCAGTGCCAAGTCGGGTTAGTTTGATGGTGCAAAGTGGCTCCTGCAATCTGCCATCAAAATGTTGGCAGGCGAGTTTTGTTTTCCAGGGAAAAGCGCTGTTGTTTGTGTTTGGGGGCCTGTGGCTGGGAGTGGCCGGCTAGCTCCTTAGAATCCACGATACGCAGGATGGTTCCCAGACCAGAGGTGGCACCAGTTCCAAGTCGGGCTTGTTTGATAGTACCAAGTGGCTCCTGCAATCTGCCATCCAGAAGCGGGGCAGCTTACTTTTGTTTGCAAGGGAAACGGGCCGAGGTTTTTGTCTGGGGGCCTACGGCTAGGAGTGACTGGCTGGCTCCTGAAAAGCTACAATAGGCAGGATGGTTACCAGACTCATGGTGGCACCAGTGCCACGTTGGGCTGATTTGATAGTACCAAGCGGCTCCTGCAATCTGCCATCAAAAAGTTGGCAGGCGAGTTTTGTTTTCCAGGGGAAAGCGCCGTTGTTTGTGTTTGGGGGCCTATGGCTGGGAGTGGCCGGCTGGCTCCTTAGAATCCACGATACGCAGGATGGTTCCCAGACCATGGTGGCACCAGTGCCAAGTCGGGCTAGTTTGATGGTGAAAAGTGGCTCCTGCAATCTGCCATGAAAATGTTTGCAGGCGAGTTTTGTTTTCCAGGGAAAAGTGCCGTTGTTTGTGTTTGGTGGACTGTGGCTGGGAGTGGCCGGCTGGCTCCTTAGAATCCACGATACGCAGGATGGTTCCCAGACCAGAGGTGGCACCAGTTCCAAGTCGGGCTGGTTTGATAGTACCAAGTGGCTCCTGCAATCTGCCATCCAGAAGCGGGGCAGCTTACTTTTGTTTGCAAGGGAAACGGGCTGAGGTTTGTGTCTGGGGGCCTATGGCTGGGAGTGACCGCCCGGCTCCTGAAAAGCTACGATAGGCAGGATGGTTACCAGACCCATGGTGGCACCAGTGCCAAGTTGGGCTGATTTGATGGTACCAAGTGGCTCCTGCAATCTGCCATCAAAAAGTTGGCAGGCGAGTTTTGTTTTCCAGGGAAAAGCGCCGTTGTTTGTGTTTGGGGGCTTGTGGCTGGGAGTGGCCGGCTGGCTCCTTAGAATCCACGATACGCAGGATGGTTCCCAGACCAGAGGTGGCACCAGTGCCAAGTCGGGCTAGATTGATGGTGCAAAGTGGCTCCTGCAATCTGCCATCCAGAAGCGGGGTAGCTTACTTTTGTCTGCCAGGGAAACGGGCCGAGGATTGTGTCTGGAATCCTATGGGTGGGACAGACCGCCTGGCTCCTGAAAAGCTACGATAGGCAGGATGGTGACCAGACCCATGGTGGCACCATTGCCAAGTTGGGCTGGTTTGATAGTACCAAGTGGCTCCTGCAATCTGCCATGAAAATGTTGGCAGGCGAGTTTTGTTTTCCAGGGAAAAGCGCCGCTGTTTGTGTTTGGGGGCCTGTGGCTGGGAGTGGCCGGCTGCCTCCTTAGAATCCACGATACGCAGGATGGTACCCAGACCAGAGGTGCCACCAGTGCCAAGTCGGGTTAGTTTGATGGTGCAAAGTGGCTCCTGCAATCTGCCATTAAAAATTTGGCAGGCCAGTTTTGTTTTCCAGGGAAAAGCGCCGTTGTTTGTGTTTGGGGGCCTGTGGCTGGGAGTGGCCAGCTGGCTCCTTAGAATCCACGATACGCAGGATGGTTCCCAGACCAGAGGTGGCACCAGTGCCAAGTCGGGCTGGTTTGATGGTGCAAAGTGGCTCCTGCAATCTGCCATCCAGAAGCGGGGCAGCTGAGTTTTGTTTTCCAGGGAAAAGGGCCGTGGTTTTGTTTTGGAGGCATATGACTGAGAGTGGCCGGCTGACTCCTTAAAATGCTCGATACGCAGGATGGTGACCAGACCCAAGGTGGCACCAGTGCCAAGTTGTGCTGTTTTTGCAGTACCAAGTGCGTCCTGCAATTTGCCATCCAGAAGAGGGGCAGTTGAGTTTTGTTTGCCAGAGAAAAGGGTCGTGGTTTGTGTTTGAGGGCATATGGCTGAGAGTGGCCGGCTGACCCCTGAAAATCCACAATAGGCAGGATGGTTCCCAGACCAGAGGTGGCACCAGTGCCAAGTCGGGCTTGTTTGATAGTACAAAGTGGCTCCTGCAATCTGCCATCCAGAAACGGGGCAGCTTAATTTTGTTTGCCAGGGAAACGGGCCGAGGTTTGTGTCTGGGGGCCTATGGCTGGGAGTGACCGGCTGGCTCCTGAAAAGCTACGATAGGCAGGATGGTTCCCAGACCAGAGGTGGCACCAGTGCCAAGCCGGGCTAGTTTGATGGTGAAAAGTGGCTCCTGCAATCTGCCATCAAAAAGTTGGCACGCGAGTTTTGTTTTCCAGGAAAAAGTGCCGTTGATTTTTTTTGGTGGCCTGTGGCTGGGAGTGGCCGTCTGGCTAATTAGAATCCACGATACGCAGGATGGTTCCCAGACCAGAGGTGGCACCAGTTCCAAGTCGGGCTGATTTGATAGTACCAAGTGGCTCCTGCAATCTGCCATCCAGAAGCGGGGCAGCTTACTTTGGTTTGCCAGGGAAACGGGCCGAGGTTTGTGTCTGGGGGCCTAAAGCTGGGAGTGACTGGCTGGCTCCTGAAAAGCTACGATAGGCAGGATGGTTACCAGACCCATGGTGGCACCAGTGCCACGTTGGGCTGATTTGATAGTACCAAGCGGCTCATGCAATCTGCCATCAAAAAGTTGGCAGGCGAGTTTTGTTTTCCAGGGAAAAGCGCCGTTGTTTGTGTTTGGGGGACTATGGCTGGGAGTGGCCGGCTGGCTAATTAGAATCCACGATACGCAGGATGGTTCCCAGACCAGAGGTGGCACCAGTGCCAAGTCGGGCTAGTTTGATGGTGCAAAGTGGCTCCTACAATCTGCCATGAAAAAGTTGGCAGGCGAGTTTTGTTTTCCAGGGAAAAGTGCCGTTGTTTGTGTTTGGTGGACTGTGGCTTGGAGTGGCTGGCTGGCTCCTTAGAATCCACGATACGCAGGATGGTTCCCAGACCAGAGGTGGCACCAGTTCCAAGTCGGGCTGGTTTGATAGTACCAAGTGGCTCCTGCAATCTGCCATCCAGAAGCGGGGCAGCTTACTTTTGTTTGCCAGGGAAACGGGCCGAGGTTTGTGTCTGGGGGCCTACGGCTGGGAGTGACTGGCTGGCTCCTGAACAGCTACGCTAGGCAGGATGGTTACCAGACTCATGGTTGCACCAGTGCCACGTTGGGCAGATTTGATAGTACCAAGCAGCTTATGCAATCTGCCATCAAAAAGTTGGCAGGCGAGTTTTGTTTTCCAGGGAAAAGTGCCGTTGTTTTTGTTTGGTGGACTGTGGCTGGGAGTGGCCGGCTGGCTCCTTAGAATCCACGATACGCAGGATGGTTCCCAGACCAGAGGTGGCACCAGTTCCAAGTCGGGCTGGTTTGATAGTACCAAGTGGCTCCTGCAATCTGCCATCCAGACGCGGGGCAGCTTACTTTTGTTTGCCAGGGAAACGGGCCGAGGTTTGTGTCTGGGGGCCTATGGCTGGGAGTGACTGGCTGGCTCCTGAAAAGCTACGATAGGCAGGATGGTAACCAGACCCATGGTGGCACCAGTGCCAAGTTGGGCTGGTTTGATAGTACCAAGTGGCTCCTGCAATCTGCCATCAAAAAGTTGGCAGGCGAGTTTTGTTTTCCAGGGAAAAGCGCCGTTGTTTGTGTTTGGGGGCC
Source organism: Melospiza melodia melodia (assembly GCF_035770615.1). Lineage (NCBI taxonomy): Eukaryota > Metazoa > Chordata > Aves > Passeriformes > Passerellidae > Melospiza > Melospiza melodia. The sequence goes on along the minus strand of NW_026948806.1, from coordinate 502,433 downwards.
TGTGGCTGGGAGTGGCCGGATGGCTCCTTAGAATCCACGATACGCAGGATGGTTCCCATACCAGAGGTGGCACCAGTGCCAAGTCGGGCTGGTTTGATGGTGCAAAGTGGCTCCTGCAATCTGCCATCAAAATGTTGGCAGGCGAGTTTTGTTTTCCAGGGAAAAGCGCCGTTGTTTGTGTTTGGGGGCCTGTGGCTGGGAGTGGCCGGCTGGCTCCTTAGAATCCACGATACGCAGGATGGTTCCCAGACCAGAGGTGGCACCAGTTCCAAGTCGGGCTTGTTTGATAGTACCAAGTGGCTCCTGCAATCTGCCATCCAGAAGCGGGGCAGCTTACTTTTGTTTGCAAGGGAAACGGGCCGAGGTTTTTGTCTGGGGGCCTACGGCTGGGAGTGACTGGCTGGCTCCTGAAAAGCTACGATAGGCAGGATGGTTACCAGACTCATGGTGGCACCAGTGCCACGTTGGGCTGATTTGATAGTACCAAGCGGCTCCTGCAATCTGCCATCAAAAAGTTGGCAGGCGAGTTTTGTTTTCCAGGGGAAAGCGCCGTTGTTTGTGTTTGGGGGCCTATGACTGGGAGTGGCCGGCTGGCTAATTAGAATCCACGATACGCAGGATGGTTCCCAGACCATGGTGGCACCAGTGCCAAGTCGGGCTAGTTTGATGGTGAAAAGTGGCTGCTGCAATCTGCCATCAAAATGTTTGCAGGCTAGTTTTGTTTTCCAGGGAAAAGTGCCGTTGTTTGTGTTTGGTGGACTGTGGCTGGGAGTGGCCGGCTGGCTCCTTAGAATCCACGATACGCAGGATGGTTCCCAGACCAGAGGTGGCACCAGTTCCAAGTCGGGCTGGTTTGATAGTACCAAGTGGCTCCTGCAATCTGCCATCCAGAAGCGGGGCAGCTTACTTTTGTTTGCAAGGGAAACGGACCGTGGTTTGTGTCTGGGGGCCTATGGGTGGGACTGACCGGCTGGCTCCTGAAAAGCTACGATAGGCAGGATGGTGACCAGACCCATGGTGGCACCAGTGTCAAGTTGGGCTGATTTGATAGTACCAAGTGGCTCCTGCAATCTGCCATCAAAAAGTTGGCAGGCGAGTTTTGTTTTCCAGGGAAAAGCGCCGTTGTTTGTGTTTGGGGGCTTGTTGCTGGGAGTGGCCGGATGGCTCCTTAGAATCCACGATACGCAGGATGGTTCCCAGACCAGAGGTGGCACCAGTGCCAAGTCGGGTTGGTTTGATGGTGCAAAGTGGCTCCTGCAATCTGCCATCAAAATGTTGGCAGGCGAGTTTTGTTTTCCAGGGAAAAGCGCCGTTGTTTGTGTTTGGGGGCCTGTGGCTGGGAGTGGCCAGCTGGCTCCTTATAATCCACCATACGCAGGATTGTTCCCAGACCAGAGGTGGCACCAGTGCCAAGTCGGGCTGGTTTGATGGTGCAAAGTGTCTCCTGCAATCTGCCATTCAGAAGCGGGGCAGCTGAGTTTTGTTTGCCAGAGAAAAGGGCCGTGGTTTTTTTTGGGGGGCCTATGGCTGGGAGTGGCCGGCTGGCTCCTTAAAATGCTCGATACGCAGGATGGTGACCAGACCCATGGTGGCACCAGTGCCAAGTTGTGCTGTTTTTGTAGTACCAAGTGCGTCCTGCAATTTGCCATCCAGAAGAGGGGCAGTTGAGTTTTTTTTGCCAGAGAAAAGGGCCATGGTTTGTGTTTGAGGGCATATGGCTGAGAGTGGCCGGCTGACCCCTGAAAATCCACAATAGGCAGGATGGTTCCCAGAGCCAAGGTGGCACCAGTGCCAAGTCGGGCTGGTTTGATAGTACTAAATAGCTCCTGCAATCTGCCATCCAGAAGCGGGGCAGCTTAATTTTGTTTGCCAGGGAAACGGGCCGTGGTTTGTGTCTGGGGGCCTATGGCTGGGAGTGACCGGCTGGCTCCTGAAAAGCTACGATAAGCAGGATGGTTCCCAGAACAGAGGTGGCACCAGTGCCAAGTCGGGCTAGTTTGATGGTGAAAAGTGGCTCCTGCAATCTGCCATCAAAAAGTTGGCAGGCGAGTTTTGTTTTCCAGGGAAAAGCGCCGTTGATTTTGTTTGGTGGCCTGTGGCTGGGAGTGGCCGGCTGGCTCCTTAGAATCCACGATACGCAGGATGGTTCCCAGACCAGAGGTGGCACCAGTTCCAAGTCGGGCTTGTTTGATAGTACCAAGTGGCTCCTGCAATCTGCCATCCAGAAGCGGGGCAGCTTACTTTGGTTTGCCAGGGAAACGGGCCGAGGTTTGTGTCTGGGGGCCTAAAGCTGGGAGTGACTGGCTGGCTCCTGAAAAGCTACGATAGGCAGGATGGTTACCAGACCCATGGTGGCACCAGTGCCACGTTGGGCTGATTTGATAGTACCAAGCGGCTCATGCAATCTGCCATCAAAAAGTTGGCAGGCGAGTTTTGTTTTCCAGGGAAAAGCGCCGTTGTTTGTGTTTGGGGGACTATGGCTGGGAGTGGCCGGCTGGCTAATTAGAATCCACGATACGCAGGATGGTTCCCAGACCAGAGGTGGCACCAGTGCCAAGTCGGGCTAGTTTGATGGTGCAAAGTGGCTCCTACAATCTGCCATGAAAAAGTTGGCAGGCGAGTTTTGTTTTCCAGGGAAAAGTGCCGTTGTTTGTGTTTGGTGGACTGTGGCTGGGAGTGGCTGGCTGGCTCCTTAGAATCCACGATACGCAGGATGGTTCCCAGACCAGAGGTGGCACCAGTTCCAAGTCGGGCTGGTTTGATAGTACCAAGTGGCTCCTGCAATCTGCCATCCAGAAGCGGGGCAGCTTACTTTTGTTTGCCAGGGAAACGGGCCGAGGTTTGTGTCTGGGGGCCTACGGCTGGGAGTGACTGGCTGGCTCCTGAACAGCTACGCTAGGCAGGATGGTTACCAGACTCATGGTTGCACCAGTGCCACGTTGGGCTGATTTGATAGTACCAAGCAGCTTATGCAATCTGCCATCAAAAAGTTGGCAGGCGAGTTTTGTTTTCCAGGGAAAAGTGCCGTTGTTTGTGTTTGGTGGACTGTGGCTGGGAGTGGCCGGCTGGCTCCTTAGAATCCACGATACGCAGGATGGTTCCCAGACCAGAGGTGGCACCAGTTCCAAGTCGGGCTGGTTTGATAGTACCAAGTGGCTCCTGCAATCTGCCATCCAGACGCGGGGCAGCTTACTTTTGTTTGCCAGGGAAACGGGCCGAGGTTTGTGTCTGGGGGCCTAAGGCTGGGAGTGACTGGCTGGCTCCTGAAAAGCTACGATAGGCAGGATGGTGACCAGACCCATGGTGGCACCAGTGCCAAGTTGGGCTGGTTTGATAGTACCAAGTGGCTCCTGCAATCTGCCATCAAAAAGTTGGCAGGCGAGTTTTGTTTTCCAGGGAAAAGCGCCGTTGTTTGTGTTTGGGGGCCTGTGGCTGGGAGTGGCCGGCTGGCTCCTTAGAATCCACGATACGCAGGATGGTTCCCATACCAGAGGTGGCACCAGTGCCAAGTCGGGCTGGTTTGATGGTGCAAAGTGGCTCCTGCAATCTGCCATCAAAATGTTGGCAGGCGAGTTTTGTTTTCCAGGGAAAAGCGCCGTTGTTTGTGTTTGGGGGCCTGTGGCTGGGAGTGGCCGGCTGGCTCCTTAGAATCCACGATACGCAGGATGGTTCCCAGACCAGAGGTGGCACCAGTTCCAAGTCGGGCTTGTTTGATAGTACCAAGTGGCTCCTGCAATCTGCCATCCAGAAGCGGGGCAGCTTACTTTTGTTTGCAAGGGAAACGGGCCGAGGTTTTTGTCTGGGGGCCTACGGCTGGGAGTGACTGGCTGGCTCCTGAAAAGCTACGATAGGCAGGATGGTTACCAGACTCATGGTGGCACCAGTGCCACGTTGGGCTGATTTGATAGTACCAAGCGGCTCCTGCAATCTGCCATCAAAAAGTTGGCAGGCGAGTTTTGTTTTCCAGGGGAAAGCGCCGTTGTTTGTGTTTGGGGGCCTATGACTGGGAGTGGCCGGCTGGCTAATTAGAATCCACGATACGCAGGATGGTTCCCAGACCATGGTGGCACCAGTGCCAAGTCGGGCTAGTTTGATGGTGAAAAGTGGCTGCTGCAATCTGCCATCAAAATGTTTGCAGGCGAGTTTTGTTTTCCAGGGAAAAGTGCCGTTTTTTGTGTTTGGTGGACTGTGGCTGGGAGTGGCCGGCTGGCTCCTTAGAATCCACGATACGCAGGATGGTTCCCAGACCAGAGGTGGCACCAGTTCCAAGTCGGGCTGGTTTGATAGTACCAAGTGGCTCCTGCAATCTGCCATCCAGAAGCGGGGCAGCTTACTTTTGTTTGCAAGGGAAACGGACCGTGGTTTGTGTCTGGGGGCCTATGGGTGGGACTGACCGGCTGGCTCCTGAAAAGCTACGATAGGCAGGATGGTGACCAGACCCATGGTGGCACGAGTCCCAAGTTGGGCTGATTTGATAGTACCAAGTGGCTCCTGCAATCTGCCATCAAAAAGTTGGCAGGCGAGTTTTGTTTTCCAGGGAAAAGCGCCGTTGTTTGTGTTTGGGGGCTTGTGGCTGGGAGTGGCCGGATGGCTCCTTAGAATCCACGATACGCAGGATGGTTCCCAGACCAGAGGTGGCACCAGTGCCAAGTCGGGTTGGTTTGATGGTGCAAAGTGGCTCCTGCAATCTGCCATCAAAATGTTGGCAGGCGAGTTTTGTTTTCCAGGGAAAAGCGCCGTTGTTTGTGTTTGGGGGCCTGTGGCTGGGAGTGGCCAGCTGGCTCCTTATAATCCACCATACGCAGGATTGTTCCCAGACCAGAGGTGGCACCAGTGCCAAGTCGGGCTGGTTTGATGGTGCAAAGTGTCTCTTGCAATCTGCCATTCAGAAGCGGGGCAGCTGAGTTTTGTTTGCCAGAGAAAAGGGCCGTGGTTTTTTTTGGGGGGCCTATGGCTGGGAGTGGCCGGCTGGCTCCTTAAAATGCTCGATACGCAGGATGGTGACCAGACCCATGGTGGCACCAGTGCCAAGTTGTGCTGTTTTTGTAGTACCAAGTGCGTCCTGCAATTTGCCATCCAGAAGAGGGGCAGTTGAGTTTTTTTTGCCAGAGAAAAGGGCCGTGGTTTGTGTTTGAGGGCATATGGCTGAGAGTGGCCGGCTGACCCCTGAAAATCCACAATAGGCAGGATGGTTCCCAGAGCCAAGGTGGCACCAGTGCCAAGTCGGGCTGGTTTGATAGTACTAAATAGCTCCTGCAATCTGCCATCCAGAAGCGGGGCAGCTTAATTTTGTTTGCCAGGGAAACGGGCCGTGGTTTGTGTCTGGGGGCCTATGGCTGGGAGTGACCGGCTGGCTCCTGAAAAGCTACGATAGGCAGGATGGTTCCCAGAACAGAGGTGGCACCAGTGCCAAGTCGGGCTAGTTTGATGGTGAAAAGTGGCTCCTGCAATCTGCCATCAAAAAGTTGGCAGGCGAGTTTTGTTTTCCAGGGAAAAGCGCCGTTGATTTTGTTTGGTGGCCTGTGGCTGGGAGTGGCCGGCTGGCTCCTTAGAATCCACGATACGCAGGATGGTTCCCAGACCAGAGGTGGCACCAGTTCCAAGTCGGGCTTGTTTGATAGTACCAAGTGGCTCCTGCAATCTGCCATCCAGAAGCAGGGCAGCTTACTTTTGTTTGCCAGGGAAACGGGCCGAGGTTTGTGTCTGGGGGCCTATGGCTGGGAGTGACTGGCTGGCTCCTGAAAAGCTACGATAGGCAGGATGGTTACCAGACTCATGGTGGCACCAGTGCCAAGTTGGGCTGATTTGATAGTACCAAGCGGCTCCTGCAATCTGCCATCAAAATTTGGCAGGCGAGTTTTGTTTTCCAGGGGAAAGCGCCGTTGTTTGTGTTTGGGGGCCTATGGCTGGGAGTGGCCGGCTGGCTAATTAGAATCCACGATACGCAGGATGGTTCCCAGACCATGGTGGCACCAGTGCCAAGTCGGGCTAGTTTGATGGTGCAAAGTGGCTCCTGCAATCTGCCATGAAAAAGTTGGCAGTCGAGTTTTGTTTTCCAGGGAAAAGTGCCGTTGTTTGTGTTTGGTGGACTGGTGCTGGGAGTGGCCGGCTGGCTCCTTAGAATCCACGATACGCAGGATGGTTCCCAGACCAGAGGTGGCACCAGTGCCAAGTCGGGCTGGTTTGATAGTACCAAGTGGCTCCTGCAATCTGCCATCCAGAAGCGGGGCAGCTTACATTTGTTTGCCAGGGAAACGGGCCGAGGTTTGTGTCTGGGGGCCTAAGGCTGGGAGTGACTGGCTGGCTCCTGAAAAGCTACGATAGGCAGGATGGTGACCAGACCCATGGTGGCACCAGTCCCAAGTTGGGCTGATTTGATAGTACCAAGCTGCTCCTGCAATCTGCCATCAAAAAGTTGGCACGCGAGTTTTGTTTTCCAGGGAAAAGCGCCTTTGTTTGTGTTTGGGGGCCTATGACTGGGAGTGGCCGGCTGGCTAATTAGAATCCACGATACGCAGGATGGTTCCCAGACCATGGTGGCACCAGTGCCAAGTCGGGCTGGTTTGATGGTGCAAAGTGGCTCCAGCAATCTGCCATCCTGAGGCGGGGCAGCTTAATTTTGTTTGCCAGGGAAACCGGCAGTGTTTGTGTCTGGGGCCTATGGCTGGGAGTGACCGGCTGGCTCCTGAAAAGCTACGATAGGCAGGATGGTTACCAGACCCATGGTGGAACCAGTGCCAAGTTCGGCTGGTTTGATAGTACCAAGTGGTTCCTGCAATCTGCCATCAAAAAGTTGGCAGGCCAGTTTTGTTTTCCAGGGAAAAGCGCCGTTATTTGTGTTTGGGGTCCTGTGGCTGGGAGTGACCGGCTGGCTCCTTAGAATCCACGATACGCAGGATGGTTCCCAGAGCAGTGGTGGCACCAGTGCCAAGTTGAGCTGGTTTGATACCACAAATTGGCTCCTGCAATCTGCCATCCAGAAGCGGGGCAGCTTACTTTTGTTTGCCAAGGAAACGGGCCGTGGTTTGTGTCTGGGGGCCTATGGCTGGGAGTGACCGGCTGGCTCCTGAAAAGCTACGATAGGCAGGATGTTGACCAGACCCATGGCGGCACCAGTGCCAAGAAGGGCTGGTTTGATAGTACCAAGCGGCTCCTGCAATCTGCCATCAAAATTTGGCAGGCGAGTTCTGTTTTCCAGGGAAAAGCGCCGTTGTTTTTGTTTGGGGGCCTGTGGCTGGGAGTGGCCGGCTGGCTCCTGAAAAGCTACGATAGGCAGGATGGCTACCAGACCCATGGTGGCAGCAGTGCAAAGTTGGGCTGGTTTGATAGTACCAAGTGGCTCCTGCAATCTGCCATCCAGAAGCGGGGCAGCTTACTTTTTTTTGCCAGGGAAACGGGCCGTGGTTTGTGTCTGGGGGCCTATGGCTGGGAGTGACCGGCTCGGTCGTGAAAAGCTACGATAGGCAGGATGGTTACCAGACCCATGGTGGCACCAGTGCCAAGTTGGGCTGGTTTGATAGTACCAAGTGGCTCCTGCAATCTGCCATCTAAAAGCGGGGCAGCTGAGTTTGCTTGCCAGAGAAAAGGGCTGTGGTATATTTTGGTGTCCTGTGGCTGGCAGTGGCCGGCTGGCTCCTGAAATTCCATGATACGCAGCATGATTCCCAGACCCAAGGTGGCACCAGTGCCAAGTAGGGCTGGTTTGACAGCGTCAAGTGCCTCCTGCAATCTCCCATCCAGAAGTGGGGCAGCTGAGTTTTTTTTGCCTGTGAATCGGGCCGTTGTTTTTGATTGGGGTCTGTGGCCGAGAGTGGTCGGCTGGCTCCTGACAATCCACAATACGCAGGATGGTTCACAGACCCAAGGTGGCACCAGTGCCAAGTCGGGCTGGTTTGATAGAACCAAGTGGCTCCTGCAATCTGCCATCCAGAAGCGGGGCAGCGGATTTTTGTTTGCCAGAGAAAAGGGCCGTGGTTTGTTTTTGGGGGCATATGGCTGGTAGTGGCCAGCTGGCTCCTTAAAAACCTCGATACGCAGGATGGTGACCAGAGCCAAGGTGGCACCAATGCCAAGTTGGGCTGTTTTTGTAGTACCAAGTGCGTCCTGCAATTTGCCATCCAGAAGAGGGGCAGTTGAGTTTTGTTTGCGAGAGAAAAGCGCCGTGGTTTGTGTTTGAGGGCATATGGCTGAGAGTGGCCGGCTGACCCCTGAAAATCCACAATAGGCAGGATGGTTCCCAGAGCCAAGGTGGCACCAGTGCCAAGTTGGGCTGGTTTGATAGTAGCAAGTGGCTCCTGCAATCTGCCATCAAAAAGTTGGCAGGCGAGTTTTGTTTTCCAGGGAAAAGCGCCGTTGTTTGTGTTTGGGGGCCTGTGGCTGGGAGTGGCCGGCTGGCTAATTAGAATCCACGATACGCAGGATGGTTCCCAGACCAGAGGTGGCACCAGTGACAAGTCGGGCCAGTTGGATGGTGCAAAGTGGCTCCTGCAATCTGCCATCCAGAAGCGGGGTAGCTTACTTTTGTTTGCCAGGGAAACGGGCCGAGGTTTGTGTCTGAGGTCCTATGGCTGGAAGTGACCGGCTGGCTCCTGAAAAGCTACGATAGGCAGGATGGTGACCAGACCCATGGTGGCACCAGTGCCAAGTTGGGCTGATTTGATAGTACCAAGTGGCTCCTGCAATCTGCCATCAAAAAGTTGGCAGGCGAGTTCTGTTTTCCAGGGAAGAGTGCCGTTGTTTGTGTTTCGGGGCCTGTGGCCGGGAATGGCCGGCTGGCTCCTTAGAATCCACGATACGCAGGATGGTTCCCAGATCCAAGGTTGCACCATTGCCAAGGTAGGCTGGTTTGATAGTACCAAGTGGCTCCTGCAATCTGCCATCCAGAAGTGGGGCAGTTTACTTTTGTTTGCCAGGGAAACGGGCAGAGTTTGTGTCTGGGGCCTATGGCTGGGAGTGACCGGCTGGCTCCTGAAAAGCTACGATAGGCAGGATGGTTACCAGACCCATGGTGGCACCAGTGCCAAGTTGGGCTGGTTTGATAGTACCAAGTGGCTCCTGCAATCTGCCATCCAGAAGGAGGGCAGCTGAGTTTTGTTTGCCAGAGAAAAGGGCCGTGGTTTGTGTTTGGGGGCATATGGCTGGGTGTGGCCAGCTGGCTCCTTAAAATGTACGATATGCAAGATGGCTCCCAGACCCAAGGTGGCACCAGTGCCAAGTCGGGCTGGTTTGATAGTACCAAGTGGCTCCTGCAATCTTCCATGATCACGTGGAGAAATACTTTCTGGTTTCAGCCATATGCTCTTTCTTCTCTCCCTCAACTTCTCTATCACCTCTCATCTGTTTCACATGCGCTGTCTTCAAGGTCCACAGGCTACTTTTCACAGAATCTTCTGGCCTGATGAAGTAAGAATGATGAATAGAACAGAGCTGGGATCTATTTTCCAGTTTGGATAAAAGGCATTCTGCACACAAATCCAAGGAGAACGTGCTGCCCCGATGCCCAGAAAATCTTTCACTCCTGCTAGTGTTCTACGTCAACCGCAACTTAGTCTGAAAGAAAAGCTTTTTCTCTGAGAGCATCTGAGAGGTTTGCATGAAGCACTGATATCTGACATATGCAATTTTGAATAGGAGAGGAAAAAGAAAATGGCAAGGAGTTTTTAATTTTAGTGGTTTCAATTTTAATTTCCGTGCACTTTTTCAAAACTTGTCAGCTCAAATGCCCATCAACATCTTTTAGTCATCTGGAAGTCAGTATTCATATAAAATGTGCTTCAAATCCAAAGAATTTCAAATTTGCACTCCAAGCTTCTATGCCTAGATTTATGATTTCCTACGCATATTAGATGAAAGGAAGGCCTTTTTTACTGTGGGAGTGCTGGAACACTGGAACAGGTTGCCCAGAGAAGTTGCGGGTGTCCCATCCCTGAAAGTATTCAAGGTCACCTTGGACGGGGCTTGGAGCAGCAACAAAGGAGAAGCTTGATGGTAGAGAAACAAAGTTGGACTATAGAAGAAACTCGGATTGAAGTATAGGATCAAGTTTTCTCTCAGCTCTTGGGGTAAATTCAAAGTTGTACAAAATGACATTTATCTGTGCTATTCACTACTGTAACAGAAAGTTTCATGAAAACTGTACAGAAGATAGTAAATTTTAAAAGAGATAAGAATTACAGCATAAAATCCATGGGATAGGTTACAACATGAGACACTCTCTAAGAGAAAATCTCTGTGTTTCAGCACTTCATCGGGGTAAGATTTCATGAAGTGCCAAAGAAGGCGGCAAAATATCATTCGGGACATTATTTACTGGAATTCAGCCTGGCCATTAGTAGGAACTGCCTTTGAACATATCATGTAGATATACCACACACGCTTTCCCTTCACTGAAAAATTACTGTTTACAACAAATAAGCAATTGACGATCAAAATTGATTGAAAGCATCTTAAACATGTCAAGTATTTCATTGTAGATGATCTGTGATCCAAATGCTTCTTCCACCTTCGAGAGGGACAGAAGAATTCTTCCATATCATGATGGTTTAAAATTGTATCAACCAATGTTTTCTGCTGAAAAGATATCATCTATTTTTTTCTATTTTTGGAAGAAAATATTCCTAGACATACAACAGGTGAGAACTAAGTAATTTTAAAGAAACAAATGAAATGAAAATATTCTGTAAATAGAATGAAATGAAAAGCTGTGTTTTAAATAGGAGCTAAATATGAAACAGAATTTTTGTACCAGGCATTTGAATTACTGCACCAGCTCTTTTGCCCATCAAGAGAGGCATTTAGCATTTCAGTCTTTTCCAAGGAGTTCATGATTAGCTATGCTGATCTCTGTGTGTGCCTAGGTGTGTGTGGAGGGGGGGGCATATGAAGGGGAGTGTGTATGTTTGCTTTACAATTGTTGTGGCAGATTCATGCCTCAGCTCCACATTTTGTTTTAAAAAGGTCACACCGAGTGGATATGAAGTTTACTATCAACAAGAGATCGATTCCCAAATCATCCATTTGACTCTCCCTTATAAATCATGTGCTTTGTTGCATATTTTATCAAATATACTTTCAAGCCAGATGGAGGAAGGAGGATGTGGGAATCCCTCCACCATCTTGCAACTTTTATGTAAGTGGGTTTTCAAGAAAATCATCATTTCTCTTTTAAATATGTCTGGAACAGGCATGATGGTAGTGTCAACCTGTTGGAGTTTTTGTTGCTGGAAGAAGTTGTACAAAAGGATTGGTTTTTACATTGACCAGTTACTGAATCAAGCGCAGGCATACATTGGAAATTTAGCTGGGGGTTCCTTTTCCCAGCAGACTACTTCTAGAACGAGCTTGTACACTGAAGCTGACTCTTTTGCTCTCTTTTTGTTTCTTTCCTATTTTCTTGGCTTCTTTGCCACTATCTAGACAATTTTGGAACTTTGTTCCCAACTAAAATGGTTTCAATAGTCTGATTGTGATCATACATTTTTACAAGGAATTTTTAAAATCTTTCCTCGAGTCCAGAAAGTCAAGGACTTAGATTTTTTTCTTCCCTTATCAATATTGCCATGAAATTGATAAATAAAGACCAACTCTTTATTTTTGTTTTTAACCCACGTAGATAATTCCCATCCATTAATCCATTTTGTGGACCAATAGTTGCCATTCTGATGGAAGCTGTCACTTCTTAACAATAGGCATTCTGTGACTATGTTGACAGCACTTTGGGTGAAGATCCTAACTGGTCTTAGATATACATAGGGAGAAATTTGCTCAGCCAGTGTCGGTCTTAAGCATGCGTATCAGAAGATCTTTCTAGAGCTGGGAATTTTCCCATGAAAGGGATTCAGTTCGGGAAGAGACACTTGTGCCAGAGTTTTACATTCTTCTTGAACACTGCTTAAGGAACTTAGATGCCATGTCCATTTGGATCTCTGTCTGCACAGAACTTTGTCATGCCAGTGCTTGAAATGCATCTTGAAGAGAATTCACTAGCACAGAATGAAAGAGAGTGGAAGGGGTTGGTGGGGCTAACCAGGCCCAACCCCCCTGCCTAAACCAGGATACCTAGAGCCTCTTGCCCAGGATTCTATCTGGGTGTACTTTTAATGTCTTCAAAGATCCAGGCTCCACAATCTTTCTGGGCAGTCTGTGCCGTGGTTCAGTCACCCTGACAGTAAAGAAACATTTACTGATGTTCAAAGGCAATCTCCTGTATTTCAGTGTGTGCCCACTGCCTCTTGTCTTTTCCCTCAACATCACTGAAAAGACACTGATTCCCTCCCCTTTGCACTATTGCTTCCATATGTATGTGTGATGCCATCTAGAGGTATGTCAAAAACCTCCCTGAAGCCCAGGCAGATAATATTCCCTTCATCTACCAGTCAAGTTGATTCATCAGAGGAGTTTAAAGTGATGTTCAGCATGAAATTCCCCTGAAAAATCATGCCAACTACATTATTTGGTCATCTTTCATGTGCCTGGCAAGGATTTCCAGGAAGAGCTGCTTCATCAACTTCCTGGGGATAAAAAAGAGGATGGCTGGTTTGTACTATCGCGAGTCCTCTTAATTGCCTTTTTTGAAGATGGGTGTCATTTGCTAACATCCACTCTTTAGCCTCTCTTGTCGTCTACATCTTAGCAAAACGCTTTCCCACTATGTCTGGCTAGGAAAAACTGTGCCAGCACAGAAAACATCTCCCATCGTGTTCTAGAAGTTGCACGGATGTCTGCCATGTTTTTGGCAGGAAGAAAAGAAAAGTTGTCCAAAACAGCTTCCAATCGAATGTTCCTGTGATTGGAAAAGTCAGGAGAGTGCAAAGGTACTGTTTTCTATCAGTTGGCAAGGTGCGCACACAATCCCAGTGTTGTACAGCTTGCTTCTTCACCTTCCCGAAGCTGCCGCTCTCGCCGGCTCCCGGAGCCGAAAAAGCGGCTTCTTCGCGCAAAGACGATTGTGCCGCTCACAGTGCTCTCCTTAGCGCGGCTTCTGCCGAAAGACGCCCGGCAGCGGCTCTTACCTCCGGAGAGCATCCTATCTTCGTCTTTCGCGTCTTTTGTAGTCTACATCTTAGCAAAACGCTTTCCCACTATGTCTGGCTAGGAAAAACTGTGCCAGCACAGAAAACATCTCCCATCGTGTTCTAGAAGTTGCACGGATGTCTGCCAAGTGTTTGGCAGGAAGAAAAGAAAAGTTGTCCAAAACAGCTTCCAATCGAATGTTCCTGTGATTGGAAAAGTCAGGAGAGTGCAAAGGTACTGTTTTCTATCAGTTGGCAAGGTGCGCACACAATCCCAGTGTTGTACAGCTTGCTTCTTCACCTTCCCGAAGCTGCCGCTCTCGCCGGCTGCCAGAGCCGAAGAAGCGGCTTCTTCGCGCAAAGACGATTGTGCCGCTCACAGTGCTCTCCTTAGCGCGGCTTCTGCCGAAAGACGCCCGGCAGCGGCTCTTACCTCCGGAGAGCGGCAGCTTCGGGAAGGTGAAGAAGCAAGCTGTACAACACTGGGATTGTGTGCGCACCTTGCCAACTGATAGAAAACAGTACCTTTGCACTCTCCTGACTTTTCCAATCACATGAATATTCGATTGGAAGCTGTTTTGGACAACTTTTCTTTTCTTCCTGCCAAACACTTGGCAGACATCCGTGCAACTTCTAGAACACGATGGGAGATGTTTTCTGTGCTGGCACAGTTTTTCCTAGCCAGACATAGTGGAAAAGCTTTTTGCCGAGGTGTAGATGAGAAGAGGAGCTAAAGACAAAGGTAGGATGCTCTCCGGAGGTAAGAGCCGCTGCCGGGCGTCTTTCGGCAGAAGCCGCGCTAAGGAGAGCACTGTGAGCGGCGCAATCGTCTTTGCGCGAAGAAGCCGCTTCTTCGGCTCCGGGAGCCGGCGAGAGCGGCAGCTTCGGGAAGGTGAAGAAGCAAGCTGTACAACACTGGGATTGTGTGCGCACCTTGCCAACTGATAGAAAACAGTACCTTTGCACTCTCCTGACTTTTCCAATCACAGGAACATTCGATTGGAAGCTGTTTTGGACAACTTTTCTTTTCTTCCTGCCAAACACTTGGCAGACATCCATGCAACTTCTAGAACACGATGGGAGATGTTTTCTGTGCTGGCACAGTTTTTCCTAGCCAGACATAGTGGGAAAGCGTTTTGCTAAGATGTAGACGACAAGAGAGGCTAAAGAGTGGATGTTAGCAAATGACACCCATCTTCAAAAAAGGCAATTAAGAGGACTCGCCATAGTACAAACCAGCCAGCCTCTTTTTTATCCCCAGGAAGTTGATGAAGCAGCTCTTCCTGGAAATCCTTGCCAGGCACATGAAAGATGCCCAAATAATGTAGTTAGCATGATTTTTCAGGGGAATTTCATGCTGAACATCACTTTAAACTCCTCTGATGAATCAACTTGACTGGTAGATGAAGGGAATATTATCTGCCTGGGCTTCAGGGAGGTTTTTGACATACCTCTAGATGGCATCACACATACATATGGAAGCAATAGTGCAAAGGGGAGGGAATCAGTGTCTTTTCAGTGATGTTGAGGGAAAAGACAAGAGGCAGTGGGCACACACTGAAATACAGGAGATTGCCTTTGAACATCAGTAAATGTTTCTTTACTGTCAGGGTGACTGAACCACGGCACAGACTGCCCAGAAAGATTGTGGAGCCTGGATCTTTGAAGACATTAAAAGTACACCCAGATAGAATCCTGGGCAAGAGGCTCTAGGTATCCTGGTTTAGGCAGGGGGGTTGGGCCTGGTTAGCCCCACCAACCCCTTCCACTCTCTTTCATTCTGTGCTAGTGAATTCTCTTCAAGATGCATTTCAAGCACTGGCATGACAAAGTTCTGTGCAGACAGAGATCCAAATGGACATGGCATCTAAGTTCCTTAAGCAGTGTTCAAGAAGAATGTAAAACTCTGGCACAAGTGTCTCTTCCCGAACTGAATCCCTTTCATGGGAAAATTCCCAGCTCTAGAAAGATCTTCTGATACGCATGCTTAAGACCGACACTGGCTGAGCAAATTTCTCCCTATGTATATCTAAGACCAGTTAGGATCTTCACCCAAAGTGCTGTCAACATAGTCACAGAATGCCTATTGTTAAGAAGTGACAGCTTCCATCAGAATGGCAACTATTGGTCCACAAAATGGATTAATGGATGGGAATTATCTACGTGGGTTAAAAACAAAAATAAAGAGTTGGTCTTTATTTATCAATTTCATGGCAATATTGATAAGGGAAGAAAAAAATCTAAGTCCTTGACTTTCTGGACTCGAGGAAAGATTTTAAAAATTCCTTGTAAAAATGTATGATCACAATCAGACTATTGAAACCATTTTAGTTGGGAACAAAGTTCCAAAATTGTCTAGATAGTGGCAAAGAAGCCAAGAAAATAGGAAAGAAACAAAAAGAGAGCAAAAGAGTCAGCTTCAGTGTACAAGCTCGTTCTAGAAGTAGTCTGCTGGGAAAAGGAACCCCCAGCTAAATTTCCAATGTATGCCTGCGCTTGATTCAGTAACTGGTCAATGTAAAAACCAATCCTTTTGTACAACTTCTTCCAGCAACAAAAACTCCAACAGGTTGACACTACCATCATGCCTGTTCCAGACATATTTAAAAGAGAAATGATGATTTTCTTGAAAACCCACTTACATAAAAGTTGCAAGATGGTGGAGGGATTCCCACATCCTCCTTCCTCCATCTGGCTTGAAAGTATATTTGATAAAATATGCAACAAAGCACATGATTTATAAGGGAGAGTCAAATGGATGATTTGGGAATCGATCTCTTGTTGATAGTAAACTTCATATCCACTCGGTGTGACCTTTTTAAAACAAAATGTGGAGCTGAGGCATGAATCTGCCACAACAATTGTAAAGCAAACATACACACTCCCCTTCATATGCCCCCCCCTCCACACACACCTAGGCACACACAGAGATCAGCATAGCTAATCATGAACTCCTTGGAAAAGACTGAAATGCTAAATGCCTCTCTTGATGGGCAAAAGAGCTGGTGCAGTAATTCAAATGCCTGGTACAAAAATTCTGTTTCATATTTAGCTCCTATTTAAAACACAGCTTTTCATTTCATTCTATTTACAGAATATTTTCATTTCATTTGTTTCTTTAAAATTACTTAGTTCTCACCTGTTGTATGTCTAGGAATATTTTCTTCCAAAAATAGAAAAAAATAGATGATATCTTTTCAGCAGAAAACATTGGTTGATACAATTTTAAACCATCATGATATGGAAGAATTCTTCTGTCCCTCTCGAAGGTGGAAGAAGCATTTGGATCACAGATCATCTACAATGAAATACTTGACATGTTTAAGATGCTTTCAATCAATTTTGATCGTCAATTGCTTATTTGTTGTAAACAGTAATTTTTCAGTGAAGGGAAAGCGTGTGTGGTATATCTACATGATATGTTCAAAGGCAGTTCCTACTAATGGCCAGGCTGAATTCCAGTAAATAATGTCCCGAATGATATTTTGCCGCCTTCTTTGGCACTTCATGAAATCTTACCCCGATGAAGTGCTGAAACACAGAGATTTTCTCTTAGAGAGTGTCTCATGTTGTAACCTATCCCATGGATTTTATGCTGTAATTCTTATCTCTTTTAAAATTTACTATCTTCTGTACAGTTTTCATGAAACTTTCTGTTACAGTAGTGAATAGCACAGATAAATGTCATTTTGTACAACTTTGAATTTACCCCAAGAGCTGAGAGAAAACTTGATCCTATACTTCAATCCGAGTTTCTTCTATAGTCCAACTTTGTTTCTCTACCATCAAGCTTCTCCTTTGTTGCTGCTCCAAGCCCCGTCCAAGGTGACCTTGAATACTTTCAGGGATGGGACACCCGCAACTTCTCTGGGCAACCTGTTCCAGTGTTCCAGCACTCCCACAGTAAAAAAGGCCTTCCTTTCATCTAATATGCGTAGGAAATCATAAATCTAGGCATAGAAGCTTGGAGTGCAAATTTGAAATTCTTTGGATTTGAAGCACATTTTATATGAATACTGACTTCCAGATGACTAAAAGATGTTGATGGGCATTTGAGCTGACAAGTTTTGAAAAAGTGCACGGAAATTAAAATTGAAACCACTAAAATTAAAAACTCCTTGCCATTTTCTTTTTCCTCTCCTATTCAAAATTGCATATGTCAGATATCAGTGCTTCATGCAAACCTCTCAGATGCTCTCAGAGAAAAAGCTTTTCTTTCAGACTAAGTTGCGGTTGACGTAGAACACTAGCAGGAGTGAAAGATTTTCTGGGCATCGGGGCAGCACGTTCTCCTTGGATTTGTGTGCAGAATGCCTTTTATCCAAACTGGAAAATAGATCCCAGCTCTGTTCTATTCATCATTCTTACTTCATCAGGCCAGAAGATTCTGTGAAAAGTAGCCTGTGGACCTTGAAGACAGCGCATGTGAAACAGATGAGAGGTGATAGAGAAGTTGAGGGAGAGAAGAAAGAGCATATGGCTGAAACCAGAAAGTATTTCTCCACGTGATCATGGAAGATTGCAGGAGCCACTTGGTACTATCAAACCAGCCCGACTTGGCACTGGTGCCACCTTGGGTCTGGGAGCCATCTTGCATATCGTACATTTTAAGGAGCCAGCTGGCCACACCCAGCCATATGCCCCCAAACACAAACCACGGCCCTTTTCTCTGGCAAACAAAACTCAGCTGCCCTCCTTCTGGATGGCAGATTGCAGGAGCCACTTGGTACTATCAAACCAGCCCAACTTGGCACTGGTGCCACCATGGGTCTGGTAACCATCCTGCCTATCGTAGCTTTTCAGGAGCCAGCCGGTCACTCCCAGCCATAGGCCCCAGACACAAACTCTGCCCGTTTCCCTGGCAAACAAAAGTAAACTGCCCCACTTCTGGATGGCAGATTGCAGGAGCCACTTGGTACTATCAAACCAGCCTACCTTGGCAATGGTGCAACCTTGGATCTGGGAACCATCCTGCGTATCGTGGATTCTAAGGAGCCAGCCGGCCATTCCCGGCCACAGGCCCCGAAACACAAACAACGGCACTCTTCCCTGGAAAACAGAACTCGCCTGCCAACTTTTTGATGGCAGATTGCAGGAGCCACTTGGTACTATCAAATCAGCCCAACTTGGCACTGGTGCCACCATGGGTCTGGTCACCATCCTGCCTATCGTAGCTTTTCAGGAGCCAGCCGGTCACTTCCAGCCATAGGACCTCAGACACAAACCTCGGCCCGTTTCCCTGGCAAACAAAAGTAAGCTACCCCGCTTCTGGATGGCAGATTGCAGGAGCCACTTTGCACCATCCAACTGGCCCGACTTGTCACTGGTGCCACCTCTGGTCTGGGAACCATCCTGCGTATCGTGGATTCTAATTAGCCAGCCGGCCACTCCCAGCCATATACCCCCATACACAAACCACGGACCTTTTCTCTTGCAAACAAAAATCCGCTGCCCCGCGTCTGGATGGCAGATTGCAGGAGCCACTTTGCACCATCAAACCAGCCTGACTTGGCACTGGTGCCACCTTGGATCTGGGAACCATCCTGCCTATCGTGGATTTTCAGGGGCCAGCCGGCCACTGCCAGCCATAGGCCCCCAAACACAAACCACGGCCCTGTACTTGGGAAAAAAAACTCAGCTGCCCACCTTCTGGGTGGAAGATTGCAGGAGCCAATTCGTACTATCAAACCAGCCCGACTTGGCACTGGTGCCACCTTGGGTCTGGGAACCATCCTGCGTATTGTGGATTGTCAGGACCCAGATTACCACTCTCGGCCACAGACTCCAATCAAAAACAACAGCCCGTTTCAATGGCAAAAAAAACTCAGCTGCCCCGCTTCTGGATGTCAGATTGCAGGACGCACTTGGTACTATCAAACCAGCCCGACTTGGCACTGGTGCCACCTCTGGTCTGGGAACCATCCTGCGTATCGTGGATTTTCAGGAGCCAGCCGGCCACTGCCAGCCACAGGCCCCCAAACACAAACAACAGCGCTTTTCCCTGGAAAACAAAAGTAAGCTCCTCCGCTTCTGGATGGCAGATTGC
This sequence comes from Melospiza melodia melodia, assembly GCF_035770615.1. Classification (NCBI taxonomy): domain Eukaryota; kingdom Metazoa; phylum Chordata; class Aves; order Passeriformes; family Passerellidae; genus Melospiza; species Melospiza melodia. The sequence continues at coordinate 483,377 of NW_026948806.1, read as the reverse complement.
AGGAACCACTTGGTAATATCAAACCAGCCCGACTTTGCACTGGTGCCACCTTGGGTCTGGGAACCATCCTGCGTAGCCTGGGTTCAAAGGAGCCAGCCGGCCACTCCCCGCCACAGGCCTCCAAACACAAACAAAGGCGCTTTTCCCTGGAAAACAAAACTCGCCTGCCAACTTTTTGATGGCTGATTGCAGGAGCCACTTGGTACTATCAAACCAGCCCAACTTGGCACTGGTGCCACCATGGGTCTGGTCACCATCCTGCCTATCGTAGCTTTTCAGGAGCCAGCCGGTCACTCCCAGCCATAGGCGCCCAGACACAAACATCGGCCTGTTTCCCTGGCAAACAAAAGTAAGCTACCCCGCTTCTGGATGGCAGATTGCAGGAACCACTTGGTACTATCAAACCTGCCCGACTTGGCACTGGTGCCACCTCTAGTCTGGGAACCATCCTGCGTATCGTGGATTCTAAGGAGCCAGGCGGCCACTCCCAGCCACAGGCCCCCAAACACAAAACTCGGCGCTTTTCCCTGGAAAACAAAACTCGCCCGCCAAAATTTTGATGGCAGATTGCAGGAGCCACTTGGTGCTATCAAACCAGCCCAACTGGCACGGGTGCCACCATGGGTCTGGTCACCATCCTGCCTATCGTAGCTTTTCAGGAGCCAGCCGGTCACTCCCAGCCATAGGCCCCCAGACACAAACCTCGGCCCGTTTCCCTGGCAAACAAAAGTAAGCTACCCCGCTTCTGGATGGCAGATTGTAGGAACCACTTGTTACTATCAAACCAGCCCAACTTGGCACTGGTGCCACCTCTGGTCTGGGAACCATCCTGCGTATCGCGGATTCTAAGGAGCCAGCCGGCCACTCCCAGCCACAGGCCCCCAAACACAAACAACGGCGCTTTTCCCTGGAAAACAAACTGGCCTGCCAACTTTTTGATGGCAGATTGCAGGAGTCGCTTGATACTATCAAACCAGCCTGACTTGGCACTGGTGCCACCATGGGTCTGGTAACCATCCTGCCTATCGTAGCTTTTCAGGAGCCAGCCGGTCACTCCCAGCCATAGGCACCTTGACACAAACCTCGGCCCGTTTCCCTGGCAAACAAAAGCAAGCTGCCCCGCTTCTGGATGGCAGATTGCAGGAGCTCTTTAGTACTATCAAACCAGCCCGACTTGGCACTGGTGCCACCTTGGCTCTGGGAACCATCCTGCCTCTCGTGGATTTCCAGGGGCCAGCCGGCCATTCTCAGCCATAGGCCCCCAAACACAAACCACGGCCCTTATCTCTGCAAACAATACTCAACTACCCCTCTTCTGGATGGCAAATTGCAGGACGCACTTGGTACTACGAAAACAGCCCGACTTGGCACTGATGCCACCTTGGGTCTGGGAACCATCCTGCGTATCGTGGATTGACAGGAGCCAGCCGACCACTCTCGGCCACAGACCCCAATCAAAAACAACGGCCCGATTCACAGGAAAAAAAAACTCAGCTGCCCCACTTCTGGATGGCAGATTGCAGCAGCCACTTGGTACTATCAAACCAGCCCAACTTGGCACTGGTGCCACCACTGGTCTGGGAACCATCCTGCGTATCGAGCTTTTTAAGGAGCCAGCCGGCCACTCCCAGCCATATACCCCCATACACAAACCACGGACCTTTTCTCTTGCAAACAAAAATCCGCTGCCCCGCGTCTGGATGGCAGATTGCAGGAGCCACTTTGCACCATCAAACCAGCCTGACTTGGCACTGGTGCCACCTTGGATCTGGGAACGATCCTGCCTATCGTGGATTTTCAGGGGCCAGCCGGCCACTGCCAGCCATAGGCCCCCAAACACAAACCACGGCCGTTTACTCTGGCAAAAAAAATTTAGCTGCCCACCTTCTGGGTGGAAGATTGCAGGAGCCAATTCGTACTATCAAACCAGCCCAACTTGGCACGGGTGCCACCTTGGGTCTGGGAACCATCCTGCCTATTGTGGATTGTCAGGACCCAGCCGACCACTCTCGGCCACAGACCCCAATCAAAAACAACAGCCCGTTTCAATGGCAAAAAAAACTCAGCTGCCCCGCTTCTGGATGTCAGATTGCAGGACGCACTTGGTACTATCAAACCAGCCCGACTTGGCACTGGTGCCAGCTTGGGTCTGGGAACCATCCTGCGTATCGTGGATTTTCAAAAGCCAGCCGGCCACTGCCAGCCATAGGCCCCCAGACACAAATCTCGGCCCGTTTCCCTGGCAAACAAAAGTAAGCTGCCCCGCTTCTGGATGGCAGATTGCAGGACGCACTTGGTACTATCAAACCAGCCCGACTTGGCACTGGTGCCACCTCTGGTCTGGGAACCATCCTGCGTATCGTGGATTCTAAGGAGCCAGCCGGCCACTCCCAGCCACAGGCCCCCAAAGAAAATCATCGGCGCTTTTCCCTGGAAAACAAAACTCGCCCGCCAACTTTTTGATGGCAGATTGCAGGAGCCACTTTGTGCTATCAAACCAGCCCAACTTGGCACTGGTGCCACCATGGGTCTGGTCACCATCCTGCCTATCGTAGCTTTTCAGGAGCCAGCCGGTCACTCCCAGCCATAGGCCCCCAGACACAAACCTCGGCCCGTTTCCCTGGCAAACAAAAGTAAGCTGCTCCGCTTCTGGATGGCAGATTGTAGGAACCACTTGTTACTATCAAACCAGCCCGACTTGGCACTGGTGCCACCTCAGGTCTGGGAACCATCCTGCGTATCGTGGATTCTAAGGAGCCAGCCGGCCACTCCCAGCCACAGGCCCCCAAACACAAACAACGGCACTCTTCCCTGGAAAACAAAACTCGCCGGACAACTTTTTGATGGTAGATTGCAGGAGCCACTTGGTACTATCAAACCAGCCCAACTTGGCACTGGTGCCACCATGGGTCTGGTCACCATCCTGCCTATCGTAGCTTTTCAGGAGCCAGCCGGTCACTCCCAGCCATAGGCCCCCAGACACAAACCTCGGCGCTTTTCCCTGGTAAACAAAAGTAAGCTGCCCTGCTTCTGGATGGCAGATTGCAGGAGCCACTTGGTACTATCAAACAAGCCCGACTTGGAACTGGTGCCACCTCTGGTCTGGGAACCATCCTGCGTATCGTGGATTCTAAGGAGCCAGCCGGCCACTCCCAGCCACAGGCCCCCAAACACAAACAATGGCGCTTTTCCCTGGAAAACAAAACTCGCCTGCCAACTTTTTGATGGCAGATTGCAGGAGCCACTTGGTACTATCAAACCAGCCCGAGTTGGCACTGGTGTCACCATGGGTCTGGTCACCTTCCTGCCTATCATAGCTTTTCAGGAGCCAGCCGGTCACTCCCAGCCATAGGCCCCCAGACAAATACCTCGGCCCGTTTCCCTGGCAAACAAAACTCAGCTGCCCCGCTTCTGGATGGCAGATTGCAGGAGCCACTTGGTACTATCAAACTAGCCCGACTTGGCACTGGTGCCACCTCTGGTCTGGGAACCATCCTGCCTATTGTGGATTTCCAGGGGCCAGCCGGCCATTCTCAGCCATAGGCCCCCAAACACAAACCACGGCCCTTTTCTCTGGCAAACAATACTCAACTGCCCCTCTTCTGGATGGCAAAATGCAGGACGCACTTGGTACTACGAAAACAGCCCGACTTGGCACTGATGCCACCTTGGGTCTGGGAACCATCCTGCGTATCGTCTATTTTAAGGAGCCAGCTGGAAAGTGCCAGCCATATGCCCCCAAACAAAATCTACGGCCCTTTTCACATGCAAACAAAACTCAGCTGCACAGCATGTGGATGGCAGATTGCAGGAGCCACTTTGCACCATCAAACCAGCCCGACTTGGCACTGGTGACACCTTGGATCTGGGAACCATCCTGCCTATCGTGGATTTTCAGGGGCCAGCTGGCCACTCTCAGCCATAGGCCCCCAAACACAAACCACGGCCCTTTACTCTGGTAAACAAAACTCAACTGCCCCTCTTCTGGATGGCAAAGTGCAGGACGCACTTGGTACTAAAAAAGCAGCCCGACTTGGCACTGGTGCCACCTTTGGTCTGGTCACCATCCTGCGTATCGTGCATTTTAAGGAGCCAGCTGGAAAGTGCCAGCCATATGCCCCCAAACAAAATCTACGGCCCTTTTCACATGCAAACAAAACTCAGCTGCACAGCATGTGGATGGCAGATTGCAGGAGCCACTTTGCACCATCAAACCAGCCCGACTTGGCACTGGTGACACCTTGGATCTGGGAACCATCCTGCCTATCGTGGATTTTCAGGGGCCAGCTGGCCACTCTCAGCCATAGGCCCCCAAACACAAACCACGGCCCTTTACTCTGGTAAACAAAACTCAACTGCCCCTCTTCTGGATGGCAAAGTGCAGGACGCACTTGGTACTAAAAAAGCAGCCCGACTTGGCACTGGTGCCACCTTTGGTCTGGTCACCATCCTGCGTATCGTGCATTTTAAGGAGCCAGCTGGAAAGTGCCAGCCATATGCCCCCAAACAAAATCTACGGCCCTTTTCACATGCAAACAAAACTCAGCTGCCCAGCATGTGGATGGCAGATTGCAGGAGCCACTTTGTACTATCAAACCAGCCCGACGTGGCACTGGTGCCACCTTGGGTCTGGGAACGATCCTGCATATTGTGGATTGTCAGGAGCCAGCCGACAACTGCAAGCCACAGACCCCAATGAAAAACAACAGCCCGTTTCACAGGCAAAAAAAACTCAGCTACCCCGCTTCTGGATGGGAGATTGCAGGAACCACTTGGTACTATCAAACCAGCCCGACTTGGCACTGGTGCCACCTCTGGTCTGGGAACCATCCTGCGTATCGTGGATTCTAAGGAGCCAGCCGGCCACTCCCAGCCACAGGCCCCCAAACACAAACAACGGCGCTTTTCGCTGGAAAACAAAACTCGCCTGCCAAAATTTTGATGGCAGATTGCAGGAGCCACTTGGTACTATCAAACCAGCCCAACTTGGCACTGCTGCCACCATGGGTCTGGTCACCATCCTGCCTATCGCAGCTTTTCAGGAGCCAGCCGGTCACTCCCAGCCATAGGCCCCCGGACACAAACCTCGGCCCGTTTCTCTGGCAAAAAAAAGTAAGCTGCCCCGCTTCTGGATGGCAGATTGCAGGAGCCACTTTGCACCATCAAACCAGCCCGACTTGGCACTGGTGCCACCTCTGGTCTGGGAACCATCCTGCGTATCGTGGATTCTAAGGAGCCAGCCGGCCACTCCCAGCCATATACCCCCATACACAAACCACGGACCTTTTCTCTTGCAAACAAAAATCCGCTGCCCCGCGTCTGGATGGCAGATTGCAGGAGCCACTTGGTACTATCAAACCAGCCCGACTTGGCACTGGTGACACCTTGGATCTGGGAACCATCCTGCCTATCGTGGATTTTCAGGGGCCAGCCGGCCACTCTCAGGCATAGGCCCCCAAACACAAACCACGGCCCTGTACTCTGGGAAACAAAACTCAGCTGCCCACCTTCTGGGTGGAAGATTGCAGGAGCCAATTCGTACTATCAAACCAGCCCGACTTGGCACTGGTGCCACCTTGGGTCTGGGAACCATCCTGCGTATTGTGGATTGTCAGGACCCAGCCGACCACTCTCGGCCACAGACCCCAATCAAAAACCACAGCCCGTTTCAATGGCAAAAAAAACTCAGCTGCCCCGCTTCTGGATGTCAGATTTCAGGACGCAATTGGTAATATCAAATCAGCCCGACTTGGCACTGGTGCCACCTCTGGTCTGGGAACCATCCTGCGTATCGTGGATTCTAAGGAGCCAGCCGGCCACTCCCAGCCACAGGCCCCCAAACACAAACAATGGCGCTTTTCCCTGGAAAACAAAACTCGCCTGCCAACTTTTTGATGGCAGATTGCAGGAGCCACTTGGTACTATCAAACCAGCCCGAGTTGGCACTGGTGTCACCATGGGTCTGGTCACCTTCCTGCCTATCATAGCTTTTCAGGAGCCAGCCGGTCACTCCCAGCCATAGGCCCCCAGACAAATACCTCGGCCCGTTTCCCTGGCAAACAAAACTCAGCTGCCCCGCTTCTGGATGGCAGATTGCAGGAGCCACTTGGTACTATCAAACTAGCCCGACTTGGCACTGGTGCCACCTCTGGTCTGGGAACCATCCTGCCTATTGTGGATTTCCAGGGGCCAGCCGGCCATTCTCAGCCATAGGCCCCCAAACACAAACCACGGCCCTTTTCTCTGGCAAACAATACTCAACTGCCCCTCTTCTGGATGGCAAAATGCAGGACGCACTTGGTACTACGAAAACAGCCCGACTTGGCACTGATGCCACCTTGGGTCTGGGAACCATCCTGCGTATCGTCTATTTTAAGGAGCCAGCTGGAAAGTGCCAGCCATATGCCCCCAAACAAAATCTACGGCCCTTTTCACATGCAAACAAAACTCAGCTGCACAGCATGTGGATGGCAGATTGCAGGAGCCACTTTGCACCATCAAACCAGCCCGACTTGGCACTGGTGACACCTTGGATCTGGGAACCATCCTGCCTATCGTGGATTTTCAGGGGCCAGCTGGCCACTCTCAGCCATAGGCCCCCAAACACAAACCACGGCCCTTTACTCTGGTAAACAAAACTCAACTGCCCCTCTTCTGGATGGCAAAGTGCAGGACGCACTTGGTACTAAAAAAGCAGCCCGACTTGGCACTGGTGCCACCTTTGGTCTGGTCACCATCCTGCGTATCGTGCATTTTAAGGAGCCAGCTGGAAAGTGCCAGCCATATGCCCCCAAACAAAATCTACGGCCCTTTTCACATGCAAACAAAACTCAGCTGCCCAGCATGTGGATGGCAGATTGCAGGAGCCACTTTGTACTATCAAACCAGCCCGACGTGGCACTGGTGCCACCTTGGGTCTGGGAACGATCCTGCATATTGTGGATTGTCAGGAGCCAGCCGACAACTGCAAGCCACAGACCCCAATGAAAAACAACAGCCCGTTTCACAGGCAAAAAAAACTCAGCTACCCCGCTTCTGGATGGGAGATTGCAGGAACCACTTGGTACTATCAAACCAGCCCGACTTGGCACTGGTGCCACCTCTGGTCTGGGAACCATCCTGCGTATCGTGGATTCTAAGGAGCCAGCCGGCCACTCCCAGCCACAGGCCCCCAAACACAAACAACGGCGCTTTTCGCTGGAAAACAAAACTCGCCTGCCAAAATTTTGATGGCAGATTGCAGGAGCCACTTGGTACTATCAAACCAGCCCAACTTGGCACTGCTGCCACCATGGGTCTGGTCACCATCCTGCCTATCGCAGCTTTTCAGGAGCCAGCCGGTCACTCCCAGCCATAGGCCCCCGGACACAAACCTCGGCCCGTTTCTCTGGCAAAAAAAAGTAAGCTGCCCCGCTTCTGGATGGCAGATTGCAGGAGCCACTTTGCACCATCAAACCAGCCCGACTTGGCACTGGTGCCACCTCTGGTCTGGGAACCATCCTGCGTATCGTGGATTCTAAGGAGCCAGCCGGCCACTCCCAGCCACAGGCCACCAAACAAAAACAACGGCGCTTTTCCCTGGAAAACAAAACTCGCCCGCCAACTTTTTGATGGCAGATTGCAGGAGCCACTTGGTGCTATCAAACCAGCCCAACTTGGCACTGGTGCCACCATGGGTCTGGTCACCATCCTGCCTATCGTAGCTTTTCAGGAGCCAGCCGGTCACTCCCAGCCATAGGCCCCCAGACACAAACCTCGGCCCGTTTCCCTGGTAAACAAAAGTAACCTGCCCCGCTTCTGGATGGCGGATTGCAGGACGCACTTGGTACTATCAAACCAGCTTACCATGGCAATGGTGCCACCTCTGGTCTGGGAACCATCCTGCGTATCGTGGATTCTAAGGAGCCAGCCGGCCACTCCCAGCCACAGGCCCCCAAACACAAACAATGGCGCTTTTCCCTGGAAAACAAAACTCGCCTGCCAACTTTTTGATGGCAGATTGCAGGAGCCACTTGGTACTATCAAACCAGCCCGACTTGGCACTGGTGTCACCATGGGTCGGGTCACCTTCCTGCCTATCATAGCTTTTCAGGAGCCAGCCGGTCACTCCCTGCCATAGGCCCCCAGACAAATACCTCGGCCCGTTTCCCTGGCAAACAAAAGTAAGCTGCCCCGCTTCTGGATGGCAGATTGCAGGAGCAACTTGGTACTATCAAACCAGCCCAACTTGGCACTGGTGCCACCACTGGTCTGGGAACCATCCTGCGTATCGAGCTTTTTAAGGAGCCAGCCGGCCACTCCCCGCCATATACCCCCATACACAAACCACGGACCTTTTCTCTTGCAAACAAAAATCCGCTGCCCCGCGTCTGGATGGCAGATTGCAGGAGCCACTTTGCACCATCAAACCAGCTTGACTTGGCACTGGTGTCACCTTGGATCTGGGAACGATCCTGCCTATCGTGGATTTTCAGGGGCCAGCCGGCCACTCTCAGCCATAGGCCCCCAAACACAAACCACGGCCGTTTACTCTGGCAAACAAAACTCAGCTGCCCACCTTCTGGGTGGAAGATTGCAGGGCCAATTCGTACTATCAAACCAGCCCAACTTGGCACGGGTGCCACCTTGGGTCTGGGAACCATCCTGCGTATTGTGGATTGTCAGGACCAAGCCGACCACTCTCGGCCACAGACCCCAATCAAAAACAACAGCCCGTTTCAATGGCAAAAAAAACTCAGCTGCCCCGCTTCTGGATGTCAGATTGCAGGACGCACTTGGTACTATCAAACTAGCCCGACTTGGCACTGGTGACACCTTGGATCTGGGAACCATCCTGCCTATCGTGGATTTTCAGGGGCCAGCTGGCCACTCTCAGCCATAGGCCCCCAGACACAAACCTCGGCCTGTTTCCCTGGCAAACAAAAGTATGCTACCCCGCTTCTGGATGGCAGATTGCAGGAGCCACTTTGCACCATCAAACCAGCCTACCATGGCAATGGTGCCACCTCTGTTCTGGGAACCATCCTGCGTATCATGGATACTACTTAGCCAGCCGGCCACTCCCAGCCACAGGCCACCAAACAAAAACAACGGCGCTTTTACCTGGAAAACAAAACTCGCCTGCCAACATTTTGATGGCAGATTGCAGGAGTCACTTGATACTATCAAACCAGCCCAACTTGGCACTGGTGCCACCATGGGTCTGGTCACCATCCTGCCTATCGTAGCTTTTCAGGAGCCAGCCGGTCACTCCCAGCCATAGGCCCCCAGACACAAACCTCGGCCCGTTTCCCTGGCAAACAAAATTAAGCTGCCCCGCTTCTGGATGGCAGATTGCAGGAGCTCTTTAGTACTATCAAACCAGCCCGACTTGGCACTGATGCCACCTTGGGTCTGGGAACCATCCTGCGTATCGTGTATTTTATGGAGCCAGCTGGAAAGTGGCAGCCATATGCCCCCAAACAAAATCTACGGCCCTTTTCACATGCAAACAAAACTCAGCTGCACAGCATGTGGATGGCAGATTGCAGGAGCCACTTTGCACCATCAAACCAGCCCGACTTGGCACTGGTGACACCTTGGATCTGGGAACCATCCTGCCTATCGTGGATTTTCAGGGGCCAGCTGGCCACTCTCAGCCATAGGCCCCCAAACACAAACCACGGCCCTTTACTCTGGTAAACAAAACTCAACTGCCCCTCTTCTGGATGGCAAATTGCAGGACGCACTTGGTACTAAAAAAGCATCCCGACTTGGCACTGGTGCCACCTTTGGTCTGGTCACCATCCTGCGTATCGTGCATTTTAAGGAGCCAGCTGGAAAGTGCCAGCCATATGCCCCCAAACAAAATCTACGGCCCTTTTCACATGCAAACAAAACTCAGCTGCCCGGCATGTGGATGGCACATGGCAGGAGCCACTTTGCAGCATCAAACCAGCCCGACTTGGCACTGGTGACAACTTGGATCTGGGAACCATCCTGCCTATCGTGGATTTTCAGGGGCCAGCTGGCCACTCTCATCCATAGGCCCCCAAACACAAACCACGGCCCTTTACTCTGGTAAACAAAACTCAACTGCCCCTCTTCTGGATGGCAAATTGCAGGACGCACTTGGTACTATCAAACCAGCCCGACTTGGCACTGGTGCCACCTTGGGTCTGGGAACCATCCTGCGTATCGTGGATTTTCAAAAGCCAGCCGGCCACTGCCAGCCACAGGCCCCCAAACACAAACAACGGCGCTTTTCCCTGGAAAACAAAACTCGCCTGCCAACTTTTTGATGGCAGATTGCAGGAGCCACTTGGTTCTATCAAACCAGCCCAACTTGGCACTGGTGCCACCTTTGGTCTGGTCACCATCCCGCGTATCGTGCATTTTAAGGAGCCAGCTGGAAAGTGCCAGCCATAGGCCCCCAAACAAAATCTACGGCCCTTTCCACATGCAAACAAAAGTCAGCTGCCCAGCATGTGGATGGCAGATTGCAGGAGCCACTTGGTACTATCAAACCAGCCCAACTTGGCATTGGTGCCTCCATGGGTCTGGTAACCATCCTGCCTATCGTAGCTTTTCAGGAGCCAGCCGGTCACTCCCAGCCATAGGCCCCCAGACACAAACCTCGGCCCGTTTCCCTTGCAAACAAAAGTAAGCTACCCCGCTTCTGGATGGCAGATTGCAGGAGACACTTGGTACTATCAAACCAGCCCGACTTGGCACTGGTGCCACCTTGGCTCTGGGATCCATCCTGCGTAAACCAGATTATAAGGCGTCTGGCGGCCACTCCCAGCCACAGGCCCCCAAACACAAACAACGGCGCTTTTCCCTGGAAAACAAAACTCGCCTGCCAACTTTTTGATGGCAGATTGCAGGAGCCACTTGGTACTATCAAATCAGCCCAATTTGGCACTGGTGTCACCATGAGTCTGGTCACCATCCTGCCTATCGTAGCTTTTCAGGAGCCAGCCGGTCACTCCCAGCCATAGGCCCCCAGACACAAACCTCGCCCCGTTTCCCTGGCAAACAAAAGTAAGCTGCCCCGCTTCTGGATGGCGGATTGCAGGACGCACTTGGTACTATCAAACCAGCTTACCATGGCAATGGTGCCACCTCTGGTCTGGGAACCATCCTGCGTATCGTGGATTCTAAGGAGCCAGCCGGCCACTCCCAGCCACAGGCCCCCAAACACAAACAATGGCGCTTTTCCCTGGAAAACAAAACTCGCCTGCCAACTTTTTGATGGCAGATTGCAGGAGCCACTTGGTACTATCAAACCAGCCCAACTTGGCACTGGTGTCACCATGGGTCTGGTCACCTTCCTGCCTATCATAGCTTTTCAGGAGCCAGCCGGTCACTCCCTGCCATAGGCCCCCAGACAAATACCTCGGCCCGTTTCCCTGGCAAACAAAAGTAAGCTACCCCGCTTCTGGATGCCAGATTGCAGGAGCCACTTTGCACCATCAAACCAGCCCGACTTGGCGCTGGTGCCACCTTGGCTCTGGGAACCATCCTGCCTATCGTGGATTTTCAGGGGTCAGCCGGCCACTCTCAGCCATATGCCCCCAAACATAAACCATGGCCCTTTTCTCCGGCAAACAAAACTGAACTGCCCCTCTTCTGGATGACAAATTGCAGGACGCACTTGGTACTACCAAACCAGCCCGACTTGGCACTGATGCCACCTTGGGTCTGGGAACCATCCTGCGTATCGAGCTTTTTAAGGAGCCAGCCGGCCACTCCCAGCCATATACCCCCATACACAAACCACGGACCTTTTCTCTTGCAAACAAAAATCCGCTGCCCCGCGTCTGGATGGCAGATTGCAGGAGCCACTTGGTACTATCAAACCAGCCCGACTTGGCACTGGTGACACCTTGGATCTGGGAACCATCCTGCCTATCGTGGATTTTCAGGGGCCAGCCGGCCACTCTCAGGCATAGGCCCCCAAACACAAACCACGGCCCTGTACTCTGGGAAACAAAACTCAGCTGCCCACCTTCTGGGTGGAAGATTGCAGGAGCCAATTCGTACTATCAAACCAGCCCGACTTGGCACTGGTGCCACCTTGGGTCTGGGAACCATCCTGCGTATTGTGGATTGTCAGGACCCAGCCGACCACTCTCGGCCACAGACCCCAATCAAAAACCACAGCCCGTTTCAATGGCAAAAAAAACTCAGCTGCCCCGCTTCTGGATGTCAGATTTCAGGACGCAATTGGTAATATCAAATCAGCCCGACTTGGCACTGGTGCCACCTCTGGTCTGGGAACCATCCTGCGTATCGTGGATTTTCAGGAGCCAGCCGGCCACTGCCAGCCACAGGCCCCCAAACACAAACAACGGCGCTTTTCCCTGGAAAACAAAAGTAAGCTGCTCCGCTTCTGGATGGCAGATTGCAGGAACCACTTGGTCCTATCAAACCAGCCCGACTTGGCACTGGTGCCACCTTGGGTGTGGGAACCATCCTGCGTATCCTGGGTTCAAAGGAGCCAGCCGGCCACTCCCAGCCACAGGCCCCCAAACACAAACAAAGGCGCTTTTCCCTGGAAAATAAAACTCGCCTGCCAACTTTTTGATGGCTGATTGCAGGAGCCACTTGGTACTATCAAACCAGCCCAGCTTGGCACTGGTGCCACCATGGTCCTGGTAACCATCCTGCCTATCGTAGCTTTTCAGGATCCAGTCGGTCACTCCCAGCCATAGGCCCCCAGACACAAACCTCGGCCTGTTTCCCTGGCAAACAAAAGTAAGCTACCCCGCTTCTGGATGGCAGATTGCAGGAACCAAATGGTACTATCAAACCAGCCCGACTTGGCACTGGTGCCACCTCTGGTCTGGGAACCATCCTGCGTATCGTGGATTCTAATTAGCCAGCCGGCCACTCCCAGCCACAGGCCACCAAACACAAACAACGGCGCTTTTCCCTGGAAAACAAAACTCGCCTGCCAAATTTTTGATGGCAGATTGCAGGAGCCCCTTGGTACTATGAAACCAGCCCAACTTGGCACTGGTGCCACCATGGCTCTGGTCACCATCCTGCCTATCGCAGCTTTTCAGGAGCCAGCCGGTCACTCCCAGCCATAGGCCCCCAGATAAAAACCTCGGCCCGTTTCCCTGGCAAACAAAAGTAAGCTGCCCCGCTTCTGGATGGCAGATTGCAGGACGCACTTGGTACTATCAAACCAGCCCGACTTGGCACTGGTGCCACCTCTGTTCTGGGAACCATCCTGCGTATCGTGGATTCTAAGGAGCCAGCCGGCCACTCCCAGCCACAGGCCCCCAAGAAAATCATCGGCGCTTTTCCCTGGAAAACAAAACTCGCCCGCCAACATTTTGATGGCAGATTGCAGGAGCCACTTTGTGCTATCAAACCAGCCCAACTTGGCACTGGTGCCACCATGGGTCTGGTCACCATCCTGCCTATCGTAGCTTTTCAGGAGCCAGCCGGTCACTCCCAGCCATAGGCCCCCAGACACAAACCTCGGCCCGTTTCCCTGGCAAACAAAAGTAAGCTGCTCCGCTTCTGGATGGCAGATTGTAGGAACCACTTGTTACTATCAAACCAGCCCGACTTGGCACTGGTGCCACCTCTGGTCTGGGAACCATCCTGCGTATCGTGGATTCTAAGGAGCCAGCCGGCCACTCCCAGCCACAGGCCCCCAAACACAAACAACGGCACTCTTCCCTGGAAAACAAAACTCGCCCGCAAACTTTTTGATGGTAGATTGCAGGAGCCACTTGGTACTATCAAACCAGCCCAACTTGGCACTGGTGCCACCATGGGTCTGGTCACCATCCTGCCTATCGTAGCTTTTCAGGAGCCAGCCGGTCACTCCCAGCCATAGGCGCCCAGACACAAACCTCGGCGCTTTTCCCTGGTAAACAAAAGTAAGCTGCCCTGCTTCTGGATGGCAGATTGCAGGAGCCACTTGGTACTATCAAACCGGACTACCATGGCAATTGGGCCACCTTGGATGTGGGAACCATCCTGCGTATCGTGGATTCTAAGGAGCCAGCCGGCCACTCCCAGGCACAGGCCCCCAAACACAAACAACGGCGCTTTTCCCTGGAAAACAAAACTCGCCTGCCAACTTTTTGATGGCAGATTGCAGGAGCCACTTGGTACTATCAAACCAGCCCAACTTGGCACTGGTGCCACCATGGGTCTGGTCACCATCCTGCCTATCGTAGCTTTTCAGGAGCCAGCCGGTCACTCCCAGCCATAGGCCCCCAGACACAAACCTCGGCCTGTTTCCCTGGCAAACAAAAGTAAGCTACCCCGCTTCTGGATGGCAGATTGCAGGAGCCACTTGGTACAATCAAACAAGCCCGACTTGGAACTGGTGCCACCTCTGGTCTGGGAACCATCCTGCGTATCGTGGATTCTAAGGAGCCAGCCGGCCACTCCCAGCCACAGGCCCCCAAACACAAACAATGGCGCTTTTCCCTGGAAAACAAAACTCGCCTGCCAACTTTTTGATGGCAGATTGCAGGAGCCACTTGGTACTATCAAACCAGCCCGAGTTGGCACTGGTGTCACCATGGGTCTGGTCACCTTCCTGCCTATCATAGCTTTTCAGGAGCCAGCTGGTCACTCCCTGCCATAGGCCCCCAGACAAATACCTCGGCCCGTTTCCCTGGCAAACAAAACTCAGCTGCCCCGCTTCTGGATGGCAGATTGCAGGAGCCACTTTGCACCATCAAACTAGCCCAACTTGCCACTGGTGCCACCTCTGGTCTGGGAACCATCCTGCGTATCGAGCTTTTTAAGGAGCCAGCCGGCCACTCCCAGCCATATACCCCCATACACAAACCACGGACCTTTTCTCTTGCAAACAAAAATCCGCTGCCCCGCGTCTGGATGGCAGATTGCAGGAGCCACTTTGCACCATCAAACCAGCCTGACTTGGCACTGGTGCCACCTTGGATCTGGGAACGATCCTGCCTATCGTGGATTTTCAGGGGCCAGCCGGCCACTCTCAGCCATAGGCCCCCAAACACAAACCACGGCCGTTTACTCTGGCAAACAAAACTCAGCTGCCCACCTTCTGGGTGGAAGATTGCAGGAGCCAATTCGTACTATCAAATCAGCCCAACTTGGCACGGGTGCCACCTTGGGTCTGGGAACCATCCTGCGTATTGTGGATTGTCAGGACCCAGCCGACCACTCTCGGCCACAGACCCCAATCAAAAACAACAGCCCGTTTCAATGGCAAAAAAAACTCAGCTGCCCCGCTTCTGGATGTCAGATTGCAGGACGCACTTGGTAATATCAAACCAGCCCGACTTGGCACTGGTGCCACCTTGGGTCTGGGAACCATCCTGCGTATCGTGGATTTTCAAAAGCCAGCCGGCCACTGCCAGCCACAGGCCCCCAAACACAAACAACGGCGCTTTTCCCTGGAAAACAAAACTCGCCTGCCAACTTTTTGATGGCAGATTGCAGGAGCCACTTGGTTCTATCAAACCAGCCCAACTTGGCACTGGTGCCACCATGGGTCTGGTCACCATCCTGCCTATCGTAGCTTTTCAGTAGCCAGCCGGTCACTCCCTGCCATAGGCCCCCAGACACAAACCTCGGCCTGTTTCCCTGGCAAACAAAAGTATGCTACCCCGCTTCTGGATGGCAGATTGCAGGAACCAAATGGTACTATCAAACCAGCCTACCATGGCAATGGTGCCACCTCTGTTCTGGGAACCATCCTGCGTATCGTGGATTCTAATTAGCCAGCCGGCCACTCCCAGCCACAGGCCACCAAACAAAAACAACGGCGCTTTTCCCTGGAAAACAAAACTCGCCTGCCAACTTTTTGATGGCAGATTGCAGGAGTCACTTGGTACTATCAAACCAGCCCACCTTGGCACTGGTGCCACCATGGGTCTGGTCACCATCCTGCCTATCGTAGCTTTTCAGGAGCCAGCCGGTCACTCCCAGCCATAGGCCACCAGACACAAACCTCGGCCCGTTACCCTGGCAAACAAAATTAAGCTGCCCCGCTTCTGGATGGCAGGTTGCAGGAGCTCTTTAGTACTATCAAACCAGCCCGACTTGGCACTGGTGCCACCTCTGGTCTGGGAACCATCCTGCCTCTCGTGGATTTCCAGGGGCCAGCCGGCCATTCTCAGCCATCGGCCCCCAAACACAAACCACGGCCCTTTTCTCTGGCAAACAATACTCAACTGCCCCTCTTCTGGATGGCAAAATGCAGGATGCACTTGGTACTACGAAAACAGCCCGACTTGGCACTGATGCCACCTTGGGTCTGGGAACCATCCTGCGTATCGTGTATTTTAAGGAGCCAGCTGGAAAGTGCCAGCCATATGCCCCCAAACAAAATCTACGGCCCTTTTCACATGCAAACAAAACTCAGCTGCACAGCATGTGGATGGCAGATTGCAGGAGCCACTTTGCACCATCAAACCAGCCCGACTTGGCACTGGTGCCACCTTGGATCTGGGAACCATCCTGCCTATCGTGGATTTTCAGGGGCCAGCTGGCCACTCTCAGCCATAGGCCCCCAAACACAAACCACGGCCCTTTACTCTGGTAAACAAAACTCAACTGCCCCTCTTCTGGATGGCAAATTGCAGGACGCACTTGGTACTAAAAAAGCAGCCTGACTTGGCACTGGTGCCACCTTTGGTCTGGTCACCATCCTGCGTATCGTGCATTTTAAGGAGCCAGCTGGAAAGTGCCAGCCATATGCCCCCAAACAAAATCTACGGCCCTTTTCACATGCAAACAAAACTCAGCTGCCCAGCATGTGGATGGCAGATTGCAGGAGCCACTTTGTACTATCAAACCAGCCCGACGTGGCACTGGTGCCACCTTGGGTCTGGGAACGATCCTGCATATTGTGGATTGTCAGGAGCCAGCCGACAACTGCAAGCCACAGACCCCAATGAAAAACAACGGCCCGTTTCACAGGCAAAAAAAACTCAGCTGCCCCGCTTCTGGATGGGAGATTGCAGGAACCACTTGGTACTATCAAACCAGCCCGACTTGGCACTGGTGCCACCTCTGGTCTGGGAACCATCCTGCGTATCGTGGATTCTAAGGAGCCAGCCGGCCACTCCCAGCTACAGGCCCCCAAACACAAACAACGGCGCTTTTCCCTGGAAAACAAAACTCGCCTGCCAAAATTTTGATGGCAGATTGCAGGAGCCACTTGGTACTATCAAACCAGCCCAACTTGGCACTGCTGCCACCATGGGTCTGGTCACCATCCTGCCTATCGCAGCTTTTCAGGAGCCAGCCGGTCACTCCCAGCCATAGGCCCCCAGACACAAACCTCGGCCCGTTTCCCTAGCAAAAAAAAGTAAGCTATCCCGCTTCTGGATGGCAGATTGCAGGAGCCACTTTGCACCATCAAACCAGCCCGACTTGGCACTGGTGCCACCTCTGGTCTGGGAACCATCCTGCGTATCGTGGATTCTAATTAGCCAGCCGGCCACTCCCAGCCACAGGCCACCAAACACAAACAACGGCGCTTTTCCCTGGAAAACAAAACTCGCCTGCCAAATTTTTGATGGCAGATTGCAGGAGCCCCTTGGTACTATGAAACCAGCCCAACTTGGCACTGGTGCCACCATGGCTCTGGTCACCATCCTGCCTATCGCAGCTTTTCAGGAGCCAGCCGGTCACTCCCAGCCATAGGCCCCCAGATAAAAACCTCGGCCCGTTTCCCTGGCAAACAAAAGTAAGCTGCCCCGCTTCTGGATGGCAGATTGCAGGACGCACTTGGTACTATCAAACCAGCCCGACTTGGCACTGGTGCCACCTCTGTTCTGGGAACCATCCTGCGTATCGTGGATTCTAAGGAGCCAGCCGGCCACTCCCAGCCACAGGCCCCCAAGAAAATCATCGGCGCTTTTCCCTGGAAAACAAAACTCGCCCGCCAACATTTTGATGGCAGATTGCAGGAGCCACTTTGTGCTATCAAACCAGCCCAACTTGGCACTGGTGCCACCATGGGTCTGGTCACCATCCTGCCTATCGTAGCTTTTCAGGAGCCAGCCGGTCACTCCCAGCCATAGGCCCCCAGACACAAACCTCGGCCCGTTTCCCTGGCAAACAAAAGTAAGCTGCTCCGCTTCTGGATGGCAGATTGTAGGAACCACTTGTTACTATCAAACCAGCCCGACTTGGCACTGGTGCCACCTCTGGTCTGGGAACCATCCTGCGTATCGTGGATTCTAAGGAGCCAGCCGGCCACTGCCAGCCACAGGCCCCCAAACACAAACAACGGCACTCTTCCCTGGAAAACAAAACTCGCCCGCAAACTTTTTGATGGTAGATTGCAGGAGCCACTTGGTACTATCAAACCAGCCCAACTTGGCACTGGTGCCACCATGGGTCTGGTCACCATCCTGCCTATCGTAGCTTTTCAGGAGCCAGCCGGTCACTCCCAGCCATAGGCGCCCAGACACAAACCTCGGCGCTTTTCCCTGGTAAACAAAAGTAAGCTGCCCTGCTTCTGGATGGCAGATTGCAGGAGCCACTTGGTACTATCAAACCGGACTACCATGGCAATTGGGCCACCTTGGATGTGGGAACCATCCTGCGTATCGTGGATTCTAAGGAGCCAGCCGGCCACTCCCAGGCACAGGCCCCCAAACACAAACAACGGCGCTTTTCCCTGGAAAACAAAACTCGCCTGCCAACTTTTTGATGGCAGATTGCAGGAGCCACTTGGTACTATCAAACCAGCCCAACTTGGCACTGGTGCCACCATGGGTCTGGTCACCATCCTGCCTATCGTAGCTTTTCAGGAGCCAGCCGGTCACTCCCAGCCATAGGCCCCCAGACACAAACCTCGGCCTGTTTCCCTGGCAAACAAAAGTAAGCTACCCCGCTTCTGGATGGCAGATTGCAGGAGCCACTTGGTACAATCAAACAAGCCCGACTTGGAACTGGTGCCACCTCTGGTCTGGGAACCATCCTGCGTATCGTGGATTCTAAGGAGCCAGCCGGCCACTCCCAGCCACAGGCCCCCAAACACAAACAATGGCGCTTTTCCCTGGAAAACAAAACTCGCCTGCCAACTTTTTGATGGCAGATTGCAGGAGCCACTTGGTACTATCAAACCAGCCCGAGTTGGCACTGGTGTCACCATGGGTCTGGTCACCTTCCTGCCTATCATAGCTTTTCAGGAGCCAGCTGGTCACTCCCTGCCATAGGCCCCCAGACAAATACCTCGGCCCGTTTCCCTGGCAAACAAAACTCAGCTGCCCCGCTTCTGGATGGCAGATTGCAGGAGCCACTTTGCACCATCAAACTAGCCCAACTTGCCACTGGTGCCACCTCTGGTCTGGGAACCATCCTGCGTATCGAGCTTTTTAAGGAGCCAGCCGGCCACTCCCAGCCATATACCCCCATACACAAACCACGGACCTTTTCTCTTGCAAACAAAAATCCGCTGCCCCGCGTCTGGATGGCAGATTGCAGGAGCCACTTTGCACCATCAAACCAGCCTGACTTGGCACTGGTGCCACCTTGGATCTGGGAACGATCCTGCCTATCGTGGATTTTCAGGGGCCAGCCGGCCACTCTCAGCCATAGGCCCCCAAACACAAACCACGGCCGTTTACTCTGGCAAACAAAACTCAGCTGCCCACCTTCTGGGTGGAAGATTGCAGGAGCCAATTCGTACTATCAAATCAGCCCAACTTGGCACGGGTGCCACCTTGGGTCTGGGAACCATCCTGCGTATTGTGGATTGTCAGGACCCAGCCGACCACTCTCGGCCACAGACCCCAATCAAAAACAACAGCCCGTTTCAATGGCAAAAAAAACTCAGCTGCCCCGCTTCTGGATGTCAGATTGCAGGACGCACTTGGTAATATCAAACCAGCCCGACTTGGCACTGGTGCCACCTTGGGTCTGGGAACCATCCTGCGTATCGTGGATTTTCAAAAGCCAGCCGGCCACTGCCAGCCACAGGCCCCCAAACACAAACAACGGCGCTTTTCCCTGGAAAACAAAACTCGCCTGCCAACTTTTTGATGGCAGATTGCAGGAGCCACTTGGTTCTATCAAACCAGCCCAACTTGGCACTGGTGCCACCATGGGTCTGGTCACCATCCTGCCTATCGTAGCTTTTCAGTAGCCAGCCGGTCACTCCCTGCCATAGGCCCCCAGACACAAACCTCGGCCTGTTTCCCTGGCAAACAAAAGTATGCTACCCCGCTTCTGGATGGCAGATTGCAGGAACCAAATGGTACTATCAAACCAGCCTACCATGGCAATGGTGCCACCTCTGTTCTGGGAACCATCCTGCGTATCGTGGATTCTAATTAGCCAGCCGGCCACTCCCAGCCACAGGCCACCAAACAAAAACAACGGCGCTTTTCCCTGGAAAACAAAACTCGCCTGCCAACTTTTTGATGGCAGATTGCAGGAGTCACTTGGTACTATCAAACCAGCCCACCTTGGCACTGGTGCCACCATGGGTCTGGTCACCATCCTGCCTATCGTAGCTTTTCAGGAGCCAGCCGGTCACTCCCAGCCATAGGCCACCAGACACAAACCTCGGCCCGTTACCCTGGCAAACAAAATTAAGCTGCCCCGCTTCTGGATGGCAGGTTGCAGGAGCTCTTTAGTACTATCAAACCAGCCCGACTTGGCACTGGTGCCACCTCTGGTCTGGGAACCATCCTGCCTCTCGTGGATTTCCAGGGGCCAGCCGGCCATTCTCAGCCATAGGCCCCCAAACACAAACCACGGCCCTTTTCTCTGGCAAACAATACTCAACTGCCCCTCTTCTGGATGGCAAAATGCAGGATGCACTTGGTACTACGAAAACAGCCCGACTTGGCACTGATGCCACCTTGGGTCTGGGAACCATCCTGCGTATCGTGTATTTTAAGGAGCCAGCTGGAAAGTGCCAGCCATATGCCCCCAAACAAAATCTACGGCCCTTTTCACATGCAAACAAAACTCAGCTGCACAGCATGTGGATGGCAGATTGCAGGAGCCACTTTGCACCATCAAACCAGCCCGACTTGGCACTGGTGCCACCTTGGATCTGGGAACCATCCTGCCTATCGTGGATTTTCAGGGGCCAGCTGGCCACTCTCAGCCATAGGCCCCCAAACACAAACCACGGCCCTTTACTCTGGTAAACAAAACTCAACTGCCCCTCTTCTGGATGGCAAATTGCAGGACGCACTTGGTACTAAAAAAGCAGCCTGACTTGGCACTGGTGCCACCTTTGGTCTGGTCACCATCCTGCGTATCGTGCATTTTAAGGAGCCAGCTGGAAAGTGCCAGCCATATGCCCCCAAACAAAATCTACGGCCCTTTTCACATGCAAACAAAACTCAGCTGCCCAGCATGTGGATGGCAGATTGCAGGAGCCACTTTGTACTATCAAACCAGCCCGACGTGGCACTGGTGCCACCTTGGGTCTGGGAACGATCCTGCATATTGTGGATTGTCAGGAGCCAGCCGACAACTGCAAGCCACAGACCCCAATGAAAAACAACGGCCCGTTTCACAGGCAAAAAAAACTCAGCTGCCCCGCTTCTGGATGGGAGATTGCAGGAACCACTTGGTACTATCAAACCAGCCCGACTTGGCACTGGTGCCACCTCTGGTCTGGGAACCATCCTGCGTATCGTGGATTCTAAGGAGCCAGCCGGCCACTCCCAGCTACAGGCCCCCAAACACAAACAACGGCGCTTTTCCCTGGAAAACAAAACTCGCCTGCCAAAATTTTGATGGCAGATTGCAGGAGCCACTTGGTACTATCAAACCAGCCCAACTTGGCACTGCTGCCACCATGGGTCTGGTCACCATCCTGCCTATCGCAGCTTTTCAGGAGCCAGCCGGTCACTCCCAGCCATAGGCCCCCAGACACAAACCTCGGCCCGTTTCCCTAGCAAAAAAAAGTAAGCTATCCCGCTTCTGGATGGCAGATTGCAGGAGCCACTTTGCACCATCAAACCAGCCCGACTTGGCACTGGTGCCACCTCTGGTCTGGGAACCATCCTGCGTATCGTGGATTCTAAGGAGCCAGCTGGCCACTCCCAGCCACAGGCCACCAAAAAAAAACAACGGCGCTTTTCCCTGGAAAACAAAACTCGCCCGCCAACTTTTTGATGGCAGATTGCAGGAGCCACTTGGTACTATCAAACCAGCCCAACTTGGCACTGGTGCCACCATGGGTCTGGTCACCATCCTGCCTATCGTAGCTTTTCAGGAGCCAGCCGGTCACTCCCAGCCATAGGCCCCCAGACACAAACCTCGGCCCGTTTCCCTGGCAAACAAAAGTAACCTGCCCCGCTTCTGGATGGCGGATTGCAGGACGCACTTGATACTATCAAACTAGCCCGACTTGGCACTGGTGCCACCTCTGGTCTGGGAACCATCCTGCGTATCGTGGATTCTAATTAGCCAGCCGGCCACTCCCAGCCACAGGCCACCAAACACAAACAACGGCGCTTTTCCCTGGAAAACAAAACTCGCCTGCCAAATTTTTGATGGCAGATTGCAGGAGCCCCTTGGTACTATGAAACCAGCCCAACTTGGCACTGGTGCCACCATGGGTCTGGTCACAATCCTGCCTATCGCAGCTTTTCAGGAGCCAGCCGGTCACTCCCAGCCATAGGCCCCCAGATAAAAACCTCGGCCCGTTTCCCTGGCAAACAAAAGTAAGCTGCCCCGCTTCTGGATGGCAGATTGCAGGACGCACTTGGTACTATCAAACCAGCCCGACTTGGCGCTGGTGCCACCTCTGTTCTGGGAACCATCCTGCGTATCGTGGATTCTAAGGAGCCAGCCGGCCACTCCCAGCCACAGGCCCCCAAAGAAAATCATCGGCGCTTTTCCCTGGAAAACAAAACTCGCCCGCCAACTTTTTGATGGCAGATTGCAGGAGCCACTTTGTGCTATCAAACCAGCCCAACTTGGCACTGGTGCCACCATGGGTCTGGTCACCATCCTGCCTATCGTAGCTTTTCAGGAGCCAGCCGGTCACTCCCAGCCATAGGCCCCCAGACACAAACCTCGGCCCGTTTCCCTGGCAAACAAAAGTAAGCTGCTCCGCTTCTGGATGGCAGATTGTAGGAACCACTTGTTACTATCAAACCAGCCCAACTTGGCACTGGTGCCACCTCTGGTCTGGGAACCATCCTGCGTATCGTGGATTCTAAGGAGCCAGCCGGCCACTCCCAGCCACAGGCCCCCAAACACAAACAACGGCACTCTTCCCTGGAAAACAAAACTCGCCCGCCAACTTTTTGATGGTAGATTGCAGGAGCCACTTGGTACTATCAAACCAGCCCAACTTGGCACTGGTGCCACCATGGGTCTGGTCACCATCCTGCCTATCGTAGCTTTTCAGGAGCCAGCCGGTCACTCCCAGCCATAGGCGCCCAGACACAAACCTCGGCGCTTTTCCCTGGTAAACAAAAGTAAGCTGCCCTGCTTCTGGATGGCAGATTGCAGGAGCCACTTGGTACTATCAAACCGGACTACCATGGCAATTGGGCCACCTTGGATGTGGGAACCATCCTGCGTATCGTGGATTCTAAGGAGCCAGCCGGCCACTCCCAGGCACAGGCCCCCAAACACAAACAACGGCGCTTTTGCCTGGAAAACAAAACTCGCCTGCCAACTTTTTGATGGCAGATTGCAGGAGCCACTTGGTACTATCAAACCAGCCCAACTTGGCACTGGTGCCACCATGGGTCTGGTCACCATCCTGCCTATCGTAGCTTTTCAGGAGCCAGCCGGTCACTCCCAGCCATAGGCCCCCAGACACAAACCTCGGCCTGTTTCCCTGGCAAACAAAAGTAAGCTACCCCGCTTCTGGATGGCAGATTGCAGGAGCCACTTGGTACAATCAAACAAGCCCGACTTGGAACTGGTGCCACCTCTGGTCTGGGAACCATCCTGCGTATCGTGGATTCTAAGGAGCCAGCCGGCCACTCCCAGCCACAGGCCCCCAAACACAAACAATGGCGCTTTTCCCTGGAAAACAAAACTCGCCTGCCAACTTTTTGATGGCAGATTGCAGGAGCCACTTGGTACTATCAAACCAGCCCGAGTTGGCACTGGTGTCACCATGGGTCTGGTCACCTTCCTGCCTATCATAGCTTTTCAGGAGCCAGCTGGTCACTCCCTGCCATAGGCCCCCAGACAAATACCTCGGCCCGTTTCCCTGGCAAACAAAACTCAGCTGCCCCGCTTCTGGATGGCAGATTGCAGGAGCCACTTTGCACCATCAAACTAGCCCAACTTGGCACTGGTGCCACCTCTGGTCTGGGAACCATCCTGCGTATCGAGCTTTTTAAGGAGCCAGCCGGCCACTCCCAGCCATATACCCCCATACACAAACCACGGACCTTTTCTCTTGCAAACAAAAATCCGCTGCCCCGCGTCTGGATGGCAGATTGCAGGAGCCACTTTGCACCATCAAACCAGCCTGACTTGGCACTGGTGCCACCTTGGATCTGGGAACGATCCTGCCTATCGTGGATTTTCAGGGGCCAGCCGGCCACTCTCAGCCATAGGCCCCCAAACACAAACCACGGCCGTTTACTCTGGCAAACAAAACTCAGCTGCCCACCTTCTGGGTGGAAGATTGCAGGGCCAATTCGTACTATCAAATCAGCCCAACTTGGCACGGGTGCCACCTTGGGTCTGGGAACCATCCTGCGTATTGTGGATTGTCAGGACCCAGCCGACCACTCTCGGCCACAGACCCCAATCAAAAACAACAGCCCGTTTCAATGGCAAAAAAAACTCAGCTGCCCCGCTTCTGGATGTCAGATTGCAGGACGCACTTGGTAATATCAAACCAGCCCGACTTGGCACTGGTGCCACCTTGGGTCTGGGAACCATCCTGCGTATCGTGGATTTTCAAAAGCCAGCCGGCCACTGCCAGCCACAGGCCCCCAAACACAAACAACGGCGCTTTTCCCTGGAAAACAAAACTCGCCTGCCAACTTTTTGATGGCAGATTGCAGGAGCCACTTGGTTCTATCAAACCAGCCCAACTTGGCACTGGTGCCACCATGGGTCTGGTCACCATCCTGCCTATCGTAGCTTTTCAGTAGCCAGCCGGTCACTCCCTGCCATAGGCCCCCAGACACAAACCTCGGCCTGTTTCCCTGGCAAACAAAAGTATGCTACCCCGCTTCTGGATGGCAGATTGCAGGAACCAAATGGTACTATCAAACCAGCCTACCATGGCAATGGTGCCACCTCTGTTCTGGGAACCATCCTGCGTATCGTGGATTCTAATTAGCCAGCCGGCCACTCCCAGCCACAGGCCACCAAACAAAAACAACGGCGCTTTTCCCTGGAAAACAAAACTCGCCTGCCAACTTTTTGATGGCAGATTGCAGGAGTCACTTGGTACTATCAAACCAGCCCACCTTGGCACTGGTGCCACCATGGGTCTGGTCACCATCCTGCCTATCGTAGCTTTTCAGGAGCCAGCCGGTCACTCCCAGCCATAGGCCACCAGACACAAACCTCGGCCCGTTACCCTGGCAAACAAAATTAAGCTGCCCCGCTTCTGGATGGCAGGTTGCAGGAGCTCTTTAGTACTATCAAACCAGCCCGACTTGGCACTGGTGCCACCTCTGGTCTGGGAACCATCCTGCCTCTCGTGGATTTCCAGGGGCCAGCCGGCCATTCTCAGCCATAGGCCCCCAAACACAAACCACGGCCCTTTTCTCTGGCAAACAATACTCAACTGCCCCTCTTCTGGATGGCAAAATGCAGGACGCACTTGGTACTACGAAAACAGCCCGACTTGGCACTGATGCCACCTTGGGTCTGGGAACCATCCTGCGTATCGTGTATTTTAAGGAGCCAGCTGGAAAGTGCCAGCCATATGCCCCCAAACAAAATCTACGGCCCTTTTCACATGCAAACAAAACTCAGCTGCACAGCATGTGGATGGCAGATTGCAGGAGCCACTTTGCACCATCAAACCAGCCCGACTTGGCACTGGTGCCACCTTGGATCTGGGAACCATCCTGCCTATCGTGGATTTTCAGGGGCCAGCTGGCCACTGTCAGCCATAGGCCCCCAAACACAAACCACGGCCCTTTACTCTGGTAAACAAAACTCAACTGCCCCTCTTCTGGATGGCAAATTGCAGGACGCACTTGGTACTAAAAAAGCAGCCTGACTTGGCACTGGTGCCAACTTTGGTCTGGTCACCATCCTGCGTATCGTGCATTTTAAGGAGCCAGCTGGAAAGTGCCAGCCATATGCCCCCAAACAAAATCTACGGCCCTTTTCACATGCAAACAAAACTCAGCTGCCCAGCATGTAGATGGCAGATTGCAGGAGCCACTTTGTACTATCAAACCAGCCCGACGTGGCACTGGTGCCACCTTGGGTCTGGGAACGATCCTGCATATTGTGGATTGTCAGGAGCCAGACGACAACTGCAAGCCACAGACCCCAATGAAAAACAACGGCCCGTTTCACAGGCAAAAAAAACTCAGCTGCCCCGCTTCTGGATGGGAGATTGCAGGAACCACTTGGTACTATCAAACCAGCCCGACTTGGCACTGGTGCCACCTCTGGTCTGGGAACCATCCTGCGTATCGTGGATTCTAAGGAGCCAGCCGGCCACTCCCAGCTACAGGCCCCCAAACACAAACAACGGCGCTTTTCCCTGGAAAACAAAACTCGCCTGCCAAAATTTTGATGGCAGATTGCAGGAGCCACTTGGTACTATCAAACCAGCCCAACTTGGCACTGCTGCCACCATGGGTCTGGTCACCATCCTGCCTATCGCAGCTTTTCAGGAGCCAGCCGGTCACTCCCAGCCATAGGCCCCCAGACACAAACCTCGGCCCGTTTCCCTGGCAAAAAAAAGTAACCTGCCCCGCTTCTGGATGGCGGATTGCAGGACGCACTTGGTACTATCAAACCAGCTTACCATGGCAATGGTGCCACCTCTGGTCTGGGAACCATCCTGCGTATCGTGGATTCTAAGGAGCCAGCCGGCCCCTCTCAGCCACAGGCCCCCAAACACAAACAATGGCGCTTTTCCCTGGAAAACAAAACTCGCCTGCCAACTTTTTGATGGCAGATTGCAGGAGCCACTTGGTACTATCAAACCAGCCCAACTTGGCACTGGTGTCACCATGGGTCTGGTCACCTTCCTGCCTATCATAGCTTTTCAGGAGCCAGCCGGTCACTCCCTGCCATAGGCCCCCAGACAAATACCTCGGCCCGTTTCCCTGGCAAACAAAAGTAAGCTGCCCCGCTTCTGGATGGCAGATTGCAGGAGCCACTTGGTACTATCAAACCCGCCCAACTTGGCACTGGTGCCACCACTGGTCTGGGAACCATCCTGCGTATCGAGCTTTTTAAGGAGCCAGCCGGCCACTCCCAGC
Organism: Melospiza melodia melodia; assembly: GCF_035770615.1. Taxonomy (NCBI): domain Eukaryota; kingdom Metazoa; phylum Chordata; class Aves; order Passeriformes; family Passerellidae; genus Melospiza; species Melospiza melodia. The sequence continues at coordinate 456,015 of NW_026948806.1, read as the reverse complement.
CATATACCCCCATACACAAACCACGGACCTTTTCTCTTGCAAACAAAAATCCGCTGCCCCGCGTCTGGATGGCAGATTGCAGGAGCCACTTTGCACCATCAAACCAGCTTGACTTGGCACTGGTGTCACCTTGGATCTGGGAACGATCCTGCCTATCGTGGATTTTCAGGGGCCAGCCGGCCACTCTCAGCCATAGGCCCCCAAACACAAACCACGGCCGTTTACTCTGGCAAACAAAACTCAGCTGCCCACCTTCTGGGTGGAAGATTGCAGGGCCAATTCGTACTATCAAACCAGCCCAACTTGGCACGGGTGCCACCTTGGGTCTGGGAACCATCCTGCCTATTGTGGATTGTCAGGACCCAGCCGACCACTCTCGGCCACAGACCCCAATCAAAAACAACAGCCCGATTCACAGGCAAAAAAAACTCAGCTGCCCCGCTTCTGGATGTCAGATTGCAGGACGCACTTGGTACTATCAAACCAGCCCGACTTGGCACTGGTGCCACCTTGGGTCTGGGAACCATCCTGCGTATCGTGGATTTTCAAAAGCCAGCCGGCCACTGCCAGCCACAGGCCCCCAAACACAAACAACGGCGCTTTTCCCTGGAAAACAAAACTCGCCTGCCAACTTTTTGATGGCAGATTGCAGGAGCCACTTGGTTCTATCAAACCAGCCCAACTTGGCACTGGTGCCACCTTTGGTCTGGTCACCATCCCGCGTATCGTGCATTTTAAGGAGCCAGCTGGAAAGTGCCAGCCATAGGCCCCCAAAAAAAATCTACGGCCCTTTCCACATGCAAACAAAACTCAGCTGCCCAGCATGTGGATGGCAGATTGCAGGAGCCACTTTGTACTATCAAACCAGCCCAACCTGGCATTGGTGCCTCCATGGGTCTGGTAACCATCCTGCCTATCGTAGCTTTTCAGGAGCCAGCCGGTCACTCCCAGCCATAGGCCCCGAGACACAAACCTCGGCCCGTTTCCCTGGCAAACAAAAGTAAGCTGCCCCGCTTCTGGATGGCAGATTGCAGGAGACACTTGGTAGTATCAAACCAGCCCGACTTGGCACTGGTGCCACCTTGGCTCTGGGATCCATCCTGCGTAAAGTAGATTATAAGGCGTCTGGCGGCCACTCCCAGCCACAGGCCCCCAAACACAAACAACGGCGCTTTTCCCTGGAAAACAAAACTCGCCTGCCAACTTTTTGATGGCAGATTGCAGGAGCCACTTGGTACTCTCAAACCAGCCCAACTTGGCACTGGTGCCACCATGGGTCTGGTAACCATCCTGCCTATCGTAGCTTTTCAGGAGCCAGCCGGTCACTCCCAGCCATAGGCCCCGAGACACAAACCTCGGCCCGTTTCCCTGGCAAACAAAAGTAAGCTGCCCCGCTTCTGGATGGCAGATTGCAGGAGCCACTTTGCACCATCAAACCAGCCCGACTTGGCGCTGGTGCCACCTTGGCTCTGGGAACCATCCTGCCTATCGTGGATTTTCAGGGGCCAGCCGGCCACTCTCAGCCATATGCCCCCAAACATAAACCATGGCCCTTTTCTCTGGCAAACAAAACTGAACTGCCCCTCTTCTGGATGACAAATTGCAGGACGCACTTGGTACTACCAAACCTGCCCGACTTGGCACTGATGCCACCTTGGGTCTGGGAACCATCCTGCGTATCGAGCTTTTTAAGGAGCCAGCCGGCCACTCCCAGCCATATACCCCCATACACAAACCACGGACCTTTTCTCTTGCAAACAAAAATCCGCTGCCCCGCGTCTGGATGGCAGATTGCAGGAGCCACTTGGTACTATCAAACCAGCCCGACTTGGCACTGGTGACACCTTGGATCTGGGAACCATCCTGCCTATCGTGGATTTTCAGGGGCCAGCCGGCCACTCTCAGCCATAGGCCCCCAAACACAAACCACGGCCCTGTACTCTGGGAAACAAAACTCAGCTGCCCACCTTCTGGGTGGAAGATTGCAGGAGCCAATTCGTACTATCAAACCAGCCCGACTTGGCACTGGTGCCACCTTGGGTCTGGGAACCATCCTGCGTATTGTGGATTGTCAGGACCCAGCCGACCACTCTCGGCCACAGACCCCAATCAAAAACAACAGCCCGTTTCAATGGCAAAAAAAACTCAGCTGCCCCGCTTCTGGATGTCAGATTTCAGGACGCAATTGGTAATATCAAATCAGCCCGACTTGGCACTGGTGCCACCTCTGGTCTGGGAACCATCCTGCGTATCGTGGATTTTCAGGAGCCAGCCGGCCACTGCCAGCCACAGGCCCCCAAACACAAACAACGGCGCTTTTCCCTGGAAAACAAAAGTAAGCTGCTCCGCTTCTGGATGGCAGATTGCAGGAGCCACTTGGTCCTATCAAACCAGCCCGACTTGGAACTGGTGCCACCTTGGGTGTGGGAACCATCCTGCGTATCCTGGGTTCAAAGGAGCCAGCCGGCCACTCCCAGCCACAGGCCACCAAACACAAACAAAGGCGCTTTTCCCTGGAAAATAAAACTCGCCTGCCAACTTTTTGATGGCTGATTGCAGGAGCCACTTGGTACTATCAAACCAGCCCAGCTTGGCACTGGTGCCACCATGGGCCTGGTCACCATCCTGCCTATCGTAGCTTTTCAGGATCCAGTCGGTCACTCCCAGCCATAGGCCCCCAGACACAAACCTCGGCCTGTTTCCCTGGCAAACAAAAGTAAGCTACCCCGCTTCTGGATGGCAGATTGCAGGAACCAAATGGTACTATCAAACCAGCCCGACTTGGCACTGGTGCCACCTCTGGTCTGGGAACCATCCTGCGTATCGTGGATTCTAATTAGCCAGCCGGCCACTCCCAGCCACAGGCCACCAAACACAAACAACGGCGCTTTTCCCTGGAAAACAAAACTCGCCTGCCAAATTTTTGATGGCAGATTGCAGGAGCCCCTTGGTACTATGAAACCAGCCCAACTTGGCACTGGTGCCACCATGGGTCTGGTCACCATCCTGCCTATCGCAGCTTTTCAGGAGCCAGCCGGTCACTCCCAGCCATAGGCCCCCAGATAAAAACCTCGGCCCGTTTCCCTGGCAAAAAAAAGTAAGCTACCTCGCTTCCGGATGGCAGATTGCAGGAGCCACTTTGCACCATCAAACCAGCCCGACTTGGCACTGGTGCCACCTCTGGTCTGGGAACCATCCTGCGTATCGTGGATTCTAAGGAGCCAGGCGGCCACTCCCAGCCACAGGCCCCCAAAGAAAATCATCGGCGCTTTTCCCTGGAAAACAAAACTCGCCCGCCAAATTTTTGATGGCAGATTGCAGGAGCCACTTGGTGCTATCAAACCGGCGCAACTTGGCACTGGTGCCACCATGGGTCTGGTCACCATCCTGCCTATCGTAGCTTTTCAGGAGCCAGCCGGTCACTCCCAGCCATAGGCCCCCAGAGACAAACCTCGGCCCGTTTCCCTGGCAAACAAAAGTAAGCAGCTCCGCTTCTGGATGGCAGATTGTAGGAACCACTTGTTACTATCAAACCAGCCCGACTTGGCACTGGTGCCACCTCTGGTCTGGGAACCATCCTGCGTATCGTGGATTCTAAGGAGCCAGGCGGCCACTCCCAGCCACAGGCCCCCAAACACAAACAACGGCGCTTTTCCCTGGAAAACAAAACTCGCCCGCCAACTATTTGATGGTAGATTGCAGGAGCCACTTGGTACTATCAAACCAGCCCAACTTGGCACTGGTGCCACCATGGGTCTGGTCACCATCCTGCCTATCGTAGCTTTTCAGGAGCCAGCCGGTCACTCCCAGCCATAGGCGCCCAGACACAAACCTCGGCCCGTTTCCCTGGTAAACAAAAGTAAGCTGCCCCGCTTCTGGATGGCAGATTGCAGGACGCACTTGGTACTATCAAACCAGCTTACCATGGCAATGGTGCCACCTCTGGTCTGGGAACCATCCTGCGTATCGTGGATTCTAAGGAGCCAGCCGGCCACTCCCAGCCGCAGGCCCCCAAACACAAACAAAGGCGCTTTTCCCTGGAAAACAAAAGTCGCCTGCCAACTTTTTGATGGCAGATTGCAGGAGCCACTTGGTACTATCAAATCAGCCCGACTTGGCACTGGTGTCACCATGGGTCTGGTCACCTTCCTGCCTATCATAGCTTTTCAGGAGCCAGCCGGCCACTCCCAGCCCTATACCCCCATACACAAACCACGGACCTTTCCTCTTGCAAACAAAAATCCGCTGCCCCGCGTCTGGATGGCAGATTGCAGGAGCCACTTTGCACGATCAAACCAGCTTGACTTGGCACTGGTGTCACCTTGGATCTGGGAACCATCCTGCCTATCGTGGATTTTCAGGGGCCAGCCGGCCACTCTCAGCCATAGGCCCCCAAACACAAACCACGGCCGTTTACTCTGGCAAACAAAACTCAACTGCCCCTCTTCTGGATGGCAAATTGCAGGACGCACTTGGTACTATAAAAGCAGCCCGACTTGGCACTGGTGCCACCTTCGATCTGGTCACCATCCTGCGTATCGTGCATTTTAAGGAGCCAGCTGGCAAGTGCCAGCCATATGCCCCCAAACAAAATCTACGGCCCTTTTCACATGCAAACAAAACTCAGCTGCCCGGCATGTGGATGGCATATGGCAGGAGCCACTTTGCAGCATCAAACCAGCCCGACTTGGCACTGGTGAAAACTTGGGTCTGGGAACGATCCTGCATATTGTGGATTGTCAGGAGCCAGCCGACACCTGCAAGCCACAGACCCCAATGAAAAACAACGGCCCATTTCACAGGCAAAAAAAACTCAGCTGCCCCGCTTCTGGATGGGAGATTGCAGGAACCACTTGGTACTATCAAACCAGCCCGACTTGGCACTGGTGCCACCTTGGGTCTGGGAACCATCCTGCGTATCGTGGATTTTCAAAAGCCAGCCGGCCACTCCCAGCCACAGGCCCCCAAACACAAACAAAGGCGCTTCTCCCTGGAAAATAAAACTCGCCTGCCAACTTTTTGATGGCTGATTGCAGGAGCCACTTGGTACTATCAAACCAGCCCAGCTTGGCACTGGTGCCACCATGGGCCTGGTCACCATCCTGCCTATCGTAGCTTTTCAGGATCCAGTCGGTCACTCCCAGCCATAGGCCCCCAGACACAAACCTCGGCCTGTTTCCCTGGCAAACAAAAGTAAGCTACCCCGCTTCTGGATGGCAGATTGCAGGAACCAAATGGTACTATCAAACCAGCCCGACTTGGCACTGGTGCCACCTCTGGTCTGGGAACCATCCTGCGTATCGTGGATTCTAAGGAGCCAGCCGGCCACTCCCAGCCACAGGCCACCAAACACAAACAACGGCGCTTTTCCCTGGAAAACAAAACTCGCCTGCCAAATTTTTGATGGCAGATTGCAGGAGCCCCTTGGTACTATGAAACCAGCCCAACTTGGCACTGGTGCCACCATGGGTCTGGTCACCATCCTGCCTATCGCAGCTTTTCAGGAGCCAGCCGGTCACTCCCAGCCATAGGCCCCCAGACAAATACCTCGGCCCGTTTCCCTGGCAAACAAAAGTAAGCTGCCCCGCTTCTGGATGGCAGATTGCAGGAGCCACTTGGTACTATCAAACCAGCCCAACTTGGCACTGGTGCCACCACTGGTCTGGGAACCATCCTGCGTATCGTGGATTCTAAGGAGCCAGGCGGCCACTCCCAGCCACAGGCCCCCAAAGAAAATCATCGGCGCTTTTCCCTGGAAAACAAAACTCGCCCGCCAAATTTTTGATGGCAGATTGCAGGAGCCACTTGGTGCTATCAAACCAGCGCAACTTGGCACTGGTGCCACCATGGGTCTGGTCACCATCCTGCCTATCGTAGCTTTTCAGGAGCCAGCCGGTCACTCCCAGCCATAGGCCCCCAGACACAAACCTCGGCCCGTTTCCCTGGCAAACAAAAGTAAGCAGCTCCGCTTCTGGATGGCAGATTGTAGGAACCACTTGTTACTATCAAACCAGCCCGACTTGGCACTGGTGCCACCTCTGGTCTGGGAACCATCCTGCGTATCGTGGATTCTAAGGAGCCAGGCGGCCACTCCCAGCCACAGGCCCCCAAACACAAACAACGGCGCTTTTCCCTGGAAAACAAAACTCGCCTGCCAACATTTTGATGGCAGATTGCAGGAGTCACTTGGTACTATCAAACCAGCCCAACTTGGCACTGGTGCCACCATGGGTCTGGTCACCATCCTGCCTATCGTAGCTTTTCAGGAGCCAGCCGGTCACTCCCAGCCATAGGCCCCCAGACACAAACCTCGGCCCGTTTCCCTGGCAAACAAAATTAAGCTGCCCCGCTTCTGGATGGCAGATTGCAGGAGCTCTTTAGTACTATCAAACCAGCCCGACTTGGCACTGGTGCCACCTCTGGTCTGGGAACCATCCTGCCTCTTGTGGATTTCCAGGGGCCAGCCGGCCATTCTCAGCCATAGGCCCCCAAACAATAACCACGGCCCTTTACTCTGGCAAACAATACTCAACTGCCCCTCTTCTGGATGGCAAAATGCAGGACGCACTTGGTACTACGAAAACAGCCCGACTTGGCACTGATGCCACCTTGGGTCTGGGAACCATCCTGCGTATCGTGTATTTTAAGGAGCCAGCTGGAAAGTGCCAGCCATATGCCCCCAAACAAAATCTACGGCCCTTTTCACATGCAAACAAAACTCAGCTGCACAGCATGTGGATGGCAGATTGCAGGAGCCACTTTGCACCATCAAACCAGCCCGACTTGGCACTGGTGACACCTTGGATCTGGGAACCATCCTGCCTATCGTGGATTTTCAGGGGCCAGCTGGCCACTCTCAGCCATAGGCCCCCAAACACAAACCACGGCCCTTTACTCTGGTAAACAAAACTCAACTGCCCCTCTTCTGGATGGCAAATTGCAGGACGCACTTGGTACTAAAAAAGCAGCCTGACTTGGCACTGGTGCCACCTTTGGTCTGGTCACCATCCTGCGTATCGTGCATTTTAAGGAGCCAGCTGGAAAGTGCCAGCCATATGCCCCCAAACAAAATCTACGGCCCTTTTCACATGCAAACAAAACTCAGCTGCCCGGCATGTGGATGGCATATGGCAGGAGCCACTTTGCAGCATCAAACCAGCCCGACTTGGCACTGGTGACAACTTGGGTCTGGGAACGATCCTGCATATTGTGGATTGTCAGGAGCCAGCCGACACCTGCAAGCCACAGACCCCAAAGAAAACCAACGGCCCGTTTCACAGGCAAAAAAAACTCAGCTGCCCCGCTTCTGGATGGGAGATTGCAGGAACCACTTGCTACTATCAAACCAGCCCGACTTGGCACTGGTGCCACCTCTGGTCTGGGAACCATCCTGCGTATCGTGGATTCTAAGGAGCCAGCCGGCCACTCCCATCCACAGGCCCCCAAACACAAACAACGGCGCTTTTCCCTGGAAAACAAAACTCGCCTGCCAAAATTTTGATGTCAGATTGCAGGAGCCACTTGGTACTATCAAACCAGCCCAACTTGGCATTGGTGCCTCCATGGGTCTGGTCACCATCCTGCCTATCGTAGCTTTTAAGGAGCCAGCCGGTCACTCCCAGCCATAGGCCCCCAGACACAAACCTCGGCCCGTTTCCCTTGCAAACAAAAGTAAGCTACCCCGCTTCTGGATGGCAGATTGCAGGAGACACTTGGTACTATCAAACCAGCCCGACTTGGCACTGGTGCCACCTTGGCTCTGGGATCCATCCTGCGTAAAGTAGATTATAAGGCGTCTGGCGGCCACTCCCAGCCACAGGCCCCCAAACACAAACAACGGCGCTTTTCCCTGGAAAACAAAACTGGCCTGCCAACTTTTTGATGGCAGATTGCAGGAGCCACTTGGTACTATCAAACCAGCCCAACTTGGCACTGGTGCCACCATGGGTCTGGTAACCATCCTGCCTATCGTAGCTTTTCAGGAGCCAGCCGGTCACTCCCAGCCATAGGCCCCGAGACACAAACCTCGGCCCGTTTCCCTGGCAAACAAAAGTAAGCTGCCCCGCTTCTGGATGGCAGATTGCAGGAGCCACTTTGCACCATCAAACCAGCCCGACTTGGCGCTGGTGCCACCTTGGCTCTGGGAACCATACTGCCTATCGTGGATTTTCAGGGGCCAGCCGGCCACTCTCAGCCATATGCCCCCAAACATAAACCATGGCCCTTTTCTCTGGCAAACAAAACTGAACTGCCCCTCTTCTGGATGACAAATTGCAGGACGCACTTGGTACTACCAAACCAGGCCGACTTGGCACTGATGCCACCTTGGGTCTGGGAACCATCCTGCGTATCGAGCTTTTTAAGGAGCCAGCCGGCCACTCCCAGCCATATACCCCCATACACAAACCACGGCCCTGTACTCTGGGAAACAAAACTCAGCTGCCCACATTCTGGGTGGAAGATTGCAGGAGCCAATTCGTACTATCAAACCAGCCCGACTTGGCACTGGTGCCACCTTGGGTCTGGGAACCATCCTGCGTATTGTGGATTGTCAGGACCCAGCCGACCACTCTCGGCCACAGACCCCAATCAAAACCAACAGCCCGTTTCAATGGCAAAAAAAACTCAGCTGCCCCGCTTCTGGATGTCAGATTGCAGGACGCAATTGGTAATATCAAATCAGCCCGACTTGGCACTGGTGCCACCTCTGGTCTGGGAACCATCCTGCGTATCGTGGATTTTCAGGAGCCAGCCGGCCACTGCCAGCCACAGGCCCCCAAACACAAACAACGGCGCTTTTCCCTGGAAAACAAAAGTAAACTGCTCCGCTTCTGGATGGCAGATTGCAGGAACCACTTGGTCCTATCAAACCAGCCCGACTTGGCACTGGTGCCACCTTGGGTGTGGGAACCATCCTGCGTATTGTGGATTGTCAGGAGCCAGCCGACCACTCTCGGCCACAGACCCCAATCAAAAACAACAGCCCGTTTCAATGGCAAAAAAATCTCAGCTGCCCCGCTTCTGGATGTCAGATTGCAGGACGCAATTGGTAATATCAAATCAGCCCGACTTGGCACTGGTGCCACCTCTGGTCTGGGAACCATCCTGCGTATCGTGGATTTTCAGGAGCCAGCCGGTCACTCCCAGCCATAGGCCCCCAGACACAAACCTCGGCCTGTTTCCCTGGCAAACAAAAGTAAGCTACCCCGCTTCTGGATGGCAGATTGCAGGAACCAAATGGTACTATCAAACCAGCCCGACTTGGCACTGGTGTCACCATGGGTCTGGTCACCTTCCTGCCTATCATAGCTTTTCAGGAGCCAGCCGGTCACTCCCAGCCATAGGCCCCCAGACAAATACCTCGGCCCGTTTCCCTGGCAAACAAAAGTAAGCTGCCCCGCTTCTGGATGGCAGATTGCAGGAGCCACTTGGTACTATCAAACCAGCCCAACTTGGCACTGGTGCCACCTTGGGTCTGGGAACCATCCTGCGTATCGAGCTTTTTAAGGAGCCAGCCGGCCACTCCCAGCCATATACCCCCATACACAAACCACGGACCTTTTCTCTTGCAAACAAAAATCCGCTGCCCCGCGTCTGGATGGCAGATTGCAGGAGCCACTTTGCACCATCAAACCAGCTTGACTTGGCACTGGTGTCACCTTGGATCTGGGAACGATCCTGCCTATCGTGGATTTTCAGGGGCCAGCCGGCCACTCTCAGCCATAGGCCCCCAAACACAAACCACGGCCGTTTACTCTGCAAACAAAACTCAGCTGCCCACCTTCTGGGTGGAAGATTGCAGGGCCAATTCATACTATCAAACCAGCCCAACTTGGCACGGGTGCCACCTCTGGTCTGGGAACCATCCTGCGTATTGTGGATTGTCAGGACCCAGCCGACCACTCTCGGCCACAGACCCCAATCAAAAACAACAGCCCGTTTCAATGGCAAAAAAAACTCAGCTGCCCCGCTTCTGGATGTCAGATTGCAGGACGCACTTGGTACTATCAAACCAGCCCGACTTGGCACTGGTGACACCTCTGGTCTGGGAACCATCCTGCGTATCGTGGATTTTCAAAAGCCAGCCGGCCACTGCCAGCCACAGGCCCCCAAACACAAACAACGGCGCTTTTCCCTGGAAAACAAAACTCGCCCGCCAACTATTTGATGGTAGATTGCAGGAGCCACTTGGTACTATCAAACCAGCCCAACTTGGCACTGGTGCCACCATGGGTCTGGTCACCATCCAGCCTATCGTAGCTTTTCAGGAGCCAGCCGGTCACTCCCAGCCATAGGCGCCCAGACACAAACCTCGGCCCGTTTCCCTGGTAAACAAAAGTAAGCTGCCCCGCTTCTGGATGGCGGATTGCAGGACGCACTTGGTACTATCAAACCAGCTTACCATGGCAATGGTGCCACCTCTGGTCTGGGAACCATCCTGCGTATCGTGGATTCTAAGGAGCCAGCCGGCCACTCCCAGCCACAGGCCCCCAAACACAAACAATGGCGCTTTTCCCTGGAAAACAAAACTCGCCTGCCAACTTTTTGATGGCAGATTGCAGGAGCCACTTGGTACTATCAAACCAGCCCAGCTTGGCACTGGTGCCACCATGGGCCTGGTCACCATCCTGCCTATCATAGCTTTTCAGGAGCCAGCCGGTCACTCCCAGCCATAGGCCCCCAGACAAATACCTCGGCCCGTTTCCCTGGCAAACAAAAGTAAGCTGCCCCGCTTCTGGATGGCAGATTGCAGGAGCCACTTGGTACTATCAAACCAGCCCAACTTGGCACTGGTGCCACCACTGGTCTGGGAACCATCCTGCGTATCGAGCTTTTTAAGGAGCCAGCCGGCCACTCCCAGCCATATACCCCCATACACAAACCACGGACCTTTTCTCTTGCAAACAAAAATCCGCTGCCCCGCGTCTGGATGGCAGATTGCAGGAGCCACTTTGCACCATCAAACCAGCTTGACTTGGCACTGGTGTCACCTTGGATCTGGGAACGATCCTGCCTATCGTGGATTTTCAGGGGCCAGCCGGCCACTCTCAGCCATAGGCCCCCAAACACAAACCACGGCCGTTTACTCTGGCAAACAAAACTCAGCTGCCCACCTTCTGGGTGGAAGATTGCAGGGCCAATTCGTACTATCAAACCAGCCCAACTTGGCACGGGTGCCACCTCTGGTCTGGGAACCATCCTGCGTATTGTGGATTGTCAGGACCCAGCCGACCACTCTCGGCCACAGACCCCAATCAAAAACAACAGCCCGTTTCAATGGCAAAAAAAACTCAGCTGCCCCGCTTCTGGATGTCAGAATGCAGGACGCACTTGGTACTATCAAACCAGCCCGACTTGGCACTGGTGCCACCTTGGGTCTGGGAACCATCCTGCGTATCGTGGATTCTAATTAGCCAGCCGGCCACTCCCAGCCACAGGCCAGCAAACAAAAACAACGGCGCTTTTCCCTGGAAAACAAAACTCGCCTGCCAACATTTTGATGGCAGATTGCAGGAGTCACTTGGTACTATCAAACCAGCCCAACTTGGCACTGGTGCCACCATGGGTCTGGTCACCATCCTGCCTATCGTAGCTTTTCAGGAGCCAGCCGGTCACTCCCAGCCATAGGCCCCCAGACACAAACCTCGGCCCGTTTCCCTGGCAAACAAAATTAAGCTGCCCCGCTTCTGGATGGCAGATTGCAGGAGCTCTTTAGTACTATCAAACCAGCCCGACTTGGCACTGGTGCCACCTCTGGTCTGGGAACCATCCTGCCTCTCGTGGATTTCCAGGGGCCAGCCGGCCATTCTCAGCCATAGGCCCCCAAACACAAACCACGGCCCTTTTCTCTGGCAAACAATACTCAACTGCCCCTCTTCTGGATGGCAAAATGCAGGACGCACTTGGTACTACGAAAACAGCCCGACTTGGAACTGATGCCACCTTGGGTCTGGGAACCATCCTGCGTATCGTGTATTTTAAGGAGCCAGCTGGAAAGTGCCAGCCATATGCCCCCAAACAAAATCTACGGCCCTTTTCACATGCAAACAAAACTCAGCTGCACAGCATGTGGATGGCAGATTGCAGGAGCCACTTTGCACCATCAAACCAGCCCGACTTGGCACTGGTGACACCTTGGATCTGGGAACCATCCTGCCTATCGTGGATTTTCAGGGGCCAGCTGGCCACTCTCAGCCATAGGCCCCCAAACACAAACCACGGCCCTGTACTCTGGGAAACAAAACTCAGCTGCCCACCTTCTGGGTGGAAGATTGCAGGAGCCAATTCGTACTATCAAACCAGCCCGACTTGGCACTGGTGCCACCTTGGGTCTGGGAACCATCCTGCGTATTGTGGATTGTCAGGACCCAGCCGACCACTCTCGGCCACAGACCCCAATCAAAAACAACAGCCCGTTTCAATGGCAAAAATAACTCAGCTGCCCCGCTTCTGGATGTCAGATTGCAGGACGCAATTGGTAATATCAAATCAGCCCGACTTGGCACTGGTGCCACCTCTGGTCTGGGAACCATCCTGCGTATCGTGGATTTTCAGGAGCCAGCCGGCCACTGCCAGCCACAGGCCCCCAAACACAAACAACGGCGCTTTTCCCTGGAAAACAAAAGTAAGCTGCTCCGCTTCTGTATGGCAGATTGCAGGAACCACTTGGTCCTATCAAACCAGCCCGACTTGGCACTGGTGCCACCTTGGGTGTGGGAACCATCCTGCGTATTGTGGATTGTCAGGAGCCAGCCGACCACTCTCGGCCACAGACCCCAATCAAAAACAACAGCCCGTTTCAATGGCAAAAAAAACTCAGCTGCCCCGCTTCTGGATGTCAGATTGCAGGACGCAATTGGTAATATCAAATCAGCCCGACTTGGCACTGGTGCCACCTCTGGTCTGGGAACCATCCTGCGTATCGTGGATTTTCAGGAGCCAGCCGGCCACTCCCAGCCACAGGCCCCCAAACACAAACAACGGCGCTTTTCCCTGGAAAACAAAAGTAAGCTGCTCCGCTTCTGGATGGCAGATTGCAGGAACCACTTGGTCCTATCAAACCAGCCGGACGTGGCACTGGTGCCACCTTGGGTGTGGGAACCATCCTGCGTATCCTGAGTTCAAAGGAGCCAGCCGGCCACTCCCAGCCACAGGCCCCCAAACACAAACAAAGGCGCTTTTCCCTGGAAAATAAAACTCGCCTGCCAACTTTTTGATGGCTGATTGCAGGAGCCACTTGGTACTATCAAACGAGCCCAGCTTGGCACTGGTGCCACCATGGGCCTGGTCACCATCCTGCCTATCGTAGCTTTTCAGGATCCAGTCGGTCACTCCCAGCCATAGGCCCCCAGACACAAACCTCGGCCTGTTTCCCTGGCAAACAAAAGTAAGCTACCCCGCTTCTGGATGGCAGATTGCAGGAACCAAATGGTACTATCAAACCAGCCCGACTTGGCACTGGTGCCACCTCTGGTCTGGGAACCATCCTGCGTATCGTGGATTCTAATTAGCCAGCCGGCCACTCCCAGCCACAGGCCACCAAACACAAACAACGGCGCTTTTCCCTGGAAAACAAAACTCGCCTGCCAAATATTTGATGGCAGATTGCAGGAGCCCCTTGGTACTATGAAACCAGCCCAACTTGGCACTGGTGCCACCATGGGTCTGGTCACCATCCTGCCTATCGCAGCTTTTCAGGAGCCAGCCGGTCACTCCCAGCCATAGGCCCCCAGATAAAAACCTCGGCCCGTTTCCCTGGCAAAAAAAAGTAAGCTACCTCGCTTCCGGATGGCAGATTGCAGGAGCCACTTTGCACCATCAAACCAGCCCGACTTGGCACTGGTGCCACCTCTGGTCTGGGAACCATCCTGCGTATCGTGGATTCTAAGGAGCCAGGCGGCCACTCCCAGCCACAGGCCCCCAAAGAAAATCATCGGCGCTTTTCCCTGGAAAACAAAACTCGCCCGCCAACTTTTTGATGGCAGATTGCAGGAGCCACTTGGTACTATCAAACCAGCCCGACTTGGCACTGGTGCCACCATGGGTCTGGTCACCATCCTGCCTATCGCAGCTTTTCAGGAGCCAGCCGGTCACTCCCAGCCATATGCCCCCAGACACAAACCTCGGCCCGTTCCCTGGCAAACAAAAGTAAGCTGCTCCGCTTCTGGATGGCAGATTGTAGGAACCACTTGTTACTATCAAACCAGCCCGACTTGGAACTGGTGCCACCTTGGGTCTGGGAACCATCCTGCGTATCGTGGATTCTAAGGAGCCAGGCGGCCACTCCCAGCCACAGGCCCCCAAACACAAACAATGGCGCTTTTCCCTGGAAAACAAAACTCGCCTGCCAACTTTTTGATGGCAGATTGCAGGAGCCACTTGGTACTATCAAACCAGCCCGACTTGGCACTGGTGTCACCATGGGTCTGGTCACCTTCCTGCCTATCATAGCTTTTCAGGAGCCAGCCGGTCACTCCCTGCCTTAGGCCCCCAGACAAATACCTCGGCCCGTTTCCCTGGCAAACAAAAGTAAGCTGCCCCGCTTCTGGATGGCAGATTGCAGGAGCCACTTGGTACTATCAAACCAGCCCAACTTGGCACTGGTGCCACCTCTGGTCTGGGAACCATCCTGCCTCTCGTGGATTTCCAGGGGCCAGCCGGCCATTCTCAGCCATAGGCCCCCAAACACAAACCACGGCCCTTTTCTCTGGCAAACAATACTCAACTGCCCCTCTTCTGGATGGCAAAATGCAGGACGCACTTGGTACTACGAAAACAGCCCGACTTGGAACTGATGCCACCTTGGGTCTGGGAACCATCCTGCGTATCGTGTATTTTAAGGAGCCAGCTGGAAAGTGCCAGCCATATGCCCCCAAACAAAATCTACGGCCCTTTTCACATGCAAACAAAACTCAGCTGCACAGCATGTGGATGGCAGATTGCAGGAGCCACTTTGCACCATCAAACCAGCCCGACTTGGCACTGGTGACACCTTGGATCTGGGAACCATCCTGCCTATCGTGGATTTTCAGGGGCCAGCTGGCCACTCTCAGCCATAGGCCCCCAAACACAAACCACGGCCCTGTACTCTGGGAAACAAAACTCAGCTGCCCACCTTCTGGGTGGAAGATTGCAGGAGCCAATTCGTACTATCAAACCAGCCCGACTTGGCACTGGTGCCACCTTGGGTCTGGGAACCATCCTGCGTATTGTGGATTGTCAGGACCCAGCCGACCACTCTCGGCCACAGACCCCAATCAAAAACAACAGCCCGTTTCAATGGCAAAAAAAACTCAGCTGCCCCGCTTCTGGATGTCAGATTGCAGGACGCAATTGGTAATATCAAATCAGCCCGACTTGGCACTGGTGCCACCTCTGGTCTGGGAACCATCCTGCGTATCGTGGATTTTCAGGAGCCAGCCGGCCACTGCCAGCCACAGGCCCCCAAACACAAACAACGGCGCTTTTCCCTGGAAAACAAAAGTAAGCTGCTCCGCTTCTGGATGGCAGATTGCAGGAACCACTTGGTCCTATCAAACCAGCCCGACTTGGCACTGGTGCCACCTTGGGTCTGGGAACCATCCTGCGTACTGTGGATTGTCAGGAGCCAGCCGACCACTCTCGGCCACAGACCCCAATCAAAAACAACAGCCCGTTTCAATGGCAAAAAAAACTCAGCTGCCCCGCTTCTGGATGTCAGATTGCAGGACGCAATTGGTAATATCAAATCAGCCCGACTTGGCACTGGTGCCACCTCTGGTCTGGGAACCATCCTGCGTATCGTGGATTTTCAGGAGCCAGCCGGCCACTGCCAGCCACAGGCCCCCAAACACAAACAACGGCGCTTTTCCCTGGAAAACAAAAGTAAGCTGCTCCGCTTCTGGATGGCAGATTGCAGGAACCACTTGGTCCTATCAAACCAGCCGGACGTGGCACTGGTGCCACCTTGGGTGTGGGAACCATCCTGCGTATCCTGGGTTCAAAGGAGCCAGCCGGCCACTCCCAGCCACAGGCCCCCAAACACAAACAAAGGCGCTTTTCCCTGGAAAATAAAACTCGCCTGCCAACTTTTTGATGGCTGATTGCAGGAGCCACTTGGTACTATCAAACGAGCCCAGCTTGGCACTGGTGCCACCATGGGCCTTGTCACCATCCTGCCTATCGTAGCTTTTCAGGATCCAGTCGGTCACTCCCAGCCATAGGCCCCCAGACACAAACCTCGGCCTGTTTCCCTGGCAAACAAAAGTAAGCTACCCCGCTTCTGGATGGCAGATTGCAGGAACCAAATGGTACTATCAAACCAGCCCAACTTGGCACTGGTGCCACCTCTGGTCTGGGAACCATCCTGCGTATCGTGGATTCTAATTAGCCAGCCGGCCACTCCCAGCCACAGGCCACCAAACACAAACAACGGCGCTTTTCCCTGGAAAACAAAACTCGCCTGCCAAATTTTTGATGGCAGATTGCAGGAGCCCCTTGGTGCTATGAAACCAGCCCAACTTGGCACTGGTGCCACCATGGGTCTGGTCACCATCCTGCCTATCGCAGCTTTTCAGGAGCCAGCCGGTCTCTCCCAGCCATAGGCCCCCAGATAAAAACCTCGGCCCGTTTCCCTGGCAAAAAAAAGTAAGCTACCTCGCTTCCGGATGGCAGATTGCAGGAGCCACTTTGCACCATCAAACCAGCCCGACTTGGCACTGGTGCCACCTCTGGTCTGGGAACCATCCTGCGTATCGTGGATTCTAAGGAGCCAGCCGGCCACTCCCAGCCACAGGCCCCCAAACACAAACAATGGCGCTTTTCCCTGGAAAACAAAACTCGCCTGCCAACTTTTTGATGGCAGATTGCAGGAGCCACTTGGTACTATCAAACCAGCCCGACTTGGCACTGGTGTCACCATGGGTCTGGTCACCTTCCTGCCTATCATAGCTTTTCAGGAGCCAGTCGGTCACTCCCTTCCATAGGCCCCCAGACAAATACCTCGGCCCGTTTCCCTGGCAAACAAAAGTAAGCTGCCCCGCTTCTGGATGGCAGATTGCAGGAGCCACTTGGTACTATCAAACCAGCCCAACTTGGCACTGGTGCCACCACTGGTCTGGGAACCATCCTGCGTATCGAGCTTTTTAAGGAGCCAGCCGGCCACTCCCAGCCATATACCCCCATACACAAACCACGGACCTTTTCTCTTGCAAACAAAAATCCGCTGCCCCGCGTCTGGATGGCAGATTGCAGGAGCCACTTTGCACCATCAAACCAGCTTGACTTGGCACTGGTGTCACCTTGGATCTGGGAACCATCCTGCCTATCGTGGATTTTCAGGGGCCAGCCGGCCACTCTCAGCCATAGGCCCCCAAACACAAACCACGGCCGTTTACTCTGGCAAACAAAACTCAGCTGCCCACCTTCTGGGTGGAAGATTGCAGGGCCAATTCGTACTATCAAACCAGCCCAACTTGGCACGGGTGCCACCTTGGGTCTGGGAACCATCCTGCGTATTGTGGATTGTCAGGACCCAGCCGACCACTCTCGGCCACAGACCCCAATCAAAAACAACAGCCCGTTTCAATGGCAAAAAAAACTCAGCTGCCCCGCTTCTGGATGTCAGATTGCAGGACGCACTTGGTACTATCAAACCAGCCCGACTTGGCACTGGTGCCACCTTGGGTCTGGGAACCATCCTGCGTATCGTGGATTTTCAAAAGCCAGCCGGCCGCTGCCAGCCACAGGCCCCCAAACACAAACAACGGTGCTTTTCCCTGGAAAACAAAACTCGCCTGCCAACTTTTTGATGGCAGATTGCAGGAGCCACTTGGTACTATCAAACCAGCCCAACTTGGCACTGGTGCCACCTTGGGTCTGGTCACCATCCTGCCTATCGTAGCTTTTCAGGAGCCAGCCGGTCACTCCCTGCCATAGGCCCCCAGACACAAACCTCGGCCCGTTTCCCTGGCAAACAAAATTAAGCTGCCCCGCTTCTGGATGGCAGATTGCAGGAGCTCTTTAGTACTATCAAACCAGCCCGACTTGGCACTGGTGCCACCTCTGGTCTGGGAACCATCCTGCCTCTCGTGGATTTCCAGGGGCCAGCCGGCCATTCTCAGCCATAGGCCCCCAAACACAAACCACGGCCCTTTTCTCTGGCAAACAATACTCAACTGCCCCTCTTCTGGATGGCAAAATGCAGGACGCACTTGGTACTACGAAAACAGCCCGACTTGGCACTGATGCCACCTTGGGTCTGGGAACCATCCTGCGTATCGTGTATTTTAAGGAGCCAGCTGGAAAGTGCCAGCCATATGCCCCCAAACAAAATCTACGGCCCTTTTCACATGCAAACAAAACTCAGCTGCACAGCATGTGGATGGCAGATTGCAGGAGCCACTTTGCACCATCAAACCAGCCCGACTTGGCACTGGTGACACCTTGGATCTGGGAACCATCCTGCCTATCGTGGATTTTCAGGGGCCAGCTGGCCACTCTCAGCCATAGGCCCCCAAACACAAACCACGGCCCTTTACTCTGGTAAACAAAACTCAACTGCCCCTCTTCTGGATGGCAAATTGCAGGACGCACTTGGTACTAAAAAAGCAGCCTGACTTGGCACTGGTGCCACCTTTGGTCTGGTCACCATCCTGCGTATCGTGCATTTTAAGGAGCCAGCTGGAAAGTGCCAGCCATATGCCCCCAAACAAAATCTACGGCCCTTTTCACATGCAAACAAAACTCAGCTGCCCGGCATGTGGATGGCATATGGCAGGAGCCACTTTGCAGCATCAAACCAGCCCGACTTGGCACTGGTGACAACTTGGATCTGGGAACCATCCTGCCTATCGTGGATTTTCAGGGGCCAGCTGGCCACTCTCATCCATAGGCCCCCAAACACAAACCACGGCCCTTTACTCTGGTAAACAAAACTCAACTGCCCCTCTTCTGGATGGCAAATTGCAGGACGCACTTGGTACTATCAAACCAGCCCGACTTGGCACTGGTGCCACCTTGGGTCTGGGAACCATCCTGCGTATCGTGGATTTTCAAAAGCCAGCCGGCCACTGCCAGCCACAGGCCCCCAAACACAAACAACGGCGCTTTTCCCTGGAAAACAAAACTCGCCTGCCAACTTTTTGATGGCAGATTGCAGGAGCCACTTGGTTCTATCAAACCAGCCCAACTTGGCACTGGTGCCACCTTTGGTCTGGTCACCATCCCGCGTATCGTGCATTTTAAGGAGCCAGCTGGAAAGTGCCAGCCATAGGCCCCCAAACAAAATCTACGGCCCTTTTCACATGCAAACAAAACTCAGCTGCCCAGCATGTGGATGGCAGATTGCAGGAGCCACTTTGTACTATCAAACCAGCCCAACTTGGCATTGGTGCCTCCATGGGTCTGGTAACCATCCTGCCTATCGTAGCTTTTAAGGAGCCAGCCGGTCACTCCCAGCCATAGGCCCCCAGACACAAACCTCGGCCCGTTTCCCTTGCAAACAAAAGTAAGCTACCCCGCTTCTGGATGGCAGATTGCAGGAGACACTTGGTACTATCAAACCAGCCCGACTTGGCACTGGTGCCACCTTGGCTCTGGGATCCATCCTGCGTAAAGTAGATTATAAGGCGTCTGGCGGCCACTCCCAGCCACAGGCCCCCAAACACAAACAACGGCGATTTTCCCTGGAAAACAAAACTCGCCTGCCAACTTTTTGATGGCAGATTGCAGGAGCCACTTGGTACTATCAAACCAGCCCTACTTGGCACTGGTGCCACCATGGGTCTGGTCACCATCCTGCCTATCGTAGCTTTTCAGGAGCCAGCCGGTCACTCCCAGCCATAGGCCCCGAGACACAAGGCTCGGCCCGTTTCCCTGGCAAACAAAAGTAAGCTGCCCCGCTTCTGGATGGCAGATTGCAGGAGCCACTTTGCACCATCAAACCAGCCCGACTTGGCGCTGGTGCCACCTCTGGTCTGGGAACCATCCTGCGTATCGTGGATTCTAATTAGCCAGCCGGCCACTCCCAGCCACAGGCCACCAAACACAAACAACGGCGCTTTTCCCTGGAAAACAAAACTCGCCTGCCAAATTTTTGATGGCAGATTGCAGGAGCCCCTTGGTACTATGAAACCAGCCCAACTTGGCACTGGTGCCACCATGGGTCTGGTCACCATCCTGCCTATCGCAGCTTTTCAGGAGCCAGCCGGTCACTCCCAGCCATAGGCCCCCAGATAAAAACCTCTGCCCGTTTCCCTGGCAAAAAAAAGTAAGCTACCTCGCTTCCGGATGGCAGATTGCAGGAGCCACTTTGCACCATCAAACCAGCCTGACTTGGCACTGGTGCCACCTCTGGTCTGGGAACCATCCTGCGTATCGTGGATTCTAAGGAGCCAGCCGGCCACTCCCAGCCACAGGCCCCCAAAGAAAATCATCGGCGCTTTTCCCTGGAAAACAAAACTCGCCCGCCAACTTTTTGATGGCAGATTGCAGGAGCCACTTGGTGCTATCAAACCAGCCCAACTTGGCACTGGTGCCACCATGGGTCTGGTCACCATCCTGCCTATCGTAGCTTTTCAGGAGCCAGCCGGTCACTCCCAGCCATAGGCCCCCAGACACAAACCTCGGCCCGTTCCCTGGCAAACAAAAGTAAGCTGCTCCGCTTCTGGATGGCAGATTGTAGGAACCACTTGTTACTATCAAACCAGCCCGACTTGGCACTGGTGCCACCTCTGGTCTGGGAACCATCCTGCGTATCGTGGATTCTAAGGAGCCAGCCGGCCACTCCCAGCCACAGGCCCCCAAACACAAACAATGGCGCTTTTCCCTGGAAAACAAAACTCGCCTGCCAACTTTTTGATGGCAGATTGCAGGAGCCACTTGGTACTATCAAACCAGCCCGACTTGGCACTGGTGTCACCATGGGTCTGGTCACCTTCCTGCCTATCATGGATTTTCAGGAGCCAGCCGGTCACTCCCTGCCATAGGCCCCCAGACAAATACCTCGGCCCGTTTCCCTGGCAAACAAAAGTAAGCTGCCCCGCTTCTGGATGGCAGATTGCAGGAGCCACTTGGTACTATCAAACCAGCCCAGCTTGGCACTGGTGCCACCTCTGGTCTGGGAACCATCCTGCGTATCGAGCTTTTTAAGGAGCCAGCCGGCCACTCCCAGCCATATACCCCCATACACAAACCACGGACCTTTTCTCTTGCAAACAAAAATCCGCTGCCCCGCTTCTGGATGGCAGATTGCAGGAGCCACTTTGCACCATCAAACCAGCTTGACTTGGCACTGGTGTCACCTTGGATCTGGGAACGATCCTGCCTATCGTGGATTTTCAGGGGCCAGCCGGCCACTCTCAGCCATAGGCCCCCAAACACAAACCACGGCCGCTTACTCTGGCAAACAAAACTCAGCTGCCCACGTTCTGGGTGGAAGATTGCAGGGCCAATTCATACTATCAAACCAGCCCAACTTGGCACGGGTGCCACCTCTGGTCTGGGAACCATCCTGCGTATTGTGGATTGTCAGGACCCAGCCGACCACTCTCGGCCACAGACCCCAATCAAAAACAACAGCCCGTTTCAATGGCAAAAAAAACTCAGCTGCCCCGCTTCTGGATGTCAGATTGCAGGACGCACTTGGTACTATCAAACCAGCCCGACTTGGCACTGGTGCCACCTTGGGTCTGGGAACCATCCTGCGTATCGTGGATTTTCAAAAGCCAGCCGGCCACTGCCAGCCACAGGCCCCCAAACACAAACAACGGCGCTTTTCCCTGGAAAACAAAACTCGCCCGCCAACTTTTTGATGGTAGATTGCAGGAGCCACTTGGTACTATCAAACCAGCCCAACTTGGCACTGGTGCCTCCATGGGTCTGGTCACCATCCTGCCTATCGTAGCTTTTCAGGAGCCAGCCGGTCAATCCCTGCCATAGGCGCCCAGACACAAACCTCGGCCCGTTTCCCTGGTAAACAAAATTAAGCTGCCCCGCTTCTGGATGGCGGATTGCAGGACGCACTTGGTACTATCAAACCAGCTTACCATGGCAATGGTGCCACCTCTGGTCTGGGAACCATCCTGCGTATCGTGGATTCTAAGGAGGCAGCCGGCCACTCCCAGCCACAGGCCCCCAAACACAAACAATGGCGCTTTTCCCTGGAAAACAAAACTCGCCTGCCAACTTTTTGATGGCAGATTGCAGGAGCCACTTGGTACTATCAAATCAGCCCGACTTGGCACTGGTGTCACCATGGGTCTGGTCACCTTCCTGCCTATCATAGCTTTTCAGGAGCCAGCCGGTCACTCCCAGCCATAGGCCCCCAGACACAAACCTCGGCCCGTTTCCCTGGCAAACAAAAGTAAGCTGCCCCGCTTCTGGATGGCAGATTGCAGGAGCCACTTGTTACTATCAAACCAGCCCAACTTGGCACTGGTGCCACCACTGGTCTGGGAACCATCCTGCGTATCGAGCTTTTTAAGGAGCCAGCCGGCCACTCCCAGCCATATACCCCCATACACAAACCACGGACCTTTTCTCTTGCAAACAAAAATCCGCTGCCCCGCGTCTGGATGGCAGATTGCAGGAGCCACTTTGCACCATCAAACCAGCTTGACTTGGCACTGATGTCACCTTGGATCTGGGAACGATCCTGCCTATCGTGGATTTTCAGGGGCCAGCCGGCCACTCTCAGCCATAGGCCCCCAAACACAAACCACGGCCGTTTACTCTGGCAAACAAAACTCAGCTGCCCACCTTCTGGGTGGAAGATTGCAGGGCCAATTCATACTATCAAACCAGCCCAACTTGGCACGGGTGCCACCTCTGGTCTGGGAACCATCCTGCGTATTGTGGATTGTCAGGACCCAGCCGACCACTCTCGGCCACAGACCCCAATCAAAAACAACAGCCCGTTTCAATGGCAAAAAAAACTCAGCTGCCCCGCTTCTGGATGTCAGATTGCAGGACGCACTTGGTACTATCAAACCAGCCCGACTTGGCACTGGTGCCACCTTGGGTCTGGGAACCATCCTGCGTATCGTGGATTTTCAAAAGCTAGCCGGCCACTGCCAGCCACAGGCCCCCAAACACAAACAACGGCGCTTTTCCCTGGAAAACAAAACTCGCCTGCCAACTTTTTGATGGCAGATTGCAGGAGCCACTTGGTACTATCAAACCAGCCCAACTTGGCACTGGTGCCACCATGGGTCTGGTCACCATCCTGCCTATCGTAGCTTTTCAGGGGCCAGCCGGTCACTCCCTGCCATAGGCCCCCAGACACCAACCTCGGCCTGTTTCCCTGGCAAACAAAAGTATGCTACCCCACTTCTGGATGGCAGATTGCAGGAACCAAATGGTACTATCAAACCAGCCCAACTTGGCACTGGTGCCACCATGGGTCTGGTCACCATCCTGCCTATCGTAGCTTTTCAGGAGCCAGCCGGTCACTCCCAGCCATAGGCCCCCAGACACAAACCTCGGCCCGTTTCCCTGGCAAACAAAATTAAGCTGCCCCGCTTCTGGATGGCAGATTGCAGGAGCCCCTTGGTACTATCAAACCAGCCCGACTTGGCACTGGTGCCACCTCTGGTCTGGGAACCATCCTGCCTCTCGTGGATTTCCAGGGGCCAGCCGGCCATTCTCAGCCATAGGCCCCCAAACACAAACCACGGCCCTTTTCTCTGGCAAACAATACTCAACTGCCCCTCTTCTGGATGGCAAAATGCAGGACGCACTTGGTACTACGAAAACAGCCCGACTTGGCACTGATGCCACCTTGGGTCTGGGAACCATCCTGCGTATCGTGTATTTTAAGGAGCCAGCTGGAAAGTGCCAGCCATATGCCCCCAAACAAAATCTACGGCCCTTTTCACATGCAAACAAAACTCAGCTGCACAGCATGTGGATGGCAGATTGCAGGAGCCACTTTGCACCATCAAACCAGCCCGACTTGGCACTGGTGACACCTTGGATCTGGGAACCATCCTGCCTATCGTGGATTTTCAGGGGCCAGCTGGCCACTCTCAGCCATAGGCCCCCAAACACAAACCACGGCCCTTTACTCTGGTAAACAAAACTCAACTGCCCCTCTTCTGGATGGCAAATTGCAGGACGCACTTGGTACTAAAAAAGCAGCCCGACTTGGCACTGGTGCCACCTTTGGTCTGGTCACCATCCTGCGTATCGTGCATTTTAAGGAGCCAGCTGGATAGTGCCAGCCATATGCCCCCAAACAAAATCTACGGCCCTTTTCACATGCAAACAAAACTCAGCTGCCCGGCATGTGGATGGCATATGGCAGGAGCCACTTTGCAGCATCAAACCAGCCCGACTTGGCACTGGTGACAACTTGGATCTGGGAACCATCCTGCCTATCGTGGATTTTCAGGGGCCAGCTGGCCACTCTCATCCATAGGCCCCCAAACACAAACCACGGCCCTTTACTCTGGTAAACAAAACTCAACTGCCCCTCTTCTGGATGGCAAATTGCAGGACGCACTTGGTACTATCAAACCAGCCCGACTTGGCACTGGTGCCACCTTGGGTCTGGGAACCATCCTGCGTATCGTGGATTTTCAAAAGCCAACCGGCCACTGCCAGCCACAGGCCCCCAAACACAAACAACGGCGCTTTTCCCTGGAAAACAAAACTCGCCTGCCAACTTTTTGATGGCAGATTGCAGGAGCCACTTGGTTCTATCAAACCAGCCCAACTTGGCACTGGTGCCACCTTTGGTCTGGTCACCATCCCGCGTATCGTGCATTTTAAGGAGCCAGCTGGAAAGTGCCAGCCATAGGCCCCCAAACAAAATCTACGGCCCTTTTCACATGCAAACAAAACTTAGCTGCCCAGCATGTGGATGGCAGATTGCAGGAGCCACTTTGTACTATCAAACCAGCCCAACTTGGCATTGGTGCCTCCATGGGTCTGGTAACCATCCTGCCTATCGTAGCTTTTAAGGAGCCAGCCGGTCACTCCCAGCCATAGGCCCCCAGACACAAACCTCGGCCCGTTTCCCTTGCAAACAAAAGTAAGCTACCCCGCTTCTGGATGGCAGATTGCAGGAGACACTTGGTACTATCAAACCAGCCCGACTTGGCACTGGTGCCACCTTGGCTCTGGGATCCATCCTGCGTAAAGTAGATTATAAGGCGTCTGGCGGCCACTCCCAGCCACAGGCCCCCAAACACAAACAACGGCGATTTTCCCTGGAAAACAAAACTCGCCTGCCAACTTTTTGATGGCAGATTGCAGGAGCCACTTGGTACTATCAAACCAGCCCAACTTGGCACTGGTGCCACCATGGGTCTGGTAACCATCCTGCCTATCGTAGCTTTTCAGGAGCCAGCCGGTCACTCCCAGCCATAGGCCCCGAGACACAAGGCTCGGCCCGTTTCCCTGGCAAACAAAAGTAAGCTGCCCCGCTTCTGGATGGCAGATTGCAGGAGCCACTTTGCACCATCAAACCAGCCCGACTTGGCGCTGGTGCCACCTTGGCTCTGGGAACCATCCTGCCTATCGTGGATTTTCAGGGGCCAGCCGGCCACTCTCAGCCATATGCCCCCAAACATAAACCATGGCCCTTTTCTCTGGCAAACAAAACTGAACTGCCCCTCTTCTGGATGACAAATTGCAGGACGCACTTGGTACTAAAAAAGCAGCCCGACTTGGCACTGGTGCCACCTTTGGTCTGGTCACCATCCTGCGTATCGAGCTTTTTAAGGAGCCAGCCGGCCACTCCCAGCCATATACCCCCATACACAAACCACGGACCTTTTCTCTTGCAAACAAAAATCCGCTGCCCCGCGTCTGGATGGCAGATTGCAGGAGCCACTTGGTACTATCAAACCAGCCCGACTTGGCACTGGTGCCACCTTGGATCTGGGAACCATCCTGCCTATCGTGGATTTTCAGGGGCCAGCCGGCCACTCTCAGCCATAGGCCCCCAAACACAAACCACGGCCCTGTACTCTTGGAAACAAAACTCAGCTGCCCACCTTCTGGGTGGAAGATTGCAGGAGCCAATTCGTACTATCAAACCAGCCCGTCTTGGCACTGGTGCCACCTTGGGTCTGGGAACCATCCTGCGTATTGTGGATTGTCAGGACCCAGCCGACCACTCTCGGCCACAGACCCCAATCAAAAACAACAGCCCGTTTCAATGGCAAAAAAAACTCAGCTGCCCCGCTTCTGGATGTCAGATTGCAGGACGCAATTGGTAATATCAAATCAGCCCGACTTGGCACTGGTGCCACCTCTGGTCTGGGAACCATCCTGCGTATCGTGGATTTTCAGGAGCCAGCTGGCCACTGCCAGCCACAGGCCCCCAAACACAAACAACGTCGCTTTTCCCTGGAAAACAAAAGTAAGCTGCTCCGCTTCTGGATGGCAGATTGCAGGAACCACTTGGTCCTATCAAACCAGACCGACTTGGCACTGGTGCCACCTTGGGTGTGGGAACCATCCTGCGTATCCTGGGTTCAAAGGAGCCAGCCGGCCACTCCCAGCCACAGGCCCCCAAACACAAACAAAGGCGCTTTTCCCTGGAAAATAAAACTTGCCTGCCAACTTTTTGATGGCTGATTGCAGGAGCCACTTGGTACTATCAAACCAGCCCAGCTTGGCACTGGTGCCACCATGGGCCTGGTCACCATCCTGCCTATCGTAGCTTTTCAGGATCCAGTCGGTCACTCCCAGCCATAGGC
This sequence comes from Melospiza melodia melodia, assembly GCF_035770615.1. Classification (NCBI taxonomy): domain Eukaryota; kingdom Metazoa; phylum Chordata; class Aves; order Passeriformes; family Passerellidae; genus Melospiza; species Melospiza melodia. The sequence goes on along the minus strand of NW_026948806.1, from coordinate 429,328 downwards.
CCCCAGACACAAACCTCGGCCTGTTTCCCTGGCAAACAAAAGTAAGCTACCCCGCTTCTGGATGGCAGATTGCAGGAACCAAATGGTACTATCAAACCAGCCCGACTTGGCACTGGTGCCACCTCTTGTCTGGGAACCATCCTGTGTATCGTGGATTCTAAGGCGCCAGCCGGCCACTCCCAGCCACAGGCCCCCAAACACAAACAACGGCGCTTTTCCCTGGAAAACAAAACTCGCCTGCCAACTTTTTGATGGCAGATTGCAGGAGCCACTTGGTTCTATCAAACCAGCCACACTTGGCACTGGTGCCACCTTTGGTCTGGTCACCATCCCGCGTATCGTGCATTTTAAGGAGCCAGCTGGAAAGTGCCAGCCATAGGCCCCCAAACAAAATCTACGGCCCTTTTCACATGCAAACAAAAGTCAGCTGCCCAGCATGTGGATGGCAGATTGCAGGAGCCACTTTGTACTATCAAACCAGCCCAACTTGGCATTGGTGCCTCCATGGGTCTGGTAACCATCCTGCCTATCGTAGCTTTTCAGGAGCCAGCCGGTCACTCCCAGCCATAGGCCCCCAGACACAAACCTCGGCCCGTTTCCCTTGCAAACAAAAGTAAGCTACCCCGCTTCTGGATGGCAGATTGCAGGAGACACTTGGTACTATCAAACCAGCCGGACTTGGCACTGGTGCCACCTTGGCTCTGGGATCCATCCTGCGTAAAGTAGATTATAAGGCGTCTGGCGGCCACTCCCAGCCACAGGCCCCCAAACACAAACAACGGCGCTTTTCCCTGGAAAACAAAACTCGCCTGCCAACTTTTTGATGGCAGATTGCAGGAGCCACTTGGTACTATCAAACCAGCCCAACTTGGCACTGGTGCCACCATGGGTCTGGTCACCATCCTGCCTATCGTAGCTTTTCACGACCGAGCCGGTCACTCCCAGCCATAGGCCCCGAGACACAAACCTCGGCCCGTTTCCCTGGCAAACAAAAGTAAGCTGCCCCGCTTCTGGATGGCAGATTGCAGGAGCCACTTTGCACCATCAAACCAGCCCGACTTGGTGCTGGTGCCACCTTGGCTCTGGGAACCATCCTGCCTATCGTGGATTTTCAGGGGCCAGCCGGCCACTCTCAGCCATATGCCCCCAAACATAAACCATGGCCCTTTTCTCTGGCAAACAAAACTGAACTGCCCCTCTTCTGGATGACAAATTGCAGGACGCACTTGGTACTAAAAAAGCAGCCCGACTTGGCACTGGTGCCACCTTTGGTCTGGTCACCATCCTGCGTATCGAGCTTTTTAAGGAGCCAGCCGGCCACTCCCAGCCATATACCCCCATACACAAACCACGGACCTTTTCTCTTGCAAACAAAAATCCGCTGCCCCGAGTCTGGATGGCAGATTGCAGGAGCCACTTGGTACTATCAAACCAGCCCGACTTGGCACTGGTGACACCTTGGATCTGGGAACCATCCTGCCTATCGTGGATTTTCAGGGGCCAGCCGGCCACTCTCAGCCATAGGCCCCCAAACACAAACCACGGCCCTGTACTCTTGGAAACAAAACTCAGCTGCCCACCTTCTGGGTGGAAGATTGCAGGAGCCAATTCGTACTATCAAACCAGCCCGACTTGGCACTGGTGCCACCTTGGGTCTGGGAACCATCCTGCGTATTGTGGATTGTCAGGACCCAGCCGACCACTCTCGGCCACAGACCCCAATCAAAAACAACAGCCCGTTTCAATGGCAAAAAAAACTCAGCTGCCCCGCTTCTGGATGTCAGATTGCAGGACGCAATTGGTAATATCAAATCAGCCCGACTTGGCACTGGTGCCACCTCTGGTCTGGGAACCATCCTGCGTATCGTGGATTTTCAGGAGCCAGCCGGCCACTGCCAGCCACAGGCCCCCAAACACAAACAACGGCGCTTTTCCCTGGAAAACAAAAGTAAGCTGCTCCGCTTCTGGATGGCAGATTGCAGGAACCACTTGGTCCTATCAAACCAGCCCGACTTGGCACTGGTGCCACCTTGGGTGTGGGAACCATCCTGCGTATCCTGGGTTCAAAGGAGCCAGCCGGCCACTCCCAGCCACAGGCCCCCAAACACAAACAAAGGCGCTTTTCCCTGGAAAATAAAACTCGCCTGCCAACTTTTTGATGGCTGATTGCAGGAGCCACTTGGTACTATCAAACCAGCCCAGCTTGGCACTGGTGCCACCATGGGCCTGGTCACCATCCTGCCTATCGTAGCTTTTCAGGATCCAGTCGGTCACTCCCAGCCATAGGCCCCCAGACACAAACCTCGGCCTGTTTCCCTGGCAAACAAAAGTAACCTACCCCGCTTCTGGATGGCAGATTGCAGGAACCAAATGGTACTATCAAACCAGCCCAACTTGGCACTGGTGCCACCTCTGGTCTGGGAACCATCCTGCGTATCGTGGATTCTAAGGAGCCAGCCGGCCACTCCCAGCCACAGGCCCCCAAACACAAACAACGGCGCTTTTCCCTGGAAAACAAAACTCGCCTGCCAACTTTTTGATGGCAGATTGCAGGAGCCACTTGGTTCTATCAAACCAGCCCAACTTGGCACTGGTGCCACCTTTGGTCTGGTCACCATCCCGCGTATCGTGCATTTTAAGGAGCCACCTGGAAAGTACCAGCCATAGGCCCCCAAACAAAATCTACGGCCCTTTTCACATGCAAACAAAAGTCAGCTGCCCAGCATGTGGATGGCAGATTGCAGGAGCCACTTTGTACTATCAAACCAGACCAACTTGGCATTGGTGCCTCCATGGGTCTGGTAACCATCCTGCCTATCGTAGCTTTTCAGGAGCCAGCCGGTCACTCCCAGCCATAGGCCCCCAGACACAAACCTCGGCCCGTTTCCCTGGCAAACAAAATTAAGCTGCCCCGCTTCTGGATGGCAGATTGCAGGAGCCCCTTGGTACTATCAAACCAGCCCGACTTGGCACTGGTGCCACCTCTGGTCTGGGAACCATCCTGCCTCTCGTGGATTTCCAGGGGCCAGCCGGCCATTCTCAGCCATAGGCCCCCAAACACAAACCACGGCCCTTTTCTCTGGCAAACAATACTCAACTGCCCCTCTTCTGGATGGCAAAATGCAGGACGCACTTGGTACTACGAAAACAGCCCGACTTGGCACTGATGCCACCTTGGGTCTGGGAACCATCCTGCGTATCGTGTATTTTAAGGAGCCAGCTGGAAAGTGCCAGCCATATGCCCCCAAACAAAATCTACGGCCCTTTTCACATGCAAACAAAACTCAGCTGCACAGCATGTGGATGGCAGATTGCAGGAGCCACTTTGCACCATCAAACCAGCCCGACTTGGCACTGGTGACACCTTGGATCTGGGAACCATCCTGCCTATCGTGGATTTTCAGGGGCCAGCTGGCCACTCTCAGCCATAGGCCCCCAAACACAAACCACGGCCCTTTACTCTGGTAAACAAAACTCAACTGCCCCTCTTCTGGATGGCAAATTGCAGGACGCACTTGGTACTAAAAAAGCAGCCCGACTTGGCACTGGTGCCACCTTTGGTCTGGTCACCATCCTGCGTATCGTGCATTTTAAGGAGCCAGCTGGAAAGTGCCAGCCATATGCCCCCAAACAAAATCTACGGCCCTTTTCACATGCAAACAAAACTCAGCTGCCCGGCATGTGGATGGCATATGGCAGGAGCCACTTTGCAGCATCAAACCAGCCCGACTTGGCACTGGTGACAACTTGGATCTGGGAACCATCCTGCCTATCGTGGATTTTCAGGGGCCAGCTGGCCACTCTCATCCATAGGCCCCCAAACACAAACCACGGCCCTTTACTCTGGTAAACAAAACTCAACTGCCCCTCTTCTGGATGGCAAATTGCAGGACGCACTTGGTACTATCAAACCAGCCCGACTTGGCACTGGTGCCACCTTGGGTCTGGGAACCATCCTGCGTATCGTGGATTTTCAAAAGCCAGCCGGCCACTGCCAGCCACAGGCCCCCAAACACAAACAACGGCGCTTTTCCCTGGAAAACAAAACTCGCCTGCCAACTTTTTGATGGCAGATTGCAGGAGCCACTTGGTTCTATCAAACCAGCCCAACTTGGCACTGGTGCCACCTTGGGTCTGGTCACCATCCCGCGTATCGTGCATTTTAAGGAGCCAGCTGGAAAGTGCCAGCCATAGGCCCCCAAACAAAATCTACGGCCCTTTTCACATGCAAACAAAACTTAGCTGCCCAGCATGTGGATGGCAGATTGCAGGAGCCACTTTGTACTATCAAACCAGCCCAACTTGGCATTGGTGCCTCCATGGGTCTGGTAACCATCCTGCCTATCGTAGCTTTTAAGGAGCCAGCCGGTCACTCCCAGCCATAGGCCCCCAGACACAAACCTCGGCCCGTTTCCCTTGCAAACAAAAGTAAGCTACCCCGCTTCTGGATGGCAGATTGCAGGAGACACTTGGTACTATCAAACCAGCCCGACTTGGCACTGGTGCCACCTTGGCTCTGGGATCCATCCTGCGTAAAGTAGATTATAAGGCGTCTGGCGGCCACTCCCAGCCACAGGCCCCCAAACACAAACAACGGCGATTTTCCCTGGAAAACAAAACTCGCCTGCCAACTTTTTGATGGCAGATTGCAGGAGCCACTTGGTACTATCAAACCAGCCCAACTTGGCACTGGTGCCACCATGGGTCTGGTAACCATCCTGCCTATCGTAGCTTTTCAGGAGCCAGCCGGTCACTCCCAGCCATAGGCCCCGAGACACAAGGCTCGGCCCGTTTCCCTGGCAAACAAAAGTAAGCTGCCCCGCTTCTGGATGGCAGATTGCAGGAGCCACTTTGCACCATCAAACCAGCCCGACTTGGCGCTGGTGCCACCTTGGCTCTGGGAACCATCCTGCCTATCGTGGATTTTCAGGGGCCAGCCGGCCACTCTCAGCCATATGCCCCCAAACATAAACCATGGCCCTTTTCTCTGGCAAACAAAACTGAACTGCCCCTCTTCTGGATGACAAATTGCAGGACGCACTTGGTACTAAAAAAGCAGCCCGACTTGGCACTGGTGCCACCTTTGGTCTGGTCACCATCCTGCGTATCGAGCTTTTTAAGGAGCCAGCCGGCCACTCCCAGCCATATACCCCCATACACAAACCACGGACCTTTTCTCTTGCAAACAAAAATCCGCTGCCCCGCGTCTGGATGGCAGATTGCAGGAGCCACTTGGTACTATCAAACCAGCCCGACTTGGCACTGGTGCCACCTTGGATCTGGGAACCATCCTGCCTATCGTGGATTTTCAGGGGCCAGCCGGCCACTCTCAGCCATAGGCCCCCAAACACAAACCACGGCCCTGTACTCTTGGAAACAAAACTCAGCTGCCCACCTTCTGGGTGGAAGATTGCAGGAGCCAATTCGTACTATCAAACCAGCCCGTCTTGGCACTGGTGCCACCTTGGGTCTGGGAACCATCCTGCGTATTGTGGATTGTCAGGACCCAGCCGACCACTCTCGGCCACAGACCCCAATCAAAAACAACAGCCCGTTTCAATGGCAAAAAAAACTCAGCTGCCCCGCTTCTGGATGTCAGATTGCAGGACGCAATTGGTAATATCAAATCAGCCCGACTTGGCACTGGTGCCACCTCTGGTCTGGGAACCATCCTGCGTATCGTGGATTTTCAGGAGCCAGCTGGCCACTGCCAGCCACAGGCCCCCAAACACAAACAACGTCGCTTTTCCCTGGAAAACAAAAGTAAGCTGCTCCGCTTCTGGATGGCAGATTGCAGGAACCACTTGGTCCTATCAAACCAGACCGACTTGGCACTGGTGCCACCTTGGGTGTGGGAACCATCCTGCGTATCCTGGGTTCAAAGGAGCCAGCCGGCCACTCCCAGCCACAGGCCCCCAAACACAAACAAAGGCGCTTTTCCCTGGAAAATAAAACTTGCCTGCCAACTTTTTGATGGCTGATTGCAGGAGCCACTTGGTACTATCAAACCAGCCCAGCTTGGCACTGGTGCCACCATGGGCCTGGTCACCATCCTGCCTATCGTAGCTTTTCAGGATCCAGTCGGTCACTCCCAGCCATAGGCCCCCAGACACAAACCTCGGCCTGTTTCCCTGGCAAACAAAAGTAAGCTACCCCGCTTCTGGATGGCAGATTGCAGGAACCAAATGGTACTATCAAACCAGCCCGACTTGGCACTGGTGCCACCTCTTGTCTGGGAACCATCCTGCGTATCGTGGATTCTAAGGCGCCAGCCGGCCACTCCCAGCCACAGGCCCCCAAACACAAACAACGGCGCTTTTCCCTGGAAAACAAAACTCGCCTGCCAACTTTTTGATGGCAGATTGCAGGAGCCACTTGGTTCTATCAAACCAGCCACACTTGGCACTGGTGCCACCTTTGGTCTGGTCACCATCCCGCGTATCGTGCATTTTAAGGAGCCAGCTGGAAAGTGCCAGCCATAGGCCCCCAAACAAAATCTACGGCCCTTTTCACATGCAAACAAAAGTCAGCTGCCCAGCATGTGGATGGCAGATTGCAGGAGCCACTTTGTACTATCAAACCAGCCCAACTTGGCATTGGTGCCTCCATGGGTCTGGTAACCATCCTGCCTATCGTAGCTTTTCAGGAGCCAGCCGGTCACTCCCAGCCATAGGCCCCCAGACACAAACCTCGGCCCGTTTCCCTTGCAAACAAAAGTAAGCTACCCCGCTTCTGGATGGCAGATTGCAGGAGACACTTGGTACTATCAAACCAGCCGGACTTGGCACTGGTGCCACCTTGGCTCTGGGATCCATCCTGCGTAAAGTAGATTATAAGGCGTCTGGCGGCCACTCCCAGCCACAGGCCCCCAAACACAAACAACGGCGCTTTTCCCTGGAAAACAAAACTCGCCTGCCAACTTTTTGATGGCAGATTGCAGGAGCCACTTGGTACTATCAAACCAGCCCAACTTGGCACTGGTGCCACCATGGGTCTGGTAACCATCCTGCCTATCGTAGCTTTTCAGGAGCCAGCCGGTCACTCCCAGCCATAGGCCCCGAGACACAAACCTCGGCCCGTTTCCCTGGCAAACAAAAGTAAGCTGCCCCGCTTCTGGATGGCAGATTGCAGGAGCCACTTTGCACCATCAAACCAGCCCGACTTGGTGCTGGTGCCACCTTGGCTCTGGGAACCATCCTGCCTATCGTGGATTTTCAGGGGCCAGCCGGCCACTCTCAGCCATATGCCCCCAAACATAAACCATGGCCCTTTTCTCTGGCAAACAAAACTGAACTGCCCCTCTTCTGGATGACAAATTGCAGGACGCACTTGGTACTAAAAAAGCAGCCCGACTTGGCACTGGTGCCACCTTTGGTCTGGTCACCATCCTGCGTATCGAGCTTTTTAAGGAGCCAGCCGGCCACTCCCAGCCATATACCCCCATACACAAACCACGGACCTTTTCTCTTGCAAACAAAAATCCGCTGCCCCGAGTCTGGATGGCAGATTGCAGGAGCCACTTGGTACTATCAAACCAGCCCGACTTGGCACTGGTGACACCTTGGATCTGGGAACCATCCTGCCTATCGTGGATTTTCAGGGGCCAGCCGGCCACTCTCAGCCATAGGCCCCCAAACACAAACCACGGCCCTGTACTCTTGGAAACAAAACTCAGCTGCCCCGCTTCTGGATGTCAGATTGCAGGACGCAATTGGTAATATCAAATCAGCCCGACTTGGCACTGGTGCCACCTCTGGTCTGGGAACCATCCTGCGTATCGTGGATTTTCAGGAGCCAGCCGGCCACTGCCAGCCACAGGCCCCCAAACACAAACAACGGCGCTTTTCCCTGGAAAACAAAAGTAAGCTGCTCCGCTTCTGGATGGCAGATTGCAGGAACCACTTGGTCCTATCAAACCAGCCCGACTTGGCACTGGTGCCACCTTGGGTGTGGGAACCATCCTGCGTATCCTGGGTTCAAAGGAGCCAGCCGGCCACTCCCAGCCACAGGCCCCCAAACACAAACAAAGGCGCTTTTCCCTGGAAAACAAAACTCGCCTGCCAACTTTTTGATGGCTGATTGCAGGAGCCACTTGGTACTATCAAACCAGCCCAGCTTGGCACTGGTGCCACCATGGGCCTGGTCACCATCCTGCCTATCGTAGCTTTTCAGGATCCAGTCGGTCACTCCCAGCCATAGGCCCCCAGACACAAACCTCGGCCTGTTTCCCTGGCAAACAAAAGTAAGCTACCCCGCTTCTGGATGGCAGATTGCAGGAACCAAATGGTACTATCAAACCAGCCCGACTTGGCACTGGTGCCACCTCTGGTCTGGGAACCATCCTGCGTATCGTGGATTCTAAGGCGCCAGCCGGCCACTCCCAGCCACAGGCCCCCAAACACAAACAACGGCGCTTTTCCCTGGAAAACAAAACTCGCCTGCCAACTTTTTGATGGCAGATTGCAGGAGCCACTTGGTTCTATCAAACCAGCCACACTTGGCACTGGTGCCACCTTTGGTCTGGTCACCATCCCGCGTATCGTGCATTTTAAGGAGCCAGCTGGAAAGTGCCAGCCATAGGCCCCCAAACAAAATCTACGGCCCTTTTCACATGCAAACAAAAGTCAGCTGCCCAGCATGTGGATGGCAGATTGCAGGAGCCACTTTGTACTATCAAACCAGCCCAACTTGGCATTGGTGCCTCCATGGGTCTGGTAACCATCCTGCCTATCGTAGCTTTTCAGGAGCCAGCCGGTCACTCCCAGCCATAGGCCCCCAGACACAAACCTCGGCCCGTTTCCCTTGCAAACAAAAGTAAGCTACCCCGCTTCTGGATGGCAGATTGCAGGAGACACTTGGTACTATCAAACCAGCCGGACTTGGCACTGGTGCCACCTTGGCTCTGGGATCCATCCTGCGTAAAGTAGATTATAAGGCGTCTGGCGGCCACTCCCAGCCACAGGCCCCCAAACACAAACAACGGCGCTTTTCCCTGGAAAACAAAACTCGCCTGCCAACTTTTTGATGGCAGATTGCAGGAGCCACTTGGTACTATCAAACCAGCCCAACTTGGCACTGGTGCCACCATGGGTCTGGTAACCATCCTGCCTATCGTAGCTTTTCAGGAGCCAGCCGGTCACTCCCAGCCATAGGCCCCGAGACACAAACCTCGGCCCGTTTCCCTGGCAAACAAAAGTAAGCTGCCCCGCTTCTGGATGGCAGATTGCAGGAGCCACTTTGCACCATCAAACCAGCCCGACTTGGTGCTGGTGCCACCTTGGCTCTGGGAACCATCCTGCCTATCGTGGATTTTCAGGGGCCAGCCGGCCACTCTCAGCCATATGCCCCCAAACATAAACCATGGCCCTTTTCTCTGGCAAACAAAACTGAACTGCCCCTCTTCTGGATGACAAATTGCAGGACGCACTTGGTACTAAAAAAGCAGCCCGACTTGGCACTGGTGCCACCTTTGGTCTGGTCACCATCCTGCGTATCGAGCTTTTTAAGGAGCCAGCCGGCCACTCCCAGCCATATACCCCCATACACAAACCACGGACCTTTTCTCTTGCAAACAAAAATCCGCTGCCCCGAGTCTGGATGGCAGATTGCAGGAGCCACTTGGTACTATCAAACCAGCCCGACTTGGCACTGGTGACACCTTGGATCTGGGAACCATCCTGCCTATCGTGGATTTTCAGGGGCCAGCCGGCCACTCTCAGCCATAGGCCCCCAAACACAAACCACGGCCCTGTACTCTGGGAAACAAAACTCAGCTGCCCACCTTCTGGGTGGAAGATTGCAGGAGCCAATTCGTACTATCAAACCAGCCCGACTTGGCACTGGTGCCACCTTGGGTCTGGGAACCATCCTGCGTATTGTGGATTGTCAGGACGCAGCCGACCACTCTCGGCCACAGACCCCAATCAAAAACAACAGCCCGTTTCAATGGCAAAAAAAACTCAGCTGCCCCGCTTCTGGATGTCAGATTGCAGGACGCAATTGGTAATATCAAATCAGCCCGACTTGGCACTGGTGCCACCTCTGGTCTGGGAACCATCCTGCGTATCGTGGATTTTCAGGAGCCAGCCGGCCACTGCCAGCCACAGGCCCCCAAACACAAACAACGGCGCTTTTCCCTGGAAAACAAAAGTAAGCTGCTCCGCTTCTGGATGGCAGATTGCAGGAACCACTTGGTCCTATCAAACCAGCCCGACTTGGCACTGGTGCCACCTTGGGTGTGGGAACCATCCTGCGTATCCTGGGTTCAAAGGAGCCAGCCGGCCACTCCCAGCCACAGGCCCCCAAACACAAACAAAGGCGCTTTTCCCTGGAAAATAAAACTCGCCTGCCAACTTTTTGATGGCTGATTGCAGGAGCCACTTGGTACTATCAAACCAGCCCAGCTTGGCACTGGTGCCACCATGGGCCTGGTCACCATCCTGCCTATCGTAGCTTTTCAGGATCCAGTCGGTCACTCCCAGCCATAGGCCCCCAGACACAAACCTCGGCCTGTTTCCCTGGCAAACAAAAGTAACCTACCCCGCTTCTGGATGGCAGATTGCAGGAACCAAATGGTACTATCAAACCAGCCCAACTTGGCACTGGTGCCACCTCTGGTCTGGGAACCATCCTGCGTATCGTGGATTCTAATTAGCCAGCCGGCCACTCCCAGCCACAGGCCACCAAACACAAACAACGGCGCTTTTCCCTGGAAAACAAAACTCGCCTGCCAAATTTTTGATGGCAGATTGCAGGAGCCACTTGGTACTATCAAACCAGCCCAACTTGGCACTGGTGCCACCATGGGTCTGGTCACCATCCTGCCTATCGCAGCTTTTCAGGAGCCAGCCGGTCACTCCCAGCCATAGGCCCCCAGATAAAAACCTCGGCCCGTTTCCCTGGCAAAAAAAAGTAAGCTACCTCGCTTCCGGATGGCAGATTGCAGGAGCCACTTTGCACCATCAAACCAGCCCGACTTGGCACTGGTGCCACCTCTGGTCTGGGAACCATCCTGCGTATCGTGGATTCTAAGGAGCCAGCCGGCCACTCCCACCACAGGCCCCCAAAGAAAATCATCGGCGCTTTTCCCTGGAAAACAAAACTCGCCCGCCAACTTTTTGATGGCAGATTGCAGGAGCCACTTGGTGCTATCAAACCAGCCCAACTTGGCACTGGTGCCACCATGGGTCTGGTCACCATCCTGCCTATCGTAGCTTTTCAGGAGCCAGCCGGTCACTCCCAGCCATAGGCCCCCAGACACAAACCTCGGCCCGTTTCCCTGGTAAACAAAAGTAAGCTGCCCCACTTCTGGATGGCAGATTGCAGGACGCACTTGGTACTATCAAACCAGCTTACCATGGCAATGGTGCCACCTCAGGTCTGGGAACCATCCTGCGTATCGTGGATTCTAAGGAGCCAGCCGGCCACTCCCAGCCACAGGCCCCCAAACACAAACAATGGCGCTTTTCCCTGGAAAACAAAACTCGCCTGCCACCTTTTTGATGGCAGATTGCAGGAGCCACTTGGTACTATCAAACCAGCCCGACTTGGCACTGGTGTCACCATGGGTCTGGTCACCTTCCTGCCTATCATAGCTTTTCAGGAGCCAGCCGGTCACTCCCTGCCATAGGCCCCAGACAAATACCTCGGCCCGTTTCCCTGGCAAACAAAAGTAAGCTGCCCCGCTTCTGGATGGCAGATTGCAGGAGCCACTTGGTACTATCAAACCAGCCCAACTTGGCACTGGTGCCACCTCTGGTCTGGGAACCATCCTGCGTATCGAGCTTTTTAAGGAGCCAGCCGGCCACTCCCAACCATATACCCCCATACACAAACCACGGACCTTTTCTCTTGCAAACAAAAATCCGCTGCCCCGCGTCTGGATGGCAGATTGCAGGAGCCACTTGAACCATCAAACCAGCTTGACTTGGCACTGGTGCCACCTTGGATCTGGGAACGATCCTGCCTATCGTGGATTTTCAGGGGCCAGCCGGCCACTCTCAGCCATAGGCCCCCAAACACAAACCACGGCCCTGTACTCTTGGAAACAAAACTCAGCTGCCCCGCTTCTGGATGTCAGATTGCAGGACGCAATTGGTAATATCAAATCAGCCCGACTTGGCACTGGTGCCACCTCTGGTCTGGGAACCATCCTGCGTATCGTGGATTTTCAGGAGCCAGCCGGCCACTGCCAGCCACAGGCCCCCAAACACAAACAACGGCGCTTTTCCCTGGAAAACAAAAGTAAGCTGCTCCGCTTCTGGATGGCAGATTGCAGGAACCACTTGGTCCTATCAAACCAGCCCGACTTGGCACTGGTGCCACCTTGGGTGTGGGAACCATCCTGCGTATCCTGGGTTCAAAGGAGCCAGCCGGCCACTCCCAGCCACAGGCCCCCAAACACAAACAAAGGCGCTTTTCCCTGGAAAACAAAACTCGCCTGCCAACTTTTTGATGGCTGATTGCAGGAGCCACTTGGTACTATCAAACCAGCCCAGCTTGGCACTGGTGCCACCATGGGCCTGGTCACCATCCTGCCTATCGTAGCTTTTCAGGATCCAGTCGGTCACTCCCAGCCATAGGCCCCCAGACACAAACCTCGGCCTGTTTCCCTGGCAAACAAAAGTAAGCTACCCCGCTTCTGGATGGCAGATTGCAGGAACCAAATGGTACTATCAAACCAGCCCGACTTGGCACTGGTGCCACCTCTGGTCTGGGAACCATCCTGCGTATCGTGGATTCTAAGGCGCCAGCCGGCCACTCCCAGCCACAGGCCCCCAAACACAAACAACGGCGCTTTTCCCTGGAAAACAAAACTCGCCTGCCAACTTTTTGATGGCAGATTGCAGGAGCCACTTGGTTCTATCAAACCAGCCACACTTGGCACTGGTGCCACCTTTGGTCTGGTCACCATCCCGCGTATCGTGCATTTTAAGGAGCCAGCTGGAAAGTGCCAGCCATAGGCCCCCAAACAAAATCTACGGCCCTTTTCACATGCAAACAAAAGTCAGCTGCCCAGCATGTGGATGGCAGATTGCAGGAGCCACTTTGTACTATCAAACCAGCCCAACTTGGCATTGGTGCCTCCATGGGTCTGGTAACCATCCTGCCTATCGTAGCTTTTCAGGAGCCAGCCGGTCACTCCCAGCCATAGGCCCCCAGACACAAACCTCGGCCCGTTTCCCTTGCAAACAAAAGTAAGCTACCCCGCTTCTGGATGGCAGATTGCAGGAGACACTTGGTACTATCAAACCAGCCGGACTTGGCACTGGTGCCACCTTGGCTCTGGGATCCATCCTGCGTAAAGTAGATTATAAGGCGTCTGGCGGCCACTCCCAGCCACAGGCCCCCAAACACAAACAACGGCGCTTTTCCCTGGAAAACAAAACTCGCCTGCCAACTTTTTGATGGCAGATTGCAGGAGCCACTTGGTACTATCAAACCAGCCCAACTTGGCACTGGTGCCACCATGGGTCTGGTCACCATCCTGCCTATCGTAGCTTTTCACGACCGAGCCGGTCACTCCCAGCCATAGGCCCCGAGACACAAACCTCGGCCCGTTTCCCTGGCAAACAAAAGTAAGCTGCCCCGCTTCTGGATGGCAGATTGCAGGAGCCACTTTGCACCATCAAACCAGCCCGACTTGGTGCTGGTGCCACCTTGGCTCTGGGAACCATCCTGCCTATCGTGGATTTTCAGGGGCCAGCCGGCCACTCTCAGCCATATGCCCCCAAACATAAACCATGGCCCTTTTCTCTGGCAAACAAAACTGAACTGCCCCTCTTCTGGATGACAAATTGCAGGACGCACTTGGTACTAAAAAAGCAGCCCGACTTGGCACTGGTGCCACCTTTGGTCTGGTCACCATCCTGCGTATCGAGCTTTTTAAGGAGCCAGCCGGCCACTCCCAGCCATATACCCCCATACACAAACCACGGACCTTTTCTCTTGCAAACAAAAATCCGCTGCCCCGAGTCTGGATGGCAGATTGCAGGAGCCACTTGGTACTATCAAACCAGCCCGACTTGGCACTGGTGACACCTTGGATCTGGGAACCATCCTGCCTATCGTGGATTTTCAGGGGCCAGCCGGCCACTCTCAGCCATAGGCCCCCAAACACAAACCACGGCCCTGTACTCTGGGAAACAAAACTCAGCTGCCCACCTTCTGGGTGGAAGATTGCAGGAGCCAATTCGTACTATCAAACCAGCCCGACTTGGCACTGGTGCCACCTTGGGTCTGGGAACCATCCTGCGTATTGTGGATTGTCAGGACGCAGCCGACCACTCTCGGCCACAGACCCCAATCAAAAACAACAGCCCGTTTCAATGGCAAAAAAAACTCAGCTGCCCCGCTTCTGGATGTCAGATTGCAGGACGCAATTGGTAATATCAAATCAGCCCGACTTGGCACTGGTGCCACCTCTGGTCTGGGAACCATCCTGCGTATCGTGGATTTTCAGGAGCCAGCCGGCCACTGCCAGCCACAGGCCCCCAAACACAAACAACGGCGCTTTTCCCTGGAAAACAAAAGTAAGCTGCTCCGCTTCTGGATGGCAGATTGCAGGAACCACTTGGTCCTATCAAACCAGCCCGACTTGGCACTGGTGCCACCTTGGGTGTGGGAACCATCCTGCGTATCCTGGGTTCAAAGGAGCCAGCCGGCCACTCCCAGCCACAGGCCCCCAAACACAAACAAAGGCGCTTTTCCCTGGAAAATAAAACTCGCCTGCCAACTTTTTGATGGCTGATTGCAGGAGCCACTTGGTACTATCAAACCAGCCCAGCTTGGCACTGGTGCCACCATGGGCCTGGTCACCATCCTGCCTATCGTAGCTTTTCAGGATCCAGTCGGTCACTCCCAGCCATAGGCCCCCAGACACAAACCTCGGCCTGTTTCCCTGGCAAACAAAAGTAACCTACCCCGCTTCTGGATGGCAGATTGCAGGAACCAAATGGTACTATCAAACCAGCCCAACTTGGCACTGGTGCCACCTCTGGTCTGGGAACCATCCTGCGTATCGTGGATTCTAATTAGCCAGCCGGCCACTCCCAGCCACAGGCCACCAAACACAAACAACGGCGCTTTTCCCTGGAAAACAAAACTCGCCTGCCAAATTTTTGATGGCAGATTGCAGGAGCCACTTGGTACTATCAAACCAGCCCAACTTGGCACTGGTGCCACCATGGGTCTGGTCACCATCCTGCCTATCGCAGCTTTTCAGGAGCCAGCCGGTCACTCCCAGCCATAGGCCCCCAGATAAAAACCTCGGCCCGTTTCCCTGGCAAAAAAAAGTAAGCTACCTCGCTTCCGGATGGCAGATTGCAGGAGCCACTTTGCACCATCAAAC
Source organism: Melospiza melodia melodia (assembly GCF_035770615.1). Taxonomy (NCBI): domain Eukaryota; kingdom Metazoa; phylum Chordata; class Aves; order Passeriformes; family Passerellidae; genus Melospiza; species Melospiza melodia. Next base: position 413,979 of record NW_026948806.1, on the reverse strand, counting down.
CAGCCCGACTTGGCACTGGTGCCACCTCTGGTCTGGGAACCATCCTGCGTATCGTGGATTCTAAGGAGCCAGCCGGCCACTCCCACCACAGGCCCCCAAAGAAAATCATCGGCGCTTTTCCCTGGAAAACAAAACTCGCCCGCCAACTTTTTGATGGCAGATTGCAGGAGCCACTTGGTGCTATCAAACCAGCCCAACTTGGCACTGGTGCCACCATGGGTCTGGTCACCATCCTGCCTATCGTAGCTTTTCAGGAGCCAGCCGGTCACTCCCAGCCATAGGCCCCCAGACACAAACCTCGGCCCGTTTCCCTGGTAAACAAAAGTAAGCTGCCCCACTTCTGGATGGCAGATTGCAGGACGCACTTGGTACTATCAAACCAGCTTACCATGGCAATGGTGCCACCTCAGGTCTGGGAACCATCCTGCGTATCGTGGATTCTAAGGAGCCAGCCGGCCACTCCCAGCCACAGGCCCCCAAACACAAACAATGGCGCTTTTCCCTGGAAAACAAAACTCGCCTGCCACCTTTTTGATGGCAGATTGCAGGAGCCACTTGGTACTATCAAACCAGCCCGACTTGGCACTGGTGTCACCATGGGTCTGGTCACCTTCCTGCCTATCATAGCTTTTCAGGAGCCAGCCGGTCACTCCCTGCCATAGGCCCCAGACAAATACCTCGGCCCGTTTCCCTGGCAAACAAAAGTAAGCTGCCCCGCTTCTGGATGGCAGATTGCAGGAGCCACTTGGTACTATCAAACCAGCCCAACTTGGCACTGGTGCCACCTCTGGTCTGGGAACCATCCTGCGTATCGAGCTTTTTAAGGAGCCAGCCGGCCACTCCCAACCATATACCCCCATACACAAACCACGGACCTTTTCTCTTGCAAACAAAAATCCGCTGCCCCGCGTCTGGATGGCAGATTGCAGGAGCCACTTTGAACCATCAAACCAGCTTGACTTGGCACTGGTGCCACCTTGGATCTGGGAACGATCCTGCCTATCGTGGATTTTCAGGGGCCAGCCGGCCACTCTCAGCCATAGGCCCCCAAACACAAACCACGGCCGTTTACTCTGGCAAACAAAACTCATCTGCCCACCTTCTGGGTGGAAGATTGCAGGGCCAATTCATACTATCAAACCAGCCCAACTTGGCACGGGTGCCACCTCTGGTCTGGGAACCATACTGCGTATTGTGGATTGTCAGGACCCAGCCGACCACTCTCGGCCACAGACCCCAATCAAACACAACAGCCCGTTTCAATGGCAAAAAAAACTCAGCTGCCCCGCTTCTGGATGTCAGATTGCAGGACGCACTTGGTACTATCTAACCAGCCCGACTTGGCACTGGTGCCACCTCAGGTCTGGGAACCATGTTGCGTAACATAGATTCTCAGACGCCAGAGAGCCACTCTCATCCACAGGCCCCCAAACACAAACAACGGCGCTTTTCCCTGGAAAACAAAACTTGCCTGCCAACATTTTGATGGCAGATTGCAGGAGCCACTTGGTACTATCAAACCAGCCCAACTTGGCACTGGTGCCACCATGGGTCTGGTCACCATCCTGCCTATCGTAGCTTTTCAGGAGCCAGCCGGTCACTCCCTGCCATAGGCCCCCAGACACAAACCTCGGCCTGTTTCCCTGGCAAACAAAAGTATGCTACCCCGCTTCTGGATGGCAGATTGCAGGAACCACTTGGTACTATCAAACCAGCCTACCATGGCAATGGTGCCACTTCTGTTCTGGGAACCATCCTGCGTATCGTGGATTCTAATTAGCCAGCCGGCCACTCCCAGCCACAGGCCACCAAACACAAACAACGGCGCTTTTCCCTGGAAAACAAAACTCGCCTGCCAACATTTTGATGGCAGATTGCAGGAGTCACTTGGTACTATCAAACCAGCCCAACTTGGCACTGGTGCCACCATGGGTCTGGTCACCATCCTGCCTATCGTAGCTTTTCAGGAGCCAGCCGGTCACTCCCAGCCATAGGCCCCCAGACACAAACCTCGGCCCGTTTCCCTGGCAAACAAAATTAAGCTGCCCCGCTTCTGGATGGCAGATTGCAGGAGCTCTTTAGTACTATCAAACCAGCCCGACTTGGCACTGGTGCCACCTCTGGTCTGGGAACCATCCTGCCTCTCGTGGATTTCCAGGGGCCAGCCGGCCATTCTCAGCCATAGGCCCCCAAACACAAACCACGGCCCTTTTCTCTGGCAAACAATACTCAACTGCCCCTCTTCTGGATGGCAAAATGCAGGACGCACTTGGTACTACGAAAACAGCCCGACTTGGCACTGATGCCACCTTGGGTCTGGGAACCATCCTGCGTATCGTGTATTTTAAGGAGCCAGCTGGAAAGTGCCAGCCATATGCCCCCAAACAAAATCTACGGCCCTTTTCACATGCAAACAAAACTCAGCTGCCCGGCATGTGGATGGCAGATTGCAGGAGCCACTTTGCAGCATCAAACCAGCCCGACTTGGCACTGGTGACACCTTGGATCTGGGAACCATCCTGCCTATCGTGGATTTTCAGGGGCCAGCTGGCCACTCTCAGCCATAGGCCCCCAAACACAAACCACGGCCCTTTACTCTGGTAAGCAAAACTCAACTGTCCCTCTTCTGGATGGCAAACTGCAGGACGCACTTGGTACTATCAAACCAGCCCGACTTGGCACTGGTGCCACCTTGGGTCTGGGAACCATCCTGCGTATCGTGGATTTTCAAAAGCCAGCCGGCCACTGCCAGCCACAGGCCCCCAAACACAAACAACGGCGCTTTTCCCTGGAAAACAAAACTCGCCTGCCAACTTTTTGATGGCAGATTGCAGGAGCCACTTGGTTCTATCAAACCAGCCCAACTTGGCACTGGTGCCACCTTTGGTCTGGTCACCATCCCGCGTATCGTGCATTTTAAGGAGCCAGCTGGAAAGTGCCAGCCATAGGCCCCCAAAACAAAATCTACGGCCCTTTTCACATGCAAACAAAACTCAGCTGCCCAGCATGTGGATGGCAGATTGCAGGAGCCACTTTGTACTATCAAACCAGCCCAACTTGGCATTGGTGCCTCCATGGGTCTGGTAACCATCCTGCCTATCGTAGCTTTTCAGGAGCCAGCCGGTCACTCCCAGCCATAGGCCCCCAGACACAAACCTCGGCCCGTTTCCCTTGCAAACAAAAGTAAGCTACCCCGCTTCTGGATGGCAGATTGCAGGAGACACTTGGTACTATCAAACCAGCCCGACTTGGCACTGGTGCCACCTTGGCTCTGGGATCCATCCTGCGTAAAGTAGATTATAAGGCGTCTGGCGGCCACTCCCAGCCACAGGCCCCCAAACACAAACAACGGCGCTTTTCCCTGGAAAACAAAACTCGCCTGCCAACTTTTTGATGGCAGATTGCAGGAGCCACTTGGTACTATCAAACCAGCCCAACTTGGCACTGGTGCCACCATGGGTCTGGTAACCATCCTGCCTATCGTAGCTTTTCAGGAGCCAGCCGGTCACTCCCAGCCATAGGCCCCGAGACACAATCCTCGGCCCGTTTCCCTGGCAAACAAAAGTAAGCTGCCCCGCTTCTGGATGGCAGATTGCAGGAGCCACTTTGCACCATCAAACCAGCCCGACTTGGCGCTGGTGCCACCTTGGCTCTGGGAACCATCCTGCCTATCGTGGATTTTCAGGGGCCAGCCGGCCACTCTCAGCCATATGTCCCCAAACATAAACCATGCCCCTTTTCTCTGGCAAACAAAACTGAACTGCCCCTCTTCTGGATGACAAATTGCAGGACGCACTTGGTACTACCAAACCAGCCCGACTTGGCACTGATGCCACCTTGGGTCTGGGAACCATCCTGCGTATCGAGCTTTTTAAGGAGCCAGCCGGCCACTCCCAGCCATATACCCCCATACACAAACCACGGACCTTTTCTCTTGCAAACAAAAATCCGCTGCCCCGAGTCTGGATGGCAGATTGCAGGAGCCACTTGGTACTATCAAACCAGCCCGACTTGGCACTGGTGCCACCTTGGATCTGGGAACCATCCTGCCTATCGTGGATTTTCAGGGGCCAGCCGGCCACTCTCAGCCATAGGCCCCCAAACACAAACCACGGCCCTGTACTCTGGGAAACAAAACTCAGCTGCCCACCTTCTGGGTGGAAGATTGCAGGAGCCAATTCGTACTATCAAACCAGCCCGACTTGGCACTGGTGCCACCTTGGGTCTGGGAACCATCCTGCGTATTGTGGATTGTCAGGACCCAGCCGACCACTCTCGGCCACAGACCCCAATCAAAAACAACAGCCCGTTTCAATGGCAAAAAAAACTCAGCTGCCCCGCTTCTGGATGTCAGATTGCAGGACGCAATTGGTAATATCAAATCAGCCCGACTTGGCACTGGTGCCACCTCTGGTCTGGGAACCATCCTGCGTATCGTGGATTTTCAGGAGCCAGCCGGCCACTGCCAGCCACAGGCCCCCAAACACAAACAACGGCGCTTTTCCCTGGAAAACAAAAGTAAGCTGCTCCGCTTCTGGATGGCAGATTGCAGGAACCACTTGGTCCTATCAAACCAGCCCGACTTGGCACTGGTGCCACCTTGGGTGTGGGAACCATCCTGCGTATCCTGGGTTCAAAGGAGCCAGCCGGCCACTCCCAGCCACAGGCCCCCAAACACAAACAAAGGCGCTTTTCCCTGGAAAATAAAACTCGCCTGCCAACTTTTTGATGGCTGATTGCAGGAGCCACTTGGTACTATCAAACCAGCCCAGCTTGGCACTGGTGCCACCATGGGCCTGGTCACCATCCTGCCTATCGTAGCTTTTCAGAATCCAGTCGGTCACTCCCAGCCATAGGCCCCCAGACACAAACCTCGGCCTGTTTCCCTGGCAAACAAAAGTAAGCTACCCCGCTTCTGGATGGCAGATTGCAGGAACCAAATGGTACTATCAAACCAGCCCGACTTGGCACTGGTGCCACCTCTGGTGTGGGAACCATCCTGCGTATCGTGGATTCTAATTAGCCAGCCGGCCACTCCCAGCCACAGGCCACCAAACACAAACAACGGCGCTTTTCCCTGGAAAACAAAACTCGCCTGCCAAATTTTTGATGGCAGATTGCAGGAGCCACTTGGTACTATCAAACCAGCCCAACTTGGCACTGGTGCCACCATGGGTCTGGTCACCATCCTGCCTATCGCAGCTTTTCAGGAGCCAGCCGGTCACTCCCAGCCATAGGCCCCCAGATAAAAACCTCGGCCCGTTTCCCTGGCAAACAAAAGTATGCTACCCCGCTTCTGGATGGCAGATTGCAGGAACCACTTGGTACTATCAAACCAGCCTACCATGGCAATGGTGCCACCTCTGTTCTGGGAACCATCCTGCGTATCGTGGATTCTAATTAGCCAGCCGGCCACTCCCAGCCACAGGCCACCAAACACAAACAACGGCGCTTTTCCCTGGAAAACAAAACTCGCCTGCCAACTTTTTGATGGCAGATTGCAGGAGCCACTTGGTACTATCAAACCAGCCCAACTTGGCACTGGTGCCACCATGGGTCTGGTCACCATCCTGCCTATCGTAGCTTTTCAGGAGGCAGCCGGTCACTCCCAGCCATAGGCCCCCAGACACAAACCTCGGCCCGTTTCCCTGGCAAACAAAATTAAGCTGCCCCGCTTCTGGATGGCAGATTGCAGGACCTCTTTAGTACTATCAAACCAGCCCGACTTGGCACTGGTGCCACCTTGGGTCTGGGAACCATCCTGCGTATCGTGGATTTTCAAAAGCCAGCCGGCCACTGCCAGCCACAGGCTCCCAAACACAAACAACGGTGCTTTTCCCTGGAAAACAAAACTCGCCTGCCAAATTTTGATGGCAGATTGCAGGAGCCACTTGGTTCTATCAAACCAGCCCAACTTGGCACTGGTGCCACCTTTGGTCTGGTCACCATCCCGCGTATCGTGCATTTTAAGGAGCCAGCTGGAAAGTGCCAGCCATAGGCCCCCAAACAAAATCTACGGCCCTTTTCACATGCAAACAAAACTCAGCTGCCCAGCATGTGGATGGCAGATTGCAGGAGCCACTTTGTACTATCAAACCAGCCCAACTTGGCATTGGTGCCTCCATGGGTCTGGTAACCATCCTGCCTATCGTAGCTTTTCAGGAGCCAGCCGGTCACTCCCAGCCATAGGCCCCCAGACACAAACCTCGGCCCGTTTCCCTTGCAAACAAAAGTAAGCTACCCCGCTTCTGGATGGCAGATTGCAGGAGACACTTGGTACTATCAAACCAGCCCGACTTGGCACTGGTGCCACCTTGGCTCTGGGATCCATCCTGCGTAAAGTAGATTATAAGGCGTCTGGCGGCCACTCCCAGCCACAGGCCCCCAAACACAAACAACGGCGCTTTTCCCTGGAAAACAAAACTCGCCTGCCAACTTTTTGATGGCAGATTGCAGGAGCCACTTGGTACTATCAAACCAGCCCAACTTGGCACTGGTGCCACCATGGGTCTGGTAACCATCCTGCCTATCGTAGCTTTTCAGGAGCCAGCCGGTCACTCCCAGCCATAGGCCCCGAGACACAATCCTCGGCCCGTTTCCCTGGCAAACAAAAGTAAGCTGCCCCGCTTCTGGATGGCAGATTGCAGGAGCCACTTTGCACCATCAAACCAGCCCGACTTGGCGCTGGTGCCACCTTGGCTCTGGGAACCATCCTGCCTATCGTGGATTTTCAGGGGCCAGCCGGCCACTCTCAGCCATATGCCCCCAAACATAAACCATGGCCCTTTTCTCTGGCAAACAAAACTGAACTGCCCCTCTTCTGGATGACAAATTGCAGGACGCACTTGGTACTACCAAACCAGGCCGACTTGGCACTGATGCCACCTTGGGTCTGGGAACCATCCTGCGTATCGAGGATTTTAAGGAGCCAGCCGGCCACTCCCAGCCATATACCCCCATACACAAACCACGGACCTTTTCTCTTGCAAACAAAAATCCGCTGCCCCGCGTCTGGATGGCAGATTGCAGGAGCCACTTGGTACTGTCAAACCAGCCCGACTTGGCACTGGTGCCACCTTGGATCTGGGAACCATCCTGCCTATCGTGGATTTTCAGGGGCCAGCCGGCCACTCTCAGCCATAGGCCCCCAAACACAAACCACGGCCCTGTACTCTGGGAAACAAAACTCAGCTGCCCACCTTCTGGGTGGAAGATTGCAGGAGCCAATTCGTACTATCAAACCAGCCCGACTTGGCACTGGTGCCACCTTGGGTCTGGGAACCATCCTGCGTATTGTGGATTGTCAGGACCCAGCCGACCACTCTCGGCCACAGACCCCAATCAAAAACAACAGCCCGTTTCAATGGCAAAAAAAACTCAGCTGCCCCGCTTCTGGATGTCAGATTGCAGGACGCAATTGGTAATATCAAATCAGCCCGACTTGGCACTGGTGCCACCTCTGGTCTGGGAACCATCCTGTGTATCGTGGATTTTCAGGAGCCAGCCGGCCACTGCCAGCCACAGGCCCCCAAACACAAACAACGGCGCTTTTCCCTGGAAAACAAAAGTAAGCTGCTCCGCTTCTGGATGGCAGATTGCAGGAACCACTTGGTCCTATCAAACCAGCCCGACTTGGCACTGGTGCCACCTTGGGTGTGGGAACCATCCTGCGTATCCTGGGTTCAAAGGAGCCAGCCGGCCACTCCCAGCCACAGGCCCCCAAACACAAACAAAGGCGCTTTTCCCTGGAAAATAAAACTCGCCTGCCAACTTTTTGATGGCTGATTGCAGGAGCCACTTGGTACTATCAAACCAGCCCAGCTTGGCACTGGTGCCACCATGGGCCTGGTCACCATCCTGCCTATCGTAGCTTTTCAGGATCCAGTCGGTCACTCCCAGCCATAGGCCCCCAGACAAAAACCTCGGCCTGTTTCCCTGGCAAACAAAAGTAAGCTAAACCGCTTCTGGATGGCAGATTGCAGGAACCAAATGGTACTATCAAACCAGCCCGACTTGGCACTGGTGCCACCTCTGGTCTGGGAACCATCCTGCGTATCGTGGATTCTAATTAGCCAGCCGGCCACTCCCAGCCACAGGCCCCCAAACACAAACAATGGCGCTTTTCCCTGGAAAACAAAACTCGCCTGCCAAATTTTTGATGGCAGATTGCAGGAGCCCCTTGGTAGTATGAAACCAGCCCAACTTGGCACTGGTGCCACCATGGGTCTGGTCACCATCCTGCCTATCGCAGCTTTTCAGGAGCCAGCCGGTCACTCCCAGCCATAGGCCCCCAGATAAAAACCTCGGCCCGTTTCCCTGGCAAAAAAAAGTAAGCTACCTCGCTTCCGGATGGCAGATTGCAGGAGCCACTTTGCACCATCAAACCAGCCCGACTTGGCACTGGTGCCACCTCTGGTCTGGGAACCATCCTGCGTATCGTGGATTCTAAGGAGCCAGCCGGCCACTCCCAGCCACAGGCCCCCAAAGAAAATCATCGGCGCTTTTCCCTGGAAAACAAAACTCGCGCGCCAAATTTTGATGGCAGATTGCAGGAGCCACTTGGTGCTATCAAACCAGCCCAACTTGGCACGGGTGCCACCATGGGTCTGGTCACCATCCTGCCTATCGTAGCTTTTCAAGAGCCAGCCGGTCACTCCCAGCCATAGGCCCCCAGACACAAACCTCGGCCCGTTTCCCTGGCAAACAAAAGTAAGCTGCTCCGCTTCTGGATGGCAGATTGTAGGAACCACTTGTTACTATCAAACCAGCCCGACTTGGCACTGGTGCCACCTCTGGTCTGGGAACCATCCTGCGTATCGTGGATTCTAAGGAGCCAGGCGGCCACTCCCAGCCACAGGCCCCCAAACACAAACAACGGCGCTTTTCCCTGGAAAACAAAACTCGCCCGCCAACTATTTGATGGTAGATTTCACGAGCCACTTGGTACTATCAAACCAGCCCAACTTGGCACTGGTGCCTCCATGGGTCTGGTCACCATCCTGCCTATCGTAGCTTTTCAGGAGCCAGCCGGTCACTCCCAGCCATAGGCGCCCAGACACAAACCTCGGACCGTTTCCCTGGTAAACAAAAGTAAGCTGCCCCGCTTCTGGATGGCAGATTGCAGGACGCACTTGGTACTATCAAACCAGCTTACCATGGCAATGGTGCCACCTCTGGTCTGGGAACCATCCTGCGTATCGTGGATTCTAAGGAGCCAGCCGGCCACTCCCAGCCACAGGCCCCCAAACACAAACAATGGCGCTTTTCCCTGGAAAACAAAACTCGCCTGCCAACTTTTTGATGGCAGATTGCAGGAGCCACTTGGTGCTATCTAATCAGCCCAACTTGGCACTGGTGCCACCATGGGTCTGGAAAATATCCTGCCTATGGTAGCTTTTCAGGAGCCAGCCGGTCACTCCCAGCCATAGGCCTCCAGACACAAATCTCGGCCCGTTTCCCTGGCAAACAAAAGTAAGCTACCCCGCTTCTGGATGGCAGATTGCAGGAGCCACTTTGCACCATCAAACCAGCCCGACTTGGCGCTGGTGCCACCTTGGCTCTGGGAACCATCCTGCCTATCGTGGATTTTCAGGGGCCAGCCGGCCACTCTCAGCCATATGCCCCCAAACAAAAACCATGGCCCTTTTCTCTGGCAAACAAAACTGAACTGCCCCTCTTCTGGATGACAAATTGCAGGACGCACTTGGTACTACCAAACCAGGCCGACTTGGCACTGATGCCACCTTGGGTCTGGGAACCATCCTGCGTATCGAGCTTTTTAAGGAGCCAGCCGGCCACTCCCAGCCATATACCCCCATACACAAACCACGGACCTTTTCTCTTGCAAACAAAAATCTGCTGCCCCGCGTCTGGATGGCAGATTGCAGGAGCCGCTTGGTACTATCAAACCAGCCCGACTTGGCACTGGTGCCACCTTGGATCTGGGAACCATCCTGCCTATCGTGGATTTTCAGGGGCCAGCCGGCCACTCTCAGTCATAGGCCCCCAAACACAAACCACGGCCCTGTACTCTTGGAAACAAAACTCAGCTGCCCACGTTCTGGGTGGAAGATTGCAGGAGCCAATTCGTACTATCAAACCAGCCCGACTTGGCACTGGTGCCACCTTGGGTCTGGGAACCATCCTGCGTAATGTGGATTGTCAGGACCCAGCCGACCACTCTCGGCCACAGACCCCAATCAAAAACAACAGCCCGTTTCAATGGCAAAAAAAACTCAGCTGCCCCGCTTCTGGATGTCAGATTGCAGGACGCACTTGGTACTATCAAATCAGCCTGACTTGGCACTGGTACCACCTCTGGTCTGGGAACCATCCTGCGTATCGTGGATTTCCAGGAGCCAGCCGGCCACTGCCAGCCACAGGCCCCCAAACACAAACAACAGCCCTTTTCCCTGGAAAACAAAAGTAAACTGCTCCGATTCTGGATGGCAGATTGCAGGAACCACTTGGTACTATCAAACCAGCCCGACTTGGCACTGGTGCCACCTTGGGGCTGGTCACCATCCTGCGTATCCTGGGTTCAAAGGAGCCAGCCGGCCACTCCCAGCCACAGGCCTCCAAACACCAACAAAGGCGCTTTTCCCTGGAAAACAAAACTCGCCTGCCAACTTTTTGATGGCTGATTGCAGGAGCCACTTGGTACTATCAAACCAGCCCGACTTGGCACTGGTGTCACCATGGGTCTGGTCACCTTCCTGCCTATCATAGCTTTTCAGGAGCCAGCCGGTCACTCCCTGCCATAGGCCCCCAGACACAAACCTCGGCCTGTTTCCCTGGCAAACAAAAGTAAGCTACCCCGCTTCTGGATGGCAGATTGCAGGAACCACTTGGTACTATCAAACCAGCCCGACTTGGAACTGGTGCCACCTCTGGTCTGGGAACCATCCTGCGTATCGTGGATTCTAATTAGCCATCCAGCCACTCCCAGCCACAGGCCACCAAACACAAAAAACCGCGCTTTTCCCTGGAAACAAAACTCGCCTGCCAACTTTTTGATGGCAGATTGCAGGAGCCCCTTGGTACTATCAAACCAGCCCTACTTGGCACTGGTGCCACCATGGGTCTGGTCACCATCCTGCCTATCGCAGCTTTTCAGGAGCCAGCCGGTCACTGCCAGCCATAGGCCCCCAGACACAAACCTCGGCCCGTTTCCCTGGCAAAAAAAAGTAAGCTACCCCGCTTCTGGATGGCAGATTGCAGGAGCCACTTTGTGGTATCAAACCAGCCCAACTTGGCACTGGTGCCACCTCTGGTCTGGGAACCATCCTGCGTATCGTGGATTCTAAGGAGCCAGCCGGCCACTCCCAGCCACAGGCCCCCAAACACAAACAACGGCGCTTTTCCCTGGAAAACAAAACTCGCCTGCCAACTTTTTGATGGCAGATTGCAGGAGCCACTTGGTGCTATCAAACCAGCCCAACTTGGCACTGGTGCCACCATGGGTCTGGTCACCATCCTGCCTATCGTAGCTTTTCAGGACCCAGCCGATCACTCCCAGCCATAGGCCCCCAGACACAATCCTCGGCCCGTTTCCCTGGCAAACAAAAGTAAGCTGCTCCGCTTCTGGATGGCATATTGTAGGAACCACTTGTTACTATCAAACCAGCCCGACTTGGCACTGGTGGCACCTCTGGTCTGGGAACCATCCAGCGTATCGTGGATTCTAAGGAGCCAGGCGGCCACTCCCAGCCACAGGCCCCCAAACACAAACAACGGCGCTTTTCCCTGGAAAACAAAACTCGCCTGCCAACTTTTTGATGGCTGATTGCAGGAGCCACTTGGTACTATCAAACCAGCCCAACTTGGCACTGGTGCCACCATGGGTCTGGTAACCATCCTGCCTATCGTAGCTTTTCAGGAGCCAGCCGGTCACTCCCAGCCATAGGCCCCGAGACACAAACCTCGGCCCGTTTCCCTGGCAAACAAAAGTAAGCTGACCCGCTTCTGGATGGCAGATTGCAGGAGCCACTTTGCACCATCAAACCAGCCCGACTTGGCACTGGTGCCACCTCAGGTCTGGGAACCATGTTGCGTAACATAGATTCTCAGACGCCAGAGAGCCACTCCCAGCGACAGGCCCCCAAACACAAACAACGGCGCTTTTCCCGGGAAAACAAAACTCGCCTGCCAACTTTTTGATGGCAGATTGCAGGAGCCACTTGGTACTATCAAACCAGCCCAACTTGGCACTGGTGCCACCATGGGTCTGGTAACCATCCTGCCTATCGTAGCTTTTCAGGAGCCAGCCGGTCACTCCCAGCCATAGGCCCCGAGACACAAACCTCGGCCCGTTTCCCTGGCAAACAATAGTAAGCTGCCCCGCTTCTGGATGGCAGATTGCAGGAGCCACTTTGCACCATCAAACCAGCCCGACTTGGCGCTGGTGCCACCTTGGCTCTGGGAACCATCCTGCCTATCGTGGATTTTCAGGGGCCAGCCGGCCACTCTCAGCCATATGCCCCCAAACATAAACCATGGCCCTTTTCTCTGGCAAACAAAACTGAACTGCCCCTCTTCTGGATGACAAATTGCAGGACGCACTTGGTACTACCAAACCAGGCCAACTTGGCACTGATGCCACCTTGGGTCTGGGAACCATCCTGCGTATCGAGCTTTTTAAGGAGCCAGCCGGCCACTCCCAGCCATATACCCCCATACACAAACCACGGACCTTTTCTCTTGCAAACAAAAATCCGCTGCCCCGCGTCTGGATGGCAGATTGCAGGAGCCACTTGGTACTATCAAACCAGCCCGACTTGGCACTGGTGCCACCTTGGATCTGGGAACCATCCTGCCTATCGTGGATTTTCAGGGGCCAGCCGGCCACTCTCAGCCATAGGCCCCCAAACACAAACCACGGCCCTGTACTCGGGGAAACAAAACTCAGCTGCCCACCTTCTGGGTGGAAGATTGCAGGAGCCAATTCGTACTATCAAACCAGCCCGACTTGGCACTGGTGCCACCTTGGGTCTGGGAACCATCCTGCGTATTGTGGATTGTTAGGACCCAGCCGACCACTCTCGGCCACAGACCCCAATCAAAAACAACAGCCCGTTTCAATGGCAAAAAAAACTCAGCTGCCCCGCTTCTGGATGTCAGATTGCAGGACGCAATTGGTAATATCAAATCAGCCCGACTTGGCACTGGTGCCACCTCTGGTCTGGGAACCATCCTGCGTATCGTGGATTTTCAGGAGCCAGCCGGCCACTGCCAGCCACAGGCCCCCAAACACAAACAACGGCGCTTTTCCCTGGAAAACAAAAGTAAGCTGCTCCGCTTCTGGATGGCAGATTGCAGGAACCACTTGGTCCTATCAAACCAGCCCGACTTGGCACTGGTGCCACCTTGGGTGTGGGAACCATCCTGCGTATCCTGGGTTCAAAGGAGCCAGCCGGCCACTCCCAGCCACAGGCCCCCAAACACAAACAAAGGCGCTTTTCCCTGGAAAATAAAACTCGCCTGCCAACTTTTTGATGGCTGATTGCAGGAGCCACTTGGTACTATCAAACCAGCCCAGCTTGGCACTGGTGCCACCATGGGCCTGGTCACCATCCTGCCTATCGTAGCTTTTCAGGATCCAGTCGGTCACTCCCAGCCATAGGCCCCCAGACAAAAACCTCGGCCTGTTTCCCTGGCAAACAAAAGTAAGCTACCCCGCTTCTGGATGGCAGATTACAGGAACCAAATGGTACTATCAAACCAGCCCGACTTGGCACTGGTGCCACCTCTGGTCTGGGAACCATCCTGCGTATCGTGGATTCTAATTAGCCAGCCGGCCACTCCCAGCCACAGGCCACCAAACACAAACAACGGCGCTTTTCCCTGGAAAACAAAACTCGCCTGCCAAATTTTTGATGGCAGATTGCAGGAGCCCCTTGGTACTATGAAACCAGCCCAACTTGGCACTGGTGCCACCATGGGTCTGGTCACCATCCTGCCTATCGCAGCTTTTCAGGAGCCAGCCGGTCACTCCCAGCCATAGGCCCCCAGATAAAAACCTCGGCCCGTTTCCCTGGCAAAAAAAAGTAAGCTACCTCGCTTCCGGATGGCAGATTGCAGGAGCCACTTTGCACCATCAAACCAGCCCGACTTGGCACTGGTGCCACCTCTGGTCTGGGAACCATCCTGCGTATCGTGGATTCTAAGGAGCCAGGCGGCCACTCCCAGCCACAGGCCCCCAAAGAAAATCATCGGCGCTTTTCCCTGGAAAACAAAACTCGCCCGCCAAATTTTTGATGGCAGATTGCAGGAGCCACTTGGTGCTATCAAACCAGCCCAACTTGGCACGGGTGCCACCATGGGTCTGGTCACCATCCTGCCTATCGTAGCTTTTCAAGAGCCAGCCGGACACTCCCAGCCATAGGCCCCCAGACACAAACCTCGGCCCGTTTCCCTGGCAAACAAAAGTAAGCTGCTCCGCTTCTGGATGGCAGATTGTAGGAACCACTTGTTACTATCAAACCAGCCCGACTTGGCACTGGTGCCACCTCTGGTCTGGGAACCATCCTGCGTATCGTGGATTCTAAGGAGCCAGGCGGCCACTCCCAGCCACAGGCCCCCAAACACAAACAACGGCGCTTTTCCCTGGAAAACAAAACTCGCCCGCCAACTTTTTGATGGTAGATTGCAGGAGCCACTTGGTACTATCAAACCAGCCCAACTTGGCACTGGTGCCTCCATGGGTCTGGTCACCATCCTGCCTATCGTAGCTTTTCAGGAGCCAGCCGGTCACTCCCAGCCATAGGCGCCCAGACACAAACCTCGGCCCGTTTCCCTGGTAAACAAAAGTAAGCTGCCCCGCTTCTGGATGGCAGATTGCAGGACGCACTTGGTACTATCAAACCAGCTTACCATGGCAATGGTGCCACCTCTGGTCTGGGAACCATCCTGCGTATCGTGGATTCTAAGGAGCCAGCCGGCCACTCCCAGCCACAGGCCCCCAAACACAAACAATGGCGCTTTTCCCTGGAAAACAAAACTCGCCTGCCAACTTTTTGATGGCAGATTGCAGGAGCCACTTGGTACTATCAAACCAGCCCGACTTGGCACTGGTGTCACCATGGGTCTGGTCACCTTCCTGCCTATCATAGCTTTTCAGGAGCCAGCCGGTCACTCCCTGCCATAGGCCCCCAGACAAATACCTCGGCCCGTTTCCCTGGCAAACAAAAGTAAGCTGCCCCGCTTCTGGATGGCAGATTGCAGGAGCCACTTGGTACTATCAAACCAGCCCAACTTGGCACTGGTGCCACCTCGGGTCTGGGAACCATCCTGCGTATCGAGCTTTTTAAGGAGCCAGCCGGCCACTCCCAGCCATATACCCCCATACACAAACCACGGACCTTTTCTCTTGCAAACAAAAATCCGCTGCCCCGCGTCTGGATGGCAGATTGCAGGAGCCACTTTGCACCATCAAACCAGCTTGACTTGGCACTGGTGTCACCTTGGATCTGGGAACGATCCTGCCTATCGTGGATTTTCAGGGGCCAGCCGGCCACTCTCAGCCATAGGCCCCCAAACACAAACCACGGCCGTTTACTCTGGCAAACAAAACTCAGCTGCCCACCTTCTGGGTGGAAGATTGCAGGGCCAATTCATACTATCAAACCAGCCCAACTTGGCACGGGTGTCACCTCTGGTCTGGGAACCATCCTGCGTATTGTGGATTGTCAGGACCCAGCCGACCACTCTCGGCCACAGACCCCAATCAAAAACAACAGCCCGTTTCAATGGCAAAAAAAACTCAGCTGCCCCGCTTCTGGATGTCAGATTGCAGGACGCACTTGGTACTATCAAACCAGCCCGACTTGGCACTGGTGCCACCTTGGGTCTGGGAACCATCCTGCGTATCGTGGATTCTAATTAGCCAGCCGGCCACTCCCAGCCACAGGACAGCAAACAAAAACAACGGCGCTTTTCCCTGGAAAACAAAACTCGCCTGCCAACATTTTGATGGCAGATTGCAGGAGTCACTTGGTACTATCAAACCAGCCCAACTTGGCACTGGTGCCACCATGGGTCTGGTCACCATCCTGCCTATCGTAGCTTTTCAGGAGCCAGCCGGTCACTCCCAGCCATAGGCCCCCAGACACAAACCTCGGCCCGTTTCCCTGGCAAACAAAATTAAGCTGCCCCGCTTCTGGATGGCAGATTGCAGGAGCTCTTTAGTACTATCAAACCAGCCCGACTTGGCACTGGTGCCACCTCTGGTCTGGGAACCATCCTGCCTCTCGTGGATTTCCAGGGGCCAGCCGGCCATTCTCAGCCATAGGCCCCCAAACACAAACCACGGCCCTTTTCTCTGGCAAACAATACTCAACTGCCCCTCTTCTGGATGGCAAAATGCAGGACGCACTTGGTACTACGAAAACAGCCCGACTTGGCACTGATGCCACCTTGGGTCTGGGAACCATCCTGCGTATCGTGTATTTTAAGGAGCCAGCTGGAAAGTGCCAGCCATATGCCCCCAAACAAAATCTACGGCCCTTTTCACATGCAAACAAAACTCAGCTGCACAGCATGTGGATGGCAGATTGCAGGAGCCACTTTGCACCATCAAACCAGCCCGACTTGGCACTGGTGACACCTTGGATCTGGGAACCATCCTGCCTATCGTGGATTTTCAGGGGCCAGGTGGCCACTCTCAGCCATAGGCCCCCAAACACAAACCACGGCCCATTACTCTGGTAAACAAAACTCAACTGCCCCTCTTCTGGATGGCAAATTGCAGGACGCACTTGGTACTAAAAAAGCAGCCCGACTTGGCACTGGTGCCACCTTTGGTCTGGTCACCATCCTGCGTATCGTGCATTTTAAGGAGCCAGCTGGAAAGTGCCAGCCATATGCCCCCAAACAAAATCTACGGCCCTTTTCACATGCAAACAAAACTCAGCTGCACAGCATGTGGATGGCATATGGCAGGACCCACTTTGCAGCATCAAACCAGCCCGACTTGGCACTGGTGACAACTTGGATCTGGGAACCATCCTGCCTATCGTGGATTTTCAGGGGCCAGCTGGCCACTCTCAGCCATAGGCCCCCAAACACAAACCACGGCCCTTTACTCTGGTAAACAAAACTCAACTGTCCCTCTTCTGGATGGCAAATTGCAGGACGCACTTGGTACTATCAAACCAGCCCGACTTGGCACTGGTGCCACCTTGGGTCTGGGAACCATCCTGCGTATCGTGGATTTTCAAAAGCCAGCCGGCCACTGCCAGCCACAGGCCCCCAAACACAAACAACGGCGCTTTTCCCTGGAAAACAAAACTCGCCTGCCAACTTTTTGATGGCAGATTGCAGGAGCCACTTGGTTCTATCAAACCAGCCCAACTTGGCACTGGTGCCACCTTTGGTCTGGTCACCATCCCGCGTATCGTGCATTTTAAGGAGCCAGCTGGAAAGTGCCAGCCATAGGCCCCCAAACAAAATCTACGGCCCTTTTCACATGCAAACAAAACTCAGCTGCCCAGCATGTGGATGGCAGATTGCAGGAGCCACTTTGTACTATCAAACCAGCCCAACTTGGCATTGGTGCCTCCATGGGTCTGGTAACCATCCTGCCTATCGTAGCTTTTCAGGAGCCAGCTGGTCACTCCCAGCCATAGGCCCCCAGACACAAACCTCGGCCCGTTTCCCTTGCAAACAAAAGTAAGCTACCCCGCTTCTGGATGGCAGATTGCAGGAGACACTCGGTACTATCAAACCAGCCCGACTTGGCACTGGTCCCTCCTTGGCTCTGGGATCCATCCTGCGTAAAGTAGATTATAAGGCGTCTGGTGGCCGCTCCCAGCCACAGGCCCCCAAACACAAACAACGGCGCTTTTCCCTGGAAAACAAAACTCGCCTGCCAACTTTTTGATGGCAGATTGCAGGAGCCACTTGGTACTATCAAACCAGCCCAACTTGGCACTGGTGCCACCATGGGTCTGGTAACCATCCTGCCTATCGTAGCTTTTCAGGAGCCAGCCGGTCACTCCCAGCCATAGGCCCCGAGACACAAACCTCGGCCCGTTTCCCTGGTAAACAAAAGTAAGCTGCCCCGCTTCTGGATGGCAGATTGCAGGAGCCACTTTGCACCATCAAACCAGCCCGACTTGGCGCTGGTGCCACCTTGGCTCTGGGAACCATCCTGCCTATCGTGGATTTTCAGGGGCCAGCCGGCCACTCTCAGCCATATGCCCCCAAACATAAACCATGGCCCTTTTCTCTGGCAAACAAAACTGAACTGCCCCTCTTCTGGATGACAAATTGCAGGACGCACTTGGTACTACCAAACCAGGCCGACTTGGCACTGATGCCACCTTGGGTCTGGGAACCATCCTGCGTATCGAGCTTTTTAAGGAGCCAGCCGGCCACTCCCAGCCATATACCCCCATACACAAACCACGGACCTTTTCTCTTGCAAACAAAAATCCGCTGCCCCGCGTCTGGATGGCAGATTGCAGGAGCCACTTGGTACTATCAAACCAGCCCGACTTGGCACTGGTGCCACCTTGGATCTGGGAACCATCCTGCCTATCGTGGATTTTCAGGGGCCAGCCGGCCACTCTCAGCCATAGGCCCCCAAACACAAACCACGGCCCTGTACTCTGGGAAACAAAACTCAGCTGCCCACCTTCTGGGTGGAAGATTGCAGGAGCCAATTCGTACTATCAAACCAGCCCGACTTGGCACTGGTGCCACCTTGGGTCTGGGAACCATCCTGCGTATTGTGGATTGTCAGGACCCAGCCGACCACTCTCGGCCACAGACCCCAATCAAAAACAACAGCCCGTTTCAATGGCAAAAAAAACTCAGCTGCCCCGCTTCTGGATGTCAGATTGCAGGACGCAATTGGTAATATCAAATCAGCCCGACTTGGCACTGGTGCCACCTCTGGTCTGGGAACCATCCTGCGTATCGTGGATTTTCAGGAGCCAGCCGGCCACTGCCAGCCACAGGCCCCCAAACAAAAACAACGGCGCTTTTCCCTGGCAAACAAAAGTAAGCTGCTCCGCTTCTGGATGGCAGATTGCAGGAACCACTTGGTACTATCAAACCAGCCCGACTTGGAACTGGTGCCACCTTGGGTGTGGGAACCATCCTGCGTATCCTGGGTTCAAAGGAGCCAGCCGGCCACTCCCAGCCACAGGCCCCCAAACAAAAACAAAGGCGCTTTTCCCTGGAAAATAAAACTCGCCTGCCAACTTTTTGATGGCTGATTGCAGGAGCCACTTGGTACTATCAAACCAGCCCAGCTTGGCACTGGTGCCACCATGGGCCTGGTCACCATCCTGCCTATCGTAGCTTTTCAGGATCCAGTCGGTCACTCCCAGCCATAGGCCCCCAGACAAAAACCTCGGCCTGTTTCCCTGGCAAACAAAAGTAAGCTACCCCGCTTCTGGATGGCAGATTGCAGGAACGAAATGGTACTATCAAACCAGCCCGACTTGGCACTGGTGCCACCTCAGGTCTGGGAACCATCCTGCGTATCGTGGATTCTAAGGAGCCAGGCGGCCACTCCCAGCCACAGGCCCCCAAACACAAACAACGGTGCTTTTCCCTGGAAAACAAAACTCGCCCGCCAACTTTTTGATGGTAGATTGCAGGAGCCACTTGGTACTATCAAACCAGCCCAACTTGGCACTGGTGCCTCCATGGGTCTGGTCACCATCCTGCCTATCGTAGCTTTTCAGGAGCCAGCCGGTCACTCCCAGCCATAGGCGCCCAGACACAATCCTCGGCCCGTTTCCCTGGTAAACAAAAGTAAGCTGCCCCGCTTCTGGATGGCAGATTGCAGGAACCACTTCGTACTATCAAACCAGCTTACCATGGCAATGGTGCCACCTCTGGTCTGGGAACCATCCTGCGTATCGTGGATTCTAAGGAGCCAGCCGGCCACTCCCAGCCACAGGCCCCCAAACACAAACAATGGCGCTTTTCCCTGGAAAACAAAACTCGCCTGCCAACTTTTTGATGGCAGATTGCAGGAGCCACTTGGTACTATCAAACCAGCCCGACTTGGCACTGGTGTCACCATGGGTCTGGTCACCTTCCTGCCTATCATAGCTTTTCAGGAGCCAGCCGGTCACTCCCTGCCATAGGCCCCCAGACAAATACCTCGGCCCGTTTCCCTGGCAAACAAAAGTAAGCTGCCCCGCTTCTGGATGGCAGATTGCAGGAGCCACTTGGTACTATCAAACCAGCCCAACTTGGCACTGGTGCCACCTCGGGTCTGGGAACCATCCTGCGTATCGAGCTTTTTAAGGAGCCAGCCGGCCACTCCCAGCCATATACCCCCATACACAAACCACGGACCTTTTCTCTTGCAAACAAAAATCCGCTGCCCCGCGTCTGGATGGCAGATTGCAGGAGCCACTTTGCACCATCAAACCAGCTTGACTTGGCACTGGTGTCACCTTGGATCTGGGAACGATCCTGCCTATCGTGGATTTTCAGGGGCCAGCCGGCCACTCTCAGCCATAGGCCCCCAAACACAAACCACGGCCGTTTACTCTGGCAAACAAAACTCAGCTGCCCACCTTCTGGGTGGAAGATTGCAGGGCCAATTCATACTATCAAACCAGCCCAACTTGGCACGGGTGTCACCTCTGGTCTGGGAACCATCCTGCGTATTGTGGATTGTCAGGACCCAGCCGACCACTCTCGGCCACAGACCCCAATCAAAAACAACAGCCCGTTTCAATGGCAAAAAAAACTCAGCTGCCCCGCTTCTGGATGTCAGATTGCAGGACGCACTTGGTACTATCAAACCAGCCCGACTTGGCACTGGTGCCACCTTGGGTCTGGGAACCATCCTGCGTATCGTGGATTTTCAAAAGCCAGCCGGCCACTGCCAGCCACAGGCCCCCAAACACAAACAACGGTGCTTTTCCCTGGAAAACAAAACTCGCCTGCCAACTTTTTGATGGCAGATTGCAGGAGCCACTTGGTACTATCAAACCAGCCCAACTTGGCACTGGTGCCACCTTGGGTCTGGTCACCATCCTGCCTATCGTAGCTTTTCAGGAGCCAGCCGGTCACTCCCTGCCATAGGCCCCCAGACACAAACCTCGGCCTGTTTCCCTGGCAAACAAAAGTATTCTACCCCGCTTCTGGATGGCAGATTGCAGGAACCACTTGGTACTATCAAACCAGCCTACCATGGCAATGGTGCCACCTCTGTTCTGGGAACCATCCTGCGTATCGTGGATTCTAATTAGCCAGCCGGCCACTCCCAGCCACAGGCCAGCAAACAAAAACAACGGCGCTTTTCCCTGGAAAACAAAACTCGCCTGCCAACATTTTGATGGCAGATTGCAGGAGTCACTTGGTACTATCAAACCAGCCCAACTTGGCACTGGTGCCACCATGGGTCTGGTCACCATCCTGCCTATCGTAGCTTTTCAGGAGCCAGCCGGTCACTCCCAGCCATAGGCCCCCAGACACAAACCTCGGCCCGTTTCCCTGGCAAACAAAATTAAGCTGCCCCGCTTCTGGATGGCAGATTGCAGGAGCTCTTTAGTACTATCAAACCAGCCCGACTTGGCACTGGTGCCACCTCTGGTCTGGGAACCATCCTGCCTCTCGTGGATTTCCAGGGGCCAGCCGGCCATTCTCAGCCATAGGCCCCCAAACACAAACCACGGCCCTTTTCTCTGGCAAACAATACTCAACTGCCCCTCTTCTGGATGGCAAAATGCAGGACGCACTTGGTACTACGAAAACAGCCCGACTTGGCACTGATGCCACCTTGGGTCTGGGAACCATCCTGCGTATCGTGTATTTTAAGGAGCCAGCTGGGAAGTGCCAGCCATATGCCCCCAAACACAAATCTACGGCCCTTTTCACATGCAAACAAAACTCAGCTGCACAGCATGTGGATGGCAGATTGCAGGAGCCACTTTGCACCATCAAACCAGCCCGACTTGGCACTGGTGACACCTTGGATCTGGGAACCATCCTGCCTATCGTGGATTTTCAGGGGCCAGCTGGCCACTCTCAGCCATAGGCCCCCAAACACAAACCACGGCCCTTTACTCTGGTAAACAAAACTCAACTGTCCCTCTTCTGGATGGCAAATTGCAGGACGCACTTGGTACTATCAAACCAGCCCGACTTGGCACTGGTGCCACCTTGGGTCTGGGAACCATCCTGCGTATCGTGGATTTTCAAAAGCCAGCCGGCCACTGCCAGCCACAGGCCCCCAAACACAAACAACGGCACTTTTCCCTGGAAAACAAAACTCGCCTGCCAACTTTTTGATGGCAGATTGCAGGAGCCACTTGGTTCTATCAAACCAGCCCAACTTGGCACTGGTGCCACCTTTGGTCTGGTCACCATCCCGCGTATCGTGCATTTTAAGGAGCCAGCTGGAAAGTGCCAGCCATAGGCCCCCAAACAAAATCTACGGCCCTTTTCACATGCAAACAAAACTCAGCTGCCCAGCATGTGGATGGCAGATTGCAGGAGCCACTTTGTACTATCAAACCAGCCCAACTTGGCATTGGTGCCTCCATGGGTCTGGTAACCATCCTGCCTATCGTAGCTTTTCAGGAGCCAGCTGGTCACTCCCAGCCATAGGCCCCCAGACACAAACCTCGGCCCGTTTCCCTTGCAAACAAAAGTAAGCTACCCCGCTTCTGGATGGCAGATTGCAGGAGACACTCGGTACTATCAAACCAGCCCGACTTGGCACTGGTGCCACCTTGGCTCTGGGATCCATCCTGCGTAAAGTAGATTATAAGGCGTCTGGTGGCCGCTCCCAGCCACAGGCCCCCAAACACAAACAACGGCGCTTTTCCCTGGAAAACAAAACTCGCCTGCCAACTTTTTGATGGCAGATTGCAGGAGCCACTTGGTACTATCAAACCAGCCCAACTTGGCACTGGTGCCACCATGGGTCTGGTAACCATCCTGCCTATCCTAGCTTTTCAGGAGCCAGCCGGTCACTCCCAGCCATAGGCCCCGAGACACAAACCTCGGCCCGTTTCCCTGGTAAACAAAAGTAAGCTGCCCCGCTTCTGGATGGCAGATTGCAGGAGCCACTTTGCACCATCAAACCAGCCCGACTTGGCGCTGGTGCCACCTTGGCTCTGGGAACCATCCTGCCTATCGTGGATTTTCAGGGGCCAGCCGGCCACTCTCAGCCATATGCCCCCAAACATAAACCATGGCCCTTTTCTCTGGCAAACAAAACTGAACTGCCCCTCTTCTGGATGACAAATTGCAGGACGCACTTGGTACTACCAAACCAGGCCGACTTGGCACTGATGCCACCTTGGGTCTGGGAACCATCCTGCGTATCGAGCTTTTTAAGGAGCCAGCCGGCCACTCCCAGCCATATACCCCCATACACAAACCACGGACCTTTTCTCTTGCAAACAAAAATCCGCTGCCCCGCGTCTGGATGGCAGATTGCAGGAGCCACTTGGTACTATCAAACCAGCCCGACTTGGCACTGGTGCCACCTTGGATCTGGGAACCATCCTGCCTATCGTGGATTTTCAGGGGCCAGCCGGCCACTCTCAGCCATAGGCCCCCAAACACAAACCACGGCCCTGTACTCTGGGAAACAAAACTCAGCTGCCCACCTTCTGGGTGGAAGATTGCAGGAGCCAATTCGTACTATCAAACCAGCCCGACTTGGCACTGGTGCCACCTTGGGTCTGGGAACCATCCTGCGTATTGTGGATTGTCAGGACCCAGCCGACCACTCTCGGCCACAGACCCCAATCAAAAACAACAGCCCGTTTCAATGGCAAAAAAAACTCAGCTGCCCCGCTTCTGGATGTCAGATTGCAGGACGCAATTGGTAATATCAAATCAGCCCGACTTGGCACTGGTGCCACCTCTGGTCTGGGAACCATCCTGCGTATCGTGGATTTTCAGGAGCCAGCCGGCCACTGCCAGCCACAGGCCCCCAAACACAAACAACGGCGCTTTTCCCTGGCAAACAAAAGTAAGCTGCTCCGCTTCTGGATGGCAGATTGCAGGAACCACTTGGTCCTATCAAACCAGCCCGACTTGGCACTGGTGCCACCTTGGGTGTGGGAACCATCCTGCGTATCCTGGGTTCAAAGGAGCCAGCCGGCCACTCCCAGCCACAGGCCCCCAAACACAAACAAAGGCGCTTTTCCCTGGAAAATAAAACTCGCCTGCCAACTTTTTGATGGCTGATTGCAGGAGCCACTTGGTACTATCAAACCAGCCCAGCTTGGCACTGGTGCCACCATGGGCCTGGTCACCATCCTGCCTATCGTAGCTTTTCAGGATCCAGTCGGTCACTCCCAGCCATAGGCCCCCAGACACAAACCTCGGCCCGTTTCCCTGGCAAACAAAAGTAAGCTACCTCGCTTCCGGATGGCAGATTGCAGGAGCCACTTTGCACCATCAAACCAGCCCGACTTGGCACTGGTGCCACCTCAGGTCTGGGAACCATCCTGCGTATCGTGGATTCTAATTAGCCAGCCGGCCACTGCCAGCCACAGGCCCCCAAACACAAACAACGGTGCTTTTCCCTGGAAAACAAAACTCGCCTGCCAACTTTTTGATGGCAGATTGCAGGAGCCACTTGGTACTATCAAACCAGCCCAACTTGGCACTGGTGCCACCTTGGGTCTGGTCACCATCCTGCCTATCGTAGCTTTTCAGGAGCCAGCCGGTCACTCCCTGCCATAGGCCCCCAGACACAAACCTCGGCCTGTTTCCCTGGCAAACAAAAGTATTCTACCCCGCTTCTGGATGGCAGATTGCAGGAACCACTTGGTACTATCAAACCAGCCTACCATGGCAATGGTGCCACCTCTGTTCTGGGAACCATCCTGCGTATCGTGGATTCTAATTAGCCAGCCGGCCACTCCCAGCCACAGGCCAGCAAACAAAAACAACGGCGCTTTTCCCTGGAAAACAAAACTCGCCTGCCAACTTTTTGATGGCAGATTGCAGGAGCCACTTGGTACTATCAAACCAGCCCAACTTGGCACTGGTGCCACCTTGGGTCTGGTCACCATCCTGCCTTTCGTAGCTTTTCAGGAGCCAGCCGGTCACTCCCTGCCATAGGCCCCCAGACACAAACCTCGGCCCGTTTCCCTGGCAAACAAAAGTAATCTGCTCCGTTTCTGGATGGCAGATTGTAGGAACCACTTGTTACTATCAAACCAGCCCGACTTGGCACTGGTGCCACCTCTGGTCTGGGAACCATCCTGCGTATCGTGGATTCTAAGGAGCCAGGCGGCCACTCCCAGCCACAGGCCCCCAAACACAAACAACGGCGCTTTTCCCTGGAAAACAAAACGCGCCCGCCAACTTTTTGATGGTAGATTGCAGGAGCCACTTGGTACTATCAAACCAGCCCAACTTGGCACTGGTGCCTCCATGGGTCTGGTCACCATCCTGCCTATCGTAGCTTTTCAGGAGCCAGCCGGTCACTCCCAGCCATAGGCGCCCAGACACAAACCTCGGCCCGTTTCCCTGGTAAACAAAAGTAAGCTGCCCCGCTTCTGGATGGCAGATTGCAGGACGCACTTGGTACTATCAAACCAGCTTACCATGGCAATGGTGCCACCTCTGGTCTGGGAATCATCCTGCGTATAGTGGATTCTAAGGAGCCAGCCGGCCACTCCCAGCCACAGGCCCCCAAACACAAACAATGGCGCTTTTCCCTGGAAAACAAAACACGCATTCCAACTTTTTGATGGCAGATTGCAGGAGCCACTTGGTACTGTCAAAACAACCCGACTTGGCACTGGTGTCACCATGGGTCTGGTCACCTTCCTGCCTATCATAGCTTTTCAGGAGCCAGCCGGTCACTCCCTGCCATAGGCCCCCAGACAAATACCTCGGCCCGTTTCCCTGGCAAACAAAAGTAAGCTGCCCCGCTTCTGGATGGCAGATTGCAGGAGCCACTTGGTACTATCAAACCAGCCCAACTTGGCACTGGTGCCACCTCTGGTCTGGGAACCATCCTGCGTATCGAGCTTTTTAAGGAGCCAGCCGGCCACTCCCAGCCATATACCCCCATACACAAACCACGGACCTTTTCTCTTGCAAACAAAAATCCGCTGCCCCGCGTCTGGATGGCAGATTTCAGGAGCCACTTTGCACGATCAAACCAGCTTGACTTGGCACTGGTGTCACCTTGGATCTGGGAACGATCCTGCCTATCGTGGATTTTCAGGGGCCAGCCGGCCACTCTCAGCCATAGGCCCCCAAACACAAACCACGGCCGTTTACTCTGGCAAACAAAACTCAGCTGCCCACCTTCTGGGTGGAAGATTGCAGGGCCAATTCATACTATCAAACCAGCCCAACTTGGCACGGGTGTCACCTCTGGTCTGGGAACCATCCTGCGTATTGTGGATTGTCAGGACCCAGCCGACCACTCTCGGCCACAGACCCCAATCAAAAACAACAGCCCGTTTCAATGGCAAAAAAAACTCAGCTGCCCCGCTTCTGGATGTCAGATTGCAGGACGCACTTGGTACTATCAAACCAGCCCGACTTGGCACTGGTGCCACCTTGGGTCTGGGAACCATCCTGCGTATCGTGGATTCTAAGGAGCCAGCCGGCCACTCCCAGCCACAGGCCCCCAAATACAAACAACGGCGCTTTTCCCTGGAAAACAAAACGCGCCCGCCAACTTTTTGATGGTAGATTGCAGGAGCCACTTGGTACTATCAAACCAGCCCAACTTGGCACTGGTGCCTCCATGGGTCTGGTCACCATCCTGCCTATCGTAGCTTTTCAGGAGCCAGCCGGTCACTCCCAGCCATAGGCGCCCAGACACAAACCTCGGCCCGTTTCCCTGGTAAACAAAAGTAAGCTGCCCCGCTTCTGGATGGCAGATTGCAGGACGCACTTGGTACTATCAAACCAGCGTACCATGGCAATGGTGCCACCTCTGGTCTGGGAATCATCCTGCGTATCGTGGATTCTAAGGAGCCAGCCGGCCACTCCCAGCCACAGGCCCCCAAACACAAACAATGGCGCTTTTCCCTGGAAAACAAAACACGCCTGCCAACTTTTTGATGGCAGATTGCAGGAGCCCCTTGGTACTGTCAAAACAACCCGACTTGGCACTGGTGTCACCATGGGTCTGGTCACCTTCCTGCCTATCATAGCTTTTCAGGAGCCAGCCAGTCACTCCCTGCCATAGGCCCCCAGACAAATACCTCGGCCCGTTTCCCTGGCAAACAAAAGTAAGCTGCCCCGCTTCTGGATGGCAGATTGCAGGAGCCACTTGGTACTATCAAACCAGCCCAACTTGGCACTGGTGCCACCTCTGGTCTGGGAACCATCCTGCGTATCGAGCTTTTTAAGGAGCCAGCCGGCCACTCCCAGCCATATACCCCCATACACAAACCACGGACCTTTTCTCTTGCAAACAAAAATCCGCTGCCCCGCGTCTGGATGGCAGATTTCAGGAGCCACTTTGCACCATCAAACCAGCTTGACTTGGCACTGGTGTCACCTTGGATCTGGGAACGATCCTGCCTATCGTGGATTTTCAGGGGCCAGCCGGCCACTCTCAGCCATAGGCCCCCAAACACAAACCACGGCCGTTTACTCTGGCAAACAAAACTCAGCTGCCCACCTTCTGGGTGGAAGATTGCAGGGCCAATTCATACTATCAAACCAGCCCAACTTGGCACGGGTGTCACCTCTGGTCTGGGAACCATCCTGCGTATTGTGGATTGTCAGGACCCAGCCGACCACTCTCGGCCACAGACCCCAATCAAAAACAACAGCCCGTTTCAATGGCAAAAAAAACTCAGCTGCCCCGCTTCTGGATGTCAGATTGCAGGACGCACTTGGTACTATCAAACCAGCCCGACTTGGCACTGGTGCCACCTTGGGTCTGGGAACCATCCTGCGTATCGTGGATTTCCAGGAGCCAGCCGGCCACTGCCAGCCACAGGCCCCCAAACACAAACAACGGCGCTTTTCCCTGGAAAACAAAACTCGCCTGCCAACTTTTTGATGGCAGATTGCAGGAGCCACTTGGTACTATCAAACCAGCCCAACTTGGCACTGGTGCCACCTTGGGTCTGGTCACCATCCTGCCTTTCGAGGCTTTTCAGGAGCCAGCCGGTCACTCCCTGCCATAGGCCCCCAGACACAAACCTCGGCCTGTTTCCCTGGCAAACAAAAGTATTCTACCCCGCTTCTGGATGGCAGATTGCAGGAACCACTTGGTACTATCAAACCAGCCTACCATGGCAATGGTGCCACCTCTGTTCTGGGAACCATCCTGCGTATCGTGGATTCTAATTAGCCAGCCGGCCACTCCCAGCCACAGGCCACCAAACAAAAACAACGGCGCTTTTCCCTGGAAAACAAAACTCGCCTGCCAACATTTTGATGGCAGATTGCAGGAGTCACTTGGTACTATCAAACCAGCCCAACTTGGCACTGGTGCCACCATGGGTCTGGTCACCATCCTGCCTATCGTAGCTTTTCAGGAGCCAGCCGGTCACTCCCAGCCATAGGCCCCCAGACACAAACCTCGGCCCGTTTCCCTGGCAAACAAAATTAAGCTGCCCCGCTTCTGGATGGCAGATTGCAGGAGCCCCTTGGTACTATCAAACCAGCCCGACTTGGCACTGGTGCCACCTTGGGTCTGGGAACCATCCTGCCTCTCGTGGATTTCCAGGGGCCAGCCGGCCATTCTCAGCCATAGGCCCCCAAACACAAACCACGGCCCTTTTCTCTGGCAAACAATCCTCAACTGACCCTCTTCTGGATGGCAAAATGCAGGACGCACTTGGTACTACGAAAACAGCCCGACTTGGCACTGATGCCACCTTGGGTCTGGGAACCATCCTGCGTATCGTGTATTTTAAGGAGCCAGCTGGAAAGTGCCAGCCATATGCCCCCAAACAAAATCTACGGCCCTTTTCACATGCAAACAAAACTCAGCTGCACAGCATGTGGATGGCAGATTGCAGGAGCCACTTTGCACCATCAAACCAGCCCGACTTGGCACTGGTGACACCTTGGATCTGGGAACCATCCTGCCTATCGTGGATTTTCAGGGGCCAGCTGGCCACTCTCAGCCATAGGCCCCCAAACACAAACCACGGCCCTTTACTCTGGTAAACAAAACTCAACTGCCCCTCTTCTGGATGGCAAATTGCAGGACGCACTTGGTACTAAAAAAGCAGCCCGACTTGGCACTGGTGCCACCTTTGGTCTGGTCACCATCCTGCGTATCGTGCATTTTAAGGAGCCAGCTGGAAAGTGCCAGCCATATGCCCCCAAACAAAATCTACGGCCCTTTTCACATGCAAACAAAACTCAGCTGCCCGGCATGTGGATGGCATATGGCAGGAGCCACTTTGCAGCATCAAACCAGCCCGACTTGGCACTGGTGACACCTTGGATCTGGGAACCATCCTGCCTATCGTGGATTTTCAGGGGCCAGCTGGCCACTCTCAGCCATAGGCCCCCAAACACAAACCACGGCCCTCTACTCTGGTAAACAAAACTCAACTGTCCCTCTTATGGATGGCAAATTGCAGGACGCACTTGGTACTATCAAACCAGCCCGACTTGGCACTGGTGCCACCTTGGGTCTGGGAACCATCCTGCGTATCGTGGATTTTCAAAAGCCAGCCGGCCACTGCCAGCCACAGGCCCCCAAACACAAACAACGGCGCTTTTCCCTGGAAAACAAAACTCGCCTGCCAACTTTTTGATGGCAGATTGCAGGAGCCACTTGGTTCTATCAAACCAGCCCAACTTGGCACTGGTGCCACCTTTGGTCTGGTCACCATCCCGCGTATCGTGCATTTTAAGGAGCCAGCTGGAAAGTGCCAGCCATAGGCCCCCAAACAAAATCTACGGCCCTTTTCACATGCAAACAAAACTCAGCTGCCCAGCATGTGGATGGCAGATTGCAGGAGCCACTTTGTACTATCAAACCAGCCCAACTTGGCATTGGTGCCTCCATGGGTCTGGTAACCATCCTGCCTATCGTAGCTTTTCAGGAGCCAGCTGGTCACTCCCAGCCATAGGCCCCCAGACACAAACCTCGGCCCGTTTCCCTTGCAAACAAAAGTAAGCTACCCCGCTTCTGGATGGCAGATTGCAGGAGACACTCGGTACTATCAAACCAGCCCGACTTGGCACTGGTGCCACCTTGGCTCTGGGATCCATCCTGCGTATCGTGGATTCTAAGGAGCCAGGCGGCCACTCTCAGCCACAGGCCCCCAAACACAAACAAAGGCGCTTTTCCCTGGAAAACAAAACTCGCCTGCCAATTTTTTGATGGCAGATTGCAGGAGCCACTTGGTACTATCAAACCAGCCCAACTTGGCACTGGTGCCACCATGGGTCTGGTCACCATCCTGCCTATCGTAGCTTTTCACGACCGAGCCGGTCACTCCCAGCCATAGGCCCCCAGACACAAACCTCGGCCCGTTTCCCTGGTAAACAAAAGTAAGCTGCCCCGCTTCTGGATGGCAGATTGCAGGACGCACTTGGTACTATCAAACCAGCCTACCATGGCAATGGTGCCACCTTGGATGTGGGAACCATCCTGCGTATCGTGGATTCTAAGGAGCCAGCCGGCCACTCCCAGCCACAGGCCCCCAAACACAAACAATGGCGCTTTTCCCTGGAAAACAAAACTCGCCTGCCAACTTTTTGATGGCAGATTGCAGGAGCCACTTGGTGCTATCTCATCAGCCCAACTTGGCACTGGTGCCACCATGGGTCTGGAAAATATCCTGCCTATGGTAGCTTTTCAGGAGCCAGCCGGTCACTCCCAGCCATAGGCCTCCAGACACAAATCTCGGCCCGTTTCCCTGGCAAACAAAAGTAAGCTACCCCGCTTCTGGATAGCAGATTGCAGGAGCCACTTTGCACCATCAAACCAGCCCGACTTGGCGCTGGTGCCACCTTGGCTCTGGGAACCATCCTGCCTATCGTGGATTTTCAGGGGCCAGCCGGCCACTCTCAGCCATATGCCCCCAAACAAAAACCATGGCCCTTTTCTCTGGCAAACAAAACTGAACTGCCCCTCTTCTGGATGACAAATTGCAGGACGCACTTGGTACTACCAAACCAGGCCGACTTGGCTCTGATGCCGCCTTGGGTCTGGGAACCATCCTGCGTATCGAGCTTTTTGAGGAGCCAGCCGGCCACTCCCAGCCATATACCCCCATACACAAACCACGGACCTTTTCTCTTGCAAACAAAAATCCGCTGCCCCGCGTCTGGATGGCAGATTGCAGGAGCCGCTTGGTACTATCAAACCAGCCCGACTTGGCACTGGTGCCACCTTGGATCTGGGAACCATCCTGCCTATCGTGGATTTTCAGGGGCCAGCCGGCCACTCTCAGTCATAGGCCCCCAAACACAAACCACGGCCCTGTACTCTTGGAAACAAAACTCAGCTGCCCACCTTCTGGGTGGAAGATTGCAGGAGCCAATTCGTACTATCAAACCAGCCCGACTTGGCACTGGTGCCACCTTGGGTCTGGGAACCATCCTGCGTATTGTGGATTGTCAGGACCCAGCCGACCACTCTCGGCCACAGACCCCAATCAAAAACAACAGCCCGTTTCAATGGCAAAAAAAACTCAGCTGCCCCGCTTCTGGATGTCAGATTGCAGGACGCACTTGGTACTATCAAATCAGCCTGACTTGGCACAGGTGCCACCTCTGGTCTGGGAACCATCCTG
The DNA here is from genome assembly GCF_035770615.1 of Melospiza melodia melodia. Lineage (NCBI taxonomy): Eukaryota > Metazoa > Chordata > Aves > Passeriformes > Passerellidae > Melospiza > Melospiza melodia. The sequence continues at coordinate 382,294 of NW_026948806.1, read as the reverse complement.
CGTATCGTGGATTTCCAGGAGCCAGCCGGCCACTGCCAGCCACAGGCCCCCAAACATAAACAACGGCCCTTTTCCCTGGAAAACAAAAGTAAACTGCTCCGCTTCTGGATGGCAGATTGCAGGAACCACTTGGTACTATCAAACCAGCCCGACTTGGCACTGGTGCCACCTTGGGGCTGGTCACCATCCTGCGTATCCTGGGTTCAAAGGAGCCAGCCGGCCACTCCCAGCCACAGGCCTCCAAACACAAACAAAGGCGCTTTTCCCTGGAAAACAAAACTCGCCTGCCAACTTTTTGATGGCTGATTGCAGGAGCCACTTGGTACTATCAAACCAGCCCAACTTGGCACTGGTGCCACCATGGGTCTGGTCACCATCCTGCCTATCGTAGCTTTTCAGGAGCCAGCCGGTCACTCCCAGCCATAGGCCCCCAGACACAAACCTCGGCCCGTTTCCCTGGCAAACAAAATTAAGCTGTCCCGCTTCTGGATGGCAGATTGCAGGAGCTCTTTAGTACTATCAAACCAGCCCGACTTGGCACTGGTGCCACCTCTGGTCTGGGAACCATCCTGCCTCTCGTGGATTTCCAGGGGCCAGCCGGCCATTCTCAGCCATAGGCCCCCAAACACAAACCACGGCCCTTTTCTCTGGCAAACAATACTCAACTGCCCCTCTTCTGGATGGCAAAATGCAGGACGCACTTGGTACTACGAAAACAGCCCGACTTGGCACTGATGCCACCTTGAGTCTGGGAACCATCCTGCGTATCGTGTATTTTAAGGAGCCAGCTGGAAAGTGCCAGCCATATGCCCCCAAAAAAAATCTACGGCCCTTTTCACATGCAAACAAAACTCAGCTGCCCACGTTCTGGGTGGAAGATTGCAGGAGCCAATTCGTACTATCAAACCAGCCCGACTTGGCACTGGTGCCACCTTGGGTCTGGGAACCATCCTGCGTAATGTGGATTGTCAGGACCCAGCCGACCACTCTCGGCCACAGACCCCAATCAAAAACAACAGCCCGTTTCAATGGCAAAAAAAACTCAGCTGCCCCGCTTCTGGATGTCAGATTGCAGGACGCACTTGGTACTATCAAATCAGCCTGACTTGGCACTGGTGCCACCTCTGGTCTGGGAACCATCCTGCGTATCGTGGATTTCCAGGAGCCAGCCGGCCACTGCCAGCCACAGGCCCCCAAACACAAACAACGGCCCTTTTCCCTGGAAAACAAAAGTAAACTGCTCCACATCTGGATGGCAGATTGCAGGAACCACTTGGTACTATCAAACCAGCCCGACTTGGCACTGGTGCCACCTTGGGGCTGGTCACCATCCTGCGTATCCTGGGTTCAAAGGAGCCAGCCGGCCACTCCCAGCCACAGGCCTCCAAACACAAACAAAGGCGCTTTTCCCTGGAAAACAAAACTCGCCTGCCAACTTTTTGATGGCTGATTGCAGGAGCCACTTGGTACTATCAAACCAGCCCAACTTGGCACTGGTGCCACCATGGGTCTGGTCACCATCCTGCCTATCGTAGCTTTTCAGCAGCCAGCCGGTCACTCCCAGCCATAGGCCCCCAGACACAAACCTCGGCCCGTTTCCCTGGCAAACAAAATTAAGCTGTCCCGCTTCTGGATGGCAGATTGCAGGAGCTCTTTAGTACTATCAAACCAGCCCGACTTGGCACTGGTGCCACCTCTGGTCTGGGAACCATCCTGCCTCTCGTGGATTTCCAGGGGCCAGCCGGCCATTCTCAGCCATAGGCCCCCAAACACAAACCACGGCCCTTTTCTCTGGCAAACAATACTCAACTGCCCCTCTTCTGGATGGCAAAATGCAGGACGCACTTGGTACTACGAAAACAGCCCGACTTGGCACTGATGCCACCTTGAGTCTGGGAACCATCCTGCGTATCGTGTATTTTAAGGAGCCAGCTGGAAAGTGCCAGCCATATGCCCCCAAACAAAATCTACGGCCCTTTTCACATGCAAACAAAACTCAGCTGCACAGCATGTGGACGGCAGATTGCAGGAGCCACTTTGCACCATCAAACCAGCCCGACTTGGCACTGGTGACACCTTGGATCTGGGAACCATCCTGCCTATCGTGGATTTTCAGGGGCCAGCTGGCCACTCTCAGCCATAGGCCCCCAAACACAAACCACGGCCCTTTACTCTGGTAAACAAAACTCAACTGCCCCTCTTCTGGATGGCAAATTGCAGGACGCACTTGGTACTAAAAAAGCAGCCCGACTTGGCACTGGTGCCACCTTTGGTCTGGTCACCATCCTGCGTATCGTGCATTTTAAGGAGCCAGCTGGAAAGTGCCAGCCATAGGCCCCCAAACAAAATCTACGGCCCTTTTCACATGCAAACAAAACTCAGCTGCCCGGCATGTGGATGGCATATGGCAGGAGCCACTTTGCAGCATCAAACCAGCCCGACTTGGCACTGGTGACAACTTGGATCTGGGAACCATCCTGCCTATCGTGGATTTTCAGGGGCCAGCTGGCCACTCTCAGCCATAGGCCCCCAAACACAAACCACGGCCCTCTACTCTGGTAAACAAAACTCAACTGTCCCTCTTCTGGATGGCAAATTGCAGGACGCACTTGGTACTATCAAACCAGCCCGACTTGGCACTGGTGCCACCTTGGGTCTGGGAACCATCCTGCGTATCGTGGATTTTCAAAAGCCAGCCGGCCACTGCCAGCCACAGGCCCCCAAACACAAACAACGGCGCTTTTCCCTGGAAAACAAAACTCGCCTGCCAACTTTTTGATGGCAGATTGCAGGAGCCACTTGGTTCTATCAAACCAGCCCAACTTGGCATTGGTGCCTCCATGGGTCTGGTAACCATCCTGCCTATCGTAGCTTTTCAGGAGCCAGCTGGTCACTCCCAGCCATAGGCCCCCAGACACAAACCTCGGCCCGTTTCCCTTGCAAACAAAAGTAAGCTACCCCGCTTCTGGATGGCAGATTGCAGGAGACACTCGGTACTATCAAACCAGCCCGACTTGGCACTGGTGCCACCTTGACTCTGGGATCCATCCTGCGTATCGTGGATTCTAAGGAGCCAGGCGGCCACTCTCAGCCACAGGCCCCCAAACACAAACAAAGGCGCTTTTCCCTGGAAAACAAAACTCGCCTGCCAACTTTTTGATGGTAGATTGCAGGAGCCACTTGGTACTATCAAACCAGCCCAACTTGGCACTGGTGCCTCCATGGGTCTGGTCACCATCCTGCCTATCGTAGCTTTTCAGGAGCCAGCCGGTCACTCCCAGCCATAGGCCCCCAGACACAAACCTCGGCCCGTTTCCCTGGTAAACAAAAGTAAGCTGCCCCGCTTCTGGATGGCAGATTGCAGGACGCACTTGGTACTATCAAACCAGCCTACCATGGCAATGGTGCCACCTTGGATGTGGGAACCATCCTGCGTATCGTGGATTCTAAGGAGCCAGCCGGCCACTCCCAGCCACAGGCCCCCAAACACAAACAATGGCGCTTTTCCCTGGAAAACAAAACTCGCCTGCCAACTTTTTGATGGCAGATTGCAGGAGCCACTTGGTGCTATCTAATCAGCCCAACTTGGCACTGGTGCCACCATGGGTCTGGAAAATATCCTGCCTATGGTAGCTTTTCAGGAGCCAGCCGGTCACTCCCAGCCATAGGCCTCCAGACACAAATCTCGGCCCGTTTCCCTGGCAAACAAAAGTAAGCTACCCCGCTTCTGGATGGCAGATTGCAGGAGCCACTTTGCACCATCAAACCAGCCCGACTTGGCGCTGGTGCCACCTTGGCTCTGGGAACCATCCTGCCTATCGTGGATTTTCAGGGGCCAGCCGGCCACTCTCAGCCATATGCCCCCAAACAAAAACCATGGCCCTTTTCTCTGGCAAACAAAACTGAACTGCCCCTCTTCTGGATGACAAATTGCAGGACGCACTTGGTACTACCAAACCAGGCCGACTTGGCACTGATGCCACCTTGGGTCTGGGAACCATCCTGCCTATCGTGGATTTTCAGGGGCCAGCCGGCCACTCTCAGTCATAGGCCCCCAAACACAAACCACGGCCCTGTACTCTTGGAAACAAAACTCAGCTGCCCACCTTCTGGGTGGAAGATTGCAGGAGCCAATTCGTACTATCAAACCAGCCCGACTTGGCACTGGTGCCACCTTGGGTCTGGGAACCATCCTGCGTATTGTGAATTGTCAGGACCCAGCCGAACACTCTCGGCCACAGACCCCAATCAAAAACAACAGCCCGTTTCAATGGCAAAAAAAACTCAGCTGCCCCGCTTCTGGATGTCAGATTGCAGGACGCACTTGGTACTATCAAATCAGCCTGACTTGGCACTGGTGCCACCTCTGGTCTGGGAACCATCCTGCCTATCGTAGCTTTTCAGGAGCCAGCCGGTCACTCCCAGCCATAGGCTCCCAGACACAAACCTCGGCCTGTTTCCCTGGCAAACAAAAGTAAGCTACCCCGCTTCTGGATGGCAGATTGCAGGAACCACTTGGTACTATCAAACCAGCCCAACTTGGCACTGGTGCCACCTCTGGTCTGGGAACCATCCTGCGTATCGTGGATTCTAATTAGCCAGCCAGCCACTCCCAGCCACAGGCCACCAAACACAAACAACGGCGCTTTTCCCTGGAAACAAAACTCGCCTGCCAACTTTTTGATGGCAGATTGCAGGAGCCCCTTGGTACTATCAAACCAGCCCAACTTGGCACTGGTGCCACCATGGGTCTGGTCACCATCCTGCCTATCGCAGCTTTTCAGGAGCCAGCCGGTCACTCCCAGCCATAGGCCCCCAGACACAAACCTCGGCCCGTTTCCCTAGCAAAAAAAAGTAAGCTACCCCGCTTCTGGATGGCAGATTGCAGGAGCCACTTTGCACCATCAAACCAGCCCGACTTGGCACTGGTGCCACCTCTGGTCTGGGAACCATCCTGCGTATCGTGGATTCTAAGGAGCCAGCCGGCCACTCCCAGCCACAGGCCCCCAAACGCAAACAAAGGCGCTTTTCCCTGGAAAACAAAACTCGCCTGCCAACTTTTTGATGGCAGATTGCAGGAGCCACTTGTTGCTCTCTAATCAGCCCAACTTGGCACTGGTGCCACCATGGGTCTGGTCACCATCCTGCCTATCGTAGCTTTTCAGGACCCAGCCGATCACTCCCAGCCATAGGCCCCCAGACACAAACCTCGGCCCGTTTCCCTGGCAAACAAAAGGATGCTACCCCGCTTCTGGATGGCAGATTGCAGGAGCCACTTTGCACCATCAAACCAGCCCGACTTGGCACTGGTGCCACCTCAGGTCTGGGAACCATGTTGCGTAACATAGATTCTCAGACGCCAGAGAGCCACTCCCAGCGACAGGCCCCCAAACACAAACAACGGCGCTTTTCCCGGGAAAACAAAACTCGCCCGCCAACTTTTTGATGGCAGATTGCAGGAGCCACTTGGTACTATCAAACCAGCCCAACTTGGCACTGGTGCCACCATGGGTCTGGTCACCATCCTGCCTATTGTAGCTTTTCAGGAGCCAGCCGTTCACTCCCAGACATAGGCCCCCATACAAAATCCTCGGCCCGTTTCCCTGGCAAAAAAAAGTAAGCTGCCCCGCTTCTGGATGGCAGATTGCAGGAGCCACTTGGTACTATCAAACCAGCCCGACTTGGCACTGGTGCCACCTTGGCTCTGGGAACTATCCTGCCTAATGTTGATTTTCAGGAGCAAGCAGGCCACTTCAAGCCACAGGCCCCCAAACACAAACCACAGCCCTTTTCTCTGGCAAAAAAAACTCAGGTGCCCCTCTTCTGGATGGAAATTGCAGGACGCACTTGGTACTACAAAAACAGCCCGACTTGGCAGTGGTGCCACCTTGGGTCTGGGAACCATACTGCGTATAGAGGATTTTAAGGAGCCAGCCAGCCACTCCCAGCCATATGCCCCCAGAATCAAACCACGGACTTTGTCTCTGGCAAACAAAAATCAGCTGCCCCTCTTCTGGAAAGCAGATTGCAGGAGCCACTTAGCACCATCAAACCAGCTCGACTTGGCTCTGGTGCCAACTTGGATGTGGGGACCATCCTGTCTATCGTGGATTTTCAGGGGCCAGCCGGCTACTTCCACCCACAGACCCCATCAAAAACCACGGCCCAATTTTCTGGCAAAAAAAACTTAGTTGCCCCACTTCTGGATGGCATATTGCAGGAGCGTCTTTGCAACCATCAACCAGGACCGACTTGGCACTGGTGCCACCTCTGGTCTGGGAACCATGCTGCGTATCGTGGATTCTAAGGAGCCATCCAGCCACTCCCAGCCACAGGACCCCAAACACAAACAGCGGCGCTTTTCCCTGGAAAACAAAACTTGCCTGCCAACATCTTGATGGCAGATTGCAGGAGCCACTTGGTACTATCAAATCAGCCCAACTTGGCACTGGTGCCACCATGGGTCTGGTCACTATCCTGCCTATCGTAGCTTTTCAGGAGCCAGCCGGACACTCCCAGTCATAGGCCCTAAGACACAAACCTCGGCCCGTATCACTGGCAAACAAAACTCAACTGCCCCTCTTCTGGATGGCAGATTGCAGGAGCCACTTGTTAGTATCAAACCAGCCAGACTTGGCACTGGTGCCACCTTGGCTCTGGGAACCATCCTGCCTATCATACATATTAGGGAACCAGCCTAGCACTGCTGGCCATAGGCCCCGAGACACAAACCTTGGCACGTTTCCTGGCAAACCAAAGTAAGCTGCCCCGCTTCTGGATGGCAGATTGCGGGAGCCACTTGGTACTATCAAACCAGCCCAACTTAGCACTGGTGCCACCTTGGCTCCGGAACGATGCTGTGTATCGTGGATTTTCAGGGGCCAGCCGGCCACTCTCAGCTATAGGCCCCCAAACACAAACCACGGCCCTTTACTCTGGTAAAATAAACTCAACTGCCCCTCTTCTGGATGGCAAATTGCAGGGCGCACTTGGTACTACAAATCAGCCCGACTTGGCACTGGTGCCACCTTGGGTCTGGGAACCATCCTGCGTATAGAGCTTTTTAAGGAGCCAGCCTGCCACCGACTTGGCACTGGTGCCGCCTTTGGTCAGGAAGCCGTCATGCCTATGATCGATTTTCAGGAGTCAGTCAGGCTGGTTTGATAGTACCAAGTGGCTCCTGCAATCTGCCATCCAGAAGCGGGGCAGCTTAGTCTTGTTTGCAGGGAAACGGGCCGAGGTTTGTGTCTGGGGGCCTATGGCTGGGAGTGAACGGCTGGCCCCTGAAAATCCACGATACGCAGGATGGTTCCCAGACCAGAGGTGGCACCAGTGCCAAGTTGGGCTGGTTTGATAGTACCAAGTGGCTCCTGCACCCTGCCATCCAGAAGCGGGGCAGCTGAGTTTTGTTTGCCAGGGAAACGTGCAGAGCTTTGTGTCTGGGGCCTATGGCTGGGACTGACCGGCTGGCTCCTGAAAAGCTACGTAAGGCAGGATGGTTACCAGACCCATGGTGGCACCTGTGCCAAGTTAAGCTGGTTTGATAATACCAAGTGGCTCCTGCAATCTGCCATCAAAAAGTTGGCAGGCGAGTTTTGTTTTCCAGGGAAAAACGCCGTTGTTTGTGTTTGGGGTCCTGTGGCTGGCAGTGGCCGGATGTCTCCTTAGAATCCACGCTAGGCAGGATGGTTCCCAGACCAGTGGTGGCACCAGTGCCAAGATGGGCTGGTTTCATAGTACCAAGTGCGTCCTGCAATCTGCCATCCAGAAGCGGGGCAGCTTACTTTTGTTTGCCAGGGAAATGGGCCGAGGATTGTGTCTGGGGGCCTATGGCTGGGAGTGACCGGCTGGCTAATGAAAAGCTACGATAGGCAGGATGGTGACCAGACCCAAGGTGGCACCAGTGCCAAGTTGGGCTGGTTTGATAGTACCAAGTGGCTCCTGCAATCTGCCATCCAAAAGCGGGGCAGCTGAGTTTTGCTTGCCAGAGAAAAGGGCTGTGGTGTGTGTTTGGGTCCTGTGGCTGGCAGTGGCCGGCTGGCTCCTGAAATTCCATGATACGCAGCATCGTTACCAGACCCAAAGAGGCACCAGTGCCAAGTCGGGCTGGTTTGACAGCATCAAGCGCCTCCTGCAATCTCCCATCCAGAAGTGGGGCAGCTGAGTTTTTTTTGCCTGTGAATCGGGCCGTTGTTTTTGATTGGGGTCTGTGGCCGAGAGTGGTCGGCTGGTTCCTGACAATCCACAATACGCAGGATGGTTCACAGACCCAAGGTGGCACCAGTGCCAAGTCGGGCTGGTTTGATAGTACCAAGTGGCTCCTGCAATCTGCCATCCTGAAGCGGGGCAGCTGAGTTTTGTTTGCCAGAAGAAAGGGCCGTGGTTTGTTTTTGGGGGCATATGGCTGGGAGTGGCCGGCTGAGACCTGAAAATGCCCGATACGCAGGATGGTGACCAGAACCAAGGTGGCACCAGTGCAAAGTTGTGCTGTTTTTGTAGTACCAAGTGCGTCCTGCAATTTGCCATCCAGAAGAGGGGCAGTTGAGTTTTGTTTGCCAGAGAAAAGGGCCGTGGTTTGTGTCTGAGGGCATATGGCTGAGAGTGGCCGGCTGACCCCTGAAAATCCACAATAGGCAGGTTGGTTCCCAGAGCTACGGTGGCACCAGTGCCAAGTCGGGCTGGTTTGATAGTACTAAATAGCTCCTGCAATCTGCCATCCAGAAGCGGGGCAGCTTAATTTTGTTTGCCAGGGAAACGGGCCGAGGTTTGTGTCTGGGGGCCTATGGCTGGGAGTGACCGGCTGGCTCCTGAAAAGCTACGATAGGCAGGATGGTGAAGAGACCCATGGTGGCACCAGTGCCAAGTTGGGCTGGTTTGATACTACCAAGTGGCTCCTGCAATTACCATCAAAAAGTTGGCAGGCGAGTTTTGTTTTCCAGGGAAACGCGCCGTTGTTTGTGTTTGGGGGCCTGTGGCTGGGAGTGGCCCGCTGGCTAATTAGAATCCACGATACGCAGGATGGTTCCCAGACCAGAGGTGGCACCAGTGCCAAGTCGGGCTAGTTTGATGGTGCAAAGTGGCTCCTGCAATCTGCCATGAAAAAGTTGGCAGGCGAGTTTTGTTTTCCAGGGAAAAGCGCCGTTGTTTGTGTTTGGGGGCCTGTGGCTGGGAGTGGCCGGCTGGCTAATTAGAATCCACGATACGCAGGATGGTTCCCAGACCAGAGGTGGCACCAGTTCCAAGTCGGGCTAGTTTGATAGTACCAAGTGGCTCCTGCAATCTGCCATCCAGAAGCGGGGCAGCTTACTTTTGTTTGCCAGGGAAACGGGCCGAGGTTTTTTTCTGGGGGCCTATGGCTGGGAGTGACCGGCTGGCTCCTGAAGAGCTGCGATAGGCAGGATGGTGACCAGACCCATGGTGGCACCAGTGCCAAGTTGGGCTGGTTTGATAGTACCAAGTGGCTCACACAATCTGCCATCAAAAGGTTGGCAGGCGAGTTTTGTTTTCCAGGGAAAAGCGCCATTGTGTTTGGTGGCCTCTGGCTGGGAGTGGCCGGCTGGCTCCTTAGAATCCACGATACGCAGGATGGTTCCCAGACCAGAGGTGGCACCAGTGCCAAGTTGGGCTGGTTTGATACTACAAAGTGGTTCCTGCAATCTGCCATCCAGAAGCGGGGCAGCTTACTTTTGTTTGCCAGGGAAAAGGGTCGAGGTTTGTGTCTGAAGGCCTATGGCTGGGAGTGACCGGCTGGCTCCTGAAAAGCTACGATAGGCAGGATGGTGACCAGACCCATGGTGACACCAGTGCCAAGTTGGGCTGGTTTGATAGTACCAAGTGGCTCCTGCAATCTGCCATCAAAATGTTGGCAGGCGAGTTTGGTTTTCCAGGGAAAAGCGCCGTTGTTTGTGTTTGGGGGCCTGTGGCTGGGAGTGGCCGGCTGGCTCCTTAGAATCCACGATACGCAGGATGGTTCACAGGCCCAAGGTGGCACCAGTGCCAAGTCGGGCTGGCTTGATAGTAACAAGTGGTTCCTGCAATCTGCCATCCAGAAGCAGGGTAGCTTACTTTTGTTTGCCAGGGAAACGGGCCGAGGTTTGTGTCTGGGGGCCTATGGCTGGGAGTGACCGGCTGGCTCCTGAAAAGCTACGATAGGCAGGATGGTGACCAGACCCATGGTGGCACCAGTGCCAAGTCGGGCTGGTTTGATAGTACCAAGTGGCTCCTGCAATCTGCCATCAAAAATTTGGCAGGCGAGTTTTGTTTTCCAGGGAAAAGCGCCGTTGTTTGTGTTTGGGGGCCTGTGGCTGGGAGTGGCCGGCTGGCTCCTTATAATCCACCATACGCAGGATGTTTCCGAGACCAGTGGTGGCACCAGTGCTAAGTTGGGCTGGTTTGATACCACAAAGTGGCTCCTGCTATCTGCCATCCAGAAGCGGAGCAGCTTACTTTTGTTTGCCAGGGAAAAGGGCCGAGGATTGCGTCTGGGGGCCTATGGCTGGGAGTGACCGGCTGGCTCCTGAAAAGCTACGAAAGGCAGGATGGTGACCAGACCCAAGGTGGCACCAGTGCCAAGTTGGGCTGGTTTGATAGTACCAAGTGGCTCCTGCAATCTGCCATCCAAAAGCGGGGCAGCTGAGTTTTGCTTGCCAGAGAAAAGGGCTGTGGTGTGTGTTTGGGTCCTGTGGCTGGCAGTGGCCGGCTGGCTCCTGAAATTCCATGATATGCAGCATTGTTCCCATACCCAAAGTGGCACCAGTGCCAAGTCGGGCTGGTTTGACAGCATCAAGCGCCTCCTGCAATCTCCCATCCAGAAGTGGGGCAGCTGAGTTTTTTTTGCCTCTGAATCGGGCCGTTGTTTTTGATTGGGGTCTGTGGCCGAGAGTGGTCGGCTGGTTCCTGACAATCCACAATACGCAGGATGGTTCACAGACCCAAGGTGGCACCAGTGCCAAGTCGGGCTGGTTTGATAGTACCAAGTGGCTCCTGCAATCTGCCATCCAGAAGCGGGGCAGCTGAGTTTTGTTTGCCAGAGAAAAGGGCCGTGGTTTCTTTTTGGGGGCATAAGGCTGGGAGTGGCCGGCTGAGCCCTGAAAATGCCCGATACGCAGGATGGTGACCAGAACCAAGGTGGTACCAGTGCCAAGTTGTGCTGTTTTTGTAGTACCAAGTGCGTCCTGCAATTTGCCATCCAGAAGAGGGGCAGTTGAGTTTTGTTTGCCAGAGAAAAGGGCCGTGGTTTGTGTCTGAGGGCATATGGCTGAGAGTGGCCGGCTGACCCCTGAAAATCCACAATAGGCAGGTTGGTTCCCAGAGCTACGGTGGCACCAGTGCCAAGTCGGGCTGGTTTGATAGTACTAAATAGCTCCTGCAATCTGCCATCCAGAAGCGGGGCAGCTTAATTTTGTTTGCCAGGGAAACGGGCCGAGGATTGTGTCTGGGGGCCTATGGCTGGGAGTGACCGGCTGGGTCCTGAAAAGCTACGATAGGCAGGATGGTGAAGAGACCCATGGTGGCACCAGTGCCAAGTTGGGCTGGTTTGATAGTACCAAGTGGCTCCTGCAATTACCATCAAAAAGTTGGCAGGCGAGTTTTGTTTTCCAGGGAAAAGCGCCGTTGTTTGTTTTTGGGGGCCTGTGGCTGGGAGTGGCCCGCTGGCTAATTAGAATCCACGATACGCAGGATGGTTCCCAGACAAGAGGTGGCACCAGTGCCAAGTCGGGCTAGTTTGATGGTGCAAAGTGGCTCCTGCAATCTGCCATGAAATAGTTGGCAGGCGAGTTTTGTTTTCCAGGGAAAAGCGCCGTTGTTTGTGTTTGGGGGCCTGTGGCTGGGAGTGGCCGGCTGGCTCCTTAGAATCCACGATACGCAGGATGGTTCCCAGACCAGAGGTGGCACCAGTTCCAAGTCGGGCTGGTTTGATAGTAGCAAGTGGCTCCTGCAGTCTGCCATCCAGAAGCGGGGTAGCTTACTTTTGTTTGCCAGGGAAACGGGCTGAGGTTTGTGTCTGGGGGCCTATGGCTGGGAGTGACTGGCTGGCTCTTGAAAAGCTACGATAGGCAGGATGGTTACCAGACCCAAGGTGGCACCAGTGCCAAGTTGGGCTGATTTGATAGTACAAAGCGGCTCCTGCAATCTGCCATCAAAAAGTTGGCAGGCGAGTTTTGTTTTCCAGGGAAACGCGCCGTCGTTTGTGTTTTGGGGCCTGTGGCTGGGAGTGGCCGGCTGGCTAATTAGAATCCACGATACGCAGGATGGTTCCCAGACCAGAGGTGGCACCAGTTCCAAGTCGGGCTAGTTTGATAGTACCAAGTGGCTTCTGCAATCTGCCATCCAGAAGCGGGGCAGCTTACTTTTGTTTGCCAGGGAAACGGGCCGAGGTTTGTGTCTGGGGGCCTATGGCTGGGAGTGACCGGCTGGCTCCTGAAAAGCTACCATAGGCAGGATGGTGACCAGACCCATGGTGGCACCAGTGCCAAGTTGGGCTGGTTTGATAGTACCAAGTGGCTCACACAATCTGCCATCAAAAAGTTGGCAGGCGAGTTTTGTTTTCCAGGGAAAAGCGCCATTGTGTTTGGTGGCCTCTGGCTGGGAGTGGCCGGCTGGCTCCTTAGAATCCACGATACGCAGGATGGTTCCCAGACCAGAGGTGGCACCAGTGCCAAGTTGGGCTGGTTTGATACTACCAAGTGGTTCCTGCAATCTGCCATCCAGAAGCGGGGCAGCTTACTTTTGTTTGCCAGGGAAAAGGGCCGAGGTTTGTGTCTGGGGGCCTATGGCTGGGAGTGACCGGCTAGGTCCTGAAAAGCTACGATAGGCGGGATGGTGACCAGACCCATGGTGACACCAGTGCCAAGTTGGGCTGGTTAGATAGTACCAAGTGGCTCCTGCAATCTGCCATCAAAAAGTTGGCAGGCGAGTTTTGTTTTCCAGGGAAAAGCGCCGTTGTTTGTGTTTGGGGGCCTGTGGCTGGGAGTGGCCGGCTGGCTCCTTAGAATCCACGATACGCAGGATGGTTCCGAGACCAGTGGTGGCACCAGTGCTAAGTTGGGCTGGTTTGATACCACAAAGTGGCTCCTGCTATCTACCATCCAGAAGCGGAGCAGCTTACTTTTGTTTGCCAGGGAAACGGGCCGAGGATTGCGTCTGGGGGCCTATGGCAGGGAGTGACCGGCTGGCTCCTGAAAAGCTACGAAAGGCAGGATGGTGACCAGACCCAAGGTGGCACCAGTGCCAAGTTGGGCTGGTTTGATAGTACCAAGTGGCTCCTGCAATCTGCCATCCAAAAGCGGGGCAGCTGAGTTTTGCTTGCCAGAGAAAAGGGCTGTGGTGTGTGTTTGGGTCCTGTGGCTGGCAGTGGCCGGCTGGCTCCTGAAATTCCATGATACGCAGCATTGTTCCCATACCCAAAGTGGCACCAGTGCCAAGTCGGGCTGGTTTGACAGCATCAAGCGCCTCCTGCAATCTCCCATCCAGAAGTGGGGCAGCTGAGTTTTTTTTGCCTGTGAATCGGGCCGTTGTTTTTGATTGGGGTCTGTGGCCGAGAGTGGTCGGCTGGTTCCTGACAATCCACAATACGCAGGATGGTTCACAGAACAACGGTGGCACCAGTGCCAAGTCGGGCTGGTTTGATAGTACCAAGTGGCTCCTGCAATCTGCCATCCAGAAGCGGGGCAGCTGAGTTTTGTTTGCCAGAGAAAAGGGCCGTGGTTTCTTTTTGGGGGCATAAGGCTGGGAGTGGCCGGCTGAGCCCTGAAAATGCCCGATACGCAGGATGGTGACCAGAACCAAGGTGGTACCAGTGCCAAGTTGTGCTGTTTTTGTAGTACCAAGTGCGTCCTGCAATTTGCCATCCAGAAGAGGGGCAGTTGAGTTTTGTTTGCCAGAGAAAAGGGCCGTGGTTTGTGTCTGAGGGCATATGGCTGAGAGTGGCCGGCTGACCCCTGAAAATCCACAATAGGCAGGTTGGTTCCCAGAGCTACGGTGGCACCAGTGCCAAGTCGGGCTGGTTTGATAGTACTAAATAGCTCCTGCAATCTGCCATCCAGAAGCGGGGCAGCTTAATTTTGTTTGCCAGGGAAACGGGCCGAGGATTGTGTCTGGGGGCCTATGGCTGGGAGTGACCGGCTGGGTCCTGAAAAGCTACGATAGGCAGGATGGTGAAGAGACCCATGGTGGCACCAGTGCCAAGTTGGGCTGGTTTGATAGTACCAAGTGGCTCCTGCAATTACCATCAAAAAGTTGGCAGGCGAGTTTTGTTTTCCAGGGAAAAGCGCCGTTGTTTGTGTTTGGGGGCCTGTGGCTGGGAGTGGCCGGCTGGCTCCTTAGAATCCACGATAGGCAGGATGGTTCCGAGACCAGTGGTGGCACCAGTGCCAAGTCGGGCTAGTTTGATGGTGCAAAGTGGCTCCTGCAATCTGCCATCAAAAAGTTGGCAGGAGAGTTTTGTTTTCCAGGGAAAAGCGCCGTTGTTTGTGTTTGGGGGCCTGTAGTTGGGAGTGGCCGGCTGGCTCCTTAGAATCCACGATACGCAGGATGGTTCCCAGACCAGAGGTGGCACCAGTTCCAAGTCGGGCTGGTTTGATAGTAGCAAGTGGCTCCTGCAATCTGCCATCCAGAAGCGGGGTAGCTTAATTTTGTTTGCCAGGGAAACGGGCTGAGGTTTGTGTCTGGGGGCCTATGGCTGGGAGTGACTGGCTGGCTCTTGAAAAGCTACGATAGGCAGGATGGTTACCAGACCCAAGGTGGCACCAGTGCCAAGTTGGGCTGATTTGATAGTACAAAGCGGCTCCTGCAATCTGCCATCAAAAAGTTGGCAGGCGAGTTTTGTTTTCCAGGGAAAAGCGCCGTTGTTTGTGTTTTGGGGCCTGTGGCTGGGAGTGGCCGGCTGGCTAATTAGAATCCACGATACGCAGGATGGTTCCCAGACCAGAGGTGGCACCAGTTCCAAGTCGGGCTAGTTTGATAGTACCAAGTGGCTCCTGCAATCTGCCATCCAGAAGCGGGGCAGCTTACTTTTGTTTGCCAGGGAAACGGGCCGAGGTTTTTTTCTGGGGGCCTATGGCTGGGAGTGACCGGCTGGCTCCTGAAAAGCTACCATAGGCAGGATGGTGACCAGACCCATGGTGGCACCAGTGCCAAGTTGGGCTGGTTTGATAGTACCAAGTGGCTCACACAATCTGCCATCAAAAAGTTGGCAGGCGAGTTTTGTTTTCTAGGGAAAAGCGCCATTGTGTTTGGTGGCCTCTGGCTGGGAGTGGCCGGCTGGCTCCTTAGAATCCACGATACGCAGGATGGTTCCCAGACCAGAGGTGGCAGCAGTGCCAAGTTGGGCTGGTTTGATAGTACCATTTGGTTCCTGCAATCTGCCATCCAGAAGCGGGGCAGCTTACTTTTGTTTGCCAGGGAAAAGGGCCGAGGTTTGTGTCTGGGGGCCTATGGCTGGGAGTGACCGGCTAGGTCCTGAAAAGCTACGATAGGCAGGATGGTGACCAGACCCATGGTGACACCAGTGCCAAGTTGGGCTGGTTTGATAGTACCAAGTGGCTCCTGCAATCTGCCATCAAAATGTTGGCAGGCGAGTTTTGTTTTCCAGGGAAAAGCGCCGTTGTTTTTGTTTGGGGGCCTGTGGCTGGGAGTGGCCGGCTGGCTCCTTAGAATCCACGATACGCAGGATGGTTCCGAGACCAGTGGTGGCACCAGTGCTAAGTTGGGCTGGTTTGATACCACAAAGTGGCTCCTGCAATCTGCCATCCAGAAGCGGAGCAGCTTACTTTTGTTTGCCAGGGAAACCGGCCGAGGATTGCGTCTGGGGGCCTATGGCTGGGAGTGACCGGCTGGCTCCTGAAAAGCTACGAAAGGCAGGATGGTGACCAGACCCAAGGTGGCATCAGTGCCAAGTTGGGCTGGTTTGATAGTACCAAGTGGCTCCTGCAATCTGCCATCCAAAAGCGGGGCAGCTGAGTTTTGCTTGCCAGACAAAAGGGCTGTGGTGTGTGTTTGGGTCCTGTGGCTGGCAGTGGCCGGCTGGCTCCTGAAATTCCATGATACGCAGCATTGTTCCCATACCCAAAGTGGCACCAGTGCCAAGTCGGGCTGGTTTGACAGCATCAAGCGCCTCCTGCAATCTCCCATCCAGAAGTGGGGCAACTGAGTTTTTTTTGCCTGTGAATCGGGCCGTTGTTTTTGATTGGGGTCTGTGGCCGAGAGTGGTCGGCTGGCTCCTGACAATCCACAATACGCAGGATGGTTCACAGACCCAAGGTGGCACCAGTGCCAAGTTGGGCTGGTTTGATAGTACCAAGTGGCTCCTGCAATCTGCCATCCTGAAGCGGGGCAGCTGAGTTTTGTTTGCCAGAAGAAAGGGCCGTGGTTTGTTTTTGGGGGCATATGTCCGGGAGTGGCCGGCTGAGCCCTGAAAATGCCCGATACGCAGGATGGTGACCAGAACCAAGGTGGCACCAGTGCAAAGTTGTGCTGTTTTTGTAGTACCAAGGGCGTCCTGCAATTTGCCATCCAGAAGAGGGGCAGTTGAGTTTTGTTTGCCAGAGAAAAGGGCCGTGGTTTGTGTCTGAGGGCATATGGCTGAGAGTGGCCGGCTGACCCCTGAAAATCCACATTAGGCAGGTTGGTTCCCAGAGCTACAGTGGCACCAGTGCCAAGTCGGGCTGGTTTGATAGTACTAAATAGCTCCTGCAATCTGCCATCCAGAAGCGGGGTAGCTTAATTTTGTTTACCAGGGAAACGAGCCGAGGTTTGTGTCTGGGGGTCTATGGCGGGGAGTGACCGGCTGGCGCCGGAAAAGCTACGATAGGCAGGATGGTTCCCAGACCAGAGGTGGCACCAGTGCCAAGTTGGGCTGGTTTGATAGTACCAAGTGGCTCCTGCAATTACCATCAAAATGTTGGCAGGCGAGTTTTGTTTTCCAGGGAAAAGCGCCGTTGTTTTTGTTTGGGGGCCTGTGGCTGGGAGTGGCCGGCTGGCTAATTAGAATCCACGATACGCAGGATGGTTCCCAGACCAGAGGTGGCACCAGTGCCAAGTCGGGCTAGTTTGATGGTGCAAAGTGGCTCCTGCAATCTGCCATGAAAAAGTTGGCAGGCGAGTTTTGTTTTCCAGGGAAAAGCGCCGTTGTTTGTTTTTGGTGGCCTGTGGCTGGGAGTGGCCGGATGGCTCCTTAGAATCCACGATACGCAGGATGGTTCCCAGACCAGACGTGGCACCAGTGCCAAGTCGGGCTAGTTTGATGGTGCAAAGTGGCTCCTGCAATCTGCCATCCAGAAGCGGGGCAGCTTAATTTTGTTTGCCAGGGAAACGGGCCGAGGTTTGTGTGTGGGGGCCTATGGCTGGGAGTGACCGGCTGGCTCCTGAAAAGCTACCATAGGCAGGATGTTTACCAGACCCATGGTGGCACCAGTGCCAAGTTGGGCTGGTTTGATAGTACCAAGTGGCTCACACAATCTGCCATCAAAAAGTTGGCAGGCGAGTTTTGTTTTCCAGGGAAAAGCGCCATTGTGTTTGGGGGCCTGTGGCTCGGAGGGGCCGGCTGGCTCCTTGGAATCCACGATACGCAGCATGGTTCCCAGACCCAAGGTGGCACCAGTGCCAAGTCGGGCTGGTTTGATACTACCAAGTGGTTCCTGCAATCTGCCATCCAGAAGCGGGGCAGCTTACTTTTGTTTGCCAGGGAAAAGGGCCGAGGTTTGTGTCTGGGGGCCTATGGCTGGGAGTGACCGGCTAGGTCCTGAAAAGCTACGATAGGCAGGATGGTGACCAGACCCATGGTGGCACCAGTGCCAAGTTGGGCTGGTTTGATAGTACCAAGTGGCTCCTGCAATCTGCCCTCAAAATATTGTCAGGCGAGTTTTGTTTTCCGAGGAAAAGCGCCGTTGTTTGTGTTTGGGGGCCTGTGGCTGGGAGTGGCCGGCTGGCTCCTTAGAATCCACGATACGCAGGATGGTTCCCAGGCCCAAGGTGGCACCAGTGCCAAGTTGGGCTGGTTTGATAGTACCAAGTGCGTCCTGCAATCTGCCATCCAGAAGCGGTGTAGCTTACTTTTGTTTGCCAGGGAAACGGGCCGAGGTTTGTGTCTGGGGGCCTATGGCTGGGAGTGACCGGCTGGCTCCTGAAAAGCTGCGATAGGCACGATGGTGTCCAGACCCATGGTGGCACCAGTGCCAAGTTGGGCTGGTTTGATAGTACCAAGTGGCTCCTGCAATCTGCCATCCAGAAGCGGGGCAGCTTACTTTCTTTTGTCAAGGAAACAGGCCGTGGTTTGTGTCTGGGGGCCTATGGCTGGGACTCACCGGCTCGGTCGTGAAAAGCTACGATAGGCAGGATGGTTACCAGAGCCATGGTGGCACCAGTGCCAAGTTGGGCTGGTTTGATAGTACCAAGTGGCTCCTGCAATTACCATCAAAACGTTGGCAGGCGAGCTTTGTTTTCCAGGGAAAAGCGCCGTTGTTTGTGTTTGGTGGCCGGTGGCTGGGAGTGGCCCGCTGGCTAATTAGAATCCACGATACGCAGGATGGTTCCCAGACCAGAGGTGGCACCAGTACCAAGTTGAGCTAGTTTGATGGTGCAAAGTGGCTCCTGCAATCTGCCATGAAAAAGTTGGCAGGCGAGTTTTTTTTTCCAGGGAAAAGCGCCGTTGTTTGTGTTTGGTGGCCTGTGGCTGGGAGTGGCTGGCTGGCTCCTGACAATCCACGATACGCAGGATGGTTCCCAGACCAGAGGTGGCACCAGTGCCAAGTCGGGCTAGTTTGATGGTGCAAAGTGGCTCCTGCAATCTGCCATCCAGAAGCGCGGTAGCTTACTTTTGTTTGCCAGGGAAACGGGCTGAGGTTTTTGTTTGGGGGCCTGTGGCTGGGAGTGGCCAGCTGGCTCCTTAGAATCCACGATACGCAGGATGGTTCCCAGACCAGAGGTGGCACCACTGCCAAGTCGGGCTAGTTTGATGGTGCAAAGTGGCTCCTGCAATCTGCCATCCTGAAGCGGGGTGGCATACTTTTGTTTGCCAGGGAAACGGGCAGAGCTTTGTGTCTGGGGCGTATGGCTGGGAGTGACCGGCTGGCTCCTGAAAAGCTACGAGAGGCAGGATGGTGACCAGACCCATGGTGGAACCAGTGCCAAGTTGGGCTGGTTTGATAGTACCAAGTGGTTCCTGCAATCTGCCATCAAAATGTTGGCAGGCGAGTTTTGTTTTCCAGGGAAAAGCGCCGTTGTTTGTGTTTGGGGGCCTGTGGCTGGGAGTGGCCGGATGGCTGCTTAGAATCCACGATACGCAGGATGGTTCCGAGACCAGAGGTGGCACCAGTTCTAAGTTGGGATGGTTTGATACCACAACGTGGCTCCTGCAATCTGCCATCCAGAAGCGGGGCAGCTTACTTTTGTTTGCCAAGGAAACGGGCTGTGGTTTGTGTCTGGGGGCCTATGGCTGGGAGTGACGGGCTCGGTCGTGAAAAGCAACGATAGGCAGGATGGTGACCAGAGCCATGGTGGCACCAGCGCCAAGTTGGGCTGGTTTGATAGTACCAAGTGGCTCACAGAATCTGCCATCAAAATTTGGCAGGTGAGTTTTGTTTTCCAGGGCAAAGCGCCATTGTGTTTGGGGGCTCTGGCTGGGAGTGGCCGGCTGGCTCCTTGGAATCCATGATACGCAGCATGGTTCCCAGACCCAAGGTGGCACCAGTGCCAAGTTGGGCTGGTTTGATACTACCAAGTGGTTCCTGCAATCTGCCATCCAGAAGCAGGGTAGCTTACTTTTGTTTGCCAGGGAAAAGGGCCGAGGTTTGTGTCTGGGGGCCTATGGCTGGGAGTGACCGGCTGGGAGTGACAGGCAGGATGGTGACCAGACCCATGGTGGCACCAGTGCCAAGTTGGGCTGGTTTGATAGTACCAAGTGGCTCCTGCAATCTGCCATCAAAATGTTGGCAGGCGAGTTTTGTTTTCCAGGGAAAAACGCCGTTGTTTGTGTTTGGGGGCCTGTGGCTGCGAGTGGACGGCTGGCTCCTTAGAATCCACGATACGCAGGATGGTTCCCAGGCCCAAGGTGGCACCAGTGCCAAGTTGGGCTGGTTTCATAGTACCAAGTGGTTCCTGCAATCTGCCATCCAGAAGCGGGGTAGCTTACTTTTGTTTGCCAGGGAAACGGGCCGTGGTTTGTGTCTGGGGGCCTATGGCTGGGAGTGACCGGCTGGCTCCTGAAAAGCTACGATAGGCAGGATGCTGACCAGACCCATGGTGGCACCAGTGCCAAGTTGGGTTGGTTTGATAGTACCAAGTGGCTCCTGCAATCTGCCAACAAAAAGTTGGCAGGCGAGTTTTGTTTTCCAGGGAAAAGCGCCGTTGTTTGTGTTTGGGGGCCTCTGGCTGGGAGTGGCCCGCTGGCTAATTAGAATCCACGATACGCAGGATGGTTCCCAGACCAGAGGTGGCACCAGTGCCAAGTTGGGCTGGTTTGATAGTACCAAGTGGTTCCTGCAATCTGCCATCCAGAAGCGGGGCAGCTTACTTTCTTTTGTCAAGGAAACGGGCCGTGGTTTGTGTCTGGGGGCCTATGGCTGGGACTGACCGGCTCGGTCGTGAAAAGCTACGATAGGCAGGATGGTTCCCAGACCCATGGTGGCACCAGTGCCAAGGTAGGCTGGTTTGATAGTACCAAGTGGCTGCTGCAATCTGCCATCTAAAAGCGGGGTAGCTGAGTTTTGCTTGCCAGAGAAAAGGGCTGTGGTATGTGTTTGGGTCCTGTGGCTGGCAGTGGCCGGCTGGCTCCTGAAATTCCATGATACGCAGCATGGTTCCCAGACCCAAGGTGGCACCAGTGCCAAGTAGGGCTGGTTTGACAGAGTCAAGCGCCTCCTGCGATCTCCCATCCAGAAGTGGGGCAGCTGAGTTTTTTTTGCCTGTGAATCGGGCCGTTGTTTTTGATTGGGGTCTCTGGCCGAGAGTGGTCGGCTGGCTCCTGACAATCCACAATACGCAGGATGGTTCACAGACCCAAGGTGGCACCAGTGCCAAGTCGGGCTGGTTTGATAGTACCAAGTGGCTCCTGCAATCTGCCATCCAGAAGCGGGGCAGCGGATTATTGTTTGCCAGAGTAAAGGGCCGTGGTTTGTTTTTGGGGGCATATGGCTGGGAGTGGCCGGCTGAGCCCTGAAAATGCCCGATACGCAGGATGGTGACCAGAACAAAGGTGGCACCAGTGCCAAGTTGTGCTGTTTTTGTAGTACCAAGTGCGTCCTGCAATTTGCCATCCAGAAGAGGAGCAGTTGAGTTTTGTTTGCCAGAGAAAAGGGCCCTGGTTTCTTTTTTGGGGCATAAGGCTGGGAGTGGCCGGCTGAGCCCGGAAAATGCCCGATACGCAGGATGGTGACCAGAACCAAGGTGGCACCAGTGCAAAGTTGTGCTGTTTTTGTAGTACCAAGTGCGTCCTGCAATTTGCCATCCAGAAGAGGGGCAGTTCAGTTTTGTTTGCCAGAAAAAAGGGCCGTGGTTTGTGTCTGAGGGCATATGGCTGAGAGTGGCCGGCTGACCCCTGAAAATCCACAATAGGCAGGATGGTTCCCAGAACCACGGTGGCACCAGTGCCAAGTCGGGCTGGTTTGATAGTACTAAATAGCTCCTGCAATCTGCCATCCAGAAGCGGGGCAGCTTAATTTTGTTTGCCAGGGAAACGGGCCGAGGTTTGTGTCTGGGGGCCTATGGCTGGGAGTGACCGGCTGGGTCCTGAAAAGCTACGATAGGCAGGATGGTGAAGAGACCCATGGTGGCACCAGTGCCAAGTTGGGCTGGTTTGATAGTACCAAGTGGCTCCTGCAATCTGCCATCAAAAAGTTGGCAGGCGAGTTTTGTTTTCCAGGGAAAAGCGCCGTTGTTTTTGTTTGGGGGCCTGTGGCTGGGAGTGGCCGGCTGGCTAATTAGAATCCACGATACGCAGGATGGTTCCCAGACCAGAGGTGGCACCAGTGCCAAGTCGGGCTAGTTTGATGGTGCAAAGTGGCTCCTGCAATCTGCCATCAAAAAGTTGGCAGGCGAGTTTTGTTTTCCAGGGAAAAGCGCCGTTGTTTGTTTTTGGTGGCCTGTGGCTGGGAGTGGCCGGATGGCTCCTTAGAATCCACGATACGCAGGATGGTTCCCAGACCAGACGTGGCACCAGTGCCAAGTCGGGCTAGTTTGATGGTGCAAAGTGGCTCCTGCAATCTGCCATCCAGAAGCGGGGCAGCTTAATTTTGTTTGCCAGGGAAACGGGCCGAGGTTTGTGTGTGGGGGCCTATGGCTGGGAGTGACCGGCTGGCTCCTGAAAAGCTACCATAGGCAGGATGTTTACCAGACCCATGGTGGCACCAGTGCCAAGTTAGGCTGGTTTGATAGTACCAAGTGGCTCACACAATCTGCCATCAAAAAGTTGGCAGGCGAGTTTTGTTTTCCAGGGAAAAGCGCCATTGTGTTTGGGGGCCTGTGGCTCGGAGGGGCCGGCTGGCTCCTTGGAATCCACGATACGCAGCATGGTTCCCAGACCCAAGGTGGCACCAGTGCCAAGTCGGGCTGGTTTGATACTACCAAGTGGTTCCTGCAATCTGCCATCCAGAAGCGGGGCAGCTTACTTTTGTTTGCCAGGGAAAAGGGCCGAGGTTTGTGTCTGGGGGCCTATGGCTGGGACTGACCGGCTAGGTCCTGAAAAGCTACGATGGGCAGGATGGTGACCAGACCCATGGTGGCACCAGTGCCAAGTAGGGCTGGTTTGATAGTACCAAGTGGCTCCTGCAATCTGCCCTCAAAATATTGTCAGGCGAGTTTTGTTTTCCAGGGAAAAGCGCCGTTGTTTGTGTTTGGGGGCCTGTGGCTGGGAGTGGCCGGCTGGCTCCTTAGAATCCACGATACGCAGGATGGTTCCCAGGCCCAAGGTGGCACCAGTGCCAAGTTGGGCTGGTTTGATTGTACCAAGTGCGTCCTGCAATCTGCCATCCAGAAGCGGTGTAGCTTACTTTTGTTTGCCAGGGAAACGGGCCGAGGTTTGTGTCTGGGGGCCTATGGCTGGGAGTGACCGGCTGGCTCCTGAAAAGCTGCGATAGGCACGATGGTGTCCAGACCCATGGTGGCACCAGTGCCAAGTTGGGCTGGTTTGATAGTACCAAGTGGCTCCTGCAATCTGCCATCCAGAAGCGGGGCAGCTTACTTTCTTTTGTCAAGGAAACAGGCCGTGGTTTGTGTCTGGGGGCCTATGGCTGGGACTGACCGGCTCGGTCGTGAAAAGCTACGATAGGCAGGATGGTTACCAGAGCCATGGTGGCACCAGTGCCAAGTTGGGCTGGTTTGATAGTACCAAGTGGCTCCTGCAATTACCATCAAAACGTTGGCAGGCGAGCTTTGTTTTCCAGGGAAAAGCGCCGTTGTTTGTGTTTGGTGGCCGGTGGCTGGGAGTGGCCGGCTGGCTAATTAGAATCCACGATACGCAGGATGGTTCCCAGACCAGAGGTGGCACCAGTACCAAGTTGAGCTAGTTTGATGGTGCAAAGTGGCTCCTGCAATCTGCCATGAAAAAGTTGGCAGGCGAGTTTTTTTTTCCAGGGAAAAGCGCCGTTGTTTGTGTTTGGTGGCCTGTGGCTGGGAGTGGCTGGCTGGCTCCTGACAATCCACGATACGCAGGAAGGTTCCCAGACCAGAGGTGGCACCAGTGCCAAGTCGGGCTAGTTTGATGGTGCAAAGTGGCTCCTGCAATCTGCCATCCAGAAGCGCGGTAGCTTACTTTTGTTTGCCAGGGAAACGGGCTGAGGTTTTTGTTTGGGGGCCTGTGGCTGGGAGTGGCCAGCTGGCTCCTTAGAATCCACGATACGCAGGATGGTTCCCAGACCAGAGGTGCCACCAGTGCCAAGTCGGGCTAGTTTGATGGTGCAAAGTGGCTCCTGCAATCTGCCATCCTGAAGCGGGGTGGCATACTTTTGTTTGCCAGGGAAACGGGCAGAGCTTTGTGTCTGGGGCGTATGGCTGGGAGTGACCGGCTGGCTCCTGAAAAGCTACGAGAGGCAGGATGGTGACCAGACCCAAGGTGGAACCAGTGCCAAGTTGGGCTGGTTTGATAGTACCAAGTGGTTCCTGCAATCTGCCATCAAAATGTTGGCAGGCGAGTTTTGTTTTCCAGGGAAAAGCGCCGTTGTTTGTGTTTGGGGTCCTGTGGCTGGGAGTGGCCGGCTGGCTCCTTAGAATCCACGATACGCAGGATGGTTCCGAGACCAGAGGTGGCACCAGTTCTAAGTTGGGATGGTTTGATACCACAACGTGGCTCCTGCAATCTGCCATCCAGAAGCGGGGCAGCTTACTTTTGTTTGCCAAGGAAACGGGCTGTGGTTTGTGTCTGGGGGCCTATGGCTGGGAGTGACGGGCTCGGTCGTGAAAAGCAACGATAGGCAGGATGGTGACCAGAGCCATGGTGGCACCAGCGCCAAGTTGGGCTGGTTTGATAGTACCAAGTGGCTCACAGAATCTGCCATCAAAATTTGGCAGATGAGTTTTGTTTTCCAGGGCAAAGCGCCATTGTGTTTGGGGGCTCTGGCTGGGAGTGGCCGGCTGGCTCCTTGGAATCCATGATACGCAGCATGGTTCCCAGACCCAAGGTGGCACCAGTGCCAAGTTGGGCTGGTTTGATACTACCAAGTGGTTCCTGCAATCTGCCATCCAGAAGCAGGGTAGCTTACTTTTGTTTGCCAGGGAAAAGGGCCGAGGTTTGTGTCTGGGGGCCTATGGCTGGGAGTGACCGGCTGGGAGTGACAGGCAGGATGGTGACCAGACCCATGGTGGCACCAGTGCCAAGTTGGGCTGGTTTGATAGTACCAAGTGGCTCCTGCAATCTGCCATCAAAATGTTGGCAGGCGAGTTTTGTTTTCCAGGGAAAAGCGCCGTTGTTTGTGTTTGGGGGCCTGTGGCTGCGAGTGGACGGCTGGCTCCTTAGAATCCACGATACGCAGGATGGTTCCCAGGCCCAAGGTGGCACAAGTGCCAAGTTGGGCTGGTTTCATAGTACCAAGTGGTTCCTGCAATCTGCCATCCAGAAGCGGGGTAGCTTACTTTTGTTTGCCAGGGAAACGGGCCGTGGTTTGTGTCTGGGGGCCTATGGCTGGGAGTGACCGGCTGGCTCCTGAAAAGCTACGATAGGCAGGATGGTGACCAGACCCATGGTGGCACCAGTGCCAAGTTGGGTTGGTTTGATAGTACCAAGTGGCTCCTGCAATCTGCCAACAAAAAGTTGGCAGGCGAGTTTTGTTTTCCAGGGAAAAGCGCCGTTGTTTGTGTTTGGGGGCCTCTGGCTGGGAGTGGCCCGCTGGCTAATTAGAATCCACGATACGCAGGATGGTTCCCAGACCAGAGGTGGCACCAGTGCCAAGTTGGGCTGGTTTGATAGTACCAAGTGGTTCCTGCAATCTGCCATCCAGAAGCGGGGCAGCTTACTTTCTTTTGTCAAGGAAACGGGCCGTGGTTTGTGTCTGGGGGCCTATGGCTGGGACTGACCGGCTCGGTCGTGAAAAGCTACGATAGGCAGGATGGTTCCCAGACCCATGGTGGCACCAGTGCCAAGTCGGGCTGGTTTGATAGTACCAAGTGGCTCCTGCAATCTGCCATCCAGAAGCGGGGCAGCGGATTATTGTTTGCCAGAGTAAAGGGCCGTGGTTTGTTTTTGGGGGCATATGGCTGGGAGAGGCCGGCTGAGCCCTGAAAATGCCCGATACGCAGGATGGTGACCAGAACAAAGGTGGCACCAGTGCCAAGTTGTGCTGTTTTTGTAGTACCAAGTGCGTCCTGCAATTTGCCATCCAGAAGAGGGGCAGTTGAGTTTTGTTTGCCAGAGAAAAGGGCCCTGGTTTCTTTTTTGGGGCATAAGGCTGGGAGTGGCCGGCTGAGCCCGGAAAATGCCCGATACGCAGGATGGTGACCAGAACCAAGGTGGCACCAGTGCAAAGTTGTGCTGTTTTTGTAGTACCAAGTGCGTCCTGCAATTTGCCATCCAGAAGAGGGGCAGTTGAGTTTTGTTTGCCAGAAAAAAGGGCCGTGGTTTGTGTCTGAGGGCATATGGCTGAGAGTGGCCGGCTGACCCCTGAAAATCCACAATAGGCAGGATGGTTCCCAGAACCACGGTGGCACCAGTGCCAAGTCGGGCTGGTTTGATAGTACTAAATAGCTCCTGCAATCTGCCATCCAGAAGCGGGGCAGCTTAATTTTGTTTGCCAGGGAAACGGGCCGAGGTTTGTGTCTGGGGGCCTATGGCTGGGAGTGACCGGCTGGGTCCTGAAAAGCTACGATAGGCAGGATGGTGAAGAGACCCATGGTGGCACCAGTGCCAAGTTGGGCTGGTTTGATAGTACCAAGTGGCTCCTGCAATTACCATCAAAAAGTTGGCAGGCGAGTTTTGTTTTCCAGGGAAAAGCGCCGTTGTTTTTGTTTGGGGGCCTGTGGCTGGGAGTGGCCCGCTGGCTAATTAGAATCCACGATACGCAGGATGGTTCCCAGACCAGAGGCGGCACCAGTGCCAAGTCGGGCTAGTTTGATGGTGCAAAGTGGCTCCTGCAATCTGCCATGAAAAAGTTGGCAGGCGAGTTTTGTTTTCCAGGGAAAAGCGCCGTTGTTTGTGTTTGGGGGCCTGTGGTTGGGAGTGGCCGGCTGGCTCCTTAGAATCCACGATAGGCAGGATGATTCCCAGACCAGAGGTGGCACCAGTTCCAAGTCGGGCTGGTTTGATAGTAGCAAGTGGCTCCTGCAATCTGCCATCCAGAAGCGGGGTAGCTTACTTTTGTTTGCCAGGGAAATGGGCTGAGGTTTGTGTCTGGGGGCCTATGGCTGGGAGTAACTGGCTGGCTCTTGAAAAGCTACGATAGGCAGGATGGTTACCAGACCCATGGTGGCACCAGTGCCACGTTGGGCTGATTTGATAGTACCAAGCGGCTCCTGCAATCTGCCATCCAAAAGTTGGCAGGCGAGTTTTGTTTTCCAGGGAAAAGCGCCGTTGTTTGTGTTTGGGGGCCTGTGGCTGGGAGTGGCCGGCTGGCCTGCTTAGAATCCACGATACGCAGGATGGTTCCCCGACCAGAGGTGGCACCAGTTCCAAGTCGGGCTAGTTTGATAGTACCAAGTGGCTCCTGCAATCTGCCATCCAGAAGCGGGGCAGCTTACTTTTGTTTGCCAGGGAAACGGGCCGAGGTTTTTTTCTGGGGGCCTATGGCTGGGAGTGACCGGCTGGCTCCTGAAAAGCTACCATAGGCAGGATGGTGACCAGAACCATGGTGGCACCAGTGCCAAGTTGGGCTGGTTTGATAGTACCAAGTGGCTCACACAATCTGCCATCAAAAAGTTGGCAGGCGAGTTTTGTTTTCCAGGGAATAGCGCCATTGTGTTTGGTGGCCTCTGGCTGGGAGTGGCCGGCTGGCTCCTTAGAATCCACGATACGCAGGATGGTTCCCAGACCAGAGGTGGCACCAGTGCCAAGTTGGGCTGGTTTGATACTACCAAGTGGTTCCTGCAATCTGCCATCCAGAAGCGGAGCAGCTTACTTTTGTTTGCCAGGGAAAAGGGCCGAGGTTTGTGTCTGGGGGCCTATGGCTGGGAGTGACCGGCTAGGTCCTGAAAAGCTACGATAGGCAGGATGGTGACCAGACCCATGGTGACACCAGTGCCAAGTTGGGCTGGTTTGATAGTACCAAGTGGCTCCTGCAATCTGCCATCAAAATGTTGGCAGGCGAGTTTTGTTTTCCAGGGAAAAGCGCCGTTGTTTTTGTTTGGGGGCCTGTGGCTGGGAGTGGCCGGCTGGCTCCTTAGAATCCACGATACGCAGGATGGTTCACAGGCCCAAGGTGGCACCAGTGCCAAGTCGGTCTGGTTTGATAGTAACAAGTGGTTCCTGCAATCTGCCATCCAGAAGCAGGGTAGCTTCCTTTTGTTTGCCAGGGAAACGGGCCGAGGTTTGTGTCTGGGGGCCTATGGCTGGGAGTGACCGGCTGGCTCCTGAAAAGCTACGATAGGCAGGATGGTGACCAGACCCATGGTGGCACCAGTGCCAAGTCGGGCTGGTTTGATAGTACCAAGTGGCTCCTGCAATCTGCCATCAAAATGTTGGCAGGCGAGTTTTGTTTTCCAGGGAAAAGCGCCGTTGTTTGTGTTTGGGGGCCTGTGGCTGGGAGTGGCCGGCTGGCTCCTTATAATCCACGATACGCAGGATGGTTCCGAGACCAGTGGTGGCACCAGTGCTAAGTTGGGCTGGTTTGATACCAAAAAGTGGCTCCTGCAATCTGCCATCCAGAAGCGGAGCAGCTTACTTTTGTTTGCCAGGGAAACCGGCCGAGGATTGCGTCTGGGGGCCTATGGCTGGGAGTGACCGGCTGGCTCCTGAAAAGCTACGATAGGCAGGATGGTGACCAGACCCAAGGTGGCACCAGTGCCAAGTTGGGCTGGTTTGATAGTACCAAGTGGCTGCTGCAATCTGCCATCCAAAAGCGGGGCAGCTGAGTTTTGCTTGCCAGAGAAAAGGGCTGTGGTGTGTGTTTGGGTCCTGTGGCTGGCAGTGGCCGGCTGGCTCCTGAAATTCCATGATATGCAGCATTGTTCCCATACCCAAAGTGGCACCAGTGCCAAGTCGGGCTGGTTTGACAGCATCAAGCGCCTCCTGCAATCTCCCATCCAGAAGTGGGGCAGCTGAGTTTTTTTTGCCTGTGAATCGGGCCGTTGTTTTTGATTGGGGTCTGTGGCCGAGAGTGGTCGGCTGGCTCCTGAGAATCCACAATACGCAGGATGGTTCACAGACCCAAGGTGGCACCAGTGCCAAGTTGGGCTGGTTTGATAGTACCAAGTGGCTCCTGCAATCTGCCATCCAGAAGCGGGGCAGCTGAGTTTTGTTTGCCAGAAGAAAGGGCCGTGGTTTGTTTTTGGGGGCATATGGCCGGGAGTGGCCGGCTGAGCCCTGAAAATGCCCGATACGCAGGATGGTGACCAGAACCAAGGTGGCACCAGTGCCAAGTTGTGCTGTTTTTGTAGTACCAAGTGCGTCCTGCAATTTGCCATCCAGAAGAGGGGCAGTTGAGTTTTGTTTGCCAGAGAAAAGGGCCGTGGTTTGTGTCTGAGGGCATATGGCTGAGAGTGGCCGGCTGACCCCTGAAAATCCACAATAGGCAGGTTGGTTCCCAGAGCTACGATGGCACCAGTGCCAAGTCGGGCTGGTTTCATAGTACTAAATAGCTCCTGCAATCTGCCATCCAGAAGCGGGGTAGCTTAATTTTGTTTACCAGGGAAACGAGCCGAGGTTTGTGTCTGGGGGTCTATGGCGGGGAGTGACCGTCTGGCGCCTGAAAAGCTACGGTAGGCAGGATGGTTCCCAGACCAGAGGTGGCACCAGTGCCAAGTTGGGCTGGTTTGATAGTACCAAGTGGCTCCTGCAATTACCATCAAAATGTTGGCAGGCGAGTTTTGTTTTCCAGGGAAAAGCGCCGTTGCTTTTGTTTGGGGTCCTGTGGCTGGGAGTGGCCGGCTGGCTAATTAGAATCCACGATACGCGGGATGGTTCCCAGACCAGAGGTGGCACCAGTGCCAAGTCGGGCTAGTTTGATGGTGCAAAGTGGCTCCTGCAATCTGCCATCAAAAAGTTGGCAGGCGAGTTTTGTTTTCCAGGGAAAAGCGCCGTTGTTTGTTTTTGGTGGCCTGTGGCTGGGAGTGGCCGGATGGCTCCTTAGAATCCACGATACGCAGGATGGTTCCCAGACCAGAGGTGGCACCAGTGCCAAGTCGGGCTAGTTTGATGGTGCAAAGTGGCTCCTGCAATCTGCCATCCAGAAGCGGGGCAGCTTAATTTTGCTTGCCAGGGAAACGGGCCGAGGTTTGTGTGTGGTGGCCTATGGCTGGGAGTGACCAGCTGGCTCCTGAAAAGCTACCATAGGCAGGATGTTTACCAGACCCATGGTGGCACCAGTGCCAAGTTGGGCTGGTTTGATAGTACCAAGTGGCTCACACAATCTGCCATCAAAATGTTGGCAGGCGAGTTTTGTTTTCCAGGGAAAAGCGCCATTGTGTTTGGGGGCCTGTGGCTCGGAGGGGCCGGCTGGCTCCTTGGAATCCACGATACGCAGCATGGTTCCCAGACCCAAGGTGGCACCAGTGCCAAGTCGGGCTGGTTTGATACTACCAAGTGGTTCCTGCAATCTGCCATCCAGAAGCGGGGCAGCTTACTTTTGTTTGCCAGGGAAAAGGGCCGAGGTTTGTGTCTGGGGGCCTATGGCTGGGAGTGACCGGCTAGGTCCTGAAAAGCTACGATAGGCAGGATGGTGACCAGAGCCATGGTGGCACCAGTGCCAAGTTGGGCTGGTTTGATAGTACCAAGTGGCTCCTGCAATCTGCCATCAAAAAGTTGTCAGGCGAGTTTTGTTTTCCAGGGAAAAGCGCCGTTGTTTGTGTTTGGGGGCCTGTGGCTGGGAGTGGCCGGCTGGCTCCTTAGAATCCACGATACGCAGGATGGTTCCCAGGCCCAAGGTGGCACCAGTGCCAAGTTGGGCTGGTTTGATAGTACCAAGTGGCTGCTGCAATCTGCCATCTAAAAGCGGGGTAGCTGAGTTTTGCTTGCCAGAGAAAAGGGCCGTGGTATGTGTTTGGGTCCTGTGGCTGGCAGTGGCCGGCTGGCTCCTGAAATTCCATGATACGCAGCATGGTTCCCATACCCAAAGTGGCACCAGTGCCAAGTAGGGCTGGTTTGACAGAGTCAAGCGCCTCCTGCAATCTCCCATCCAGAAGTGGGGCAGCTGAGTTTTTTTTGCCTGTGAATCGGGCCGTTGTTTTTGATTAGGGTCTGTGGCCGAGAGTGGTCGGCTGGCTCCTGACAATCCACAATACGCAGGATGGTTCACAGACCCAAGGTGGCACCAGTGCCAAGTCGGGCTGGTTTGATAGTACCAAGTGGCTCCTGCAATCTGCCATCCAGAAGCGGGGCAGCGGATTTTTGTTTGCCAGAAGAAATGGCCGTGGTTTGTTTTTGGGGGCATATGGCTGGGAGTGGCCGGCTGGCTCCTTAAAATCCTCGATACGCAGGATGGTTAACAGACCCAAGGTGGCACCAGTGCCAAGTTGTGCTGTTTTTGTAGTACCAAGTGCGTCCTGCAATTTGCCATCCAGAAGAGGGGCAGTTGAGTTTTGTTTGCCAGAGAAAAGCGACGTGGTTTGTGTTTGAGGGCATATGGCTGAGACTGGCCGGCTGACCCATGAAAATCCACAATAGGCAGGATGGTTCCCAGAGCCAAGGTGGCTCCAGTGCCAAGTCAGGCTGGTTTGATAGTACTAAATAGCTCCTGCAATCTGCCATCCAGAAGCGGGGCAGCTTAATTTTGTTTGCCAGGGAAACGGGCCGAGGTTTGTGTCTGGGGGCCTATGGCTGGGAGTGACCGGCTGGCTCCTGAAAAGCTACGATAGGCACAATGGTGACCAGACGCATGGTGGCACCAGTGCCAAGTTGGGCTGGTTTGATAGTACCAAGTGGCTCCTGCAATCTGCCAACAAAATGTTGGCAGGCGAGTTTTGTTTTCCAGGCAAAAGCGCCGTTGCTTGTGTTTGGGGGCCTGTGGCTGGGAGTGGCCGGCTGGCTGCTTAGAATCCACGATACGCAGGATGGTCCCCAGACCAGAGGTGGCACCAGTGCCAATTCGGGCTAGTTTGATGGTGCAAAGTGGCTCCTGCAATCTGCCATCCAGAAGCGGGCTAGCTTATTTTGTTGGCCAGGGAAACGGGCTGAGGTTTTTGTTTGGGGGCCTGTGCCTGGGAGTGGCCATCTGGCTCCTTAGAATCCACGATACGCAGGATGGTTCCCAGACCAGAGGTGGCACCAGTGCCAAGTCGGGCTAGTTTGATGGTGCAAAGTGGCTTCTGCAATCTGCCATCCTGAAGCGGGGTAGCATACTTTTGTTTGCCAGGGAAAAGGGCAGAGCTTTGTGTCTGGGGCGTATGGCTAGGAGTGACCGGCTGGCTCCTGAAAAGCTATGATAGGCAGGATGGTTACCAGACCCATGGTGGAACCAGTGCCAAGTTGGGCTGGTTTGATAGTACCAAGTGGTTCCTGCAATCTGCCATCAAAATGTTGGCAGGCGAGTTTTGTTTTCCAGGGAAAAGCGCCGTTGTTTGTGTTTGGGGTCCTGTGGCTGGGAGTGGCCGGCTGGCTCCTTAAAATCCACGATACGCAGGATGGTTCCGAGACCAGTGGTGGCACCAATTCTAAGCTGGGCTGGTTTGATACCACAAAGTGACTCCTGCAATCTGCCATCCAGAAGCGGGGCAGCTTACTTTTGTTTGCCAAGGAAACGGGCCGTGGTTTGTGTCTGGGGGCTATGGCTGGGAGTGACCGGCTCGGTCGTGAAAAGCTACGATAGGCAGGATGGTGACCAGACCCAAGCTGGCACCAGTGCCAGGTTGGGCTGGTTTGATAGTACCAAGTGGCTCCTGCAATCTGCCATCCAGAAGAGGGGCAGCATACTTTTTTTTCCCAAGGAAACGGGCCGTGGTTTGTGTCTGGGTGCCTATGGCTGGGAGTGACCGGCTCGGTCGTGAAAAGCTACGATAGGCAGGATGGTTACCAGACCCATGGTGGCACCAGTGCCAAGTTGGGCTGGTTTGATAGTACCAAGTGGCTCCTGCAATCTGCCATCAAAATGTTGGCAGGCGAGTTTTGTTTTCCAGGGAAAAGCGCCGTTGTTTGTGTTTGGGGTCCTGTGGCTGGCAGTGGCCGGCTGTCTCCTTAGAATCCACGCAAGGCAGGATGGTTCCCAGACCAGTGGTGGCACCAGTGCCAAGATGGGCTGGTTTCATAGTACCAAGTGCGTCCTGCAATCTTCTATCTAGAAGCGGGGCAGCTTACTTATGTTTGCCAGGGAAACGGGCCGAGGTTTTTGTCTAGGGGCCTATGGCTGGGAGTGACCGGCTGGCTCCTGAAAAGCTACGATAGGCAGGATGGTGACCAGACCCAAGGTGGCACCAGTGCCAAGTTGGGCTGGTTTGATAGTACCAAGTGGCTCCTGCAATCTGCCATCTAAAAGCGGGGCAGCTGAGTTTTGCTTGCCATAGAAAAGGGCTGTGGTGTGTGTTTGGGTCCTGTGGCTGGCAGTGGCCGGCTGGCTCCTGAAATTCCATGATACGCAGCATCGTTCCCAGACCCAAAGTGGCACCAGTGCCAAGTCGGGCTGGTTTGTCAGCATCAAGCGCCTCCTGCAATCTCCCATGCAGAAGTGGGGCAGCTGAGTTTTTTTTGCCTGGGAATCGGGCCGTTGTTTTTGATTGGGGTCTGTGGCCGAGAGTGGTCGGCTGGCTCCTGACAATCCACAATACGCAGGATGGTTCACAGACCCAAGGTGGCACCAGTGCCAAGTCGGGCTGGTTTGGTAGTACCAAGTGGCTCCTGCAATCTGCCATCCAGAAGCGGGGCAGCTGAGTTTTGTTTGCCAGAAGAAAGGGCCGTGGTTTGTTTTTGGGGGCATATGGCTGGGAGTGGCCGGCTGAGCCCTGAAAATGCCCGATACGCAGGATGGTGACCAGACCCAAGGTGGCACCAGTGCCAAGTTGTGCTGTTTTTGTAGTACCAAGTGCGTCCTGCAATTTGCCATCCAGAAGAGGGGCAGTTGAGTTTTGTTTGCCAGAGAAAAGGGCCGTGGTTTGTGTTTGAGGGCATATGGCTGAGAGTGGCCGGCTCACCCCTGAAAATCCACGATAGGCAGGATGGTTCCCAGAGCCACGGTGGCACCAGTGCCAAGTCGGGCTGGTTTAATAGTACTAAATAGCTCCTGCAATCTGCCATCCAGAAGCAGGGCAGCTTAATTTTGTTTGCCAGGGAAACGAGCCGAGGTTTGTGTCTGGGGGCCTATGGCTGAGAGTGACCGGCTGGCTCCTGAAAAGCTACGATAGGCAGGATGTTTACCAGACCCATGGTGGCACCAGTGCCAAGTTGGGCTGGTTTGATAGTACCAAGTGGCTCCTGCAATTACCATCAAAAGGTTGGCAGGCGAGCTTTGTTTTCCAGGGAAAAGCGCCGTTGTTTGTGTTTGCTGGCCTGTGGCTGGGAGTGGCCGGCTGGCTAATTAGAATCCACGATACGCAGGATGGTTCCCAGACCAGAGGTGGCACCAGTGCCAAGTTGAGCTAGTTTGATGGTGCAAAGTGGCTCCTGCAATCTGCCATCCAGAAGCGCGGTAGCTTACTTTTGTTTGCCAGGGAAACGGGCTGAGGTTTTTGTTTGGGGGCCTGTGGCTGGGAGTGGCCAGCTGGCTCCTTAGAATCCACGATACGCAGGATGGTTCCCAGACCAGAGGTGCCACCAGTGCCAAGTCGGGCTAGTTTGATGGTGCAAAGTGGCTCCTGCAATCTGCCATCCTGAAGCGGGGTGGCATACTTCTGTTCGCCAGGGAAACTGGCCGAGGTTTGTGTCTGGGGGCCTATGGCTGGGAGTGACCGGCTGGCTCCTGAAAAGCTACGATAGGCAGGATGGTGACCAGACCCAAGGTGGCATCAGTGCCAAGTTGGGCTGGTTTGATAGTACCAAGTGGCTCCTGCAATCTGCCATCAAAAAGTTGGCAGGCGAGTTTTGTTTTCCAGGGAAAAGCGCCGTTGTTTGTGTTTGGGGGCCTGTGGCTGGGAGTGGCCGGCTGGCTCCTTAGAATCCACGATACGCAGGATGGTTCCGAGACCAGTGGTGGCACCAGTGCTAAGTTGGGCTGGTTTGATACCACAAAGTGGCTCCTGCAATCTGCCATCCAGAAGCGGAGCAGCTTACTTTTGTTTGCCAGGGAAACGGGCCGAGGATTGCGTCTGGGGGCCTATGGCTGGGAGTGACCGGCTGGCTCCTGAAAAGCTACGATAGGCAGGATGGTGACCAGACCCAAGGTGGCACCAGTGCCAAGTTGGGCTGGTTTGATAGTACCAAGTGGCTCCTGCAATCTGCCATCCAAAAGCGGGGCAGCTGAGTTTTGCTTGCCAGAGAAAAGGGCTGTGGTGTGTGTTTGGGTCCTGTGGCTGGCAGTGGCCGGCTGGCTCCTGAAATTCCATGATACGCAGCATTGTTCCCATACCCAAAGTGGCACCAGTGCCAAGTCGGGCTGGTTTGACAGCATCAAGCGCCTCCTGCAATCTCCCATCCAGAAGTGGGGCAGCTGAGTTTTTTTTGCCTGTGAATCGGGCCGTTGTTTTTGATTGGGGTCTGTGGCCGAGAGTGGTCGGCTGGCTCCTGACAATCCACAATACGCAGGATGGTTCACAGACCCAAGGTGGCACCAGTGCCAAGTCGGGCTGGTTTGATAGTACCAAGTGGCTCCTGCAATCTGCCATCCTGAAGCGGGGCAGCTGAGTTTTGTTTGCCAGAAGAAAGGGCCGTGGTTTGTTTTTGGGGGCATATGGCCGGGAGTGGCCGGCTGAGCCCTGAAAATGCCCGATACGCAGGATGGTGACCAGAACCAAGGTGGCACCAGTGCAAAGTTGTGCTGTTTTTGTAGTACCAAGTGCGTCCTGCAATTTGCCATCCAGAAGAGGGGCAGTTGAGTTTTGTTTGCCAGGGAAACGGGCCGTGGTTTGTGTCTGAGGGCATATGGCTGAGAGTGGCCGGCTGACCCCTGAAAATCCACAATAGGCAGGTTGGTTCCCAGAGCTACGGTGGCACCAGTGCCAAGTCGGGCTGGTTTGATAGTACTAAATAGCTCCTGCAATCTGCCATCCAGAAGCGGGGTAGCTTAATTTTGTTTACCAGGGAAACGAGCCGAGGTTTGTGTCTGGGGGTCTATGGCGGGGAGTGACCGGCTGGCGCCTGAAAAGCTACGATAGGCAGGATGGTTCCCAGACCAGAGGTGGCACCAGTGCCAAGTTGGGCTGGTTTGATAGTACCAAGTGGCTCCTGCAATTACCATCAAAATGTTGGCAGGCGAGTTTTGTTTTCCAGGGAAAAGCGCCGTTGTTTTTGTTTGGGGTCCTGTGGCTGGGAGTGGCCGGCTGGCTAATTAGAATCCACGATACGCAGGATGGTTCCCAGACCAGAGGTGGCACCAGTGCCAAGTCGGGCTAGTTTGATGGTGCAAAGTGGCTCCTGCAATCTGCCATGAAAAAGTTGGCAGGCGAGTTTTGTTTTCCAGGGAAAAGCGCCGTTGTTTGTTTTTGGTGGCCTGTGGCTGGGAGTGGCCGGATGGCTCCTTAGAATCCACGATACGCAGGATGGTTCCCAGACCAGACGTGGCACCAGTGCCAAGTCGGGCGAGTTTGATGGTGCAAAGTGGCTCCTGCAATCTGCCATCCAGAAGCGGGGCAGCTTAATTTTGTTTGCCAGGGAAACGGGCCGAGGTTTGTGTGTGGGGGCCTATGGCTGGGAGTGACCGGCTGGCTCCTGAAAAGCTACCATAGGCAGGATGTTTACCAGACCCATGGTGGCACCAGTGCCAAGTTGGGCTGGTTTGATAGTACCAAGTGGCTCACACAATCTGCCTTCAAATAGTTGGCAGGCGAGTTTTGTTTTCCACGGAAAAGCGCCATTGTGTTTGGGGGCCTGTGGCTCGGAGGGGCCGGCTGGCTCCTTGGAATCCACGATACGCAGCATGGTTCCCAGACCCAAGGTGGCACCAGTGCCAAGTCGGGCTGGTTTGATACTACCAAGTGGTTCCTGCAATCTGCCATCCAGAAGCGGGGCAGCTTACTTTTGTTTGCCAGGGAAAAGGGCCGAGGTTTGTGTCTGGGGGCCTATGGCTGGGAGTGACCGGCTAGGTCCTGAAAAGCTACGATAGGCAGGATGGTGACCAGAGCCATGGTGGCACCAGTGCCAAGTTGGGCTGGTTTGATAGTACCAAGTGGCTCCTGCAATCTGCCATCAAAATGTTGTCAGGCGAGTTTTGTTTTCCAGGGAAAAGCGCCGTTGTTTGTGTTTGGGGGCCTGTGGCTGGGAATGGCCGGCTGGCTCCTTAGAATCCACGATACGCAGGATGGTTCCCAGGCCCAAGGTGGCACCAGTGCCAAGTTGGGCTGGTTTGATAGTACCAAGTGCGTCCTGCAATCTGCCATCCAGAAGCGGGGTAGCTTACTTTTGTTTGCCAGGGAAACGGGCCGAGGTTTGTGTCTGGGGGCCTATGGCTGGGAGTGACCGGCTGGCTCCTGAAAACCTGCGATAGGCACGATGGTGTCCAGACCCATGGTGGCACCAGTGCCAAGTTGGGCTGGTTTGATAGTACCAAGTGGCTCCTGCAATCTGCCATCAAAAAGTTGGCAGGCCAGTTTTGTTTTCCAGGGAAAAGCGCCGTTGATTGTGTTTGGGGGCCTGTGGTTGGGAGTGGCTGGCTGGCTCCTTAGAACCCAGGATACGCAGGATGGTTCCCAGACCCAAGCTGGCACCAGTGCCAAGATGGGCTGGTTTGATAGTACCAAGTGGTTCCTGCAATCTGCCATCCAGAAGCGGGGCAGCTTACTTTCTTTTGTCATGGAAACGGGCCGTGGTTTGTGTCTGGGGGCCTATGGCTGGGACTGACCGGCTCGGTCGTGAAAAGCTACGATAGGCAGGATGGTTACCAGAGCCATGGTGGCACCAGTGCCAAGTTGGGCTGGTTTGATAGTACCACGTGGCTCCTGCAATCTGCCATCTAAAAGCGGGGTAGCTGAGTTTTGCTTGCCAGAGAAAAGGGCCGTGGTATGTGTTTGGGTCCTGTGGCTGGCAGTGGCCGGCTGGCTCCTGAAATTCCATGATACGCAGCATGGTTCCCAGACCCAAGGTGGCACCAGTGCCAAGTCGGGCTGGTTTGATAGTACCAAGTGGCTCCTGCAATCTGCCATCCAGAAGCGGGGCAGTGGATTTTTGTTTGCCAGAAGAAAGGGCCGTGGTTTGTTTTTGGGGGCATATGGCTGGGAGTGGCCGGCTGGCTCCTTAAAATCCTCGATACGCAGGATGGTGACCAGACCCAAGGTGGCACCAGTGCCAAGTTGTGCTGTTTTTGTAGTACCAAGTGCGTCCTGCAATTTGCCATCCAGAAGAGGGGCAGTTGAGTTTTGTTTGCCAGAGAAAAGCGACGTGGTTTGTGTTTGAGGGCATATGGCTGAGACTGGCCGGCTGACCCATGAAAATCCACAATAGGCAGGATGGTTCCCAGAGCCAAGGTGGCTCCAGTGCCAAGTCAGGCTGGTTTGATAGTACTAAATAGCTCCTGCAATCTGCCATCCAGAAGCGGGGCAGCTTAATTTTGTTTGCCAGGGAAACGGGCAGAGATTTGTGTCTGGGGGCCTATGGCTGGGACTGACCGGCTGGGTCCTGAAAAGCTACGATAGGCAGGATGGTGACCAGACCCATGGTGGCACCAGTGCCAAGTTGGGCTGGTTTGATAGTACCAAGGGGCTCCTGCAATCTGCCTTCAAAAAGTTGGCAGGCCAGTTTTGTTTTCCAGGCAAAAGCGCCGTTGTTTGTGTTTGGGGGCCTGTGGCTGGGAGTGGACGACTGGCTGCTTAGAATCCACGATAGGCAGGATGGTTCCCTGACCAGAGGTGGCACCAGTGCCAATTCGGGCTAGTTTGATGGTGCAAACTGGCTCCTGCAATCTGCCATCCAGAAGCGGGGTAGCTTACTTTTGTTGGCCAGGGAAACGGGCTGAGGTTTTTGTTTGGGGGCCTGTGCCTGGGAGTGGCCATCTGGCTCCTTAGAATCCACGATACGCAGGATGGTTCCCAGACCAGACGTGGCACCAGTGCCAAGTCGGGCTAGTTTGATGGTGCAAAGTGGCTTCTGCAATCTGCCATCCTGAAGCGGGGTAGCATACTTTTGTTTGCCAGGGAAAAGGGCAGAGCTTTGTGTCTGGGGCGTATGGCTGGGAGTGACCGGCTGGCTCCTGAAAAGCTACGATAGGCAGGATGGTTACCAGACCCATGGTGGAACCAGTGCCAAGTTGGGCTGGTTTGATAGTACCAAGTGGTTCCTGCAATCTGCCATCAAAATGTTGGCAGGCGAGTTTTGTTTTCCAGGGAAAAGCACCGTTGTTTGTGTTTGGGGTCCTGTGGCTGGGAGTGGCCGGCTGGCTCCTTAAAATCCACGATACGCAGGATGGTTCCGCGACCAGTGGTGGCACCAGTTCTAAGTTGGGCTGGTTTGATACCACAAAGTGCCTCCTGCAATCTGCCATCCAGAAGCGGGGCAGCTTACTTTTGTTTGCCAAGGAAACGGGCCGTGGTTTGTGTCTGGGGGCTATGGCTGGGAGTGACCGGCTCGGTCGTGAAAAGCTACGATAGGCAGGATGGTGACCAGACCCAAGCTGGCACCAGTGCCAGGTTGGGCTGGTTTGATAGTACCAAGTGGCTCCTGCAATCTGCCATCCAGAAGAGGGGCAGCATACTTTTTTTTGCCAAGGAAACGGGCCGTGGTTTGTGTCTGTGTGCCTATGGCTGGGAGTGACCGGCTCGGTCGTGAAAAGCTACGATAGGCAGGATGGTTACCAGACCCATGGTGGCACCATTGCCAAGTTGGGCTGGTTTGATAGTACCAAGTGGCTCCTGCAATCTGCCATCAAAATGTTGGCAGGCGAGTTTTGTTTTCCAGGGAAAAGCGCCGTTGTTTTTGTTTGGGGTCCTGTGGCTGGCAGTGGCGGGCTGTCTCCTTAGAATCCACGCAAGGCAGGATGGTTCCCAGACCAGTGGTGGCACCAGTGCCAAGATGGGCTGGTTTCATAGTACCAAGTGCGTCCTGCAATCTTCTATCTAGAAGCGGGGCAGCTTACTATTGTTTGCCAGGGAAACGGGCCGAGGATTGCGTCTGGGGGCCTATGGCTGGGAGTGACCGGCTGGCTCCTGAAATGCTACGATAGGCAGGATGGTGACCAGACCCAAGGTGGCACCAGTGCCAAGTTGGGCTTGTTTGATAGTACCAAGTGGCTCCTGCAATCTGCCATCTAAAAGCGGGGCAGCTGAGTTTTCCTTGCCATAGAAAAGGGCTGTGGTGTGTGTTTGGGTCCTGTGGCTGGCAGTGGCCGGCTGGCTCCTGAAATTCCATGATACGCAGCATTGTTCCCATACCCAAAGTGGCACCAGTGCCAAGTCGGGCTGGTTTGTCAGCATCAAGCGCCTCCTGCAATCTCCCATAGAGAAGTGGGGCAGCTGAGTTTTTTTTGCCTGGGAATCGGGCCGTTGTTTTTGATTGGGGTCTGTGGCCGAGAGTGGTCGGCTGGCTCCTGACAATCCCAAATACGCAGGATGGTTCACAGACCCAAGGTGGCACCAGTGCCAAGTCGGGCTGGTTTGGTAGTACCAAGTGGCTCCTGCAATCTGCCATCCAGAAGCGGGGCAGCTGAGTTTTGTTTGCCATAAGAAAGGGCCGTGGTTTGTTTTTGGGGGCCTATGGCTGGGAGTGGCCGGCTGAGCCATGAAAATGCCCGATACGCAGGATGGTGACCAGAACAAAGGTGGCACCAGTGCCAAGTTGTGCTGTTTTTGTAGTACCAAGTGCGTCCTGCAATTTGCCATCCAGAAGAGGGGCAGTTGAGTTTTGTTTGCCAGAGAAAAGGGCCGTGGTTTGTGTTTGAGGGCATATGGCTGAGAGTGGCCGGCTCACCCCTGAAAATCCACGATAGGCAGGATGGTTCCCAGAGCCACGGTGGCACCAGTGCCAAGTCGGGCTGGTTTGATAGTACTAAATAGCTCCTGCAATCGGCCATCCAGAAGCGGGGCAGCTTAATTTTGTTTGCCAGGGAAACGAGCCGAGGTTTGTGTCTGGGGGCCTATGGCTGAGAGTGACCGGCTGGCTCCTGAAAAGCTACGATAGGCAGGATGGTGACCAGACCCATGGTGGCACCAGTGCCAAGTTGGGCTGGTTTGATAGTACCAAGTGGCTCCTGCAATTACCATCAAAAAGTTGGCAGGCGAGCTTTGTTTTCCAGGGAAAAGCGCCGTTGTTTGTGTTTGGGGGCCTGTGGCTGGGAGTGGCCGGCTGGCTAATTAGAATCCACGATACGCAGGATGGTTCCCAGACCAGAGGTGGCACCAGTGCCAAGTTGAGCTAGTTTGATGGTGCAAAGTGGCTCCTTCAATCTGCCATGAAAAAGTTGGCAGGCGAGTTTTTTTTTCCAGGGAAAAGCGCCGTTGTTGTGTTTGCTGGCCTGTGGCTGGGAGTGGCTGGCTGGCTCCTGACAATCCACGATACGCAGGATGGTTCCCAGACCAGAGGTGGCACCAGTGCCAAGTCGGGCTAGTTTGATGGTGCAAAGTGGCTCCTGCAATCTGCCATCCAGAAGCACGGTAGCTTAATTTTGTTTGCCAGGGAAACGGGCTGAGGTTTTTGTTTGGGGGCCTGTGGCTGGGAGTGGCCAGCTGACTCCTTAGAATCCACGATACGCAGGATGGTTCCCAGACCAGAGGTGCCACCAGTGCCAAGTCGGGCTAGTTTTATGGTGCAAAGTGGCTCCTGCAATCTGCCATCCTGAAGCGGGGTGGCATACTTTTGTTTGCCAGGGAAACGGGCAGAGCTTTGTGTCTGGGGCGTATGGCTGGGAGTGACCGGCTGGCTCCTGAAAAGCTACGATAGGCAGGATGGTTACCAGACCCATGGTGGCACCAGTGCCAAGTTGGGCTGGTTTGATAGTACCAAGTGGCTCCTGCAATTACCATCAAAAGGTTGGCAGGCGAGCTTTGTTTTCCAGGGAAAAGCGCCATTGTGTTTGGGGGCTCTGGCTGGGAGTGGCCGGCTGGCTCCTTGGAATCCACGATACGCAGCATGGTTCCCAGACCCAAGGTGGCACCAGTGCCAAGTTGGGCTGGTTCGACACTACCAAGTGGTTCCTGCAATTTGCCATCCAGAAGCAGGGTAGCTTACTTTTGTTTTCCAGGGAAAAGGGCCGAGGTTTGTGTCTGGGGGCCTATGGCTGGGAGTGACCGGCTGGGAGTGACAGGCAGGATGGTGACCAGACCCATGGTGGCACCAGTGCCAAGTTGGGCTGGTTTGATAGTACCAAGTGGCTCCTACAATCTGCCATCAAAAAGTTGGCAGGCGAGTTTTGTTTTCCCGGGAAAAGTGCCATTGTGTTTAAGGGCCTGTGGCTGGGAGTGGCCGGCTGGCTCCTTGGAATCCACGGTACGCAGCATGGTTCCCAGACCAGAGGTGGCACCAGTGCCAAGTTGGGCTGGTTTGATACTACCAAGTGGTTCCTGCAATCTGCCATCCAGAAGCGGGGCAGCTTACTTTTGTTTGCCAGGGAAAAGGGCCGAGGTTTGTGTCTGGGGGCCTATGGCTGGGAGTGACCGGCTGGCTCCTGAAAAGCTACGATAGGCAGGATGGTGACCAGACCCATGGTGGCACCAGTGCCAAGTAGGGCTGGTTTGATAGTACCAAGTGGCTCCTGCAATCTGCCATCAAAATGTTGGCAGGCGAGTTTTGTTTTCGAGGGAAAAGCGCCGTTGTTTGTGTTTGGGGGCCTGTGGCTGCGAGTGGACGGCTGGCTCCTTAGAATCCACGATACGCAGGATGGTTCCCAGGCCCAAGGTGGCACCAGTGCCAAGTTGGGCTGGTTTGATAGTACCAAGTGGTTCCTGCAATCTGCCATCCAGAAGCGGGGTAGCTTACTTTTGTTTGCCAGGGAAACGGGCCGTGGTTTGTGTCTGGGGGCCTATGGCTGGGAGTGACCGGCTGGCTCCTGAAAAGCTACGATAGGCAGGATGCTGACCAGACCCATGGTGGCACCAGTGCCAAGTTGGGCTGGTTTGATAGTACCAAGTGGCTCCTGCAATCTGCCAACAAAAAGTTGGCAGGCGAGTTTTGTTTTCCAGGGAAAAGCGCCGTTGTT
Source organism: Melospiza melodia melodia (assembly GCF_035770615.1). Taxonomy (NCBI): domain Eukaryota; kingdom Metazoa; phylum Chordata; class Aves; order Passeriformes; family Passerellidae; genus Melospiza; species Melospiza melodia. The sequence continues at coordinate 339,527 of NW_026948806.1, read as the reverse complement.
TGTGTTTGGGGGCTTGTGGCTGGGAGTGGCCCGCTGGCTAATTAGAATCCACGATACGCAGGATGGTTCCCAGACCAGAGGTGGCACCAGTTCCAAGTCGGGCTTGTTTGATAGTACCAAGTGGTTCCTGCAATCTGCCATCCAGAAGCGGGGCAGCTTACTTTCTTTTGTAAAGGAAACGGGCCGTGGTTTGTGTCTGGGGGCCTATGGCTGGGACTGACCGGCTCGGTCGTGAAAAGCTACGATAGGCAGGATTGTTCCCAGACCCATGGTGGCACCAGTGCCAAGTTGGGCTGGTTTGATAGTACCAAGTGGCTGCTGCAATCTGCCATCTAAAAGCGGGGTAGCTGAGTTTTGCTTGCCAGAGAAAAGGGCTGTGGTATGTGTTTGGGTCCTGTGGCTGGCAGTGGCCGGCTGGCTCCTGAAATTCCATGATACGCAGCATGGTTCCCAGACCCAAGGTGGCACCAGTGCCAAGTCGGGCTAGTTTGATGGTGCAAAGTGGCTCCTGCAATCTGCCATCCAGAAGCGGGGTAGCTTACTTTTGTTTGCCAGGGAAACGGGCTGAGGTTTTTGTTTGGGGGCCTGTGGCTGGGAGTGGCCAGCTGGCTCCTTAGAATCCACGATACGCAGGATGGTTCCCAGACCAGAGGTGGCACCAGTGCCAAGTCGGGCTAGTTTGATGGTGCAAAGTGGCTCCTGCAATCTGCCATCCTGAAGCGGGGTAGCATACTTTTGTTTGCCAGGGAAACGGGCAGAGCTTTGTGTCTGGGGCGTATGGATGGGAGTGACCGGATGGCTCCTGAAAAGCTACGATAGGAAGGATGGTTACCAGACCCATGGTGGAACCAGTGCCAAGTTGGGCTGGTTTAATAGTACCAAGTGGCTCCTGCAATCTGCCATCCAGAAGCGGGGCAGCTTACTTTTGTTTGCCAAGGAAACGGGCCATTTTTTGCGTCTGGGGGCCTATGGCTGGGAGTGACCGGCTCGGTCGTTAAAAGCTACGATAGGCAGGATGATTACCAGACCCATGGTGGCACCAGTGCCAATTTGGGCTGGTTTGATAGTACCAAGTGGCTCCTGCAATCTGCCATCAAAATGTTGGCAGGCGAGTTTTGTTTTCCAGGGAAAAGCGCCGTTGTTTGTGTTTGGGGTCCTGTGGCTGGCAGTGCCCGGCTGTCTCCTTACAATCCACGCTAGGCAGGATGGTTCCCAGACCAGTGGTGGCACCAGTGCCAAGTAGGGCTGGTTTGATAGTACCAAGTGGCTCCTGCAATCTGCCATCCAAAAGTGGGGCAGCTGAGTTTTGCTTGCCATAGAAAAGGGCTGTGGTGTGTGTTTGGGTCCTGTGGCTGGCAGTGGCCGGCTGGCTCCTGAAATTCCATGATACGCAGCATCGTTCCCAGACCCAAAGTGGCACCAGTGCCAAGTCGGGCTGGTTTGACAGCATCAAGCGCCTCCTGCAATCTCCCATCCAGAAGTGGGGCAGCTGAGTTTTTTTTGCCTGTGAATCGGGCCGTTGTTATTGATTGGGGTCTGTGGCCGAGAGTGGTCGGCTGGCTCCTGACAATCCACAATACGCAGGATGGTTCACAGACCCAAGGTGGCACCAGTGCCAAGTCGGGCTGGTTTGATAGTACCAAGTGGCTCCTGCAATCTGCCATCCAGAAGCGGGGCAGCTGAGTTTTGTTTGCCAGAAGAAAGGGCCGTGGTTTGTTTTTGGGGGCCTATGGCTGGGAGTGGCCGACTGAGCCCTGAAAATGCCCGATACGCAGGATGGTGACCAGAACCAAGGTGGCACCAGTGCCAAGTTGGGCTGTTTTTGTAGTACCAAGTGCGTCCTGCAATTTGACATCCAGAAGAGGGGCAGTTGAGTTTTGTTTGCCAGAGAAAAGGGCCGTGGTTTGTGTCTGAGGGCATATGGCAGAGAGTAGCCCGCTGACCCCTGAAAATCCACAATAGGCAGGATGGATCCAAGAGCCACGGTGGCACCAGTGCCAGGTCGGGCTGGTTTGATAGTACTAAATAGCTCCTGCAATCTGCCATCCAGAAGCGGGGCAGCTTAATTTTGCTTGCCAGGGAAACGAGCCGAGGTTTGTGTCTGGGGGCCTATGGCTGGGAGTGACCGGCTGGCTCCTGAAAAGCTACGATAGGCAGGATGGTGACCAGACCAGAGGTGGCACCAGTGCCAAGTTGGGCTGGTTTGATAGTACCAAGTGGCTCCTGCAATTACCATCAAAAAGTTGGCAGGCGAGTTTTGTTTTCCAGGGAAACGCGCCGTTGATTTTGTTTGGGGGCCTGTGGCTGGGAGTGGCCGGCTGGGTAATTAGAATCCACCATACGCAGGATGGTTCCCAGACCAGAGGTGGCACCAGTGCCAAGTCGGGCTAGTTTGATGGTGCAAAGTGGCTCCTGCAATCTGCCATGAAAAAGTTGGCAGGCGAGTTTTGTTTTCCCGGGAAAAGCGCCGTTGTTTGTGTTTGGTGGCCTGTGGCTGGGAGTGGCCGGATGGCTCCTTAGAATCCACGATACGCAGGATGGTTCCCAGACCAGAGGTGGCACCACTTCCTAGTCGGGCTGGTTTGATAGTAGCAAGTGGCTCCTGCAATCTGCCATCCAGAAGCGGGGTAGCTTACTTTTGTTTGCCAGGGAAACAGGCTGAGGTTTGTGTCTGGGGGCCTATGTCTGGGAGTGACTGGCTGGCTCTTGAAAAGCTACGATAGGCAGGATGGTTACCAGACCCAAGGTGGCACCAGTGCCAAGTTGGGCTGATTTGATAGTACCAAGCGGCTCCTGCAATCTGCCATCAAAAAGTTGGCAGGCGAGTTTTGTTTTCCAGGGAAAAGCGCCGTTGTTTGTGTTTGGGGGCCTGTGGCTGGGAGTGGCCGGCTGGCTCCTTAGAATCCACGATACGCAGGATGGTTCCCAGACCAGAGCTGGCACCAGTATCAAGTCGGGCTGGTTTGATAGTACCAAGTGGCTCCTGCAATCTGCCATCCAGAAGCGGGGCAGCTTACTTTTGTTTGCCCGGGAAACGGGCCGAGGTTTGTGTCTGGGGGCCTATGGCTGGGAGTGACCGGCTGGCTCCTGAAAAGCTACGATAGGCAGGATGGTGACCAGACCCATGGTGGCACCAGTGCCAAGTTGGGCTGGTTTGATAGTACCAAGTGGCTCACACAATCTGCCATCAAAATGTTGGCAGGCGAGTTTTGTTTTCCAGGGAAAAGCGCCATTGTGTTTGGGGGCCTGTGGCTGGGAGTGGCCGGCTGGCTCCTTGGAATCCACGATACGCAGCATGGTTCCCAGACACAAGGTGGCACCAGTGCCAAGTTGGGCTGGTTTGATACTACCAAGTGGTACCTGCAATCTGCCATCCAGAAGCGGGGCAGCTTACTTTTGTTTGCCAGGGAAAAGGGCCGAGGTTTGTGTCTGGGGGCCTATGGCTTGGAGTGACCGGTTAGTTCATGAAAAGCTGCGATAGGCAGGATGGTGACCAGACCCATGGTGGCACCAGTGCCAAGTTGTGCTGGTTTGATAGTACCAAGTGGCTCCTGCAATCTGCCATCAAAATGTTGGCAGGCGAGTTTTGTTTTCCAGGGAAAAGCGCCGTTGTTTGTGTTTGGGGGCCTGTGGCTGGGAGTGGCCGGCTGGCTCCTTAGAATCCACGATACGCAGGATGGTTCCCAGGCCCAAGGTGGCACCAGTGCCAAGTCGGGCTGGTTTGATACTACCAAGTGGTTCCTGCAATCTGCTATCCAGAAGCGGGGTAGCTCACTTTTGTTTGCCAGGGAAACGGGCCGAGGTTTGTGTCTGGGGGCCTATGGCTGGGAGTGACCGCCTGGCTCCTGAAAAGCTATGATAGGCAGGATGGTGACCAGACCCATGGTGGCACCAGTGCCAAGTTGGGCTGGTTTGATAGTACCAAGTGGCTCCTGCAATCTGCCATCAAAAAGTTGGCAGGCCAGTTTTGTTTTCCCGGGAAAAGCGCCGTTGTTTTTGTTTGGGGGCCTGTGGCTGGGAGTGGCCGGCTGGATCCTTAGAATCCACGATACGCAGGATGGTTCCCAGACCAGAGGTGGCACCAGTTCCAAGTCGGGCTTGTTTGATAGTACCAAGTGGCTCCTGCAATCTGCCATCCAGAAGCGGGGCAGCTTACTTTTGTTTGCCAGGGAAACGGGCCGAGGTTTGTGTCTGGGGGCCTATGGCTGGGTGTGACCGGCTGGCTCCTGAAAAGCTACGATAGGCAGGATGGTGACCAGACCCATGGTGGCACCAGTGCCAAGTTGGGCTGGTTTGATAGTACCAAGTGGCTCCTGCAATCTGCCATGAAAAAGTTGGCAGGCGAGTTTTGTTTTCCAGGGAAAAGCGCCGTTGTTTGTGTTTGGGGGCCTGTGGCTGGGAGTGGCCGGCTGGCTCCTTGGAATCCACGATACGCAGGATGGTTCCCAGACCCAAGCTGGCACCAGTGCCAAGTTGGGCTGGTTTGATAGTACCAAGTGGTTCCTGCAATCTGCCATCCAGAAGCGGGGCAGCTTACTTTCTTTTGTCAAGGAAACAGGCCGTGGTTTGTGTCTGGGGGCCTATGGCTGGGACTGACTGGCTCGGTCGTGAAAAGCTACGATAGGCAGGATGGTTACCAGACCCATGGTGGCACCAGTGCCAAGTTGGGCTGGTTTGATAGTACCAAGTGGCTGCTGCAATCTGCCATCTAAAAGCAGGGTAGCTGAGTTTTGCTTGCCAGAGAAAAGGGCTGTGGTATGTGTTTGGGTCCTGTGGCTGGCAGTGGCCGGCTGGCTCCTGAAATTCCATGATACGCAGCATGGTTCCCAGACCCAAGGTGGCACCAGTGCCAAGTAGGGCTGGTTTGACAGAGTCAAGCGCCTCCTGCAATCTCCCATCCAGAAGTGGGGCAGCTGAGTTTTTTTTGCCTGTGAATCGGGCCGTTGTTTTTGATTGGGGTCTGTGGCCGAGAGTGGTCGGCTGGCTCCTGACAATCCACAATACGCAGGATGGTTCACAGACCAGAGGTGGCACCAGTGCCAAGTCGGGCTGGTTTGATAGTACCAAGTGGCTCCTGCAATCTGCCATCCAGAAGCGGGGCAGCTGAGTTTTGTTTGCCAGAGAAAAGGGCCGTGGTTTGTTTTTGGGGGCATATGGCTGGGAGTGACCTGCTGGCTCCTGAAAATGCTCGATACGCAGGATGGTGACCAGACCCAATGTGGCACCAGTGCCAAGTTGTGCTGTTTTTGTAGTACCAAGTGCGTCCTGCAATTTGCCATCCAGAAGAGGGGCAGTTGAGTTTTGTTTGCCAGAGAAAAGGGCCGTGGTTTGTGTTTGAGGGCATATGGCTGAGAGTGGCCGGCTGACCCCTGAACATCCACAATAGGCAGGATGGTTCCCAGAGCCAAGGTGGCACCAGTGCCAAGTCGGGCTTGTTTGATAGTACTAAATAGCTCCTGCAATCTGCCATCCAGAAACGGGGCAGCTTAATTTTGTTTGCCAGGGAAACGGGCCGAGGTTTTTGTCTGGGGGCCTATGGCTGGGAGTGACCGGCTGTCTCCTGAAAAGCTACGATAGGCAGGATGGTGACCAGACCAGAGGTGGCACCAGTGCCAAGTCGGGCTAGTTTGATGGTGAAAAGTGGCTCCTGCAATCTGCCATGAAAAAGTTGGCAGGCGAGTTTTGTTTTCCAGGGGAAAGTGCCGTTGTTTGTGTTTGGTGGACTGTGGCTGGGAGTGGCCGGCCGGCTCCTTAGAATCCACGATACGCAGGATGGTTCCCAGACCAGAGGTGGCACCAGTTCCAAGTCGGGCTGGTTTGATAGTATCAAATGGCACCTGCAATCTGCCATCCAGAAGCGGGGCAGCTTACTTGTGTTTGCCAGGGAAACGGGCCGAGGTTTGTGTCTGGGGGCCTATGGCTGGGAGTGACCGGCTGGCTCCTGAAAAGCTACGATAGGCAGGATGGTTACCAGACACAAGGCGGCACCAGTGCCAAGTTGGGCTGATTTGATAGTACCAAGCGGCTCCTGCAATCTGCCGTCAAATATTTGGCAGGCGAGTTTTGTTTTCCTGGGAAAAGCGCCGTTGTTTTTGTTTGGTGGCCTGTGGCTGGGAGTGGCCGGCTGGCTAATTAGAATCCACGATACGCAGGATGGTTCCCAGACCAGAGGTGGCACCAGTGCCCAGTCGGGCTAGTTTGATGATGCAAAGTGGCTCCTGCAATCTGCCATCCAGAAGCGGGGCAGCTTACTTTTGTTTGCCAGGGAAACGGGCCGAGGGTTTTGTCTGGGGGCCTATGGCTGGGAGTGACCGGCTGGCTCCTGAAAAGCTACGATACGCAGGATGGTGACCAGACCCATGGTGGCACCAGTGCCAAGTTGGGCTGATTTGATAGTACCAAGTGGCTCACACAATCTGCCATCAAAATGTTGGCAGGCGAGTTTTGTTTTCCAGGGAAAAGCGCCATTGTGTTTGGGGGCCTGTGGCTGGGAGTGGCCGACTGGCTCCTTAGAATCCACGATACGCAGGATGGTTCCCAGACCAGAGGTGGCACCAGTGCCAAGTCGGGCGAGTTTGATGGTGCAAAGTGTCTCCTGCAATCTGCCATCTAGAAGCGGGGCAGCTTACTTTTGTTTGCCAGGGAAACGGGCCGAGGTTTTTGTCTGGGGGCCTATGGCTGGGAGTGACCGGCTGGCTCCTGAAAAGCTACGATAGGCAGGATGGTGACCAGACCCATGGTGGCACCAGTGACAAGTTGGGCTGGTTTGATAGTACCAAGTGGCTCACACAATCTGCCATCAAAAAGTTGGCAGGCGAGTTTTGTTTTCCAGGGAAAAGCGCCAATGTGTTTGGGGGCCTGTGGCTGGGAGTGGCCGGCTGGCTCCTTAGAATCCACGATACGCAGCATGGTTCCCAGACCCAAGGTGGCACCAGTGCCAAGTTGGGCTGGTTTGATACTACCAAGTGGTACCTGCAATCTGCCATCCAGAAGCGGGGCAGCTTACTTTTGTTTGCCAGGGAAAAGGGCCGAGGTTTGTGTCTCGGGGCCTATGGCTTGGAGTGACCGGTTAGGTCATGAAAAGCTACGATAGGCAGGATGGTGACCAGACCCATGGTGGCACCAGTGCCAAGTTGGGCTGGTTTGATAGTACCAAGTGGCTGCTGCAATCTGCCATCTAAAAGCGGGGTAGCTGAGTTTTGCTTGCCAGAGAAAAGGGCTGTGGTATGTGTTTGGGTCCTGTGGCTGGCAGTGGCCGGCTGGCTCCTGAAATTCCATGATACGCAGCATGGTTCCCAGACCCAAGGTGGCACCAGTGCCAAGTAGGGCTGGTTTGACAGAGTCAAGCGCCTCCTGCAATCTCCCATCCAGAAGTGGGGCAGCTGAGTTTTTTTTGCCTGTGAATCGGGCCGTTGTTTTTGATTGGGGTCTGTGGCCGAGAGTGGTCGGCTGGCTCCTGACAATCCACAATACGCAGGATGGTTCACAGACCCAAGGTGGCACCAGTGCCAAGTCGGGCTGGTTTGATAGTACCAAGTGGCTCCTGCAATCTGCCATCCAGAAGCGGGGCAGCTTACTTTTGTTTGCCAGAGAAAAGGGCCGTGGGTTATTTTTGGGGGCATATGGCTGGGAGTGACCTGCTGGCTCCTGAAAATGCTCGATACGCAGGATGGTGACGAGACCCAAGGTGGCACCAGTGCCAAGTCGGGCCAGTTTGATGGTGAAAAGTGGCTCCTGCAATCTGCCATGAAAAAGTTGGCAGGCGAGTTTTGTTTTCCAGGGAAAAGTGCCGTTGTTTGTGTTTGGTGGCCTGTGGCTGGGAGAGGCCGGCTGGCTCCTTAGAATCCACGATACGCAGGATGGTTCCCAGACCAGAGGTGGCACCCGTTCCAAGTCGGGCTGGTTTGATAGTAGCAAGTGGCTCCTGCAATCTGCCATCCTGAAGCGGGGTAGCTTACTTTTGTTTGCCAGGGAAACGGGCTGAGGTTTGTGTCTGGGGGCCTATGGCTGGGACTGACCGGCTCGGTCGTGAAAAGCTACGATAGGCAGGATGGTTACCAGACCCAAGGTGGCACCAGTGCCGAGTTGGGCTGATTTGATAGTACCAAGCGGCTCCTGCAATCTGCCATCAAATAGTTGGCAGGCGAGTTTTGTTTTCCAGGGAAAAGTGCCGTTGATTTTTTTTGGTGGCCTGTGGCTGGGAGTGGCCGGCTGGCTCCTTAGAATCCACGTTATGCAGGATGGTTCCCAGACCAGAGGTGGCACCAGTTCCAAGTCGGGCTGGTTTGATAGTACCAAGTGGCTCCTGCAATCAGCCATCCAGAAGCGGGGCAGCTTACTTTTGTTTGCCAGGGAAACAAGCCGAGGTTTGTGTCTGGGGGCCTATGGCTGGGAGTGACCGGCTCGGTCGTGAAAAGCTACGATAGGCAGGATGGTGACCAGACCCATGGTGGCACCAGTGCCAAGTCGGGCTGGTTTGATAGTACCAAGTGGCTCCTGCAATCTGCCATCAAAAAGTTGGCAGGCGAGTTTTGTTTTCCAGGGAAAAGCGCCGTTGATTGTGTTTGGGGGCCTGTGGCTGGGAGTGGCCGGCTGGCTCCTTAGAAACCAGGATACGCAGGATGGTTCCCAGACCCAAGCTGGCACCAGTGCCAAGTTGGGCTGGTTTGATAGTACCAAGTGGTTCCTGCAATCTGCCATCCAGAAGCGGGGCAGCTTACTTTCTTTTGTCAAGGAAACGGGCCGTGGTTTGTGTCTGGGGGCCTATGGCTGGGACTGACCGGCTCGGTCGTGAAAAGCTACGATAGGCAGGATGGTTACCAGACCCATGGTGGCACCAGTGCCAAGTTGGGCTGGTTTGATAGTACCAAGTGGCTGCTGCAATCTGCCATCTAAAAGCGGGGTAGCTGAGTTTTGCTTGCCAGAGAAAAGGGCTGTGGTATGTGTTTGGGTCCTGTGGCTGGCAGTGGCCGGCTGGCTCCTGAAATTCCATGATACGCAGCATGGTTCCCAGACCCAAGGTGGCACCAGTGCCAAGTAAGGCTGGTTTGACAGAGTCAAGCGCCTCCTGCAATCTCCCATCCAGAAGTGGGGCAACTGAGTTTTTTTTGCCTGTGAATCGGGCCGTTGTTTTTGATTGGGGTCTGTGGCCGAGAGTGGTCGGCTGGCTCCTGACAATCCACAATACGCAGGATGGTTCACAGACCCAAGGTGGTACCAGTGCCAAGTCGGGCTGGTTTGATAGTACCAAGTGGCTCCTGCAATCTGCCATCCAGAAGAGGGGCAGCTGAGTTTTGTTTGCCAGAGAAAAGGGCCGTGGTTTGTTTTTGGGGGCATATGGCTGGGAGTGGCCTGCTGGCTCCTGAAAATGCTCGATACGCAGGATGGTGACCAGACCCAAGGTGGCACCCGTGCCAAGTTGTGCTGTTTTTGTAGTACCAAGTGCGTCCTGCAATTTGCCATCCAGAAGAGGGGCAGTTGAGTTTTGTTTGCCAGAGAAAAGGGCCGTGGTTTGTGTTTGAGGGCATATGGCTGAGAGTGGCCGGCTGACCCCTGAAAATCCAAAATAGGCAGGATGGTTCCCAGAGCCAAGGTGGCACCAGTGCCAAGTTGGGCTGGTTTGATAGTACTAAATAGCTCCTGCAATCTGCCATCCAGAAGCGGGGCAGCTTAATTTTGTTTGCCAGGGAAACGGGCCGAGGTTTGTGTCTGGGGGCCTATGGCTGGGAGTGACCGGCTGCCTCCTGAAAAGCTACGATAGGCAGGATGGTGACCAGACCAGAGGTGGCACCAGTGCCAAGTCGGGCTAGTTTGATGGTGAAAAGTGGCTCCTGCAATCTGCCATGAAAAAGTTGGCAGGCGAGTTTTGTTTTCCAGGGAAAAGTGCCGTTGTTTGTGTTTGGTGGACTGTGGCTGGGAGTGGACGGCTGGCTAATTAGAATCCACGATACGCAGGATGGTTCCCAGACCAGAGGTGGCACCAGTTCCAAGTCGGGCTAGTTTGATGGTGCAAAGTGGCTCCTGCAATCTGCCATCCAGAAGCGGGGTAGCTTACTTTTGTTTGCCAGGGAAACGGGCTGAGGTTTGTGTCAGGGGCCCTATGGCAGGGAGTGACCGGCTGGCTCCTGAAAAGCTACGATAGGCAGGATGGTGACCAGACCCATGGTGGCACCAGTGCCAAGTAGGGCTGGTTTGATAGTACCAAGTAGCTCACACAATCTGCCATCAAAAAGTTGGTAGGCGAGTTTTGTTTTCCAGGGAAAAGCGCCATTGTGTTTGGGGGCCTGTGGCTGGGAGTGGCCGGCTGGCTCCTTAGAATCCACGATACGCAGGATGGTTCCGAGACCAGAGGTGGCACCAGTACTAAGTTGGGCTGGTTTGATACCGCAAAGTGGCTCCTGCAATCTGCGATCCAGAAGCGGGGCAGCTTACTTTTGTTTGCCAGGGAAACTGGCCGTGGTTTGTGTCTGGGAGCCTATGGCTGGGAGTGACCGGCTGGCTCCTGAAAAGCTACGATAGGCAGGATGGTGACCAGACCCATGGTGGCACCACTGCCAAGTTGGGCTGGTTTGATAGTACCAAGTGGCTCCTGCAATGTGCCATGAAAAAGTTTGCAGGCGAGTTTTGTTTTCCAGGGAAAAGTGCCGTTGTTTGTGTTTGGTGGACTGTGGCTGGGAGTGACCGGCTGGCTCCTGAAAAGCTACGATAGGCACGATGGTGACCAGACCCATGGTGGCACCAGTGCCAAGTTGGGCTGGTTTGATAGTACCAAGTGGCTCACACAATCTGCCATCAAAAAGTTGGCAGGCGAGTTTTGTTTTCCCGGGAAAAGCGCCATTGTATTTGGGGGCCTGTGGCTGGGAGTGGCCGGCTGGCTCCTTGGAATCCACGATACGCAGCATGGTTCCCAGACCCAAGGTGGCACCAGTGCCAAGTTGGGCTGGTTTGATAGTACCAAGTGGTTCCTGCAATCTGCCATCCAGAAGCGGCGCAGCTTACTTTTGTTTGCCAGGGAAAAGGGCCGAGGTTTGTGTCTGGGGGCCTATGGCTGGTAGTGACCGGCTAGGTCCTGAAAAGCTACGATAGGCAGGATGGTGACCAGACCCATGGTGGAACCAGTGCCAAGTTGGGCTGGTTTGATAGTACCAAGTGGCTCCTGCAATCTGCCATCAAAAAGTTGGCAGGCGAGTTTTGTTTTCCAGGGAAAAGCGCCGTTGTTTGTGTTTGGGGGCCTGTGGCTGGGAGTGGCCGGCTGGCTCCTTACGACCCAGGATACGCAGGATGGTTCCCAGACCCAAGCTGGCACCAGTGCCAAGTTGGGCTGGTTTGATAGTACCAAGTGGTTCCTGCAATCTGCCATCCAGAAGCGGGGCAGCTTACTTTCTTTTGTCAAGGAAACGGGCCGTGGTTTGTGTCTGGGGGCCTATGGCTGGGACTGACCGGCTCGGTCGTGAAAAGCTACGATAGGCAGGATGGTTACCAGACCCATGGTGGCACCAGTGCCAAGTTGGGCTGGTTTGATAGTACCAAGTGGCTGCTGCAATCTGCCATCTAAAAGCGGGGTAGCTGAGTTTTGCTTGCGAGAGAAAAGGGCTGTGGTATGTGTTTGGGTCCTGTGGCTGGCAGTGGCCGGCTGGCTCCTGAAATTCCATGATACGCAGCATGGTTCCCAGACCCAAGGTGGCACCAGTGCCAAGTAGGGATGGTTTGACAGAGTCAAGCGCCTCCTGCAATCTCCCATCCAGACGTGGGGCAGCTGAGTTTTTTTTGCCTGTGAATCGGGCCCTTGTTTTTGATTGGGGTCTGTGGCCGAGAGTGGTCGGCTGGCTCCTGACAATCCACAATACGCAGGATGGTTCACAGACCCAAGGTGGCACCAGTGCCAAGTCGGGCTAGTTTGATGGTGCAAAGTGGCTCCTGCAATCTGCCATCCAGAAGCGGGGTAGCTTACTTTTGTTTGCCAGGGAAACGGGCTGAGGTTTTTGTTTGGGGGCCTGTGGCTGGGAGTGGCCAGCTGGCTCCTTAGAATCCACGATACGCAGGATGGTTCCCAGACCAGAGGTGGCACCAGTGCCAAGTCGGGCTAGTTTGATGGTGCAAAGTGGCTCCTGCAATCTGCCATCCTGAAGCGGGGTAGCATACTTTTGTTTGCCAGGGAAACGGGCAGAGCTTTGTGTCTGGGGCGTATGGATGGGAGTGACCGGATGGCTCCTGAAAAGCTACGATAGGAAGGATGGTTACCAGACCCATGGTGGAACCAGTGCCAAGTTGGGCTGGTTTGATAGTACCAAGTGGCTCCTGCAATCTGCCATCCAGAAGCGGGGCAGCTGAGTTTTGTTTGCCAGAGAAACGGGCCGTGGTTTTTTTTTGGGGGCATATGGCTGGGAGTGGCCGGCTAGCTCCTTAAAATCCTCGATACGCAGGATGGTGACCAGACCCAAGGTGGCACCAGTGCCAAGTTGTGCTGTTTTTGTAGTACCAAGTGCGTCCTGCAATTTGCCATCCAGAAGAGGGGCAGTTGAGTTTTGTTTGCCAGAGAAAAGGGCCGTGGTTTGTGTTTGAGGGCATATGGCTGAGAGTGGCCGGCTGACCCCTGAAAATCCAAAATAGGCAGGATGGTTCCCAGAGCCAAGGTGGCACCAGTGCCAAGTCGGGCTGGTTTGATAGTACTAAATAGCTCCTGCAATCTGCCATCCAGAAGCGGGGCAACTTAATTTTGTTTGCCAGGGAAACGGGCCGAGGTTTGTGTCTGGGGGCCTATGGCTGGGAGTGACCGGCTGGCTCCTGAAAAGCTACGATAGGCAGGATGGTGACCAGACCAGAGGTGGCACCAGTGCCAAGTTGGGCTGATTTGATAGTACCAAGTGGCTCCTGCAATCTGCCATCAAAAAGTTGGCAGGCGAGTTTTGTTTTCCAGGGAAAAGCGCCGTTGTTTGTGTTTGGGGGCCTGTGGCTGGGAGTGGCCGGCTGGCTAATTAGAATCCACGATACGCAGGATGGTTCCCAGACCAGAGGTGGCACCAGTGCCAAGTCGGGCTAGTTTGATGGTGCAAAGTGGCTCCTGCAATCTGCCATCCAGAAGCGGGGTAGCTTACTTTTGTTTGCCAGGGAAACGGGCTGAGGTTTTTGTTTGGGGGCCTGTGGCTGGGAGTGGCCAGCTGGCTCCTTAGAATCCACGATACGAAGGATCGTTCCCAGACCAGAGGTGGCACCAGTGCCAAGTTGGGCTGGTTTGATGGTGCAAAGTGGCTCCTGCAATCTGCCATGAAAAAGTTTGCAGGCGAGTTTTGTTTTCCAGGGAAAAGCGCCGTTGTTTCTGTTTGGTGGACTGTGGCTGGGAGTGGCCGGCTGGCTCCTTAGAATCCACGATACGCAGGATGGTTCCCAGACCAGAGGTGGCACCAGTTCCAAGTCGGGCTGGTTTGATAGTACCAAGTGGCTCCTGCAATCTGCCATCCAGAAGCGGGGCAGCTTAATTTTGTTTGCCAGGGAAACGGGCCGAGGTTTGTGTCTGGGGGCCTATGGCAGGGAGTGACCAGCTGGCTCCTGAAAAGCTACGATAGGCAGGATGTTTGCCAGTCCCATGGTGGCACCAGTGCCAAGTTGGGCTGGTTTGATAGTACCAAGCGGCTCCTGAAATCTGCCATCAAAAAGTTGGTAGGCGAGTTTTGTTTTCCAGGGAAAAATGCCGTTGATTTTGTTTGGTGGCCTGTGGCTGGGAGTGGCCGGCTGGCTCCTTAGAATCCACGATACGCAGGATGGTTCCCAGACCAGAGGTGGCACCAGTGACAAGTCAGGCTTGTTTGATAGTACCAAGTGGCTCCTGCAATCTGCCGTCCAGAAGCGGGGCAGCTTACTTTTGTTTGCCAGGGAAACGGGCCGAGGTTTTTGTCTGGGGGCCTATGGCTGGGAGTGACTGGCTGGCTCCTGAAAAGCTACGATAGGCAGGATGGTTACCAGACTCATGGTGGCACCAGTGCCACGTTGGGCTGATTTGATAGTACCAAGCGGCTCCTGCAATCTGCCATCAAAAAGCTGGCAGGCGAGTTTTGTTTTCCAGAGGAAAGCTCCGTTGTTTTTGTTTGGGGGCCTGTGGCTGGGAGTGGCCGGCTGGCTAATTAGAATCCACGATACGCAGGATGGTTCCCAGACCAGAGGTGGCACCAGTGCCAAGTCGGGCTTGTTTGATGGTGCAAAGTGGCTCCTGCAATCTGCCATGAAATATTGGCAGGCGAGATTTGTTTTCCAGGGAAAAGTGCCGTTGTTTCTGTTTGGTGGACTGTGGCTGGGAGTGGCCGGCTGGCTCCTTAGAATCCACGATACGCAGGATGGTTCCCAGACCAGAGGTGGCACCAGTTCCAAGTCGGGCTGGTTTGATAGTACCAAGTGGCTCCTGCAATCTGCCATCCAGAAGTGGTGCAGCTTACTTTTGTTTGCCAGGGAAACGGGCCGTGGTTTGTGTCTGGGGGCCTATGGCTGGGAGTGACCGGCTGGCTCCTGAAAAGCTACGATAGGCAGGATCGTGACCAGACCCATGGTGGCACCAGTGCCAAGTTGGGCTGGTTTGATAGTACCAAGTGGCTCCTGCAATCTGCCATCAAATGTTGGCAGGCGAGTTTTGTTTTCCAGGGAAAAGCGCCGTTGTTTGTGTTTGGGGGCCTGTGGCTGGGAGTGGCCGGCTGGCTCCTTAGAATCCACGATACGCAGGATGGTTCCCAGACCAGAGGTGGCACCAGTGCCAAGTCGGGCTGGTTTGATAGTACCAAGTGCCTCCTGCAATCTGCCATCCTGAAGCGGGGTAGCATACTTTTGTTTGCCCGGGAAACGGGCAGAGCTTTGTGTCTGGGGCCTATGGCTGGGAGTGACCGGCTGGCTCCTGAAAAGCTACGATAGGCAGGATGGTTACCAGACCCATGGTGGAACCAGTGCCAAGTTGGGCTGGTTTGATAGTACCAAGTGGTCCCTGCAATCTGCCATCAAAATGTGGGCAGGCCAGTTTTGTTTTCCAGGGAAAAGCGCCGTTGTTTGTGTTTGGGGGCCTGTGGCTGGGAGTGGTCGGCTGGCTCCTTAGAATCCACGATACACAGGATGGTTCCGAGACCAGTGGTGGCACCAGTTCTAAGTTGGGCTGGTTTGATACCACAAAGTGGCTCCTGCAATCTGCCATCCAGAAGCGGGGCAGCTTACTTTTGTTTTCCAAGGAAACAGGCCGTGGTTTGTGTCTGGGGGCCTATGGCTGGGAGTGACCGGCTCGGTCGTGAAAAGCTACGATAGGCAGGATGGTGACCAGACCCATGGTGGCACCAGTGCCAAGTTGGGCTGGTTTGATAGTACCAAGTGGCTCCTGCAATCTGCCATCAAAAAGTTGGCAGGCGAGTTTTCTTTTCCAGGGAAAAGCGCCGTTGTTTTTGTTTGGGGGCCTGTGGCTGGGAGTGGCCGGCTGGCTCCTGAAAAGCTACGATAGGCAGGACGGTTACCAGACCCATGGTGGCACCAGTGCCAAGTTGGGCTGGTTTGATAGTACCAAGTGGCCCCTGCAATCTGCCATCCAAAAGCGGGGTAGCTGAGTTTTGCTTGCCAGAGAAAAGGGCTGTGGTATGTGTTTGGGTCCTGTGGCTGGCAGTGGCCGGCTGGCTCCCGAAATTCCATGATACGCAGCATGGTTCCCAGACCCAAGGTGGCACCAGTGCCAAGTAGGGCTGTTTTGACAGCGTCAAGCGCCTCCTGCAATCTCCCATCCAGAAGTGGGGCAGCTGAGTTTTTTTTGCCTGTGAATCGGGCCGTTCTTTTTGATTGGGGTCTGTGGCGGAGAGTGGTCGGCTGGCTCCTGTCAATCCACAATACGCAGGATGGTTCACAGACCCAAGGTGGCACCACTGCCAAGTCGGGCTGGTTTGATAGTACCAAGTGGCTCCTGCAATCTGCCATCCAGAAGCGGGGCAGCTGAGTTTTGTTTGCCGGAGAAACGGGCCGTGGTTTTTTTTGGGGGGCATATGGCTGGGAGTGGCCGGCTGGCTCCTTAAAATCCTCGATACGCAGGATGGTTAACAGACCCAAGGTGGCACCAGTGCCAAGTTGTGCTGTTTTTGTAGTACCAAGGGCGTCCTGCAATTTGCCATCCAGAAGAGGGGCAGTTGAGTTTTGTTTGCCAGAGAAAAGGGCCGTGGTTTGTGTTTGAGGGCATATGGCTGAGAGTGGCCGGCTGACCCCTGAAAATCCAAAATAGGCAGGATGGTTCCCAGAGCCAAGGTGGCACCAGTGCCAAGTCGGGCTGGTTTGATAGTACTAAATAGCTCCTGCAATCTGCCATCCAGAAGCGGGGCAACTTAATTTTGTTTGCCAGGGAAACGGGCCGAGGTTTGTGTCTGGGGGCCTATGGCTGGGAGTGACCGGCTGCCTCCTGAAAAGCTACGATAGGCAGGATGGTTCCCAGACCAGAGGTGGCACCAGTGCCAAGTCGGGCTAGTTTGATGGTGAAAAGTGGCTCCTGCAATCTGCCATCAAAAAGTTGGCAGGCGAGTTTTGTTTTCCAGGGAAAAGTGCCGTTGATTTTGTTTGGTGGCCTGTGGCTGGGAGTGGCCGGCTGGCTCCTTAGAATCCACGATACGCAGGATGGTTCCCAGACCAGAGGTGGCACCAGTTCCAAGTCGGGCCAGTTTGATAGTACCAAGTGGCTCCTGCAATCTGCCATCCAGAAGCGGGGCAGCTTACTTTTGTTTGCCAGGGAAACGGGCCGAGATTTGTGTCTGGGGGCCTATGGCTGGGAGTGACTGGCTGGCTCCTGAAAAGCTACGATAGGCAGGATGGTTACCAGACTCATGGTGGCACCAGTGCCACGTTGGGCTGATTTGATAGTACCAAGCGGCTCCTGCAATCTGCCATCAAAAAGTTGGCAGGCGAGTTTTGTTTTCCAGGGAAAAGCGCCGTTGTTTGTGTTTGGGGGCCTATGGCTGGGAGTGGCCTGCTGGCTAATTAGAATCCACGATACGCAGGATGGTTCCCAGACCAGAGGTGGCACCAGTGCCAAGTCGGGCTAGTTTAATGGTGCAAAGTGGCTCCTGCAATCTGCCATCCAGAAGCGGGGTATCTTACTTTTGTTTGCCAGGGAAACGGGCTGAGGTTTGTGTCTGGGGGCCCATGGCAGGGAGTGACCGGCTGGCTCCTGAAAAGCTACGATAGGCAGGATGGTGACCAGACCCATGGTGGCACCAGTGCCAAGTAGGGCTGGTTTGATAGTACCAAGTACCTCACACAATCTGCCATCAAAAAGTTGGTAGGCGAGTTTTGTTTTCCAGGGAAAAGCGCCATTGTGTTTGGGGGCCTGTGGCTGGGAGTGGCCGGCTGGCTCCTTAGAATCCACGATACGCAGGATGGTTCCGAGACCAGAGGTGGCACCAGTACTAAGTTGGGCTGGTTTGATACCGCAAAGTGGCTCCTGCAATCTGCGATCCAGAAGCGGGGCAGCTTACTTTTGTTTGCCAAGGAAACTGGCCGTGGTTTGTGTCTGGGAGCCTATGGCTGGGAGTGACCGGCTGGCTCCTGAAAAGCTACGATAGGCAGGATGGTGACCAGACCCATGGTGGCACCACTGCCAAGTTGGGCTGGTTTGATAGTACCAAGTGGCTCCTGCAATCTGCCATGAAAAAGTTTGCAGGCGAGTTTTGTTTTCCAGGGAAAAGTGCCGTTGTTTGTGTTTGGTGGACTGTGGCTGGGAGTGACCGGCTGGCTCCTGAAAAGCTACGATAGGCACGATGGTGACCAGACCCATGGTGGCACCAGTGCCAAGTTGGGCTGGTTTGATAGTACCAAGTGGCTCACACAATCTGCCATCAAAAAGTTGGCAGGCGAGTTTGTTTTCCCGGGAAAAGCGCCATTGTATTTGGGGGCCTGTGGCTGGGAGTGGCCGGCTGGCTCCTTGGAATCCACGATACGCAGCATGGTTCCCAGACCCAAGGTGGCACCAGTGCCAAGTTGGGCTGGTTTGATAGTACCAAGTGGTTCCTGCAATCTGCCATCCAGAAGCGGCGCAGCTTACTTTTGTTTGCCAGGGAAAAGGGCCGAGGTTTGTGTCTGGGGGCCTATGGCTGGGAGTGACCGGCTAGGTCCTGAAAAGCTACGATAGGCAGGATGGTGACCAGACCCATGGTGGAACCAGTGCCAAGTTGGGCTGGTTTGATAGTACCAAGTGGCTCCTGCAATCTGCCATCAAAAAGTTGGCAGGCGAGTTTTGCTTTCCAGGGAAAAGCGCCGTTGTTTGTGTTTGGGGGCCTGTGGCTGGGAGTGGCCGGCTGGCTCCTTAGAACCCAGGATACGCAGGATGGTTCCCAGACCCAAGCTGGCACCAGTGCCAAGTTGGGCTGGTTTGAGATTACCAAGTGGTTCCTGCAATCTCCCATCCAGAAGCGGGGCAGCTTACTTTCTTTTGTCAAGGAAACGGGCCGTGGTTTGTGTCTGGGGGCCTATGGCTGGGACTGACCGGCTCGGTCGTGAAAAGCTACGATAGGCAGGATGGTTATCAGACCCATGGTGGCACCAGTGCCAAGTTGGGCTGGTTTGATAGTACCAAGTGGCTCCTGCAATCTGCCATCTAAAAGCGGGGTAGCTGAGTTTTGCTTGCGAGAGAAAAGGGCTGTGGTATGTGTTTGGGTCCTGTGGCTGGCAGTGGCCGGCTGGCTCCTGAAATTCCATGATACGCAGCATGGTTCCCAGACCCAAGGTGGCACCAGTGCCAAGTAGGGATGGTTTGACAGAGTCAAGCGCCTCCTGCAATCTCCCATCCAGACGTGGGGCAGCTGAGTTTTTTTTGCCTGTGAATCGGGCCGTTGTTTTTGATTGGGGTCTGTGGCCGAGAGTGGTCGGCTGGCTCCTGACAATCCACAATACGCAGGATGGTTCACAGACCCAAGGTGGCACCAGTGCCAAGTCGGGCTGGTTTGATAGTACCAAGTGGCTCCTGCAATCTGCCATCCAGAAGCGGGGCAGCTGAGTTTTGTTTGCCAGAGAAACGGGCCGTGGTTTTTTTTTGGGGGCATATGGCTGGGAGTGGCCGGCTAGCTCCTTAAAATCCTCGATACGCAGGATGGTGACCAGACCCATGGTGGAACCAGTGCCAAGTTGTGCTGTTTTTGTAGTACCAAGTGCGTCCTGCAATTTGCCATCCAGAAGAGGGGCAGTTGAGTTTTGTTTGCCAGAGAAAAGGGCCGTGGTTTGTGTTTGAGGGCATATGGCTGAGAGTGGCCGGCTGACCCCTGAACATCCCCAATAGGCAGGATGGTTCCCAGAGCCAAGGTGGCACCAGTGCCAAGTCGGGCTTGTTTGATAGTACTAAATAGCTCCTGCAATCTGCCATCCAGAAACGGGGCAGCTTAATTTTGTTTGCCAGGGAAACGGGCCGAGGTTTTTGTCTGGGGGCCTATGGCTGGGAGTGACCGGCTGTCTCCTGAAAAGCTACGATACGCAGGAGGGTTCCCAGACCAGAGGTGGCACCAGTGCCAAGTCGGGCTGGTTTGATAGTATCAAATGGCACCTGCAATCTGCCATCCAGAAGCGGGGCAGCTTACTTGTGTTTGCCAGGGAAACGGGCCGAGGTTTGTGTCTGGGGGCCTATGGCTGGGAGTGACCGGCTGGCTCCTGAAAAGCTACGATAGGCAGGATGGTTACCAGACACAAGGCGGCACCAGTGCCAAGTTGGGCTGATTTGATAGTACCAAGCGGCTCCTGCAATCTGCCATCAAATATTTGGCAGGCGAGCTTTGTTTTCCTGGGAAAAGCGCCGTTGTTTTTGTTTGGGGGCCTGTGGCTGGGAGTGGCCGGCTGGCTAATTAGAATCCACGATACGCAGGATGGTTCCCAGACCAGAGGTGGCACCAGTGCCCAGTCGGGCTAGTTTGATGATGCAAAGTGGCTCCTGCAATCTGCCATCCAGAAGCGGGGCAGCTTACTTTTGTTTGCCAGGGAAACGGGC
Organism: Melospiza melodia melodia; assembly: GCF_035770615.1. NCBI lineage: Eukaryota > Metazoa > Chordata > Aves > Passeriformes > Passerellidae > Melospiza > Melospiza melodia. The sequence goes on along the minus strand of NW_026948806.1, from coordinate 319,564 downwards.
CGAGGTTTTTGTCTGGGGGCCTATGGCTGGGAGTGACCGGCTGGCTCCTGAAAAGCTACGATACGCAGGATGGTGACCAGACCCATGGTGGCACCAGTGCCAAGTTGGGCTGATTTGATAGTACCAAGTGGCTCACACAATCTGCCATCAAAATGTTGGCAGGCGAGTTTTGTTTTCCAGGGAAAAGCGCCATTGTGTTTGGGGGCCTGTGGCTGGGAGTGGGCGGCTGGCTCCTTAGAATCCACGATACGCAGGATGGTTCCGAGACCAGAGGTGGCACCAGTTCTAAATTGGGCTGGTTTGATACCACAAAGTGGCTCCTGCAATCTGCCATCCAGAAGCGGGGCAGCTTACTTTTGTTTCCAAGGAAACTGGCCGTGGTTTGTGTCTGGGAGCCTATGGCTGGGAGTGACCGGCTGACTCCTGAAAAGCTACGATAGGCAGGATGGTGACCAGACCCATGGTGGCACCAGTGCCAAGTTGGGCTGGTTTGATAGTACCAAGTGGCTCCTGCAATCTGCCATCAAAAAGTTGGCAGTCCAGTTTTGTTTTCCAGGGAAAAGCGCCGTTGTTTGTGTTTGGGGGCCTGTGGCTGGGAGTGGCCGGCTGGCTAATTATAATCCACGATACGCAGGATGGTTCCCAGACCAGAGGTGGCACCAGTGACCTGTCGGGCTAGTTTGATGGTGCAAAGTGGCTCCTGCAATCTGCCATCCAGAAGCGGGGTAGCTTACTTTTGTTTGCCGGGGAAACGGGCTGAGGTTTTTGTATGGGGGCCTATGGCTGTGTGTGACCGGCTGGCTCCTGAAAAGCTACGATAGGCAGGACGGTTACCAGACCCATGGTGGCACCAGTGCCAAGTTGGGCTGATTTGATAGTACCAAGTGGCTCCTGCAATCTGCCATTAAAAAGTTGGCAGGCCAGTTTTGTTTTCCAGGGAAAAGCGCCGTTGTTTGTGTTTGGTGGCCTGTGGCTGGGAGTGGCCAGCTGGCTCCTTAGAATCCACGATACGCAGGATGGTTCCGAGACCAGAGGTGGCACCAGTTCCAAGTCGGGCTGGTTTGATAGTAGCAAGTGGCTCCTGCAATCTGCCATCCAGAAGCGGGGTAGCTTACTTTTGTTTGCCAGGGAAACGGGCTGAGGTTTGTGTCTGGGGGCCTATGGCTGGGAGTGACTGGCTGGCTCTTGAAAAGCTACGATAGGCAGGATCGTTCCCAGACCCAAAGTGGCACCAGTGCCAAGTTGGGCTGATTTGATAGTACGAAGCGGCTCCTGCAATCTGCCATCAAAAAGTTGGCAGGCGAGTTTTGTTTTCCAGGGAAAAGCGCCGTTGTTTGTGTTTGGGGGCCTGTGGCTGGGAGTGGCCGGCTGGCTCCTTAGAATCCACGATACGCAGGATGGTTCCCAGACCAGAGGTGGCACCAGTGCCAAGTCGGGCGAGTTTGATGGTGCAAAGTGGCTCCTGCAATCTGCCATCTAGAAGCGGGGCAGCTTACTTTTGTTTGCCAGGGAAACGGGCCGAGGTTTTTGTCTGGGGGCCTATGGCTGGGAGTGACCGGCTGGCTCCTGAAAAGCTACGATAGGCAGGATGGTGACCAGACCCATGGTGGCACCAGTGCCAAGTTGGGCTGGTTTGATAGTACCAAGTGGCTCACACAATCTGCCATCAAAAAGTTGGTAGGCGAGTTTTGTTTTCCAGGGAAAAGCGCCAATGTGTTTGGTGGCCTGTGGCTGGGAGTGGCCGGCTGGCTCCTTAGAATCCACGATACGCAGCATGGTTCCCAGACCCAAGGTGGCACCAGTGCCAAGTTGGGCTGGTTTGATACTACCAAGTGGTACCTGCAATCTGCCATCCAGAAGCGGGGCAGCTTACTTTTGTTTGCCAGGGAAAAGGGCCGAGGTTTGTGTCTCGGGGCCTATGGCTTGGAGTGACCGGTTAGGTCATGAAAAGCTACGATAGGCAGGATGGTGACCAGACCCATGGTGGCACCAGTGCCAAGTTGGGCTGGTTTGATAGTACCAAGTGGCTGCTGCAATCTGCCATCTAAAAGCGGGGTAGCTGAGTTTTGCTTGCCAGAGAAAAGGGCTGTGGTATGTGTTTGGGTCCTGTGGCTGGCAGTGGCCGGCTGGCTCCTGAAATTCCATGATACGCAGCATGGTTCCCAGACCCAAGGTGGCACCAGTGCCAAGTAGGGCTGGTTTGACAGAGTCAAGCGCCTCCTGCAATCTCCCATCCAGAAGTGGGGCAGCTGAGTTTTTTTTGCCTGTGAATCGGGCCGTTGTTTTTGATTGGGGTCTGTGGCCGAGAGTGGTCGGCTGGCTCCTGACAATCCACAATACGCAGGATGGTTCACAGACCCAAGGTGGCACCAGTGCCAAGTCGGGCTGGTTTGATAGTACCAAGTGGCTCCTGCAATCTGCCATCCAGAAGCGGGGCAGCTTACTTTTGTTTGCCAGAGAAAAGGGCCGTGGTTTATTTTTGGGGGCATATGGCTGGGAGTGACCTGCTGGCTCCTGAAAATGCTCGATACGCAGGATGGTGACGAGACCCAAGGTGGCACCAGTGCCAAGTCGGGCCAGTTTGATGGTGAAAAGTGGCTCCTGCAATCTGCCATGAAAAAGTTGGCAGGCGAGTTTTGTTTTCCAGGGAAAAGTGCCGTTGTTTGTGTTTCGTGGCCTGTGGCTGGGAGAGGCCGGCTGGCTCCTTAGAATCCACGATACGCAGGATGGTTCCCAGACCAGAGGTGGCACCCGTTCCAAGTCGGGCTGGTTTGATAGTAGCAAGTGGCTCCTGCAATCTGCCATCCTGAAGCGGGGTAGCTTACTTTTGTTTGCCAGGGAAACGGGCTGAGGTTTGTGTCTGGGGGCCTATGGCTGGGACTGACCGGCTCGGTCGTGAAAAGCTACGATAGGCAGGATGGTTACCAGACCCAAGGTGGCACCAGTGCCGAGTTGGGCTGATTTGATAGTACCAAGCGGCTCCTGCAATCTGCCATCAAATAGTTGGCAGGCGAGTTTTGTTTTCCAGGGAAAAGTGCCGTTGATTTTTTTTGGTGGCCTGTGGCTGGGAGTGGCCGGCTGGCTCCTTAGAATCCACGTTATGCAGGATGGTTCCCAGACCAGAGGTGGCACCAGTTCCAAGTCGGGCTGGTTTGATAGTACCAAGTGGCTCCTGCAATCAGCCATCCAGAAGCGGGGCAGCTTACTTTTGTTTGCCAGGGAAACGGGCCGAGGTTTGTGTCTGGGGGCCTATGGCTGGGAGTGACCGGCTCGGTCGTGAAAAGCTACGATAGGCAGGATGGTGACCAGACCCATGGTGGCACCAGTGCCAAGTCGGGCTGGTTTGATAGTACCAAGTGGCTCCTGCAATCTGCCATCAAAAAGTTGGCAGGCGAGTTTTGTTTTCCAGGGAAAAGCGCCGTTGATTGTGTTTGGGGGCCTGTGGCTGGGAGTGGCCGGCTGGCTCCTTAGAAACCAGGATACGCAGGATGGTTCCCAGACCCAAGCTGGCACCAGTGCCAAGTTGGGCTGGTTTGATAGTACCAAGTGGTTCCTGCAATCTGCCATCCAGAAGCGGGGCAGCTTACTTTCTTTTGTCAAGGAAACGGGCCGTGGTTTGTGTCTGGGGGCCTATGGCTGGGACTGACCGGCTCGGTCGTGAAAAGCTACGATAGGCAGGATGGTTACCAGACCCATGGTGGCACCAGTGCCAAGTTGGGCTGGTTTGATAGTACCAAGTGGCTGCTGCAATCTGCCATCTAAAAGCGGGGTAGCTGAGTTTTGCTTGCCAGAGAAAAGGGCTGTGGTATGTGTTTGGGTCCTGTGGCTGGCAGTGGCCGGCTGGCTCCTGAAATTCCATGATACGCAGCATGGTTCCCAGACCCAAGGTGGCACCAGTGCCAAGTAAGGCTGGTTTGACAGAGTCAAGCGCCTCCTGCAATCTCCCATCCAGAAGTGGGGCAACTGAGTTTTTTTTGCCTGTGAATCGGGCCGTTGTTTTTGATTGGGGTCTGTGGCCGAGAGTGGTCGGCTGGCTCCTGACAATCCACAATACGCAGGATGGTTCACAGACCCAAGGTGGTACCAGTGCCAAGTCGGGCTGGTTTGATAGTACCAAGTGGCTCCTGCAATCTGCCATCCAGAAGCGGGGCAGCTGAGTTTTGTTTGCCAGAGAAAAGGGCCGTGGTTTGTTTTTGGGGGCATATGGCTGGGAGTGGCCTGCTGGCTCCTGAAAATGCTCGATACGCAGGATGGTGACCAGACCCAAGGTGGCACCCGTGCCAAGTTGTGCTGTTTTTGTAGTACCAAGTGCGTCCTGCAATTTGCCATCCAGAAGAGGGGCAGTTGAGTTTTGTTTGCCAGAGAAAAGGGCCGTGGTTTGTGTTTGAGGGCATATGGCTGAGAGTGGCCGGCTGACCCCTGAAAATCCACAATAGGCAGGATGGTTCCCAGAGCCAAGGTGGCACCAGTGCCAAGTTGGGCTGGTTTGATAGTACTAAATAGCTCCTGCAATCTGCCATCCAGAAGCGGGGCAGCTTAATTTTGTTTGCCAGGGAAACGGGCCGAGGTTTGTGTCTGGGGGCCTATGGCTGGGAGTGACCGGCTGCCTCCTGAAAAGCTACGATAGGCAGGATGGTTCCCAGACCAGAGGTGGCACCAGTGCCAAGTCGGGCTATTTTGATGGTGAAAAGTGGCTCCTGCAATCTGCCATGAAAAAGTTGGCAGGCGAGTTTTGTTTTCCAGGGAAAAGTGCCGTTGTTTGTGTTTGGTGGACTGTGGCTGGGAGTGGCCGGCTGGCTAATTAGAATCCACGATACGCAGGATGGTTCCCAGACCAGAGGTGGCACCAGTTCCAAGTCGGGCTAGTTTGATGGTGCAAAGTGGCTCCTGCAATCTGCCATCCAGAAGCGGGGTAGCTTACTTTTGTTTGCCAGGGAAACGGGCTGAGGTTTTTGTCTGGGGGCCTATGGCTGGGAGTGACCGGCTGTCTCCTGAAAAGCTACGATACGCAGGAGGGTTCCCAGACCAGAGGTGGCACCAGTGCCAAGTCGGGCTGGTTTGATAGTATCAAATGGCACCTGCAATCTGCCATCCAGAAGCGGGGCAGCTTACTTGTGTTTGCCAGGGAAACGGGCCGAGGTTTGTGTCTGGGGGCCTATGGCTGGGAGTGACCGGCTGGCTCCTGAAAAGCTACGATAGGCAGGATGGTTACCAGACACAAGGCGGCACCAGTGCCAAGTTGGGCTGATTTGATAGTACCAAGCGGCTCCTGCAATCTGCCATCAAATATTTGGCAGGCGAGCTTTGTTTTCCTGGGAAAAGCGCCGTTGTTTTTGTTTGGGGGCCTGTGGCTGGGAGTGGCCGGCTGGCTAATTAGAATCCACGATACGCAGGATGGTTCCCAGACCAGAGGTGGCACCAGTGCCCAGTCGGGCTAGTTTGATGATGCAAAGTGGCTCCTGCAATCTGCCATCCAGAAGCGGGGCAGCTTACTTTTGTTTGCCAGGGAAACGGGCCGAGGTTTTTGTCTGGGGGCCTATGGCTGGGAGTGACCGGCTGGCTCCTGAAAAGCTACGATACGCAGGATGGTGACCAGACCCATGGTGGCACCAGTGCCAAGTTGGGCTGATTTGATAGTACCAAGTGGCTCACACAATCTGCCATCAAAATGTTGGCAGGCGAGTTTTGTTTTCCAGGGAAAAGCGCCATTGTGTTTGGGGGCCTGTGGCTGGGAGTGGGCGGCTGGCTCCTTAGAATCCACGATACGCAGGATGGTTCCGAGACCAGAGGTGGCACCAGTTCTAAATTGGGCTGGTTTGATACCACAAAGTGGCTCCTGCAATCTGCCATCCAGAAGCGGGGCAGCTTACTTTTGTTTCCAAGGAAACTGGCCGTGGTTTGTGTCTGGGAGCCTATGGCTGGGAGTGACCGGCTGACTCCTGAAAAGCTACGATAGGCAGGATGGTGACCAGACCCATGGTGGCACCAGTGCCAAGTTGGGCTGGTTTGATAGTACCAAGTGGCTCCTGCAATCTGCCATCAAAAAGTTGGCAGTCCAGTTTTGTTTTCCAGGGAAAAGCGCCGTTGTTTGTGTTTGGGGGCCTGTGGCTGGGAGTGGCCGGCTGGCTAATTATAATCCACGATACGCAGGATGGTTCCCAGACCAGAGGTGGCACCAGTGACCTGTCGGGCTAGTTTGATGGTGCAAAGTGGCTCCTGCAATCTGCCATCCAGAAGCGGGGTAGCTTACTTTTGTTTGCCGGGGAAACGGGCTGAGGTTTTTGTATGGGGGCCTATGGCTGTGTGTGACCGGCTGGCTCCTGAAAAGCTACGATAGGCAGGACGGTTACCAGACCCATGGTGGCACCAGTGCCAAGTTGGGCTGATTTGATAGTACCAAGTGGCTCCTGCAATCTGCCATTAAAAAGTTGGCAGGCCAGTTTTGTTTTCCAGGGAAAAGCGCCGTTGTTTGTGTTTGGTGGCCTGTGGCTGGGAGTGGCCAGCTGGCTCCTTAGAATCCACGATACGCAGGATGGTTCCGAGACCAGAGGTGGCACCAGTTCCAAGTCGGGCTGGTTTGATAGTAGCAAGTGGCTCCTGCAATCTGCCATCCAGAAGCGGGGTAGCTTACTTTTGTTTGCCAGGGAAACGGGCTGAGGTTTGTGTCTGGGGGCCTATGGCTGGGAGTGACTGGCTGGCTCTTGAAAAGCTACGATAGGCAGGATCGTTCCCAGACCCAAAGTGGCACCAGTGCCAAGTTGGGCTGATTTGATAGTACGAAGCGGCTCCTGCAATCTGCCATCAAAAAGTTGGCAGGCGAGTTTTGTTTTCCAGGGAAAAGCGCCGTTGTTTGTGTTTGGGGGCCTGTGGCTGGGAGTGGCCGGCTGGCTCCTTAGAATCCACGATACGCAGGATGGTTCCCAGACCAGAGGTGGCACCAGTGCCAAGTCGGGCGAGTTTGATGGTGCAAAGTGGCTCCTGCAATCTGCCATCTAGAAGCGGGGCAGCTTACTTTTGTTTGCCAGGGAAACGGGCCGAGGTTTTTGTCTGGGGGCCTATGGCTGGGAGTGACCGGCTGGCTCCTGAAAAGCTACGATAGGCAGGATGGTGACCAGACCCATGGTGGCACCAGTGCCAAGTTGGGCTGGTTTGATAGTACCAAGTGGCTCACACAATCTGCCATCAAAAAGTTGGTAGGCGAGTTTTGTTTTCCAGGGAAAAGCGCCAATGTGTTTGGTGGCCTGTGGCTGGGAGTGGCCGGCTGGCTCCTTAGAATCCACGATACGCAGCATGGTTCCCAGACCCAAGGTGGCACCAGTGCCAAGTTGGGCTGGTTTGATACTACCAAGTGGTACCTGCAATCTGCCATCCAGAAGCGGGGCAGCTTACTTTTGTTTGCCAGGGAAAAGGGCCGAGGTTTGTGTCTCGGGGCCTATGGCTTGGAGTGACCGGTTAGGTCATGAAAAGCTACGATAGGCAGGATGGTGACCAGACCCATGGTGGCACCAGTGCCAAGTTGGGCTGGTTTGATAGTACCAAGTGGCTGCTGCAATCTGCCATCTAAAAGCGGGGTAGCTGAGTTTTGCTTGCCAGAGAAAAGGGCTGTGGTATGTGTTTGGGTCCTGTGGCTGGCAGTGGCCGGCTGGCTCCTGAAATTCCATGATACGCAGCATGGTTCCCAGACCCAAGGTGGCACCAGTGCCAAGTAGGGCTGGTTTGACAGAGTCAAGCGCCTCCTGCAATCTCCCATCCAGAAGTGGGGCAGCTGAGTTTTTTTTGCCTGTGAATCGGGCCGTTGTTTTTGATTGGGGTCTGTGGCCGAGAGTGGTCGGCTGGCTCCTGACAATCCACAATACGCAGGATGGTTCACAGACCCAAGGTGGCACCAGTGCCAAGTCGGGCTGGTTTGATAGTACCAAGTGGCTCCTGCAATCTGCCATCCAGAAGCGGGGCAGCTTACTTTTGTTTGCCAGAGAAAAGGGCCGTGGTTTATTTTTGGGGGCATATGGCTGGGAGTGACCTGCTGGCTCCTGAAAATGCTCGATACGCAGGATGGTGACGAGACCCAAGGTGGCACCAGTGCCAAGTCGGGCCAGTTTGATGGTGAAAAGTGGCTCCTGCAATCTGCCATGAAAAAGTTGGCAGGCGAGTTTTGTTTTCCAGGGAAAAGTGCCGTTGTTTGTGTTTCGTGGCCTGTGGCTGGGAGAGGCCGGCTGGCTCCTTAGAATCCACGATACGCAGGATGGTTCCCAGACCAGAGGTGGCACCCGTTCCAAGTCGGGCTGGTTTGATAGTAGCAAGTGGCTCCTGCAATCTGCCATCCTGAAGCGGGGTAGCTTACTTTTGTTTGCCAGGGAAACGGGCTGAGGTTTGTGTCTGGGGGCCTATGGCTGGGACTGACCGGCTCGGTCGTGAAAAGCTACGATAGGCAGGATGGTTACCAGACCCAAGGTGGCACCAGTGCCGAGTTGGGCTGATTTGATAGTACCAAGCGGCTCCTGCAATCTGCCATCAAATAGTTGGCAGGCGAGTTTTGTTTTCCAGGGAAAAGTGCCGTTGATTTTTTTTGGTGGCCTGTGGCTGGGAGTGGCCGGCTGGCTCCTTAGAATCCACGTTATGCAGGATGGTTCCCAGACCAGAGGTGGCACCAGTTCCAAGTCGGGCTGGTTTGATAGTACCAAGTGGCTCCTGCAATCAGCCATCCAGAAGCGGGGCAGCTTACTTTTGTTTGCCAGGGAAACGGGCCGAGGTTTGTGTCTGGGGGCCTATGGCTGGGAGTGACCGGCTCGGTCGTGAAAAGCTACGATAGGCAGGATGGTGACCAGACCCATGGTGGCACCAGTGCCAAGTCGGGCTGGTTTGATAGTACCAAGTGGCTCCTGCAATCTGCCATCAAAAAGTTGGCAGGCGAGTTTTGTTTTCCAGGGAAAAGCGCCGTTGATTGTGTTTGGGGGCCTGTGGCTGGGAGTGGCCGGCTGGCTCCTTAGAAACCAGGATACGCAGGATGGTTCCCAGACCCAAGCTGGCACCAGTGCCAAGTTGGGCTGGTTTGATAGTACCAAGTGGTTCCTGCAATCTGCCATCCAGAAGCGGGGCAGCTTACTTTCTTTTGTCAAGGAAACGGGCCGTGGTTTGTGTCTGGGGGCCTATGGCTGGGACTGACCGGCTCGGTCGTGAAAAGCTACGATAGGCAGGATGGTTACCAGACCCATGGTGGCACCAGTGCCAAGTTGGGCTGGTTTGATAGTACCAAGTGGCTGCTGCAATCTGCCATCTAAAAGCGGGGTAGCTGAGTTTTGCTTGCCAGAGAAAAGGGCTGTGGTATGTGTTTGGGTCCTGTGGCTGGCAGTGGCCGGCTGGCTCCTGAAATTCCATGATACGCAGCATGGTTCCCAGACCCAAGGTGGCACCAGTGCCAAGTAAGGCTGGTTTGACAGAGTCAAGCGCCTCCTGCAATCTCCCATCCAGAAGTGGGGCAACTGAGTTTTTTTTGCCTGTGAATCGGGCCGTTGTTTTTGATTGGGGTCTGTGGCCGAGAGTGGTCGGCTGGCTCCTGACAATCCACAATACGCAGGATGGTTCACAGACCCAAGGTGGTACCAGTGCCAAGTCGGGCTGGTTTGATAGTACCAAGTGGCTCCTGCAATCTGCCATCCAGAAGCGGGGCAGCTGAGTTTTGTTTGCCAGAGAAAAGGGCCGTGGTTTGTTTTTGGGGGCATATGGCTGGGAGTGGCCTGCTGGCTCCTGAAAATGCTCGATACGCAGGATGGTGACCAGACCCAAGGTGGCACCCGTGCCAAGTTGTGCTGTTTTTGTAGTACCAAGTGCGTCCTGCAATTTGCCATCCAGAAGAGGGGCAGTTGAGTTTTGTTTGCCAGAGAAAAGGGCCGTGGTTTGTGTTTGAGGGCATATGGCTGAGAGTGGCCGGCTGACCCCTGAAAATCCACAATAGGCAGGATGGTTCCCAGAGCCAAGGTGGCACCAGTGCCAAGTTGGGCTGGTTTGATAGTACTAAATAGCTCCTGCAATCTGCCATCCAGAAGCGGGGCAGCTTAATTTTGTTTGCCAGGGAAACGGGCCGAGGTTTGTGTCTGGGGGCCTATGGCTGGGAGTGACCGGCTGCCTCCTGAAAAGCTACGATAGGCAGGATGGTTCCCAGACCAGAGGTGGCACCAGTGCCAAGTCGGGCTATTTTGATGGTGAAAAGTGGCTCCTGCAATCTGCCATGAAAAAGTTGGCAGGCGAGTTTTGTTTTCCAGGGAAAAGTGCCGTTGTTTGTGTTTGGTGGACTGTGGCTGGGAGTGGCCGGCTGGCTAATTAGAATCCACGATACGCAGGATGGTTCCCAGACCAGAGGTGGCACCAGTTCCAAGTCGGGCTAGTTTGATGGTGCAAAGTGGCTCCTGCAATCTGCCATCCAGAAGCGGGGTAGCTTACTTTTGTTTGCCAGGGAAACGGGCTGAGGTTTGTGTCAGGGGGCCTATGGCAGGGAGTGACCGGCTGGCTCCTGAAAAGCTACGATAGGCAGGATGGTGACCAGACCCATGGTGGCACCAGTGCCAAGTAGGGCTGGTTTGATAGTACCAAGTAGCTCACACAATCTGCCATCAAAAAGTTGGTAGGCGAGTTTTGTTTTCCAGGGAAAAGCGCCATTGTGTTTGGGGGCCTGTGGCTGGGAGTGGCCGGCTGGCTCCTTAGAATCCACGATACGCAGGATGGTTCCGAGACCAGAGGTGGCACCAGTACTAAGTTGGGCTGGTTTGATACCGCAAAGTGGCTCCTGCAATCTGCGATCCAGAAGCGGGGCAGCTTACTTTTGTTTGCCAGGGAAACTGGCCGTGGTTTGTGTCTGGGAGCCTATGGCTGGGAGTGACCGGCTGGCTCCTGAAAAGCTACGATAGGCAGGATGGTGACCAGACCCATGGTGGCACCACTGCCAAGTTGGGCTGGTTTGATAGTACCAAGTGGCTCCTGCAATCTGCCATGAAAAAGTTTGCAGGCGAGTTTTGTTTTCCAGGGAAAAGTGCCGTTGTTTGTGTTTGGTGGACTGTGGCTGGGAGTGACCGGCTGGCTCCTGAAAAGCTACGATAGGCACGATGGTGACCAGACCCATGGTGGCACCAGTGCCAAGTTGGGCTGGTTTGATAGTACCAAGTGGCTCACACAATCTGCCATCAAAAAGTTGGCAGGCGAGTTTTGTTTTCCCGGGAAAAGCGCCATTGTATTTGGGGGCCTGTGGCTGGGAGTGGCCGGCTGGCTCCTTGGAATCCACGATACGCAGCATGGTTCCCAGACCCAAGGTGGCACCAGTGCCAAGTTGGGCTGGTTTGATAGTACCAAGTGGTTCCTGCAATCTGCCATCCAGAAGCGGCGCAGCTTACTGTTGTTTGCCAGGGAAAAGGGCCGAGGTTTGTGTCTGGGGGCCTATGGCTGGTAGTGACCGGCTAGGTCCTGAAAAGCTACGATAGGCAGGATGGTGACCAGACCCATGGTGGAACCAGTGCCAAGTTGGGCTGGTTTGATAGTACCAAGTGACTCCTGCAATCTGCCATCAAAAAGTTGGCAGGCGAGTTTTGTTTTCCAGGGAAAAGCGCCGTTGATTGTGTTTGGGGGCCTGTGGCTGGGAGTGGCCGGCTGGCTCCTTAGAAACCAGGATACGCAGGATGGTTCCCAGACCCAAGCTGGCACCAGTGCCAAGTTGGGCTGGTTTGATAGTACCAAGTGGTTCCTGCAATCTGCCATCCAGAAGCGGGGCAGCTTACTTTCTTTTGTCAAGGAAACGGGCCGTGGTTTGTGTCTGGGGGCCTATGGCTGGGACTGACCGGCTCGGTCGTGAAAAGCTACGATAGGCAGGATGGTTACCAGACCCATGGTGGCACCAGTGCCAAGTTGGGCTGGTTTGATAGTACCAAGTGGCTGCTGCAATCTGCCATCTAAAAGCGGGGTAGCTGAGTTTTGCTTGCCAGAGAAAAGGGCTGTGGTATGTGTTTGGGTCCTGTGGCTGGCAGTGGCCGGCTGGCTCCTGAAATTCCATGATACGCAGCATGGTTCCCAGACCCAAGGTGGCACCAGTGCCAAGTAGGGATGGTTTGACAGAGTCAAGCGCCTCCTGCAATCTCCCATCCAGACGTGGGGCAGCTGAGTTTTTTTTGCCTGTGAATCGGGCCCTTGTTTTTGATTGGGGTCTGTGGCCGAGAGTGGTCGGCTGGCTCCTGACAATCCACAATACGCAGGATGGTTCACAGACCCAAGGTGGCACCAGTGCCAAGTCGGGCTGGTTTGATAGTACCAAGTGGCTCCTCCAATCTGCCATCCAGAAGTGGGGCAGCTGAGTTTTGTTTGCCAGAGAAACGGGCCGTGGTTTTTTTTTGGGGGCATATGGCTGGGAGTGGCCGGCTAGCTCCTTAAAATCCTCGATACGCAGGATGGTGACCAGACCCAAGGTGGCACCAGTGCCAAGTTGTGCTGTTTTTGTAGTACCAAGGGCGTCCTGCAATTTGCCATCCAGAAGAGGGGCAGTTGAGTTTTGTTTGCCAGAGAAAAGGGCCGTGGTTTGTGTTTGAGGGCATATGGCTGAGAGTGGCCGGCTGACCCCTGAAAATCCAAAATAGGCAGGATGGTTCCCAGAGCCAAGGTGGCACCAGTGCCAAGTCGGGCTGGTTTGATAGTACTAAATAGCTCCTGCAATCTGCCATCCAGAAGCGGGGCAACTTAATTTTGTTTGCCAGGGAAACGGGCCGAGGTTTGTGTCTGGGGGCCTATGGCTGGGAGTGACCGGCTGCCTCCTGAAAAGCTACGATAGGCAGGATGGTTCCCAGACCAGAGGTGGTACCAGTGCCAAGTTGGGCTGATTTGATAGTACCAAGTGGCTCCTGCAATCTGCCATCAAAAAGTTGGCAGGCGAGTTTTGTTTTCCAGGGAAAAGCGCCGTTGTTTGTGTTTGGGGGCCTGTGGCTGGGAGTGGCCGGCTGGCTAATTAGAATCCACGATACGCAGGATGGTTCCCAGACCAGAGGTGGCACCAGTGCCAAGTCGGGCTAGTTTGATGGTGCAAAGTGGCTCCTGCAATCTGCCATCCAGAAGCGGGGTAGCTTACTTTTGTTTGCCAGGGAAACGGGCTGAGGTTTTTGTTTGGGGGCCTGTGGCTGGGAGTGGCCAGCTGGCTCCTTAGAATCCACGATACGAAGGATCGTTCCCAGACCAGAGGTGGCACCAGTGCCAAGTTGGGCTGGTTTGATGGTGCAAAGTGGCTCCTGCAATCTGCCATGAAAAAGTTTGCAGGCGAGTTTTGTTTTCCAGGGAAAAGCGCCGTTGTTTGTGTTTGGTGGACTGTGGCTGGGAGTGGCCGGCTGGCTCCTTAGAATCCACGATACGCAGGATGGTTCCCAGACCAGAGGTGGCACCAGTTCCAAGTCGGGCTGGTTTGATAGTACCAAGTGGCTCCTGCAATCAGCCATCCAGAAGCGGGGCAGCTTAATTTTGTTTGCCAGGGAAACGGGCCGAGGTTTGTGTCTGGGGGCCTATGGCTGGGAGTGACCAGCTGGCTCCTGAAAAGCTACGATAGGCAGGATGTTTGCCAGTCCCATGGTGGCACCAGTGCCAAGATGGGCTGATTTGATAGTACCAAGCGGCTCCTGAAATCTGCCATCAAAAAGTTGGCAGGCGAGTTTTGTTTTCCAGGGAAAAGTGCCGTTGATTTTGTTTGGTGGCCTGTGGCTGGGAGTGGCCGGCTGGCTCCTTAGAATCCACGATACGCAGGATGGTTCCCAGACCAGAGGTGGCACCAGTGACAAGTCAGGCTTGTTTGATAGTACCAAGTGGCTCCTGCAATCTGCCGTCCAGAAGCGGGGCAGCTTACTTTTGTTTGCCAGGGAAACGGGCCGAGGTTTTTGTCTGGGGGCCTATGGCTGGGAGTGACTGGCTGGCTCCTGAAAAGCTACGATAGGCAGGATGGTTACCAGACTCATGGTGGCACCAGTGCCACGTTGGGCTGATTTGATAGTACCAAGCGGCTCCTGCAATCTGCCATCAAAAAGCTGGCAGGCGAGTTTTGTTTTCCAGAGGAAAGCTCCGTTGTTTTTGTTTGGGGGCCTGTGGCTGGGAGTGGCCGGCTGGCTAATTAGAATCCACGATACGCAGGATGGTTCCCAGACCAGAGGTGGCACCAGTGCCAAGTCGGGCTGGTTTGATAGTACCAAGTGGCTCCTGCAATCTGCCATCCTGAAGCGGGGTAGCATACTTTTGTTTGCCCGGGAAACGGGCAGAGCTTTGTGTCTGGGGCCTATGTCTGGGAGTGGTCGGCTGGCTCCTTAGAATCCACGATACACAGGATGGTTCCGAGACCAGTGGTGGCACCAGTTCTAAGTTGGGCTGGTTTGATACCACAAAGTGGCTCCTGCAATCTGCCATCCAGAAGCGGGGCAGCTTACTTTTGTTTTCCAAGGAAACAGTCCGTGGTTTGTGTCTGGGGGCCTATGGATGGGAGTGACCGGCTCGGTCGTGAAAAGCTACGATAGGCAGGATGGTGACCAGACCCATGGTGGCACCAGTGCCAAGTTGGGCTGGTTTGATAGTACCAAGTGGCTCCTGCAATCTGCCATCAAAAAGTTGGCAGGCGAGTTTTCTTTTCCAGGGAAAAGCGCCGTTGTTTTTGTTTGGGGGCCTGTGGCTGGGAGTGGCCGGCTGGCTCCTGAAAAGCTACGATAGGCAGGACGGTTACCAGACCCATGGTGGCACCAGTGCCAAGTTGGGCTGGTTTGATAGTACCAAGTGGCCCCTGCAATCTGCCATCCAAAAGCGGGGTAGCTGAGTTTTGCTTGCCAGAGAAAAGGGCTGTGGTATGTGTTTGGGTCCTGTGGCTGGCAGTGGCCGGCTGGCTCCTGAAATTCCATGATACGCAGCATGGTTCCCAGACCCAAGGTGGCACCAGTGCCAAGTAGGGCTGTTTTGACAGCGTCAAGCGCCTCCTGCAATCTCCCATCCAGAAGTGGGGCAGCTGAGTTTTTTTTGCCTGTGAATCGGGCCGTTCTTTTTGATTGGGGTCTGTGGCGGAGAGTGGTCGGCTGGCTCCTGTCAATCCACAATACGCAGGATGGTTCACAGACCCAAGGTGGCACCACTGCCAAGTCGGGCTGGTTTGATAGTACCAAGTGGCTCCTGCAATCTGCCATCCAGAAGCGGGGCAGCTGAGTTTTTTTTGCCGGAGAAACGGGCCGTGGTTTTTTTTGGGGGGCATATGGCTGGGAGTGGCCGGCTGGCTCCTTAAAATCCTCGATACGCAGGATGGTTAACAGACCCAAGGTGGCACCAGTGCCAAGTTGTGCTGTTTTTGTAGTACCAAGGGCGTCCTGCAATTTGCCATCCAGAAGAGGGGCAGTTGAGTTTTGTTTGCCAGAGAAAAGGGCCGTGGTTTGTGTTTGAGGGCATATGGCTGAGAGTGGCCGGCTGACCCCTGAAAATCCAAAATAGGCAGGATGGTTCCCAGAGCCAAGGTGGCACCAGTGCCAAGTCGGGCTGGTTTGATAGTACTAAATAGCTCCTGCAATCTGCCATCCAGAAGCGGGGCAACTTAATTTTGTTTGCCAGGGAAACGGGCCGAGGTTTGTGTCTGGGGGCCTATGGCTGGGAGTGACCGGCTGCCTCCTGAAAAGCTACGATAGGCAGGATGGTTCCCAGACCAGAGGTGGCACCAGTGCCAAGTCGGGCTAGTTTGATGGTGAAAAGTGGCTCCTGCAATCTGCCATCAAAAAGTTGGCAGGCGAGTTTTGTTTTCCAGGGAAAAGTGCCGTTGATTTTGTTTGGTGGCCTGTGGCTGGGAGTGGCCGGCTGGCTAATTAGAATCCACGATACGCAGGATGGTTCCCAGACCAGAGGTGGCACCAGTTCCAAGTCGGGCCAGTTTGATAGTACCAAGTGGCTCCTGCAATCTGCCATCCAGAAGCGGGGCAGCTTACTTTTGTTTGCCAGGGAAACGGGCCGAGATTTGTGTCTGGGGGCCTATGGCTGGGAGTGACTGGCTGGCTCCTGAAAAGCTACGATAGGCAGGATGGTTACCAGACTCATGGTGGCACCAGTGCCACGTTGGGCTGATTTGATAGTACCAAGCGGCTCCTGCAATCTGCCATCAAAAAGTTGGCAGGCGAGTTTTGTTTTCCAGGGAAAAGCGCCGTTGTTTGTGTTTGGGGGCCTATGGCTGGGAGTGGCCTGCTGGCTAATTAGAATCCACGATACGCAGGATGGTTCCCAGACCAGAGGTGGCACCAGTGCCAAGTCGGGCTAGTTTAATGGTGCAAAGTGGCTCCTGCAATCTGCCATCCAGAAGCGGGGTAGCTTACTTTTGTTTGCCAGGGAAACGGGCTGAGGTTTGTGTCAGGGGGCCTATGGCAGGGAGTGACCGGCTGGCTCCTGAAAAGCTACGATAGGCAGGATGGTGACCAGACCCATGGTGGCACCAGTGCCAAGTAGGGCTGGTTTGATAGTACCAAGTAGCTCACACAATCTGCCATCAAAAAGTTGGTAGGCGAGTTTTGTTTTCCAGGGAAAAGCGCCATTGTGTTTGGGGGCCTGTGGCTGGGAGTGGCCGGCTGGCTCCTTAGAATCCACGATACGCAGGATGGTTCCGAGACCAGAGGTGGCACCAGTACTAAGTTGGGCTGGTTTGATACCGCAAAGTGGCTCCTGCAATCTGCGATCCAGAAGCGGGGCAGCTTACTTCTGTTTGCCAAGGAAACTGGCCGTGGTTTGTGTCTGGGAGCCTATGGCTGGGAGTGACCGGCTGGCTCCTGAAAAGCTACGATAGGCAGGATGGTGACCAGACCCATGGTGGCACCACTGCCAAGTTGGGCTGGTTTGATAGTACCAAGTGGCTCCTGCAATCTGCCATGAAAAAGTTTGCAGGCGAGTTTTGTTTTCCAGGGAAAAGTGCCGTTGTTTGTGTTTGGTGGACTGTGGCTGGGAGTGACGGGCTGGCTCCTGAAAAGCTACGATAAGCACGATGGTGACCAGACCCATGGTGGCACCAGTGCCAAGTTGGGCTGGTTTGATAGTACCAAGTGGCTCACACAATCTGCCATCAAAAAGTTGGCAGGCGAGTTTTGTTTTCCCGGGAAAAGCGCCATTGTATTTGGGGGCCTGTGGCTGGGAGTGGCCGGCTGGCTCCTTGGAATCCACGATACGCAGCATGGTTCCCAGACCCAAGGTGGCACCAGTGCCAAGTTGGGCTGGTTTGATAGTACCAAGTGGTTCCTGCAATCTGCCATCCAGAAGCGGCGCAGCTTACTTTTGTTTGCCAGGGAAAAGGGCCGAGGTTTGTGTCTGGGGGCCTATGGCTGGTAGTGACCGGCTAGGTCCTGAAAAGCTACGATAGGCAGGATGGTGACCAGACCCATGGTGGAACCAGTGCCAAGTTGGGCTGGTTTGATAGTACCAAGTGGCTCCTGCAATCTGCCATCAAAAAGTTGGCAGGCGAGTTTTGTTTTCCAGGGAAAAGCGCCGTTGTTTGTGTTTGGGGGCCTGTGGCTGGGAGTGGCCGGCTGGCTCCTTAGAACCCAGGATACGCAGGATGGTTCCCAGACCCAAGCTGGCACCAGGGCCAAGTTGGGCTGGTTTGAGATTACCAAGTGGTTCCTGCAATCTCCCATCCAGAAGCGGGGCAGCTTACTTTCTTTTGTCAAGGAAACGGGCCGTGGTTTGTGTCTGGGGGCCTATGGCTGGGAGTGACCAGCTCGGTCGTGAAAAGCTACGATAGGCAGGATGGTGACCAGACCCATGGTGGCACCAGTGCCAAGTTGGGCTGGTTTGATAGTACCAAGTGGCTCCTGCAATCTGCCATCTAAAAGCGGGGTAGCTGAGTTTTGCTTGCGAGAGAAAAGGGCTGTGGTATGTGTTTGGGTCCTGTGGCTGGCAGTGGCCGGCTGGCTCCTGAAATTCCATGATACGCAGCATGGTTCCCAGACCCAAGGTGGCACCAGTGCCAAGTAGGGATGGTTTGACAGAGTCAAGCGCCTCCTGCAATCTCCCATCCAGACGTGGGGCAGCTGAGTTTTTTTTGCCTGTGAATCGGGCCCTTGTTTTTGATTGGGGTCTGTGGCCGAGAGTGGTCGGCTGGCTCCTGACAATCCACAATACGCAGGATGGTTCACAGACCCAAGGTGGCACCAGTGCCAAGTCGGGCTGGTTTGATAGTACCAAGTGGCTCCTGCAATCTGCCATCCAGAAGCGGGGCAGCTGAGTTTTGTTTGCCAGAGAAACGGGCCGTGGTTTTTTTTTGGGGGCATATGGCTGGGAGTGGCCGGCTAGCTCCTTAAAATCCTCGATACGCAGGATGGTGACCAGACCCAAGGTGGCACCAGTGCCAAGTTGTGCTGTTTTTGTAGTACCAAGTGCGTCCTGCAATTTGCCATCCAGAAGAGGGGCAGTTGAGTTTTGTTTGCCAGAGAAAAGGGCCGTGGTTTGTGTTTGAGGGCATATGGCTGAGAGTGGCCGGCTGACCCCTGAAAATCCAAAATAGGCAGGATGGTTCCCAGAGCCAAGGTGGCACCAGTGCCAAGTCGGGCTGGTTTGATAGTACTAAATAGCTCCTGCAATCTTCCATCCAGAAGCGGGGCAACTTAATTTTGTTTGCCAGGGAAACGGGCCGAGGTTTGTGTCTGGGGGCCTATGGCTGGGAGTGACCGGCTGGCTCCTGAAAAGCTACGATAGGCAGGATGGTGACCAGACCCATGGTGGCACCAGTGCCAAGTTGGGCTGATTTGATAGTACCAAGTGGCTCCTGCAATCTGCCATCAAAAAGTTGGCAGGCGAGTTTTGTTTTCCAGGGAAAAGCGCCGTTGTTTGTGTTTGGGGGCCTGTGGCTGGGAGTGGCCGGCTGGCTAATTAGAATCCACGATACGCAGGATGGTTCCCAGACCAGAGGTGGCACCAGTGCCAAGTCGGGCTAGTTTGATGGTGCAAAGTGGCTCCTGCAATCTGCCATCCAGAAGCGGGGTAGCTTACTTTTGTTTGCCAGGGAAACGGGCTGAGGTTTTTGTTTGGGGGCCTGTGGCTGGGAGTGGCCAGCTGGCTCCTTAGAATCCACGATACGAAGGATCGTTCCCAGACCAGAGGTGGCACCAGGGCCAAGTTGGGCTGGTTTGATGGTGCAAAGTGGCTCCTGCAATCTGCCATGAAAAAGTTGGCAGGCGAGTTTTGTTTTCCAGGGAAAAGCGCCGTTGTTTGTGTTTGGTGGACTGTGGCTGGGAGTGGCCGGCTGGCTCCTTAGAATCCACGATACGCAGGATGGTTCCCAGACCAGAGGTGGCACCAGTTCCAAGTCGGGCTGGTTTGATAGTACCAAGTGGCTCTTGCAATCAGCCATCCAGAAGCGGGGCAGCTTACTTTTGTTTGCCAGGGAAACGGGCCGAGGTTTGTGTCTGGGGGCCTATGGCTGGGAGTGACCAGCTGGCTCCTGAAAAGCTACGATAGGCAGGATGTTTGCCAGTCCCATGGTGGCACCAGTGCCACGTTGGGCTGATTTGATAGTACCAAGCGGCTCCTGAAATCTGCCATCAAAAAGTTGGCAGGCGAGTTTTGTTTTCCAGGGAAAAGTGCCGTTGATTTTGTTTGGTGGCCTGTGGCTGGGAGTGGCCGGCTGGCTCCTTAGAATCCACGATACGCAGGATGGTTCCCAGACCAGAGGTGGCACCAGTGACAAGTCAGGCTTGTTTGATAGTACCAAGTGGCTCCTGCAATCTGCCGTCCAGAAGCGGGGCAGCTTACTTTTGTTTGCCAGGGAAACGGGCCGAGGTTTTTGTCTGGGGGCCTATGGCTGGGAGTGACTGGCTGGCTCCTGAAAAGCTACGATAGGCAGGATGGTTACCAGACTCATGGTGGCACCAGTGCCACGTTGGGCTGATTTGATAGTACCAAGCGGCTCCTGCAATCTGCCATCAAAAAGCTGGCAGGCGAGTTTTGTTTTCCAGAGGAAAGCTCCGTTGTTTGTGTTTGGGGGCCTGTGGCTGGGAGTGGCCGGCTGGCTAATTAGAATCCACGATACGCAGGATGGTTCCCAGACCAGAGGTGGCACCAGTGCCAAGTCGGGCTAGTTTGATGGTGCAAAGTGGCTCCTGCAATCTGCCATGAAATATTGGCAGGCGAGATTTGTTTTCCAGGGAAAAGTGCCGTTGTTTCTGTTTGGTGGACTGTGGCTGGGAGTGGCTGGCTGGCTCCTTAGAATCCACGATACGCAGGATGGTTCCCAGACCAGAGGTGGCACCAGTTCCAAGTCGGGCTGGTTTGATAGTACCAAGTGGCTCCTGCAATCTGCCATCCAGAAGTGGTGCAGCTTACTTTTGTTTGCCAGGGAAACGGGCCGTGGTTTGTGTCTGGGGGCCTATGGCTGGGAGTGACCGGCTGGCTCCTGAAAAGCTACGATAGGCAGGATGGTTACCAGACCCATGGTGGAACCAGTGCCAAGTTGGGCTGGTTTGATAGTACCAAGTGGTCCCTGCAATCTGCCATCAAAATGTGGGCAGGCCAGTTTTGTTTTCCAGGGAAAAGCGCCGTTGTTTGTGTTTGGGGGCCTGTGGCTGGGAGTGGTCGGCTGGCTCCTTAGAATCCACGATACACAGGATGGTTCCGAGACCAGTGGTGGCACCAGTTCTAAGTTGGGCTGGTTTGATACCACAAAGTGGCTCCTGCAATCTGCCATCCAGAAGCGGGGCAGCTTACTTTTGTTTTCCAAGGAAACAGGCCGTGGTTTGTGTCTGGGGGCCTATGGCTGGGAGTGACCGGCTCGGTCGTGAAAAGCTACGATAGGCAGGATGGTGACCAGACCCATGGTGGCACCAGTGCCAAGTTGGGCTGGTTTGATAGTACCAAGTGGCTCCTGCAATCTGCCATCAAAAAGTTGGCAGGCGAGTTTTCTTTTCCAGGGAAAAGCGCCGTTGTTTTTGTTTGGGGGCCTGTGGCTGGGAGTGGCCGGCTGGCTCCTGAAAAGCTACGATAGGCAGGACGGTTACCAGACCCATGGTGGCACCAGTGCCAAGTTGGGCTGGTTTGATAGTACCAAGTGGCCCCTGCAATCTGCCATCCAAAAGCGGGGTAGCTGAGTTTTGCTTGCCAGAGAAAAGGGCTGTGGTATGTGTTTGGGTCCTGTGGCTGGCAGTGGCCGGCTGGCTCCTGAAATTCCATGATACGCAGCATGGTTCCCAGACCCAAGGTGGCACCAGTGCCAAGTAGGGCTGTTTTGACAGCGTCAAGCGCCTCCTGCAATCTCCCATCCAGAAGTGGGGCAGCTGAGTTTTTTTTGCCTGTGAATCGGGCCGTTCTTTTTGATTGGGGTCTGTGGCGGAGAGTGGTCGGCTGGCTCCTGTCAATCCACAATACGCAGGATGGTTCACAGACCCAAGGTGGCACCAGTGCCAAGTCAGGCTGGTTTGATAGTACCAAGTGGCTCCTGCAATCTGCCATCCAGAAGCGGGGCAGCTGAGTTTTGTTTGCCGGAGAAACGGGCCGTGGTTTTTTTTGGGGGGCATATGGCTGGGAGTGGCCGGCTGGCTCCTTAAAATCCTCGATACGCAGGATGGTTAACAGACCCAAGGTGGCACCAGTGCCAAGTTGTGCTGTTTTTGTAGTACCAAGGGCGTCCTGCAATTTGCCATCCAGAAGAGGGGCAGTTGAGTTTTGTTTGCCAGAGAAAAGGGCCGTGGTTTGTGTTTGAGGGCATATGGCTGAGAGTGGCCGGCTGACCCCTGAAAATCCAAAATAGGCAGGATGGTTCCCAGAGCCAAGGTGGCACCAGTGCCAAGTCGGGCTGGTTTGATAGTACTAAATAGCTCCTGCAATCTGCCATCCAGAAGCGGGGCAACTTAATTTTGTTTGCCAGGGAAACGGGCCGAGGTTTGTGTCTGGGGGCCTATGGCGGGGAGTGACCGGCTGCCTCCTGAAAAGCTACGATAGGCAGGATGGTTCCCAGACCAGAGGTGGCACCAGTGCCAAGTCGGGCTAGTTTGATGGTGAAAAGTGGCTCCTGCAATCTGCCATCAAAAAGTTGGCAGGCGAGTTTTGTTTTCCAGGGAAAAGTGCCGTTGATTTTGTTTGGTGGCCTGTGGCTGGGAGTGGCCGGCTGGCTCCTTAGAATCCACGATACGCAGGATGGTTCCCAGACCAGAGGTGGCACCAGTTCCAAGTCGGGCCAGTTTGATAGTACCAAGTGGCTCCTGCAATCTGCCATCCAGAAGCGGGGCAGCTTACTTTTGTTTGCCAGGGAAACGGGCCGAGGTTTGTGTCTGGGGGCCTATGGCTGGGAGTGACTGGCTGGCTCCTGAAAAGCTACGATAGGCAGGATGGTTACCAGACTCATGGTGGCACCAGTGCCACGTTGGGCTGATTTGATAGTACCAAGCGGCTCCTGCAATCTGCCATGAAAAAGTTGGCAGGCGAGTTTTGTTTTCCAGGGAAAAGCGCCGTTGTTTGTGTTTGGGGGCCTATGGCTGGGAGTGGCCTGCTGGCTAATTAGAATCCACGATACGCAGGATGGTTCCCAGACCAGAGGTGGCACCAGTGCCAAGTCGGGCTAGTTTAATGGTGCAAAGTGACTCCTGCAATCTGCCATGAAAAAGTTTGCAGGCGAGTTTTGTTTTCCAGGGAAAAGTGCCGTTGTTTGTGTTTGGTGGACTGTGGCTGGGAGTGGCCGGCTGGCTCCTTAGAATCCACGATACGCAGGATGGTTCCCAGACCAGAGGTGGCACCAGTTCCAAGTCGGGCTGGTTTGATAGTACCAAGTGGCTCCTGCAATCTGCGATCCAGAAGCGGGGCAGCTTACTTTTGTTTGCCAGGGAAACGGGCCGAGGTTTGTGTCTGGGGGCCTATGGCTGGGAGTGACCGGCTGGCTCCTGAAAAGCTACGATAGGCAGGACATTGACCAGACTCATGGTGGCACCAGTGCCAAGTTGGGCTGATTTGTAAATATAAAGCGGCTCCTGCAATCTGCCATCAAAAAGTTGGCAGGCGAGTTTTGTTTTCCAGGGAAAAGTGCCGTTGATTTTTTTTGGTGGCCTGTGGCTGGGAGTGGCCGGCTGGCTCCTTAGAATCCACGATACGCAGGATGGTTCCCAGACCAGAGGTGGCACCAGTTCCAAGTCGGGCCAGTTTGATAGTACCAAGTGGCTCCTGCAATCTGCCATCCAGAAGCAGGGTAGCTTACTTTTATTTACCAGGGAAACGGGCCGAGGTTTTTGTCTGGGGGCCTATGGCTGGGAGTGACTGGCTGGCTCCTGAAAAGCTACGATAGGCAGGATGGTTACCAGACTCATGGTGGCACCAGTGCCACGTTGGGCTGATTTGATAGTACCAAGCGTCTCCTGCAATCTGCCATCAAAATGTTGGCAGGCGAGTTCTGTTTTCCAGGGAAAAGCGCCGTTGTTTTTGTTTGGGGGCCTGTGGCTGGGAGTGGCCGGCTGGCTCCTGAAAAGCTACGATAGGCAGGATGGTTACCAGACCCATGGTGGCACCAGTGCCAAGTTGGGCTGGTTTGATAGTACCACGTGGCTCCTGCAATCTACCATCCAAAAGCGGGGCAGCTGAGTTTTGCTTGCCAGAGAAAAGGGCTGTGGTATGTGTTTGGGTCCTGTGGCTGGCAGTGGCCGGCTGGCTCCTGAAATTCCATGATACGCAGCATGGTTCCCAGACCCAAGGTGGCACCAGTGCCAAGTCGGGCTGGTTTGATAGTACTAAATAGCTCCTGCAATCTGCCATCCAGAAGCGGGGCAGCTTACTTTTGTTTGCCTGGGAAACGGGCCGAGGTTTGTGTCTGGGGGCCTATGGCTGGGAGTGACCGGCTGGCTCCTGAAAAGCTACGATAGGCAGGATGGTTACCAGACTCATGGTGGCACCAGTGCCACGTTGGGCTGATTT
The DNA here is from genome assembly GCF_035770615.1 of Melospiza melodia melodia. Taxonomy (NCBI): domain Eukaryota; kingdom Metazoa; phylum Chordata; class Aves; order Passeriformes; family Passerellidae; genus Melospiza; species Melospiza melodia. Next base: position 295,672 of record NW_026948806.1, on the reverse strand, counting down.
GATAGTACCAAGCGGCTCCTGCAATCTGCCATCAAAAAGCTGGCAGGCGAGTTTTGTTTTCCAGAGGAAAGCTCCGTTGTTTGTGTTTTGGGGCCTATGGCTGGGAGTGGCCGGCTGGCTAATTAGAATCCACGATACGCAGGATGGTTCCCAGACCAAAGGTGGCACCAGTGCCAAGTCGGGCTAGTTTGATGGTGAAAAGTGGCTCCTGCAATCTGCCATGAAAATGTTGGCAGGCGAGTTTTGTTTTCCAGGGAAAAGTGCCGTTGTTTGTGTTTGGTGGACTGTGGCTGGGAGTGGCCGGCTGGCTCCTTAGAATCCACGATACGCAGGATGGTTCCCAGACCAGAGATGGCACCAGTTCCAAGTCGGGCTGGTTTGATAGTACCAAGTGGCTCCTGCAATCTGCCATCCAGAAGTGGGGCAGCTTACTTTTGTTTGCCAGGGAAACGGGCCGTGGTTTGTGTCTGGGGGCCTATGGCTGGGAGTGACCGGCTGGCTTCTGAAAAGCTACGATAGGCAGGATGGTGACCAGACTCATGGTGGCACCAGTGCCAAGTTGGGCTGATTTGTAAATATAAAGCGGCTCCTGCAATCTGCCATCAAAATGTTGGCAGGCGAGTTTTGTTTTCCAGGGAAAAGTGCCGTTGATTTTTTTTGGTGGCCTGTGGCTGGGAGTGGCCGGCTGGCTCCTTAGAATCCACGATACGCAGGATGGTTCCCAGACCAGAGGTGGCACCAGTTCCAAGTCGGGCTTGTTTGATAGTACCAAGTGGCTCCTGCAATCTGCCATCCAGAAGCAGGGTAGCTTACTTTTGTTTACCAGGGAAACGGGCCGTTGTTTGTGTTTGGGGGCCTATGGCTGGGAGTGACTGACTGGCTCCTGAAAAGCTACGATAGGCAGGATGGTTACCAGACTCATGGTGGCACCAGTGCCACGTTGGGCTGATTTGATAGTACCAAGCGTCTCCTGCAATCTGCCATCAAAATGTTGGCAGGCGAGTTTTGTTTTCCAGGGGAAAGCGCCGTTGTTTGTGTTTGGGAGCCTATGGCTGGGAGTGGCTGGCTGGCTAATTAGAATCCACGATACGCAGGATGGTTCCCAGACCATGGTGGCACCAATGCCAAGTCGGGCTAGTTTGATGGTGCAAAGTGGCTTATGCAATCTGCCATCAAAAAGTTGGCAGGCCAGTTCTGTTTTCCAGGGAAAAGCGCCGTTGTTTTTGTTTGGGGGCCTGTGGCTGGGAGTGGCCGGCTGGCTCCTGAAAAGCTACGATAGGCAGGATGGTTACCAGACCCATGGTGGCACCAGTGCCAAGTTGGGCTGGTTTGATAGTACCACGTGTCTCCTGCAATCTGCCATCCAAAAGCGGGGCAGCTGAGTTTTGCTTGCCAGAGAAAAGGGCTGTGGTATGTGTTTGGGTCCTGTGGCTGGCAGTGGCCGGCTGGCTCCTGAAATTCCATGATACGCAGCATGGTTCCCAGACCCAAGGTGGCACCAGAGCCAAGTAGGGCTGGTTTGACAGAGTCAAGCGCCTCCTGCAATCTCCCATCCAGAAGTGGGGCAGCTGAGTTTTTTTTGCCTGTGAATCGGGCCGTTCTTTTTGATTGGGGTCTGTGGCCGAGAGTGGTCGGCTGGCTCCTGACAATCCACAATACGCAGGATGGTTCCCAGACCAGAGGTGGCACCAGTGCCAAGTCGGGCTGGTTTGATAGTACTAAATAGCTCCTGCAATCTGCCATCCAGAAGCGGGGCAGCTTAATTTTGTTTGCCTGGGAAACGGGCCGAGGTTTGTGTCTGGGGGCCTATGGCTGGGAGTGACCGGCTGGCTCCTGAAAAGCTACGATAGGCAGGATGGTTCCCAGACCAGAGGTGGCACCAGTGCGAAGTCGGGCTAGTTTGATGGTGAAAAGTGGCTCCTGCAATCTGCCATCAAAAAGTTGGCAGGCGAGTTTTGTTTTCCAGGGAAAAGCGCCGTTGTTTGTGTTTGGGGGCCTGTGGCTGGGAGTGGCCGGCTGGCTCCTTAGAATCCACGATACGCAGGATGGTTCCCCGACCAGAGGAGGCACCAATACCAAGTCGGGCTGGTTTGATAGTACCAAGTGGCTCCTGCAATCTGCCATCCAGAAGCGGGGCAGCTTACTTTTGTTTGCCAGGGAAACGGGCCGAGGTTTGTGTGTCGGGGCCTATGGCTGGGAGTGACCGGCTGGCTCCTTAAAAGCTACGATAGGCACGATGGTGACCAGACCCATGGTGGCACCAGTGCCCAGTTGGGCTGGTTTGATAGTACCAAGTGGCTCACACAATCTGCCATCAAAAAGTTGGCAGGCGAGTTTTGTTTTCCCGGGAAAAGGGCCATTGTGTTTGGGGGCCTCTGGCTGGGAGTGGCCGGCTGGCTCCTTGGAATCCACGATACGCAGCATGGTTCCCAGACCCAAGGTGGCACCAGTGCCAAGTTGGGCTGGTTTGATAGTACCAAGTGGTTCCTGCAATCTGCCATCCAGAAGCGGCGCAGCTTACTTTTGTTTGCCAGGGAAAAGGGCCGAGGTTTGTGTCTGGGGGCCTATGGCTGGGAGTGACCGGCTAGGTCCTGAAAAGCTACGATAGGCAGGATGGTGACCAGACCCATGGTGGCACCAGTGCCAAGTTGGGCTGGTTTGATAGTACCAAGTGGCTCCTGCAATCTGCCATCAAAATGTTGGCAGGCGAGTTTTGTTTTCCAGGGAAAAGCGCCGTTGATTTTGTTTGGGGGCCTGTGGCTGGGAGTGGCCGGCTGGCTCCTTAGAACCCAGGATACGCAGGATGGTTCCCAGACCCAAGCTGGCACCAGTGCCAAGTTGGGCTGGCTTGAGATTACCAAGTGGTTCCTGCAATCTCCCATCCAGAAGCGGGGCAGCTTACTTTCTTTTGTCAAGGAAACGGGCCGTGGTTTGTGTCTGGGGGCCTATGGCTGGGAGTGACCGGCTCGGTCGTGAAAAGCTACGATAGGCAGGATGGTTACCAGACCCATGGTGGCACCAGTGCCAAGTTGGGCTGGTTTGATAGTACCAAGCGGCTCCTGCAATCTGCCATCAAAAAGTTGGCAGGCGAGTTTTGTTTTCCAGGGAAAAGCGCCGTTGATTGTGTTTTGGGGCCTGTGGCTGGGAGTGGCCGGCTGGCTAATTAGAATCCACGATACGCAGGATGGTTCCCAGACCAGAGGTGGCACCAGTGCCAAGTCGGGCTAGTTTGATGGTGCAAAGTGGCTCCTGCAATCTGCCATCCAGAAGCGGGGTAGCTTACTTTTGTTTGCCAGGGAAACGGGCTGAGGTTTGTGTCAGGGGGCCTATGGCTGGGAGTGACCGGCTGGCTCCTGAAAAGCTACGATAGGCAGGATGGTGACCAGACCCATGGTGGCACCAGTGCCAAGTAGGGCTGGTTTGATAGTACCAAGTAGCTCACACAATCTGCCATCAAAAAGTTGGTAGGCGAGTTTTGTTTTCCAGGGAAAAGCGCCATTGTGTTTGGGGGCCTGTGGCTGGGAGTGTCCGGCTGGCTCCTTAGAATCCACGATACGCAGGACGGTTCCGAGACCAGAGGTGGCACCAGTACTAAGTTGGGCTGGTTTGATACCACAAAGTGGCTCCGGCAATCTGCGATCCAGAAGCGGGGCAGCTTACTTTTGTTTGCCAAGGAAACTGGCCGTGGTTTGTGTCTGGGAGCCTATGGCTGGGAGTGACCGCCTGGCTCCTGAAAAGCTACGATAGGCAGGATGGTGACCAGACCCATGGTGGCACCAGTGCCAAGTTGGGCTGGTTTGATAGTACCAAGTGGCTCCTGCAATCTGCCATCTAAAAGCAGGGTAGGTGAGTTTTGCTTGCCAGAGAAAAGGGCTGTGGTATGTGTTTGGGTCTTGTGGCTGGCAGTGGCCGGCTGGCTCCTGAAATTCCATGATACGCAGCATGGTTCCCAGACCCAAGGTGGCACCAGTGCCAAGTAGGGCTGGTTTGACAGAGTCAAGCGCCTCCTGCAATCTCCCATCCAGACGTGGGGCAGCTGAGTTTTTTTTGCCTGTGAATCGGGCCGTTGTTTTTGATTGGGGTCTGTGGCCGAGAGTGGTCGGCTGGCTCCTGACAATCCACAATACGCAGGATGGTTCACAGACCCAAGGTGGCACCAGTGCCAAGTCGGGCTGGTTTGATAGTACCAAGTGGCTCCTGCAATCTACCATCCAGAAGCGGGGCAGCTGAGTTTTGTTTGCCAGAGAAAAGGGCCGTGGTTTGTGTTTGAGGGCATATGGCTGAGAGTGGCCGGCTGACCCCTGAAAATCCACAATAGGCAGGATGGTTCCCAGAGCCAAGGTGGCACCAGTGCCAAGTCGGGCTGGTTTGATAGTACTAAATAGCTCCTGCAATCTGCCATCCAGAAGCGGGGCAACTTAATTTTGTTTGCCAGGGAAACGGGCCGAGGTTTGTGTCTGGGGGCCTATGGCTGGGAGTGACCGGCTGGCTCCTGAAAAGCTACGATAGGCAGGATGGTTACCAGACCCATGGTGGCACCAGTGCCAAGTTGGGCTGATTTGATAGTACCAAGTGGCTCCTGCAATCTGCCATCAAAAAGTTGGCAGGCGAGTTTTGTTTTCCAGGGAAAAGCGCCGTTGTTTGTGTTTTGGGGCCTGTGGCTGGGATTGGCCGGCTGGCTAATTAGAATCCACGATACGCAGGATGGTTCCCAGACCAGAGGTGGCACCAGTGCCAAGTCGGGCTAGTTTGATGGTGCAAAGTGGCTCCTGCAATCTGCCATCCAGAAGCGGGGTAGCTTAATTTTGTTTGCCAGGGAAACGGGCTGAAGTTTTTGTTTGGGGGCCTGTGGCTGGGAGTGGCCAGCTGGCTCCTTAGAATCCACGATACGAAGGATCGTTCCCAGACCAGAGGTGGCACCAGTGCCAAGTTGGGCTGGTTTGATGGTGCAAAGTGGCTCCTGCAATCTGCCATGAAAAAGTTTGCAGGCGAGTTTTGTTTTCCAGGGAAAAGTGCCGTTGTTTGTGTTTGGTGGACTGTGGCTGGGAGTGGCCGGCTGGCTCCTTAGAATCCACGATACGCAGGATGGTTCCCAGACCAGAGGTGGCACCAGTTCCAAGTCGGGCTGGTTTGATAGTACCAAGTGGCTCCTGCAATCAGCCATCCAGAAGCGGGGCAGCTTACTTTTGTTTGCCAGGGAAACGGGCCGAGGTTTGTGTCTGGGGGCCTATGGCTGGGAGTGACCGGCTGGCTCCTGAAAAGCTACGATAGGCAGGATGGTTACCAGACCCATGGTGGCACCAGTGCCAAGTTGGGCTGATTTGATAGTACCAAGTGGCTCATGCAATCTGCCATCAAAAAGTTGGCAGGCGAGTTTTGTTTTCCAGGGAAAAGCGCCGTTGTTTGTGTTTTGGGGCCTGTGGCTGGGATTGGCCGGCTGGCTAATTAGAATCCACGATACGCAGGATGGTTCCCAGACCAGAGGTGGCACCAGTGCCAAGTCGGGCTAGTTTGATGGTGCAAAGTGGCTCCTGCAATCTGCCATCCAGAAGCGGGGTAGCTTACTTTTGTTTGCCAGGGAAACGGGCTGAGGTTTTTGTTTGGGGGCCTGTGGCTGGGAGTGGCCAGCTGGCTCCTTAGAATCCACGATACGAAGGATCGTTCCCAGACCAGAGGTGGCACCAGTGCCAAGTTGGGCTGGTTTGATGGTGCAAAGTGGCTCCTGCAATCTGCCATGAAAAAGTTTGCAGGCGAGTTTTGTTTTCCAGGGAAAAGTGCCGTTGTTTGTGTTTGGTGGACTGTGGCTGGGAGTGGCCGGCTGGCTCCTTAGAATCCACGATACGCAGGATGGTTCCCAGACCAGAGGTGGCACCAGTTCCAAGTCGGGCTGAGTTGATAGTACCAAGTGGCTCCTGCAATCAGCCATCCAGAAGCGGGGCAGCTTACTTTTGTTTGCCAGGGAAACGGGCCGAGGTTTGTGTCTGGGGGCCTATGGCTGGGAGTGACCGGCTGGCTCCTGAAAAGCTACGATAGGCAGGAGGTTTGCCAGTCCCATGGTGGCACCAGTGCCAAGTTGGGCTGATTTGATAGTACCAAGCGGCTCCTGAAATCTGCCATCAAAAAGTTGGCAGGCGAGTTTTGTTTTCCAGGGAAAAGTGCCGTTGATTTTGTTTGGTGGCCTGTGGCTGGGAGTGGCCGGCTGGCTCCTTAGAATCCACGATACGCAGGATGGTTCCCAGACCAGAGGTGGCACCAGTGACAAGTCAGGCTTGTTTGATAGTACCAAGTGGCTCCTGCAATCTGCCATCCAGAAGCGGGGCAGCTTACTTTTGTTTGCCAGGGAAACGGGCCGAGGGTTTTGTCTGGGGGCCTATAGCTGGGAGTGACTGGCTGGCTCCTGAAAAGCTACGATAGGCAGGATGGTTACCAGACTCATGGTGGCACCAGTGCCACGTTGGGCTGATTTGATAGTACCAAGCGGCTCCTGCAATCTGCCATCAAAAAGCTGGCAGGGGAGTTTTGTTTTCCAGTGGAAAGCTCCGTTGTTTGTGTTTGGGGGCCTGTGGCTGGGAGTGGCCGGCTGGCTAATTAGAATCCACGATACGCAGGATGGTTCCCAGACCAGAGGTGGCACCAGTGCCAAGTCGGGCTAGTTTGATGGTGCAAAGTGGCTCCTGCAATCTGCCATGAAATGTTGGCAGGCGAGATTTGTTTTCCAGGGAAAAGTGCCGTTGTTTCTGTTTGGTGGACTGTGGCTGGGAGTGGCCGGCTGGCTCCTTAGAATCCACGATACGCAGGATGGTTCCCAGACCAGAGGTGGCACCAGTTCCAAGTCGGGCTGGTTTGATAGTACCAAGTGGCTCCTGCAATCTGCCATCCAGAAGTGGTGCAGCTTACTTTTGTTTGCCAGGGAAACGGGCCGTGGTTTGTGTCTGGGGGCCTATGGCTGGGAGTGACCGGCTGGCTCCTGAAAAGCTACGATAGGCAGGATCGTGACCAGACCCATGGTGGCACCAGTGCCAAGTTGGGCTGGTTTGATAGTACCAAGTGGCTCCTGCAATCTGCCATCAAATGTTGGCAGGCGAGTTTTGTTTTCCAGGGAAAAGCGCCGTTGTTTGTGTTTGGGGCCCTGTGGCTGGGAGTGGCCGGCTGGCTCCTTAGAACCCACGATACGCAGGATGGTTCCCAGACCAGAGGTGGCACCAGTGCCAAGTCGGGCTGGTTTGATAGTACCAAGTGGCTCCTGCAATCTGCCATCCTGAAGCGGGGTAGCATACTTTTGTTTGCCCGGGAAACGGGCAGAGCTTTGTGTCTGGGGCCTATGGCTGGGAGTGACCGGCTGGCTCCTGAAAAGCTACGATAGGCAGGATGGTTACCAGACCCATGGTGGAACCAGTGCCAAGTTGGGCTGGTTTGATAGTACCAAGTGGTCCCTGCAATCTGCCATCAAAATGTGGGCAGGCCAGTTTTGTTTTCCAGGGAAAAGCGCCGTTGTTTGTGTTTGGGGGCCTGTGGCTGGGAGTGGTCGGCTGGCTCCTTAGAATCCACGATACACAGGATGGTTCCGAGACCAGTGGTGGCACCAGTTCTAAGTTGGGCTGGTTTGATACCACAAAGTGGCTCCTGCAATCTGCCATCCAGAAGCGGGGCAGCTTACTTTTGTTTTCCAAGGAAACAGGCCGTGGTTTATGTCTGGGGGCCTATGGCTGGGAGTGACCGGCTCGGTCGTGAAAAGCTACGATAGGCAGGATGGTGACCAGACCCATGGTGGCACCAGTGCCAAGTTGGGCTGGTTTGATAGTACCAAGTGGCTCCTGCAATCTGCCATCAAAAAGTTGGCAGGCGAGTTTTCTTTTCCAGGGAAAAGCGCCGTTGTTTTTGTTTGGGGGCCTGTGGCTGGGAGTGGCCGGCTGGCTCCTGAAAAGCTACGATAGGCAGGACGGTTACCAGACCCATGGTGGCACCAGTGCCAAGTTGGGCTGGTTTGATAGTACCAAGTGGCCCCTGCAATCTGCCATCCAAAAGCGGGGTAGCTGAGTTTTGCTTGCCAGAGAAAAGGGCTGTGGTATGTGTTTGGGTCCTGTGGCTGGCAGTGGCCGGCTGGCTCCTGAAATTCCATGATACGCAGCATGGTTCCCAGACCCAAGGTGGCACCAGTGCCAAGTAGGGCTGTTTTGACAGCGTCAAGCGCCTCCTGCAATCTCCCATCCAGAAGTGGGGCAGCTGAGTTTTTTTTGCCTGTGAATCGGGCCGTTCTTTTAGATTGGGGTCTGTGGTGGAGAGTGGTCGGCTGGCTCCTGTCAATCCACAATACGCAGGATGGTTCACAGACCCAAGGTGGCACCAGTGCCAAGTCGGGCTGGTTTGATAGTACCAAGTGGCTCCTGCAATCTGCCATCCAGAAGCGGGGCAGCTGAGTTTTGTTTGCCAGAGAAACGGGCCGTGGTTTTTTTTGGGGGCATATGACTGGGAGTGGCCGGCTGGCTCCTTAAAATCCTCGATACGCAGGATGGTTAACAGACCCAAGGTGGCACCAGTGCCAAGTTGTGCTGTTTTTGTAGTACCAAGGGCGTCCTGCAATTTGCCATCCAGAAGAGGGGCAGTTGAGTTTTGTTTGCCAGAGAAAAGGGCCGTGGTTTGTGTTTGAGGGCATATGGCTGAGAGTGGCCGGCTGACCCCTGAAAATCCACGATAGGCAGGATGGTTCCCAGACCAGAGGTGGCACCAGTGCCAAGTCGGGCTAGTTTGATGGTGAAAAGTGGCTCCTGCAATCTGCCATCAAAAAGTTGGCAGGCGAGTTTTGTTTTCCTGGGAAAAGTGCCGTTGATTTTGTTTGGTGGCCTGTGGCTGGGAGTGGCCCGCTGGCTCCTTAGAATCCACGATACGCAGGATGGTTCCCAGACCAGAGGTGGCACCAGTTCCAAGTCGGGCCAGTTTGATAGTACCAAGTGGCTCCTGCAATCTGCCATCCAGAAGCGGGGCAGCTTACTTTTGTTTGCCAGGGAAACGGGCCGAGGTTTGTGTCTGGGGGCCTATGGCTGGGAGTGACTGGCTGGCTCCTGAAAAGCTACGATAGGCAGGATGGTTACCAGACTCATGGTGGCACCAGTGCCACGTTGGGCTGATTTGATAGTACCAAGCGGCTCCTGCAATCTGCCATCAAAAAGTTGGCAGGCGAGTTTTGTTTTCCAGGGAAAAGCGCCGTTGTTTGTGTTTGGGGGCCTATGGCTGGGAGTGGCCTGCTGGCTAATTAGAATCCACGATACGCAGGATGGTTCCCAGACCAGAGGTGGCACCAGTGCCAAGTCGGGCTAGTTTAATGGTGCAAAGTGGCTCCTGCAATCTGCCATGAAAAAGTTTGCAGGCGAGTTTTGTTTTCCAGGGAAAAGTGCCGTTGTTTGTGTTTGGTGGACTGTGGCTGGGAGTGGCCGGCTGGCTCCTTAGAATCCACGATACGCAGGATGGTTCCCAGACCAGAGGTGGCACCAGTTCCAAGTCGGGCTGGTTTGATAGTACCAAGTGGCTCCTGCAATCTGCCATCCAGAAGCGGGGCAGCTTACTTTTGTTTGCCAGGGAAACGGGCCGAGGTTTGTGTCTGGGGGCCTATGGCTGAGAGTGACCGGCTGGCTCCTGAAAAGCTACGATAGGCAGGATGGTGACCAGACTCATGGTGGCACCAGTGCCAAGTTGGGCTGATTTGATAGTATCAAGCGGCTCCTGCAATCTGCCATCAAAAAGTTGGCAGGCGAGTTTTGTTTTCCAGGGAAAAGTGCCGTTGATTTTTTTTGGTGGCCTGTGGCTGGGAGTGGCCGGCTGCCTCCTTAGAATCCACGATACGCAGGATGGTTCCCAGACCAGAGGTGGCACCAGTTCCAAGTCGGGCCAGTTTGATAGTACCAAGTGGCTCCTGCAATCTGCCATCCAGAAGCAGGGTAGCTTACTTTTGTTTACCAGGGAAACGGGCCGAGGTTTTTGTCTGGGGGCCTATGGCTGGGAGTGACTGGCTGGCTCCTGAAAAGCTACGATAGGCAGGATGGTTACCAGACTCATGGTGGCACTAGTGCCACGTTGGGCTGATTTGATAGTACCAAGCGGCTCCTGCAATCTGCCATCAAAAAGTTGGCAGGCGAGTTTTGTTTTCCAGGGGAAAGCGCCGTTGTTTGTGTTTGGGGGCCTATGGCTGGGAGTGGCTGGCTGGCTAATTAGAATCCACGATACGCAGGATGGTTCCCAGACCATGGTGGCACAAATGCCAAGTCGGGCTAGTTTGATGGTACAAAGTGGCTTATGCAATCTGCCATCAAAAAGTTGGCAGGCGAGTTCTGTTTTCCAGGGAAAAGCGCCGTTGTTTTTGTTTGGGGGCCTATGGCTGGGAGTGGCCGGCTGGCTCCTGAAAAGCTACGATAGGCTGGATGGTTACCAGACCCATGGTGGCACCAGTGCCAAGTTGGGCTGGTTTGATAGTAGCACGTGGCTCCTGCAATCTGCCATCCAAAAGCGGGGCAGCTGACTTTTGCTTGCCAGAGAAAAGGGCTGTGGTATGTGTTTGGGTCCTGTCGCTGGCAGTGGCCGGCTGGCTCCTGAAATTCCATGATACGCAGCATGGTTCCCAGACCCAAGGTGGCACCAGTGCCAAGTAGGGCTGGTTTGACAGAGTCAAGCGCCTCCTGCAATCTCCCATCCAGAAGTGGGGCAGCTGAGTTTTTTTTGCCTGTGAATCGGGCCGTTCTTTTTGATTGGGGTCTGTGGCCGAGAGTGATCGGCTGGCTCCTGACAATCCACAATACGCAGGATGGTTCCCAGACCAGAGGTGGCACCAGTGCCAAGTCGGGCTGGTTTGATAGTACTAAATAGCTCCTGCAATCTGCCATCCAGAAGCGGGGCAGCTTAATTTTGTTTCCCTGGGAAACGGGCCGAGGTTTGTGTCTGGGGGCCTATGGCTGGGAGTGACCGGCTGGCTCCTGAAAAGCTACGATAGGCAGGATGGTTCCCAGACCAGAGGTGGCACCAGTGCCAAGTCGGGCTAGTTTGATGGTGAAAAGTGGCTCCTGCAATCTGCCATCAAAAAGTTGGCAGGAGAGTTTTGTTTTCCAGGGAAAAGTGCCGTTGATTTTGTTTGGTGGCCTGTGGCTGGGAGTGGCCGGCTGGCTCCTTAGAATCCACGATACGCAGGATGGTTCCCAGACCAGAGGTCGCACCAGTTCCAAGTCGGGCTGGTTTGATAGTACCAAGTGGCTCCTGCAATCTGCCATCCAGAAGCGGGGCAGCTTACTTTTGTTTGCCAGGGAAACAGGCCGAGGTTTGTGTCTGGGGGCCTATGGCTGGGAGTGACTGGCCGGCTCCTGAAAAGCTACGATAGGCAGGATGGTTACCAGACTCATGGTGGCACCAGTGCCACGTTGGGCTGATTTGATAGTACCAAGCGGCTCCTGCAATCTGCCATCAAAAAGTTGGCAGGCGAGTTTTGTTTTCCAGGGGAAAGCGCCGTTGTTTGTGTTTTGGGGCCTATGGCTGGGAGTGGCCGGCTGGCTTATTAGAATCCACGATACGCAGGATGGTTCCCAGACCAGAGGTGGCACCAGTGCTAAGTCGGGCTAGTTTGATGGTGAAAAGTGGCTCCTGCAATCTGCCATGAAAATGTTGGCAGGCGAGTTTTGTTTTCCAGGGAAAAGTGCCGTTGTTTGTGTTTGGTGGACTGTGGCTGGGAGTGGCCGGCTGGCTCCTTAGAATCCACGATACGCAGGATGGTTCCCAGACCAGAGATGGCACCAGTTCCAAGTCGGGCTGGTTTGATAGTACCAAGTGGCTCCTGCAATCTGCCATCCAGAAGTGGGTCAGCTTACTTTTGTTTGCCAGGGAAACGGGCCGTGGTTTGTGTCAGGGGGCCTATGGCTGGGAGTGACCGGCTGGCTTCTGAAAAGCTTCGATAGGCAGGATGGTGACCAGACCCATGGAGGCACCAGTGCCAAGTTGGGCTGGTTTGATAGTACAAAGTGGCTCACACAATCTGCCATCAAATGTTGGCAGGCAAGTTTTGTTTTCCAGGGAAAAGCGCCGTTGTTTGTGTTTGGGGGCCTGTGGCTGGGAGTGGCCGGCTGGCTCCTTAGAATCCACGATACGCAGGATGGTTCCCAGACCAGAGGTGGCACCAGTGCCAAGTCGGGCTGGTTTGATAGTACCAAGTGGCTCCTGCAATCTGCCATCCTGAAGCGGGGTAGCATACTTTTGTTTGCCCGGGAAACGGGCAGAGCTTTGTGTCTGGGGCCTATGGCTGGGAGTGACCGGCTGGCTCCTGAAAAGCTACGATAGGCAGGATGGTTACCAGACCCATGGTGGAACCAGTGCCAAGTTGGGCTGGTTTGATAGTACCAAGTGGTCCCTGCAATCTGCCATCAAAATGTGGGCAGGCCAGTTTTGTTTTCCAGGGAAAAGCGCCGTTGTTTGTGTTTGGGGGCCTGTGGCTGGGAGTGGTCGGCTGGCTCCTTAGAATCCACGATACACAGGATGGTTCCGAGACCAGTGGTGGCACCAGTTCTAAGTTGGGCTGGTTTGATACCACAAAGTGGCTCCTGCAATCTGCCATCCAGAAGCGGGGCAGCTTACTTTTGTTTTCCAAGGAAACAGGCCGTGGTTTATGTCTGGGGGCCTATGGCTGGGAGTGACCGGCTCGGTCGTGAAAAGCTACGATAGGCAGGATGGTGACCAGACCCATGGTGGCACCAGTGCCAAGTTGGGCTGGTTTGATAGTACCAAGTGGCTCCTGCAATCTGCCATCAAAAAGTTGGCAGGCGAGTTTTCTTTTCCAGGGAAAAGCGCCGTTGTTTTTGTTTGGGGGCCTGTGGCTGGGAGTGGCCGGCTGGCTCCTGAAAAGCTACGATAGGCAGGACGGTTACCAGACCCATGGTGGCACCAGTGCCAAGTTGGGCTGGTTTGATAGTACCAAGTGGCCCCTGCAATCTGCCATCCAAAAGCGGGGTAGCTGAGTTTTGCTTGCCAGAGAAAAGGGCTGTGGTATGTGTTTGGGTCCTGTGGCTGGCAGTGGCCGGCTGGCTCCTGAAATTCCATGATACGCAGCATGGTTCCCAGACCCAAGGTGGCACCAGTGCCAAGTAGGGCTGGTTTGACAGCGTCAAGTGCCTCCTGCAATCTCCCATCCAGAAGTGGGGCAGCTGAGTTTTTTTTGCCTGTGAATCGGGCCGTTCTTTTTGATTGGGGTCTGTGGCGGAGAGTGGTCGGCTGGCTCCTGTCAATCCACAATACGCAGGATGGTTCACAGACCCAAGGTGGCACCAGTGCCAAGTCGGGCTGGTTTGATAGTACCAAGTGGCTCCTGCAATCTGCCATCCAGAAGCGGGGCAGCTGAGTTTTGTTTGCCAGAGAAACGGGCCGTGGTTTTTTTTTGGGGGCATATGGCTGGGAGTGGCCGGCTGGCTCCTTAAAATCCTCGATACGCAGGATGGTTAACAGACCCAAGGTGGCACCAGTGCCAAGTTGTGCTGTTTTTGTAGTACCAAGGGCGTCCTGCAATTTGCCATCCAGAAGTGGGGCAGTTGAGTTTTGTTTGCCAGAGAAAAGGGCCGTGGTTTGTGTTTGAGGGCATATGGCTGAGAGTGGCCGGCTGACCCCTGAAAATCCAAAATAGGCAGGATGGTTCCCAGAGCCAAGGTGGCACCAGTGCCAAGTCGGGCTGGTTTGATAGTACTAAATAGCTCCTGCAATCTGCCATCCAGAAGCGGGGCAACTTAATTTTGTTTGCCAGGGAAACGGGCCGAGGTTTGTGTCTGGGGGCCTATGGCTGGGAGTGACCGGCTGCCTCCTGAAAAGCTACGATAGGCAGGATGGTTCCCAGACCAGAGGTGGCACCAGTGCCAAGTCGGGCTAGTTTGATGGTGAAAAGTGGCTCCTGCAATCTGCCATCAAAAAGTTGGCAGGCGAGTTTTGTTTTCCAGGGAAAAGTGCCGTTGATTTTGTTTGGTGGCCTGTGGCTGGGAGTGGCCGGTTGGCTCCTTAGAATCCACGATACGCAGGATGGTTCCCAGACCAGAGGTGCCACCAGCTCCAAGTCGGGCCAGTTTGATAGTACCAAGTGGCTCCTGCAATCTGCCATCCAGAAGCGGGGCAGCTTACTTTTGTTTGCCAGGGAAACGGGCCGAGGTTTGTGTCTGGGGGCCTATGGCTGGGAGTGACTGGCTGGCTCCTGAAAAGCTACGATAGGCAGGATGGTTACCAGACTCATGGTGGCACCAGTGCCACGTTGGGCTGATTTGATAGTACCAAGCGGCTCCTGCAATCTGCCATCAAAAAGTTGGCAGGCGAGTTTTGTTTTCCAGGGAAAAGCGCCGTTGTTTGTGTTTGGGGGCCTATGGCTGGGAGTGGCCTGCTGGCTAATTAGAATCCACGATACGCAGGATGGTTCCCAGACCAGAGGTGGCACCAGTGCCAAGTCGGGCTAGTTTAATGGTGCAAAGTGGCTCCTGCAATCTGCCATGAAAAAGTTTGCAGGCGAGTTTTGTTTTCCAGGGAAAAGTGCCGTTGTTTGTGTTTGGTGGACTGTGGCTGGGAGTGGCCGGCTGGCTCCTTAGAATCCACGATACGCAGGGTGGTTCCCAGACCAGAGGTGGCACCAGTTCCAAGTCGGGCTGGTTTGATAGTACCAAGTGACTCCTGAAATCTGCCATCCAGAAGCGGGGCAGCTTACTTTTGTTTGCCAGGGAAACGGGCCGAGGTTTGTGTCTGGGGGCCTATGGCTGAGAGTGACCGGCTGGCTCCTGAAAAGCTACGATAGGCAGGATGGTGACCAGACTCATGGTGGCACCAGTGCCAAGTTGGGCTGATTTGATAGTATCAAGCGGCTCCTGCAATCTGCCATCAAAAAGTTGGCAGGCGAGTTTTGTTTTCCAGGGAAAAGTGCCGTTGATTTTTTTTGGTGGCCGGTGGCTGGGAGTGGCCGGCTGGCTCCTTAGAATCCACGATACGCAGGATGGTTCCCAGACCAGAGGTGGCACCAGTTCCAAGTCGGGCCAGTTTGATAGTAACAAGTGGCTCCTGCAATCTGCCATCCAGAAGCAGGGTAGCTTACTTTTGTTTACCAGGGAAACGGGCCGAGGTTTTTGTCTGGGGGCCTATGGCTGGGAGTGACTGGCTGGCTCCTGAAAAGCTGCCATAGGCACGATGGTGTCCAGACCCATGGTGGCACCAGTGCCACGTTGGGCTGATTTGATAGTACCAAGCGGCTCCTGCAATCTGCCATCAAAAAGTTGGCAGGCGAGTTTTGTTTTCCAGGGGAAAGCGCCGTTGTTTGTGTTTGGGGGCCTATGGCTGGGAGTGGCTGGCTGGCTAATTAGAATCCACGATACGCAGGATGGTTCCCAGACCATGGTGGCACCAATGCCAAGTCGGGCTAGTTTGATGGTGCAAAGTGGCTTATGCAATCTGCCATCAAAAAGTTGGCAGGCGAGTTCTGTTTTCCAGGGAAAAGCGCCGTTGTTTTTGTTTGGGGGCCTGTGGCTGGGAGTGGCCGGCTGGCTCCTGAAAAGCTACGATAGGCAGGATGGTTACCAGACCCATGGTGGCACCAGTGCCAAGTTGGGCTGGTTTGATAGTACCACGTGGCTCCTGCAATCTGCCATCCAAAAGCGGGGCAGCTGAGTTTTGCTTGCCAGAGAAAAGGGCTGTGGTATGTGTTTGGGTCCTGTGGCTGGCAGTGGCCGGCTGGCTCCTGAAATTCCATGATACGCAGCATGGTTCCCAGACCCAAGGTGGCACCAGTGCCAAGTAGGGCTGGTTTGACAGAGTCAAGCGCCTCCTGCAATCTCCCATCCAGAAGTGGGGCAGCTGAGTTTTTTTTGCCTGTGAATCGGGCCGTTGTTTTTGATTGGGGTCTGTGGCCGAGAGTGGTCGGCTGGCTCCTGACAATCCACAATACGCAGGATGGTTCCCAGACCCAAGGTGGCACCAGTGCCAAGTCGGGCTGGTTTGATAGTACTAAATAGCTCCTGCAATCTGCCATCCAGAAGCGGGGCAGCTTAATTTTGTTTGCCTGGAAAACGGGCCGAGGTTTGTGTCTGGGGGCCTATGGCTGGGAGTGACCGGCTGGCTCCTGAAAAGCTACGATAGGCAGGATGGTTCCCAGACCAGAGGTGGCACCAGTGCCAAGTCGGGCTAGTTTGATGGTGAAAAGTGGCTCCTGCAATCTGCCATCAAAAAGTTGGCAGGAGAGTTTTGTTTTCCAGGGAAAAGTGCCGTTGATTTTGTTTGGTGGCCTGTGGCTGGGAGTGGCCGGCTGGCTCCTTAGAATCCACGATACGCAGGATGGTTCCCAGACCAGAGGTCGCACCAGTTCCAAGTCGGGCTTGTTTGATAGTACCAAGTGGCTCCTGCAATCTGCCATCCAGAAGCAGGGCAGCTTACTTTTGTTTGCCAGGGAAACGGGCCGAGGTTTGTGTCTGGCGGCCTATGGCTGGGAGTGACTGGCTGGCTCCTGAAAAGCTACGATAGGCAGGATGGTTACCAGACTCATGGTGGCACCAGTGCCACGTTGGGCTGATTTGATAGTACCAAGCGGCTCCTGCAATCTGCCATCAAAATGTTGGCAGGCGAGTTTTGTTTTCCAGGGAAAAGCGCCGTTGTTTGTGTTTGGGGGCCTATGGCTGGGAGTGGCCTGCTGGCTAATTAGAATCCACGATACGCAGGATGGTTCCCAGACCAGAGGTGGCACCAGTGCCAAGTCGGGCTGGTTTGATGGTGCAAAGTGGCTCCTGCAATCTGCCATGAAAAAGTTTGCAGGCGAGTTTTGTTTTCCAGGGAAAAGTGCCGTTGATTTTGTTTGGTGGCCTGTGCCTGGGAGTGGCCGGCTGGCTCCTTAGAATCCACCATACGCAGGATGGTTCCCAGACCAGAGGTGGCACCAGTGCCAAGTCGGGCTGGTTTGATAGTACCAAGTGGCTCCTGCAATCTGCCATCCTGAAGCGGGGTAGCATACTTTTGTTTGCCCGGGAAACGGGCAGAGCTTTGTGTCTGGGGCCTATGGCTGGGAGTGACCGGCTGGCTCCTGAAAAGCTACGATAGGCAGGATGGTTACCAGACCCATGGTGGAACCAGTGGCAAGTTGGGCTGGTTTGATAGTACCAAGTGGTCCCTGCAATCTGCCATCAAAATGTGGGCAGGCCAGTTTTGTTTTCCAGGGAAAAGCGCCGTTGTTTGTGTTTGGGGGCCTGTGGCTGGGAGTGGTCGGCTGGCTCCTTAGAATCCACGATACACAGGATGGTTCCGAGACCAGTGGTGGCACCAGTTCTAAGTTGGGCTGGTTTGATACCACAAAGTGGCTCCTGCAATCTGCCATCCAGAAGCGGGGCAGCTTACTTTTGTTTTCCAAGGAAACAGGCCGTGGTTTATGTCTGGGGGCCTATGGCTGGGAGTGACCGGCTCGGTCGTGAAAAGCTACGATAGGCAGGATGGTGGCCAGACCCATGGTGGCACCAGTGCCAAGTTGGGCTGGTTTGATAGTACCAAGTGGCTCCTGCAATCTGCCATCCAAAAGCGGGGTAGCTGAGTTTTGCTTGCCAGAGAAAAGGGCTGTGGTATGTGTTTGGGACCTGTGGCTGGCAGTGGCCGGCTGGCTCCTGAAATTCCATGATACGCAGCATGGTTCCCAGACCCAAGGTGGCACCAGTGCCAAGTAGGGCTGTTTTGACAGCGTCAAGTGCCTCCTGCAATCTCCCATCCAGAAGTGGGGCAGCTGAGTTTTTTTTGCCTGTGAATCGGGCCGTTCTTTTTGATTGGGGTCTGTGGCGGAGAGTGGTCGGCTGGCTCCTGTCAATCCACAATACGCAGGATGGTTCACAGACCCAAGGTGGCACCAGTGCCAAGTCGGGCTGGTTTGATAGTACCAAGTGGCTCCTGCAATCTGCCATCCAGAAGCGGGGCAGCTGAGTTTTGTTTGCCAGAGAAACGGGCCGTGGTTTTTTTTTGGGGGCATATGGCTGGGAGTGGCCGGCTGGCTCCTTAAAATCCTCGATACGCAGGATGGTTAACAGACCCAAGGTGGCACCAGTGCCAAGTTGTGCTGTTTTTGTAGTACCAAGGGCGTCCTGCAATTTGCCATCCAGAAGTGGGGCAGTTGAGTTTTGTTTGCCAGAGAAAAGGGCCGTGGTTTGTGTTTGAGGGCATATGGCTGAGAGTGGCCGGCTGACCCCTGAAAATCCAAAATAGGCAGGATGGTTCCCAGAGCCAAGGTGGCACCAGTGCCAAGTCGGGCTGGTTTGATAGTACTAAATAGCTCCTGCAATCTGCCATCCAGAAGCGGGGCAACTTAATTTTGTTTGCCAGGGAAACGGGCCGAGGTTTGTGTCTGGGGGCCTATGGCTAGGAGTGACCGGCTGGCTCCTGAAAAGCTACGATAGGCAGGATGGTTCCCAGACCAGAGGTGGCACCAGTGCCAAGTCGGGCTAGTTTGATGGTGAAAAGTGGCTCCTGCAATCTGCCATCAAAAAGTTGGCAGGCGAGTTTTGTTTTCCAGGGAAAAGTGCCGTTGATTTTGTTTGGTGGCCTGTGGCTGGGAGTGGCCGGCTGGCTCCTTAGAATCCACCATACGCAGGATGGTTCCCAGACCAGAGGTGGCACCAGCTCCAAGTCGGGCCAGTTTGATAGTACCAAGTGGCTCCTGCAATCTGCCATCCAGAAGCGGGGCAGCTTACTTTTGTTTGCCAGGGAAACGGGCCGAGGTTTCTGTCTGGGGGCCTATGGCTGGGAGTGACTGGCTGGCTCCTGAAAAGCTACGATAGGCAGGATGGTTACCAGACTCATGGTGGCACCAGTGCCACGTTGGGCTGATTTGATAGTACCAAGCGGCTCCTGCAATCTGCCATCAAAAAGTTGGCAGGCGAGTTTTGTTTTCCAGGGAAAAGTGCCGTTGTTTGTGTTTGGGGGCCTATGGCTGGGAGTGTCCGGCTGGCTAATTAGAATCCACGATACGCAGGATGGTTCCCAGACCAGAGGTGGCACCAGTGCCAAGTCGGGCTAGTTTAATGGTGCAAAGTGGCTCCTGCAATCTGCCATGAAAAAGTTTGCAGGCGAGTTTTGTTTTCCAGGGAAAAGTGCCGTTGTTTGTGTTTGGTGGACTGTGGCTGGGAGTGGCCGGCTGGCTCCTTAGAATCCACGATACGCAGGATGGTTCCCAGACCAGAGGTGGCACCAGTTCCAAGTCGGGCTGGTTTGATAGTACCAAGTGACTCCTGCAATCTGCCATCCAGAAGCGGGGCAGCTTACTTTTGTTTGCCAGGGAAACGGGCCGAGGTTTGTGTCTGGGGGCCTATGGCTGAGAGTGACCGGCTGGCTCCTGAAAAGCTACGATAGGCAGGATGGTGACCAGACTCATGGTGGCACCAGTGCCAAGTTGGGCTGATTTGATAGTATCAAGCGGCTCCTGCAATCTGCCATCAAAAAGTTGGCAGGCGAGTTTTGTTTTCCAGGGAAAAGTGCCGTTGATTTTTTTTGGTGGCCTGTGGCTGGGAGTGGCCGGCTGGCTCCTTAGAATCCACGATACGCAGGATGGTTCCCAGACCAGAGGTGGCACCAGTTCCAAGTCGGGCCAGTTTGATAGTACCAAGTGGCTCCTGCAATCTGCCATCCAGAAGCAGGGTAGCTTACTTTTGTTTACCAGGGAAACGGGCCGAGGTTTTTGTCTGGGGGCCTATGGCTGGGAGTGACTGGCTGGCTCCTGAAAAGCTGCGATAGGCACGATGGTGTCCAGACCCATGGTGGCACCAGTGCCACGTTGGGCTGATTTGATAGTACCAAGCGGCTCCTGCAATCTGCCATCAAAAAGTTGGCAGGCGAGTTTTGTTTTCCAGGGGAAAGCGCCGTTGTTTGTGTTTGGGGGCCTATGGCTGGGAGTGGCTGGCTGGCTAATTAGAATCCACGATACGCAGGATGGTTCCCAGACCATGGTGGCACCAGTGCCAAGTCGGGCTAGTTTGATGGTGCAAAGTGGCTTATGCAATCTGCCATCAAAAAGTTGGCAGGCGAGTTCTGTTTTCCAGGGAAAAGCGCCGTTGTTTTTGTTTGGGGGCCTGTGGCTGGGAGTGGCCGGCTGGCTCCTGAAAAGCTACGATAGGCAGGATGGTTACCAGACCCATGGTGGCACCAGTGCCAAGTTGGGCTGGTTTGATAGTACCACGTGTCTCCTGCAATCTGCCATCCAAAAGCGGGGCAGCTGAGTTTTGCTTGCCAGAGAAAAGGGCTGTGGTATGTGTTTGGGTCCTGTGGCTGGCAGTGGCCGGCTGGCTCCTGAAATTCCATGATACGCAGCATGGTTCCCAGACCCAAGGTGGCACCAGTGCCAAGTAGGGCTGGTTTGACAGAGTCAAGCGCCTCCTGCAATCTCCCATCCAGAAGTGGGGCAGCTGAGTTTTTTTTGCCTGTGAATCGGGCCGTTCTTTGTGATTGGGGTCTGTGGCCGAGAGTGGTCGGCTGGCTCCTGACAATCCACAATACGCAGGATGGTTCCCAGACCAGAGGTGGCACCAGTGCCAAGTCGGGCTGGTTTGATAGTACTAAATAGCTCCTGCAATCTGCCATCCAGAAGTGGGGCAGCTTAATTTTGTTTGCCTGGGAAACGGGCTGAGGTTTGTGTCTGGGGGCCTATGGCTGGGAGTGACCGGCTGGCTCCTGAAAAGCTACGATAGGCAGGATGGTTCCCAGACCAGAGGTGGCACCAGTGCCAAGTCGGGCTAGTTTGATGGTGAAAAGTGGCTCCTGCAATCTGCCATCAAAAAGTTGGCAGGAGAGTTTTGTTTTCCAGGGAAAAGTGCCGTTGATTTTGTTTGGTGGCCTGTGGCTGGGAGTGGCCGGCTGGCTCCTTAGAATCCACGATACGCAGGATGGTTCCCAGACCAGAGGTCGCACCAGTTCCAAGTCGGGCTTGTTTGATAGTACCAAGTGGCTCCTGCAATCTGCCATCCAGAAGCGGGGCAGCTTACTTTTGTTTGCCAGGGAAACGGGCCGAGGTTTGTGTCTGGGGGCCTATGGCTGGGAGTGACTGGCTGGCTCCTGAAAAGCTACGATAGGCAGGATGGTTACCAGACTCATGGTGGCACCAGTGCCACGTTGGGCTGATTTGATAGTACCAAGCGGCTCCTGCAATCTGCCATCAAAATGTTGGCAGGCGAGTTTTGTTTTCCAGGGAAAAGCGCCGTTGTTTGTGTTTGGGGGCCTATGGCTGGGAGTGGCCTGCTGGCTAATTAGAATCCACGATACGCAGGATGGTTCCCAGACCAGAGGTGGCACCAGTGCCAAGTCGGGCTGGTTTGATGGTGCAAAGTGGCTCCTGCAATCTGCCATGAAAAAGTTTGCAGGCGAGTTTTGTTTTCCAGGGAAAAGTGCCGTTGATTTTGTTTGGTGGACTGTGGCTGGGAGTGGCCGGCTGGCTCCTTAGAATCCACGATACGCAGGATGGTTCCCAGACCAGAGGTGGCACCAGTTCCAAGTCGGGCTGGTTTGATAGTACCAAGTGGCTCCTGCAATCAGCCATCCAGAAGCGGAGCAGCTTACTTTTGTTTGCCAGGGAAACGGGCCGAGGTTTGTGTCTGGGGGCCTATGGCTGGGAGTGACCGGCTGGCTCCTGAAAAGCTACGATAGGCAGGATGTTTACCAGTCCCATGGTGGCACCAGTGCCAAGTTGGGCTGATTTGATAGTACCAAGCGGCTCCTGAAATCTGCCATCAAAAAGTTGGCAGGCGAGTTTTGTTTTCCAGGGAAAAGTGCCGTTGATTTTGTTTGGTGGCCTGTGGCTGGGAGTGGCCGGCTGGCTCCTTAGAATCCACCATACGCAGGATGGTTCCCAGACCAGAGGTGGCACCAGTTCCAAGTTGGGCTTGTTTGATAGTACCAAGTGGCTCCTGCAATCTGCCATCCAGAAGCGGGGCAGCTTACTTTTGTTTGCCAGGGAAACGGGCCGAGGTTTTTGTCTGGGGGCCTATGGCTGGGAGTGACTGGCTGGCTCCTGAAAAGCTACGATAGGCAGGATGGTTACCAGACTCATGGTGGCACCAGTGCCACGTTGGGCTGATTTGATAGTACCAAGCGGCTCCTGCAATCTGCCATCAAAAAGTTGGCAGGCGAGTTTTGTTTTCCAGGGGAAAGCGCCGTTGTTTGTGTTTTGGGGCCTATGGCTGGGAGTGGCCGGCTGACTTATTAGAATCCACGATACGCAGGATGGTTCCCAGACCAGAGGTGGCACCAGTGCCAAGTCGGGCTAGTTTGATGGTGAAAAGTGGCTCCTGCAATCTGCCATGAAAATGTTGGCAGGCGAGTTTTGTTTTCCAGGGAAAAGTGCCGTTGTTTGTGTTTGGTGGACTGTGGCTGGGAGTGGCCGGCTGGCTCCTTAGAATCCACGATACGCAGGATGGTTCCCAGACCAGAGATGGCACCAGTTCCAAGTCGGGCTGGTTTGATAGTACCAAGTGGCTCCTGCAATCTGACATCCAGAAGTGGGGCAGCTTACTTTTGTTTGCCAGGGAAACGGGCCGTGGTTTGTGTCTGGGGGCCTATGGCTGGGAGTGACCGGCTGGCTTCTGAAAAGCTACGATAGGCAGGATGGTGACCAGACCCATGGAGGCACCAGTGCCAAGTTGGGCTGGTTTGATAGTACAAAGTGGCTCCTGCAATCTGCCATCAAATGTTGGCAGGCAAGTTTTGTTTTCCAGGGAAAAGCGCCGTTGTTTGTGTTTGGGGGCCTGTGGCTGGGAGTGGCCGGCTGGCTCCTTAGAATCCACGATACGCAGGATGGTTCCCAGACCAGAGGTGGCACCAGTTCCAAGTCGGGCTGGTTTGATAGTACCAAGTGGCTCCTGCAATCTGCCATCCTGAAGAGGGGTAGCATACTTTTGTTTGCCCGGGAAACGGGCAGAGCTTTGTGTCTGGGGCCTATGGCTGGGAGTGACCGGCTGGCTCCTGAAAAGCTACGATAGGCAGGATGGTGACCAGACCCATGGTGGCACCAGTGCCAAGTTGGGCTGGTTTGATAGTACCAAGTGGTCCCTGCAATCTGCCATCAAAATGTGGGCAGGCCAGTTTTGTTTTCCAGGGAAAAGCGCCGTTGTTTGTGTTTGGGGGCCTGTGGCTGGGAGTGGTCGGCTGGCTCCTTAGAATCCACGATACACAGGATGGTTCCGAGACCAGTGGTGGCACCAGTGCCAAGTTGGGCTGGTTTGATAGTACCAAGTGGCTCCTGCAATCTGCCATCAAAAAGTTGGCAGGCGAGTTTTCTTTTCCAGGGAAAAGCGCCGTTGTTTTTGTTTGGGAGCCTGTGGCTGGGAGTGGCCGGCTGGCTCCTGAAAAGCTACGATAGGCAGGACGGTTACCAGACCCATGGTGGCACCAGTGCCAAGTTGGGCTGGTTTGATAGTACCAAGTGGCCCCTGCAATCTGCCATCCAAAAGCGGGGTAGCTGAGTTTTGCTTGCCAGAGAAAAGGGCTGTGGTATGTGTTTGGGTCCTGTGGCTGGCAGTGGCCGGCTGGCTCCTGAAATTCCATGATACGCAGCATGGTTCCCAGACCCAAGGTGGCACCAGTGCCAAGTAGGGCTGTTTTGACAGCGTCAAGCGCCTCCTGCAATCTCCCATCCAGAAGTGGGGCAGCTGAGTTTTTTTTGCCTGTGAATCGGGCCGTTCTTTTTGATTGGGGTCTGTGGCGGAGAGTGGTCGGCTGGCTCCTGTCAATCCACAATACGCAGGATGGTTCACAGACCCAAGGTGGCACCAGTGCCAAGTCGGGCTAGTTTGATAGTACCAAGTGGCTCCTGCAATCTGCCATCCAGAAGCGGGGCAGCTGAGTTTTGTTTGCCAGAGAAACGGGCCGTGGTTTTTTTTGGGGGGCATATGGCTGGGAGTGGCCGGCTGGCTCCTTAAAATCCTCGATACGCAGGATGGTTAACAGACCCAAGGTGGCACCAGTGCCAAGTTGTGCTGTTTTTGTAGTACCAAGGGCGTCCTGCAATTTGCCATCCAGAAGTGGGGCAGTTGAGTTTTGTTTGCCAGAGAAAAGGGCCGTGGTTTGTGTTTGAGGGCATATGGCTGAGAGTGGCCGGCTGACCCCTGAAAATCCACAATAGGCAGGATGGTTCCCAGAGCCAAGGTGGCACCAGTGCCAAGTCGGGCTGGTTTGATAGTACTAAATAGCTCCTGCAATCTGCCATCCAGAAGCGGGGCAACTTAATTTTGTTTGCCAGGGAAACGGGCCGAGGTTTGTGTCTGGGGGCCTATGGCTGGGAGTGACCGGCTGCCTCCTGAAAAGCTACGATAGGCAGGATGGTTCCCAGACCAGAGGTGGCACCAGTGCCAAGTCGGGCTAGGTTGATGGTGAAAAGTGGCTCCTGCAATCTGCCATCAAAAAGTTTGCAGGCGAGTTTTGTTTTCCAGGGAAAAGTGCCGTTGATTTTGTTTGGTGGCCTGTGGCTGGGAGTGGCCGGCTGGCTCCTTAGAATCCACCATACGCAGGATGGTTCCCAGACCAGAGGTGGCACCAGTTCCAAGTCGGGCCAGTTTGATAGTACCAAGTGGCTCCTGCAATCTGCCATCCAGAAGCGGGGCAGCTTACTTTTGTTTGCCAGGGAAACGGGCCGAGGTTTGTGTCTGGGGGCCTATGGCTGGGAGTGACTGGCTGGCTCCTGAAAAGCTACGATAGGCAGGATGGTTACCAGACTCATGGTGGCACCAGTGCCACGTTGGGCTGATTTGATAGTACCAAGCGGCTCCTGCAATCTGCCATCAAAAAGTTGGCAGGCGAGTTTTGTTTTCCAGGGAAAAGCGCCGTTGTTTGTGTTTGGGGGCCTATGGCTGGGAGTGGCCTGCTGGCTAATTAGAATCCACGATACGCAGGATGGTTCCCAGACCAGAGGTGGCACCAGTGCCAAGTCGGGCTAGTTTAATGGTGCAAAGTGGCTCCTGCAATCTGCCATGAAAAAGTTTGCAGGCGAGTTTTGTTTTCCAGGGAAAAATGCCGTTGTTTGTGTTTCGTGGACTGTGGCTGGGAGTGGCCGGCTGGCTCCTTAGAATCCACGATACGCAGGATGGTTCCCAGACCAGAGGTGGCACCAGTTCCAAGTCGGGCTGGTTTGATAGTACCAAGTGACTCCTGCAATCTGCCATCCAGAAGCGGGGCAGCTTACTTTTGTTTGCCAGGGAAACGGGCCGAGGTTTGTGTCTGGGGGCCTATGGCTGAGAGTGACCGGCTGGCTCCTGAAAAGCTACGATAGGCAGGATGGTGACCAGACTCATGGTGGCACCAGTGCCAAGTTGGGCTGATTTGATAGTATCAAGCGGCTCCTGCAATCTGCCATCAAAAAGTTGGCAGGCGAGTTTTGTTTTCCAGGGAAAAGTGCCGTTGATTTTTTTTGGTGGCCTGTGGCTGGGAGTGGCCGGCTGGCTCCTTAGAATCCACGATACGCAGGATGGTTCCCAGACCAGAGGTGGCACCAGTTCCAAGTCGGGCCAGTTTGATAGTACCAAGTGGCTCCTGCAATCTGCCATCCAGAAGCAGGGTAGCTTACTTTTGTTTACCAGGGAAACGGGCCGAGGTTTTTGTCTGGGGGCCTATGGCTGGGAGTGACTGGCTGGCTCCTGAAAAGCTGCGATAGGCACGATGGTGTCCAGACCCATGGTGGCACCAGTGCCACGTTGGGCTGATTTGATAGTACCAAGCGGCTCCTGCAATCTGCCATCAAAAAGTTGGCAGGCGAGTTTTGTTTTCCAGGGGAAAGCGCCGTTGTTTGTGTTTGGGGGCCTATGGCTGGGAGTGGCTGGCTGGCTAATTAGAATCCACGATACGCAGGATGGTTCCCAGACCATGGTGGCACCAGTGCCAAGTCGGGCTAGTTTGATGGTGCAAAGTGGCTTATGCAATCTGCCATCAAAAAGTTGGCAGGCGAGTTCTGTTTTCCAGGGAAAAGCGCCGTTGTTTTTGTTTGGGGGCCTGTGGCTGGGAGTGGCCGGCTGGCTCCTGAAAAGCTACGATAGGCAGGATGGTTACCAGACCCATGGTGGCACCAGTGCCAAGTTGGGCTGGTTTGATAGTACCACGTGTCTCCTGCAATCTGCCATCCAAAAGCGGGGCAGCTGAGTTTTGCTTGCCAGAGAAAAGGGCTGTGGTATGTGTTTGGGTCCTGTGGCTGGCAGTGGCCGGCTGGCTCCTGAAATTCCATGATACGCAGCATGGTTCCCAGACCCAAGGTGGCACCAGTGCCAAGTAGGGCTGGTTTGACAGAGTCAAGCGCCTCCTGCAATCTCCCATCCAGAAGTGGGGCAGCTGAGTTTTTTTTGCCTGTGAATCGGGCCGTTCTTTGTGATTGGGGTCTGTGGCCGAGAGTGGTCGGCTGGCTCCTGACAATCCACAATACGCAGGATGGTTCCCAGACCAGAGGTGGCACCAGTGCCAAGTCGGGCTGGTTTGATAGTACTAAATAGCTCCTGCAATCTGCCATCCAGAAGTGGGGCAGCTTAATTTTGTTTGCCTGGGAAACGGGCTGAGGTTTGTGTCTGGGGGCCTATGGCTGGGAGTGACCGGCTGGCTCCTGAAAAGCTACGATAGGCAGGATGGTTCCCAGACCAGAGGTGGCACCAGTGCCAAGTCGGGCTAGTTTGATGGTGAAAAGTGGCTCCTGCAATCTGCCATCAAAAAGTTGGCAGGAGAGTTTTGTTTTCCAGGGAAAAGTGCCGTTGATTTTGTTTGGTGGCCTGTGGCTGGGAGTGGCCGGCTGGCTCCTTAGAATCCACGATACGCAGGATGGTTCCCAGACCAGAGGTCGCACCAGTTCCAAGTCGGGCTTGTTTGATAGTACCAAGTGGCTCCTGCAATCTGCCATCCAGAAGCGGGGCAGCTTACTTTTGTTTGCCAGGGAAACGGGCCGAGGTTTGTGTCTGGGGGCCTATGGCTGGGAGTGACTGGCTGGCTCCTGAAAAGCTACGATAGGCAGGATGGTTACCAGACTCATGGTGGCACCAGTGCCACGTTGGGCTGATTTGATAGTACCAAGCGGCTCCTGCAATCTGCCATCAAAATGTTGGCAGGCGAGTTTTGTTTTCCAGGGAAAAGCGCCGTTGTTTGTGTTTGGGGGCCTATGGCTGGGAGTGGCCTGCTGGCTAATTAGAATCCACGATACGCAGGATGGTTCCCAGACCAGAGGTGGCACCAGTGCCAAGTCGGGCTGGTTTGATGGTGCAAAGTGGCTCCTGCAATCTGCCATGAAAAAGTTTGCAGGCGAGTTTTGTTTTCCAGGGAAAAGTGCCGTTGATTTTGTTTGGTGGCCTGTGGCTGGGAGTGGCCGGCTGGCTCCTTAGAATCCACGATACGCAGGATGGTTCCCAGACCAGAGGTGGCACCAGTTCCAAGTCGGGCTGGTTTGATAGTACCAAGTGGCTCCTGCAATCAGCCATCCAGAAGCGGAGCAGCTTACTTTTGTTTGCCAGGGAAACGGGCCGAGGTTTGTGTCTGGGGGCCTATGGCTGGGAGTGACCGGCTGGCTCCTGAAAAGCTACGATAGGCAGGATGTTTACCAGTCCCATGGTGGCACCAGTGCCAAGTTGGGCTGATTTGATAGTACCAAGCGGCTCCTGAAATCTGCCATCAAAAAGTTGGCAGGCGAGTTTTGTTTTCCAGGGAAAAGTGCCGTTGATTTTGTTTGGTGGCCTGTGGCTGGGAGTGGCCGGCTGGCTCCTTAGAATCCACCATACGCAGGATGGTTCCCAGACCAGAGGTGGCACCAGTTCCAAGTTGGGCTTGTTTGATAGTACCAAGTGGCTCCTGCAATCTGCCATCCAGAAGCGGGGCAGCTTACTTTTGTTTGCCAGGGAAACGGGCCGAGGTTTTTGTCTGGGGGCCTATGGCTGGGAGTGACTGGCTGGCTCCTGAAAAGCTACGATAGGCAGGATGGTTACCAGACTCATGGTGGCACCAGTGCCACGTTGGGCTGATTTGATAGTACCAAGCGGCTCCTGCAATCTGCCATCAAAAAGTTGGCAGGCGAGTTTTGTTTTCCAGGGGAAAGCGCCGTTGTTTGTGTTTTGGGGCCTATGGCTGGGAGTGGCCGGCTGGCTTATTAGAATCCACGATACGCAGGATGGTTCCCAGACCAGAGGTGGCACCAGTGCCAAGTCGGGCTAGTTTGATGGTGAAAAGTGGCTCCTGCAATCTGCCATGAAAATGTTGGCAGGCGAGTTTTGTTTTCCAGGGAAAAGTGCCGTTGTTTGTGTTTGGTGGACTGTGGCTGGGAGTGGCCGGCTGGCTCCTTAGAATCCACGATACGCAGGATGGTTCCCAGACCAGAGATGGCACCAGTTCCAAGTCGGGCTGGTTTGATAGTACCAAGTGGCTCCTGCAATCTGACATCCAGAAGTGGGGCAGCTTACTTTTGTTTGCCAGGGAAACGGGCCGTGGTTTGTGTCTGGGGGCCTATGGCTGGGAGTGACCGGCTGGCTTCTGAAAAGCTACGATAGGCAGGATGGTGACCAGACCCATGGAGGCACCAGTGCCAAGTTGGGCTGGTTTGATAGTACAAAGTGGCTCACACAATCTGCCATCAAATGTTGGCAGGCAAGTTTTGTTTTCCAGGGAAAAGCGCCGTTGTTTGTGTTTGGGGGCCTGTGGCTGGGAGTGGCCGGCTGGCTCCTTAGAATCCACGATACGCAGGATGGTTCCCAGACCAGAGGTGGCACCAGTTCCAAGTCGGGCTGGTTTGATAGTACCAAGTGGCTCCTGCAATCTGCCATCCTGAAGAGGGGTAGCATACTTTTGTTTGCCCGGGAAACGGGCAGAGCTTTGTGTCTGGGGCCTATGGCTGGGAGTGACCGGCTGGCTCCTGAAAAGCTACGATAGGCAGGATGGTTACCAGACCCATGGTGGAACCAGTGCCAAGTTGGGCTGGTTTGATAGTACCAAGTGGTCCCTGCAATCTGCCATCAAAATGTGGGCAGGCCAGTTTTGTTTTCCAGGGAAAAGCGCCGTTGTTTGTGTTTGGGGGCCTGTGGCTGGGAGTGGTCGGCTGGCTCCTTAGAATCCACGATACACAGGATGGTTCCGAGACCAGTGGTGGCACCAGTTCTAAGTTGGGCTGGTTTGATACCACAAAGTGGCTCCTGCAATCTGCCATCCAGAAGCGGGGCAGCTTACTTTTGTTTTCCAAGGAAACAGGCCGTGGTTTGTGTCTGGGGGCCTATGGCTGGGAGTGACCGGCTCGGTCGTGAAAAGCTACGATAGGCAGGATGGTGACCAGACCCATGGTGGCACCAGTGCCAAGTTGGGCTGGTTTGATAGTACCAAGTGGCTCCTGCAATCTGCCATCAAAAAGTTGGCAGGCGAGTTTTCTTTTCCAGGGAAAAGCGCCGTTGTTTTTGTTTGGGAGCCTGTGGCTGGGAGTGGCCGGCTGGCTCCTGAAAAGCTACGATAGGCAGGACGGTTACCAGACCCATGGTGGCACCAGTGCCAAGTTGGGCTGGTTTGATAGTACCAAGTGGCCCCTGCAATCTGCCATCCAAAAGCGGGGTAGCTGAGTTTTGCTTGCCAGAGAAAAGGGCTGTGGTATGTGTTTGGGTCCTGTGGCTGGCAGTGGCCGGCTGGCTCCTGAAATTCCATGATACGCAGCATGGTTCCCAGACCCAAGGTGGCACCAGTGCCAAGTAGGGCTGTTTTGACAGCGTCAAGCGCCTCCTGCAATCTCCCATCCAGAAGTGGGGCAGCTGAGTTTTTTTTGCCTGTGAATCGGGCCGTTCTTTTTGATTGGGGTCTGTGGCGGAGAGTGGTCGGCTGGCTCCTGTCAATCCACAATACGCAGGATGGTTCACAGACCCAAGGTGGCACCAGTGCCAAGTCGGGCTAGTTTGATAGTACCAAGTGGCTCCTGCAATCTGCCATCCAGAAGCGGGGCAGCTGAGTTTTGTTTGCCAGAGAAACGGGCCGTGGTTTTTTTTGGGGGGCATATGGCTGGGAGTGGCCGGCTGGCTCCTTAAAATCCTCGATACGCAGGATGGTTAACAGACCCAAGGTGGCACCAGTGCCAAGTTGTGCTGTTTTTGTAGTACCAAGGGCGTCCTGCAATTTGCCATCCAGAAGTGGGGCAGTTGAGTTTTGTTTGCCAGAGAAAAGGGCCGTGGTTTGTGTTTGAGGGCATATGGCTGAGAGTGGCCGGCTGACCCCTGAAAATCCACAATAGGCAGGATGGTTCCCAGAGCCAAGGTGGCACCAGTGCCAAGTCGGGCTGGTTTGATAGTACTAAATAGCTCCTGCAATCTGCCATCCAGAAGCGGGGCAACTTAATTTTGTTTGCCAGGGAAACGGGCCGAGGTTTGTGTCTGGGGGCCTATGGCTGGGAGTGACCGGCTGCCTCCTGAAAAGCTACGATAGGCAGGATGGTTCCCAGACCAGAGGTGGCACCAGTGCCAAGTCGGGCTAGTTTGATGGTGAAAAGTGGCTCCTGCAATCTGCCATCAAAAAGTTGGCAGGCGAGTTTTGTTTTCCAGGGAAAAGTGCCGTTGATTTTGTTTGGTGGCCTGTGGCTGGGAGTGGCCGACTGGCTCCTTAGAATCCACCATACGCAGGATGGTTCCCAGACCAGAGGTGGCACCAGTTCCAAGTCGGGCCAGTTTGATAGTACCAAGTGGCTCCTGCAATCTGCCATCCAGAAGCGGGGCAGCTTACTTTTGTTTGCCAGGGAAACGGGCCGAGGTTTGTGTCTGGGGGCCTATGGCTGGGAGTGACTGGCTGGCTCCTGAAAAGCTACGATAGGCAGGATGGTTACCAGACTCATGGTGGCACCAGTGCCACGTTGGGCTGATTTGATAGTACCAAGCGGCTCCTGCAATCTGCCATCAAAAAGTTGGCAGGCGAGTTTTGTTTTCCAGGGAAAAGCGCCGTTGTTTGTGTTTGGGGGCCTATGGCTGGGAGTGGCCTGCTGGCTAATTAGAATCCACGATACGCAGGATGGTTCCCAGACCAGAGGTGGCACCAGTGCCAAGTCGGGCTAGTTTAATGGTGCAAAGTGGCTCCTGCAATCTGCCATGAAAAAGTTTGCAGGCGAGTTTTGTTTTCCAGGGAAAAATGCCGTTGTTTGTGTTTGGTGGACTGTGGCTGGGAGTGGCCGGCTGGCTCCTTAGAATCCACGATACGCAGGATGGTTCCCAGACCAGAGGTGGCACCAGTTCCAAGTCGGGCTGGTTTGATAGTACCAAGTGGCTCCTGCAATCTGCCATCCAGAAGCGGGGCAGCTTACTTTTGTTTGCCAGGGAAACGGGCCGAGGTTTGTGTCTGGGGGCCTATGGCTGAGAGTGACCGGCTGGCTCCTGAAAAGCTACGATAGGCAGGATGGTGACCAGACTCATGGTGGCACCAGTGCCAAGTTGGGCTGATTTGATAGTATCAAGCGGCTCCTGCAATCTGCCATCAAAAACTTGGCAGGCGAGTTTTGTTTTCCAGGGAAAAGTGCCGTTGATTTTGTTTGGTGGCCTGTGGCTGGGAGTGGCCGGCTGGCTCCTTAGAATCCACGATACGCAGGATGGTTCCCAGACCAGAGGTGGCACCAGTGCCAAGTCGGGCTGGTTTGATAGTACCAAGTGGCTCCTGCAATCTGCCATCCAGACGCAGGGTAGCTTACTTTTGTTTGCCAGGGAAACGGGCCGAGGTTTGTGTCTGGGGGCCTATGGCTGGGAGTGACTGGCTGGCTCCTGAAAAGCTACGATAGGCAGGATGGTTACCAGACTCATGGTGGCACCAGTGCCACGTTGGGCTGATTTGATAGTACCAAGCGGCTCCTGCAATCTGCCATCAAAAAGTTGGCAGGCGAGTTTTGTTTTCCAGGGGAAAGCGCCGTTGTTTGTGTTTGGGGGCCTATGGCTGGGAGTGGCTGGCTGGCTAATTAGAATCCACGATACGCAGGATGGTTCCCAGACCATGGTGGCACCAATGCCAAGTCGGGCTAGTTTGATGGTGCAAAGTGGCTTATGCAATCTGCCATCAAAAAGTTGGCAGGCGAGTTCTGTTTTCTAGGGAAAAGCGCCGTTGTTTTTGTTTGGGGGCCTGTGGCTGGGAGTGGCCGGCTGGCTCCTGAAAAGCTACGATAGGCAGGATGGTTACCAGACCCATGGTGGCACCAGTGCCAAGTTGGGCTGGTTTGATAGTACCACGTGGCTCCTGCAATCTGCCATCCAAAAGCGGGGCAGCTGAGTTTTGCTTGCCAGAGAAAAGGGCTGTGGTATGTGTTTGGGTCCTGTGGCTGGCAGTGGCCGGCTGGCTCCTGAAATTCCATGATACGCAGCATGGTTCCCAGACCCAAGGTGGCACCAGTGCCAGGTAGGGCTGGTTTGACAGAGTCAAGCGCCTCCTGCAATCTCCCATCCAGAAGTGGGGCAGGTGAGTATTTTTTGCCTGTGAATCGGGCCGTTCTTTTTGATTGGGGTCTGTGGCCGAGAGTGGTCGGCTGGCTCCTGACAATCCACATTACGCAGGATGGTTCCCAGACCAGAGGTGGCACCAGTGCCAAGTCGGGCTGGTTTGATAGTACCAAGTGGCTCCTGCAATCTGCCATCCAGAAGCGGGGCAGCTTAATTTTGTTTGCCTGGGAAACGGGCCGAGGTTTGTGTCTGGGGACCTATGGCTGGGAGTGACCGGCTGGCTCCTGAAAAGCTACGATAGGCAGGATGGTTCCCAGACCAGAGGTGGCACCAGTGCGAAGTCGGGCTAGTTTGATGGTGAAAAGTGGCTCCTGCAATCTGCCATCAAAAAGTTGGCAGGAGAGTTTTGTTTTCCAGGGAAAAGTGCCGTTGATTTTGTTTGTTGGCCTGTGGCTGGGAGTTGCCGGCTGGCTCCTTAGAATCCACGATACGCAGGATGGTTCCCAGACCAGAGGTCGCACCAGTTCCAAGTCGGGCTTGTTTGATAGTACCAAGTGGCTCCTGCAATCTGCCATCCAGAAGCGGGGCAGCATACTTTTGTTTGCCAGGGAAACGGGCCGAGGTTTGTGTCTGGGGGCCTATGGCTGGGAGTGACTGGCTGGCTCCTGAAAAGCTACGATAGGCAGGATGGTTACCAGACTCATGGTGGCACCAGTGCCACGTTGGGCTGATTTGATAGTACCAAGCGGCTCCTGCAATCTGCCATCAAAAAGTTGGCAGGCGAGTTTTGTTTTCCAGGGAAAAGCGCCGTTGTTTGTGTTTGGGGGCCTATGGCTGGGAGTGGCCTGCTGGCTAATTAGAATCCACGATACGCAGGATGGTTCCCAGACCAGAGGTGGCACCAGTGCCAAGTCGGGCTAGTTTGATGGTGCAAAGTGGCTCCTGCAATCTGCCATGAAAAAGTTTGCAGGCGAGTTTTGTTTTCCAGGGAAAAGTGCCGTTGTTTGTGTTTGGTGGACTGTGGCTGGGAGTGGCCGGCTGGCTCCTTAGAATCCACGATACGCAGGATGGTTCCCAGACCAGAGGTGGCACCAGTTCCAAGTCGGGCTGGTTTGATAGTACCAAGTGGCTCCTGCAATCTGCCATCCAGAAGCGGAGCAGCTTACTTTTGTTTGCCAGGGAAACGGGCCGAGGTTTGTGTCTGGGGGCCTATGGCTGGGAGTGACCGGCTGGCTCCTGAAAAGCTACGATAGGCAGGATGTTTACCAGTCCCATGGTGGCACCAGTGCCAAGTTGGGCTGATTTGATAGTACCAAGCGGCTCCTGAAATCTGCCATCAAAAAGTTGGCAGGCGAGTTTTGTTTTCCAGGGAAAAGTGCCGTTGTTTGTGTTTGGTGGACTGTGGCTGGGAGTGGCCGGCTGGCTCCTTAGAATCCACGATACGCAGGATGGTTCCCAGACCAGAGGTGGCACCAGTTCCAAGTTGGGCTTGTTTGATAGTACCAAGTGGCTCCTGCAATCTGCCATCCAGAAGCGGGGCAGCTTACTTTTGTTTGCCAGGGAAACGGGCCGAGGTTTTTGTCTGGGGGCCTATGGCTGGGAGTGACTGGCTGGCTCCTGAAAAGCTACGATAGGCAGGATGGTTACCAGACTCATGGTGGCACCAGTGCCACGTTGGGCTGATTTGATAGTACCAAGCGGCTCCTGCAATCTGCCATCAAAAAGTTGGCAGGCGAGTTTTGTTTTCCAGGGGAAAGCGCCGTTGTTTGTGTTTTGGGGCCTATGGCTGGGAGTGGCCGGCTGGCTTATTAGAATCCACGATACGCAGGATGGTTCCCAGACCAGAGGTGGCACCAGTGCCAAGTCGGGCTAGTTTGATGGTGAAAAGTGGCTCCTGCAATCTGCCATGAAAATGTTGGCAGGCGAATTTTGTTTTCCAGGGAAAAGTGCCGTTGTTTGTGTTTGGTGGACTGTGGCTGGGAGTGGCCGGCTGGCTCCTTAAAATCCTCGATACGCAGGATGGTGACCAGACCCAAGGTGGCACCAGTGCCAAGTTGTGCTGTTTTTGTAGTACCAAGTGCGTCCTGCAATTTGCCATCCAGAAGAGGGGCAGTTGAGTTTTGTTTGCCAGAGAAAAGGGCCGTGGTTTGTGTTTGAGGGCATATGGCTGAGAGTGGCCGGCTGACCCCTGAAAATCCAAAATAGGCAGGATGGTTCCCAGAGCCAAGGTGGCACAGTGCCAAGTCGGGCTGGTTTGATAGTACTAAATAGCTCCTGCAATCTGCCATCCAGAAGCGGGGCAACTTAATTTTGTTTGCCAGGGAAACGGGCCGAGGTTTGTGTCTGGGGGCCTATGGCTGGGAGTGACCGGCTGGCTCCTGAAAAGCTACAATAGGCAGGATGGTTCCCAGACCAGAGGTGGCACCAGTGCCAAGTCGGGCTAGTTTGATGGTGAAAAGTGGCTCCTGCAATCTGCCATCAAAAAGTTGGCAGGCGAGTTTTGTTTTCCAGGGAAAAGTGCCGTTGATTTTATTTGGTGGCCTGTGGCTGGGAGTGGCCGGTTGGCTCCTTAGAATCCACGATACGCAGGATGGTTCCCAGACCAGAGGTGGCACCAGTTCCAAGTCAGGCCAGTTTGATAGTACCAAGTGGCTCCTGCAATCTGCCATCCAGAAGTGGGGCAGCTTACTTTTGTTTGCCAGGGAAACAGGCCGAGGTTTGTGTCTGGGGGCCTATGGCTGGGAGTGACTGGCTGGCTCCTGAAAAGCTACGATAGGCAGGATGGTTACTAGACTCATGGTGGCACCAGTGCCACGTTGGGCTGATTTGATAGTACCAAGCGGCTCCTGCAATCTGCCATCACAAAGTTGGCAGGCGAGTTTTGTTTTCCAGGGAAAAGCGCCGTTGTTTGTGTTTGGGGGCCTATGGCTGGGAGTGTCCGGCTGGCTAATTAGAATCCACGATACGCAGGATGGTTCCCAGACTAGAGGTGGCACCAGTGCCAAGTCGGGCTACTTTGATGGTGCAAAGTGGCTCCTGCAATCTGCCATGAAAAAGTTTGCAGGCGAGTTTTGTTTTCCAGGGAAAAGTGCCGTTGTTTGTGTTTGGTGGACTGTGGCTGGGAGTGGCCGGCTGGCTCCTTAGAATCCACGATACGCAGGATGGTTCCCAGACCAGAGGTGGCACCAGTTCCAAGTCGGGCTGGTTTGATAGTACCAAGCGGCTCCTGCAATCTGCCATCCAGAAGCGGGGCAGCTTACTTTTGTTTGCCAGGGAAACGGGCCGAGGTTTGTGTCTGGGGGCCTATGGCTGAGAGTGACCGGCTAGCTCCTGAAAAGCTACGATAGGCAGGATGGTGACCAGACTCATGGTGGCACCAGTGCCAAGTTGGGCTGATTTGATAGTATCAAGCGGCTCCTGCAATCTGCCATCAAAAAGTTGGCAGGCGAGTTTTGTTTTCCAGGGAAAAGTGCCGTTGATTTTTTTTGGTGGCCTGTGGCTGGGAGTGGCCGGCTGGCTCCTTAGAATCCACGATACGCAGGATGGTTCCCAGACCAGAGGTGGCACCAGTTCCAAGTCGGGCCAGTTTGATAGTACCAAGTGGCTCCTGCAATCTGCCATCCAGAAGCGGGGTAGCTTACTTTTGTTTGCAAGGGAAACGGGCCGAGGTTTTTGTCTGGGGGCCTATGGCTGGGAGTTACCGGCTCGGTTGTGAAAAGCTACGATAGGCAGGATGTTTACCAGACCCATGGTGGCACCCGTGCCAAGTTGGGCTGATTTGATAGAACCAAGCGGCTCCTGCAATCTGCCATCAAAAAGTTGGCAGGCGAGTTTTGTTTTCCAGGGAAAAGCGCCGTTGTTTGTGTTTGGGGGCCTGTGGCTGGGAGTGGCCAGCTGGCTCCTTATAATCCACGATACGCAGGATGGTTCCCAGACCAGAGGTGGCACCAGTGCCAAGTCGGGCTGGTTTGATGGTGCAAAGTGGCTCCTGCAATCTGCCATCCTGAAGCAGGGTAGCATACTTTTGTTTGCCAGGGAAACCGGCAGTGCTTTGTGTCTGGGGCCTATGGCTGGGAGTGAACGGCTGGCTCCTGAAAAGCTACGATAGGCAGGATGGTTACCAGACCCATGGTGGCACCAGTGCCTAGTTGGGCTGGTTTGATAGTACCAAGCGGCTCCTGCAATCTGCCATCAAAATGTTGGCAGGCCAGTTTTGTTTTCCAGGGAAAAGCGCCGTTGTTTGTGTTTGGGGTCCTGTGGCTGGGAGTGGCCGGCTGGCTCCTTAGAATCCACGATACGCCGCATGGTTCCCAGACCAGAGGTGGCACCAGTGCTAAGTTGGGCTGGTTTGATACCACAAAGTGGCTCCTGCAATCTGCCATCCAGAAGCGGGGCAGCTTACTTTTGTTTGCCAAGGAAACGGGCCGTGGTTTGTGTCTGGGGGCCTATGGCTGGGAGTGACCGGCTGGCTCCTGAAAAGCTACGATAGGCAGGATGGTGACCAGACCCATGGTGTCAGCAGTGCCAATTTGGGCTGATTTGATAGTACAAAGCGGCTCCTGCAATCTGCCATCAAAATGTTGGCAAGCGAGTTCTGTTTTCCAGGGAAAAGCGCCGTTGTTTTTGTTTGGGGGCCTGTGGCTGGGAGTGGCCGGCTGGCTCCTGAAAAGCTACGATAGGCAGGATGGTTCCCAGACCCATGGTGGCACCAGTGCCAAGTTCGGCTGGTTTGATAGTACAAAGTGACCCCTGCAATCTGCCATCCAGAAGCGGGGCAGCTTACTTTTTTTTGCCGAGGAAACGGGCCGTGGTTTGTGTCTGGGGGCCTATGGCTGGAAGTGACCGGCTCGGTCGTGAAAAGCTACGATAGGCAGGAAGGTTACCAGACCCATGGTGGCACCAGTGCCAAGTTGGGCTGGTTTGGTAGTAGCAAGTGGCTCCTGCAATCTGCCATCTAAAAGCGGGGCAGCTGAGTTTTGCTTGCCAGAGAAAAGGGCTGTGGTATATGTTTGGGTCCTGTGGCTGGCAGTGGCCGGCTGGCTCCTGAAATTCCATGATACGCAGCATGGTTCCCAGACCCAAGGTGGCACCAGTGCCAAGTAGGGCTGGTTTGACAGAGTCAAGCGCCTCCTGCAATCTCCCATCCAGAAGTGGGGCAGCTGAGTGTTTTTTGCCTGTGAATCGGGCCGTTGTTTTTGATTGGGGTCTGTGGCCGAGAGTGGTCGGCTGGCTCCTGACAATCCACATTACGCAGGATGGTTCACAGACCAGAGGTGGCACCAGTGCCAAGTCGGGCTGGTTTGATAGTACCAAGTGGCTCCTGCAATCCGCCATCCAGAAGCGGGGCAGCGGATTTTTGTTTGCCAGAGAAAAGGGCCGTGGTTTGTTTTTGGGGACATATGGCTGGGAGTGGCCAGCTGGCTCCTTAAAATCCTCGATACGCAGGATGGTGACCAGACCCAAGGTGGCACCAATGCCAAGTTGGGCTGTTTTTGTAGTACCAAGTGGCTCCTGCAATTTGCCATCCAGAAAAGGGGCAGTTGAGTTTTGTTTGCCAGAGAAAAGCGCCGTGGTTTGTGTTTGAGGGCATATGGCTGAGAGCGGCCGGCTGACCCCTGAAAATCCACAATAGGCAGGATGGTTCCCAGAGCCAAGGTGGCACCAGTGCCAAGTTGGGCTGGTTTGATAGTATCAAATAGCTCCTGCAATCTGCCATCCAGAAGCGGGGCAGCTTAATTTTGTTTGCCAGGGAAACGGGCCGAGGTTTTTGTCTGGGGGCCTATGGCTGGGAGTGACCGGCTGGCTCCTGAAAAGCTACGATAGGCAGGATGGTGACCAGACCCATGGTGGCACCAGTGCCAAGTTGGGCTGGTTTGATAGTACCAAGTGGCTCCTGCAATCTGCCATCAAAAAGTTGGCAGGCCAGTTTTGTTTTCCAGGGAAAAGCGCCGTTGTTTGTGTTTGGGGGCCTATGGCTGGGAGTGGCCGGCTGGCTAATTAGAATCCACCATACGCAGGATGGTTCCCAGACCAGAGGTGGCACCAGTGCCAAGTCGGGCTAGTTTGATGGTGCAAAGTGGCTCCTGCAATCTGCCATCAAAAAGTTGGCAGGCGAGTTTTGTTTTCCAGGGAAAAGTGCCGTTGTTTGTGTTTGGTGGACTGTGGCTGGGAGTGGCCGGCTGGCTCCTTAGAATCCACGATACGCAGGATGGTTCCCAGACCAGAGGTGGCACCAGTTCCAAGTCGGGCTGGTTTGATAGTACCAAATGGCTCCTGCAATCTGCCATCCAGAAGCGGGGCAGCTTACTTTTGTTTGCCAGGGAAACGGGCCGAGGTTTGTGTCTGGGGGCCTATGGCTGGGAGTGACCGGCTGGCTCCTGAAAAGCTACGATAGGCACGATGGTTACCAGATCCATGGTGGCACCAGTGCCAAGTTGGGCTGATTTGATAGTACCAAGCGGCTCCTGCAATCTGCCATCAAAATGTTGGCAGGCGAGTTTTGTTTTCCAGGGAAAAGCGCCGTTGTTTGTGTTTGGGGGCCTGTGGCTGGGAGTGGCCGGCTGGCTAATGAGAATCCACGATACGCAGGATCGTTCCCAGACCAGAGGGGGCACAAGTGCCAAGTCGGGCTAGTTTGATGGTGCAATGTGGCTCCTGCAATCTGCCATTAAAAAGTTGGCAGGCCAGTTTTGTTTTCCAGGGAAAAGCGCCGTTGTTTGTGTTTGGGGGCCTGTGGCTGGGAGTGGCCAGCTGGCTCCTTATAATCCACGATACGCAGGATGGTTCCCAGACCAGAGGTGGCACCAGTGCCAAGTCGGGCTGGTTTGATGGTGCAAAGTGGCTCCTGCAATCTGCCATCCTGAAGCAGGGTAGCATACTTTTGTTTGCCAGGGAAACCGGCAGTGCTTTGTGTCTGGGGCCTATGGCTGGGAGTGACCGGCTGGCTCCTGAAAAGCTACGATAGGCAGGATGGTTACCAGACCCATGGTGGCACCAGTGCCTAGTTGGGCTGGTTTGATAGTACCAAGGGGTTCCTGCAATCTGCCATCAAAATGTTGGCAGGCCAGTTTTGTTTTCCAGGGAAAAGCGCCGTTGTTTGTGTTTGGGGTCCTGTGGCTGGGAGTGCCCGGCTGGCTCCTTAGAATCCAAGATACGCAGCATGGTTCCCAGACCAGAGGTGGCACCAGTGCTAAGTTGGGCTGGTTTGATACCACAAAGTGGCTCCTGCAATCTGCCATCCAGAAGCGGGGCAGCATACTTTTGTTTGCCAAGGAAACGGGCCGTGGTTTGTGTCTGGGGGCCTATGGCTGGGAGTGACCGGCTGGCTCCTGAAAAGCTACGATAGGCAGGATGGTGACCAGACCCATGGTGGCAGCAGTGCCAATTTGGGCTGATTTGATAGTACCAAGCGGCTCCTGCAATCTGCCATCAAAATGTTGGCAAGCGAGTTCTGTTTTCCAGGGAAAAGCGCCGTTGTTTTTGTTTGGGGGCCTGTGGCTGGCAGTGGCCGGCTGGCTCCTGAAAAGCTACGATAGGCAGGATGGTTCCCAGACCCATGGTGGCACCAGTGCCAAGTCGGGCTAGTTTGATGGTGCAAAGTGGCTCCTGCAATCTGCCATCAAAAAGTTGGCAGGCGAGTTTTGTTTTCCAGGGAAAAGTGCCGTTGTTTCTGTTTGGTGGACTGTGGCTGGGAGTGGCCGGCCGGCTCCTTAGAATCCACGATACGCAGGATGGTTCCCAGACCAGAGGTGGCACCAGTTCCAAGTCGGGCTGGTTTGATAGTACCAAGCGGCTCCTGCAATCTGCCATCAAATGTTGGCAGGCGAGTTTTGTTTTCCACGGAAAAGCGCCGTTGTTTGTGTTTGGGGGCCTGTGGCTGGGAGTGGCCGGCTGGCTCCTTAGAATCCACGATACGCAGGATGGTTCCCAGACCAGAGGTGGCACCAGTGACAAGTCGGGCTAGTTTGATGGTGCAAAGTGGCTCCTGCAATCTGCCATACAGAAGCGGGGTAGATTCCTTTTGTTTGCAAGGGAAAAGGGCCGAGGTTTTTTCTGGGGGCCTATGGGTGGGACTGACCGGCTGGCTCCTGAAAAGCTACGAGAGGCAGGATGGTGACCAGACTCATGGTGGCACCAGTGCCACGTTGGGCTGATTTGATAGTACCAAGCGGCTCCTGCAATCTGCCATCAAAAAGTTGGCAGGCCAGTTTTGTTTTCCAGGGAAAAGCGCCGTTGTTTTTGTTTGGGGGCCTATGGCTGGGAGTGGCCGGCTGGCTAATTAGAATCCACGATACGCAGGATGGTTCCCAGACCAGAGGTGGCACCAGTGCCAAGTCGGGCTAGTTGGATGGTGCAAAGTGGCTCCTGCAATCTGCCATCAAAAAGTTGGCAGGCGAGTTTTGTTTTCCAGGGAAAAGCGCCGTTGTTTGTGTTTGGGGGCCTGTGGCTGGGAGTGGCAGGCTGGCTCCTTAGAATCCACGATACGCAGGATGGTTCCCAGACCAGTGGTGGAACCAGTGAAAAGTTGGGCCTGTTTGGATACCACACAGTGGCTCCTGCAATCTGCCATCCAGAAGCGGGGCAGCTTACTTTTGTTTGCCCAGGGAACGGGCCGTGGTTTGTATCTGGGGGCCTATGGCTGGGAGTGACCGGCTCGGTCGTGAAAAGCTACGATAGGCAGGATGGTGACCAGACCAATGGTGGAACCAGTGCCAAGTTGGGCTGGTTTGATAGTACCAAGTGGCTCCTGCAATCTGCCATCAAAAAGTTGGCAGGCGAGTTCTGTTTTCCAGGGAAAAGCGCCGTTGTTTTTGTTTGGGGGCCTGTGGCTGGGAGTGGCCGGCTGGCTCCTGAAAAGCTACGATAGGCAGGATGGTTACCAGACCCATGGTGGCACCAGTGCCAAGTTGGGCTGGTTTGATAGTACCAAGTGGCTCCTGCAATCTGCCATCCAGAAGCGGGGCAGCTTACTTTTTTTGCC
Organism: Melospiza melodia melodia; assembly: GCF_035770615.1. Taxonomy (NCBI): domain Eukaryota; kingdom Metazoa; phylum Chordata; class Aves; order Passeriformes; family Passerellidae; genus Melospiza; species Melospiza melodia. The sequence goes on along the minus strand of NW_026948806.1, from coordinate 254,320 downwards.
AAGGAAACGGGCCGTGGTTTGTGTCTGGGGGCCTATGGCTGGGAGTGACCGGCTCGGTCGTGAAAAGCTACGATAGGCAGGATGGTGACCAGACCCATGGTGGCACCAGTGCCAAGTTGGGCTGGTTTGATAGTACCAAGTGGCTCCTGCAATCTGCCATCTAAAAGCGGGGCAGCTGAGTTTTGCTTGCCAGAGAAAAGGGCTGTGGTATGTGTTTGGGTCCTGTGGCTGGCAGTGGCCGGCTGGCTCCTGAAATTCCATGATACGCAGCATGGTTCCCAGACCCAAGGTGGCACCAGTGCCAAGTAGGGCTGGTTTGACAGAGTCAAGCGCCTCCTGCAATCTCCCATCCAGAAGTGGGGCAGCTGAGTTTTATTTGCCTGTGAATCGGGCCGTTGTTTTTGATTGGGGTCTGTGGCCGAGAGTGGTCGGCTGGCTCCTGACAATCCACAATACGCAGGATGGTTCACAGACCCAAGGTGGCACCAGTGCCAAGTCGGGCTGGTTTGATAGTACCAAGTGGCTCCTGCAATCTGCCATCCAGAAGCGGGACAGCGGATTTTTGTTTGCCAGAGAAAAGGGCCGTGGTTTGTTTTTGGGGGCATATGGCTGGGAGTGGCCGGCTGGCTCCTTAAAATCCTCGATACGCAGGATGGTGACCAGACCCAAGGTGGTACCAGTGCCAAGTTGTGCTGTTTTTGTAGTACCAAGTGCGTCCTGCAATTTGCCATCCAGAAGAGGGGCAGTTGAGTTTTGTTTGCCAGAGAAAAGCGCCGTGGTTTGTGTTTGAGGGCATATGGCTGAGAGTGGCCGGATGACCCCTGAAAATCCACAATAGGCAGGATGGTTCCCAGAGCCAAGGTGGCACCAGTGCCAAGTCGGGCTGGTTTGATAGTACTAAATAGCTCCTGCAATCTGCCATCCAGAAGCGGGGCAGCTTAATTTTGTTTGCCAGGGAAACGGGCCGAGGTTTTGTCTGGGGGCCTATGGCTGGGAGTGACCGGCTGGCTCCTGAAAAGCTACGATAGGCAGGATGGTGACCAGACCCATGGTGGCACCAGTACCAAGTTGGGCTGGTTTGATAGTACCAAGTGGCTCACACAATCTGCCATCAAAAAGTTGGCAGGCCAGTTTTGTTGTCCAGGGAAAAGCGCCGTTGTTTGTGTTTGGGGGCCTGTGGCTGGGAGTGGCCGGCTGGCTAATTAGAATCCACGATACGCAGGATGGTTCCCAGACCCGAGGTGGCACCAGTGACCTGTCGGGCTAGTATGATGGTGCAAAGTGGCTCCTGCAATCTGCCATACAGAAGCGGGGTAGCTTACTTTTGTTTGCCAGGGAAACGGGCCGAGGTTTGTGTCTGGGGGCCTATGGCTGGGAGTGACCGGCTGCCTCCTGAAAAGCTACGATAAGCAGGATGGTTACTAGACCCATGGTGGAACCAGTGCCAAGTTGGGCTGGTTTGATAGTACCAAGTGGTCCCTGCAATCTGCCATCAAAATGTTGGCAGGCCAGTTTTGTTTTCCAGGGAAAAGCGCCGTTGTTTGTGTTTGGGGGCCTGTGGCTGGGAGTGGTCGGCTGGCTCCTTAGAATCCACGATACGCAGGATGGTTCCCAGACCAGTGGTGGCACCAGTTCTAAGTTGGGCTGGTTTGATACCACAAAGTGGCTCCTGCAATCTGCCATCCAGAAGCGGGGCAGCTTACTTTTGTTTTCCAAGGAAACAGGCCGTGGTTTGTGTCTGGGGGCCTATGGCTGGGAGTGACCGGCTCGGTCGTGAAAAGCTACGATAGGCAGGATGGTGACCAGACCCATGGTGGCACCAGTGCCAAGTTGGGCTGGTTTGATAGTACCAAGTGGCTCCTGCAATCTGCCATTAAAAAGTTGGCAGGCGAGTTTTCTTTACCAGGGAAAAGCGCCGTTGTTTTTGTTTGGGGGCCTGTGGCTGGGAGTGGCCGGCTGGCTCCTGAAAAGCTACAATAGGCAGGATGGTGACCAGACCCATGGTGGCACCAGTGCCAAGTTGGGCTGGTTTGATAGTACCAAGTTGCCCCTGCAATCTGCCATCCAAAAGCGGGGCAGCTGAGTTTTGCTTGCCAGAGAAAAGGGCTGTGGTATGTGTTTGGGTCCTGTGGCTGGCAGTGGCCGGCTGGCTCATGAAATTCCATGATACGCAGCATGGTTCCCAGACCCAAGGTGGCACCAGTGCCAAGTAGGGCTGTTTTGACAGCGTCTAGCGCCTCCTGCAATCTCCCATCCAGAAGTGGGGCAGCTGAGTTTTTTTTGCCTGTGAATCGGGCCGTTCTTTTTGATTGGGGTCTGTGGCGGAGAGTGGTCGGCTGGCTCCTGTCAATCCACAATACGCAGGATGGTTCACAGACCCAAGGTGGCACCAGTGCCAAGTTGGGCTGGTTTGATAGTACCAAGTGGCTCCTGCAATCTGCCATCCAGAAGCGGGGCGGCTGAGTTTTGTTTGCCAGAGAAACGGGCCGTGGTTTTTTTTGGGGGGCATATGGCTGGGAGTGGCCGGCTGGCTCCTTAAAATCCTCGATACGCAGGATGGTGACCAGACCCAAGGTGGCACCAGTGCCAAGTTGTGCTGTTTTTGTAGTACCAAGTGCGTCCTGCAATTTGCCATCCAGAAGAGGGGCAGTTGAGTTTTGTTTGCCAGAGAAAAGGGCCGTGGTTTGTCTTTGAGGGCATATGGCTGAGAGTGGCCGGCTGACCCCTGAAAATCCAAAATAGGCAGGATGGTTCCCAGAGCCAAGGTGGCACAGTGCCATGTCGGGCTGGTTTGATAGTACTAAATAGCTCCTGCAATCTGCCATCCAGAAGCGGGGCAACTTAATTTTGTTTGCCAGGGAAACGGGCCGAGGTTTGTGTCTGGGGGCCTATGGCTGGGAGTGACCGGCTGGCTCCTGAAAAGCTACAATAGGCAGGATGGTTCCCAGACCAGAGGTGGCACCAGTGCCAAGTCGGGCTAGTTTGATGGTGAAAAGTGGCTCCTGCAATCTGCCATCCAAAAGTTGGCAGGCGAGTTTTGTTTTCCAGGGAAAAGTGCCGTTGATTTTGTTTGGTGGCCTGTGGCTGGGAGTGGCCGGTTGGCTCCTTAGAATCCACGATACGCAGGATGGTTCCCAGACCAGAGGTGGCACCAGTTCCAAGTCGGGCCAGTTTAATAGTACCAAGTGGCTCCTGCAATCTGCCATCCAGAAGTGGGGCAGCTTACTTTTGTTTGCCAGGGAAACGGGCCGAGGTTTGTGTCTGGGGGCCTATGGCTGGGTGTGACTGGCTGGCTCCTGAAAAGCTACGATAGGCAGGATGGTTACCAGACTCATGGTGGCACCAGTGCCACGTTGGGCTGATTTGATAGTACCAAGCGGCTCCTGCAATCTGCCATCAAAAAGTTGGCAGGCCAGTTTTGTTTTCCAGGGAAAAGCGCCGTTGTTTGTGTTTGGGGGCCTATGGCTGGGAGTGGCCTGCTGGCTAATTAGAATCCACGATACGCAGGATGGTTCCCAGACCAGAGGTGGCACCAGTGCCAAGTCGGGCTACTTTGATGGTGCAAAGTGGCTCCTGCAATCTGCCATGAAAAAGTTTGCAGTCGAGTTTTGTTTTCCAGGGAAAAGTGCCGTTGTTTGTGTTTGGTGGACTATGGCTGGGAGTGGCCGGCTGGCTCCTTAGAATCCACGATACGCAGGATGGTTCCCAGACCAGAGGTGGCACCAGTTCCAAGTCGGGCTGGTTTGATAGTACCAAGCGGCTCCTGCAATCTGCCATCCAGAAGCGGGGCAGCTTACTTTTGTTTGCCAGGGAAACGGGCCGAGGTTTGTGTCTGGGGGCCTATGGCTGGGAGTGACCGGCTGGCTCCTGAAAAGCTACGATAGGCAGGATGGTGACCAGACTCATGGTGGCACCAGTGCCAAGTTGGGCTGATTTGATAGTATCAAGCGGCTCCTGCAATCTGCCATCAAAAAGTTGGCAGGCGAGTTTTGTTTTCCAGGGAAAAGTGCCGTTGATTTTTTTTGGTGGCCTGTGGCTGGGAGTGGCCGGCTGGCTCCTTAGAATCCACGATACGCAGGATGGTTCCCAGACCAGAGGTGGCACCAGTTCCAAGTCGGGCCAGTTTGATAGTACCAAGTGGCTCCTGCAATCTGCCATCCAGAAGCGGGGTAGCTTACTTTTGTTTGCAAGGGAAACGGGCCGAGGTTTTTGTCTGGGGGCCTATGGCTGGGAGTTACCGGCTCGGTTGTGAAAAGCTACGATAGGCAGGATGTTTACCAGACCCATGGTGGCACCCGTGCCAAGTTGGGCTGATTTGATAGAACCAAGCGGCTCCTGCAATCTGCCATCAAAAAGTTGGCAGGCGAGTTTTGTTTTCCAGGGAAAAGCGCCGTTGTTTGTGTTTGGGGGCTTGTGGCTGGGAGTGGCCGGCTGGCTCCTTAGAATCCACGATACGCAGGATGGTTCCCAGACCAGAGGTGGCACCAGTGACAAGTCGGGCCAGTTTGATGGTGCAAAGTGGCTCCTGCAATCTGCCATCCAGAAGCGGGGTAACTTACTTTTGTTTTCCAAGGAAACGGGCCGAGGTTTGTGTCTGGGGGCCTATGGCTGGGAGTGACCGGCTGGCTCCTGAAAAGCTACGATAGGCACGATGGTGACCAGACCCATGGTGGCACCAGTGCCAAGTCGGGCTGGTTTGATAGTACCAAGTGGCTCCTGCAATCTGCCATCAAAAAGTTGGCAGGCGAGTTTTGTTTTCCAGGGAAAAGCGCCGTTGTTTTTGTTTGGGGGCCTGTGGCTGGGAGTGGCCGGCTGGCTAATTAGAATCCACGATACGCAGGATCGTTCCCAGACCAGAGGTGGCACCAGTGCCAAGTCGGGCCAGTTTGATGGTTCAATGTGGCTCCTGCAATCTGCCATCAAAAAGTTGGCAGGCCAGTTTTGTTTTCCAGGGAAAAGCGCCGTTGTTTGTGTTTGGGGGCCTGTGGCTGGGAGTGGCCAGCTGGCTCCTTGTAATCCACGATACGCGGGATGGTTCCCAGACCAGAGGTGGCACCAGTGCCAAGTCGGGCTGGTTTGATGGTGGAAAGTGGCTCCTGCAATCTGCCATCCTGAAGAAGGGTAGCATACTTTTGTTTGCCAGGGAAACCGGCAGTGCTTTTTGTCTGGGGCCTATGGCTGGGAGTGAACGGCTGGCTCCTGAAAAGCTACGATAGGCAGGAGGGTTACCAGACCCATGGTGGCACCAGTGCCTAGTTGGGCTGGTTTGATAGTACCAAGGGGTTCCTGCAATCTGCCATCAAAATGTTGGCAGGCCAGTTTTGTTTTCCAGGGAAAAGCGCCGTTGTTTGTGTTTGGGGTCCTGTGGCTGGGAGTGGCCGGCTGGCTCCTTAGAATCCACGATACGCAGCATGGTTCCCAGACCAGAGGTGGCACCAGTGCTAAGTTGGGCTGGGTTGATACCACAAAGTGGCTCCTGCAATCTGCCATCCAGAAGCGGGGCAGCTTACTTTTGTTTGCCAAGGAAACGGGCCGTGGTTTGTGTCTGGGGGCCTATGGCTGGGAGTGACCGGCTGGCTCCTGAAAAGCTACGATAGGCAGGATGGTGACCAGACCCATGGTGGCAGCAGTGCCAATTTGGGCTGATTTGATAGTACCAAGCGGCTCCTGAAATCTGCCATCAAAATGTTGGCAAGCGAGTTCTGTTTTCCAGGGAAAAGCGCCGTTGTTTTTGTTTGGGGGCCTGTGGCTGGGAGTGGCCGGCTGGCTCCTGAAAAGCTACGATAGGCAGGATGGTTCCCAGACCCATGGTGGCACCAGTGCCAAGTTGGGCTGGTTTGATAGTACCAAGTGGCCCCTGCAATCTGCCATCCAGAAGCGGGGCAGCTTACTTTTGTTTGCCGAGGAAACGGGCCGTGGTTTGTGTCTGGGGGCCTATGGCTGGAAGTGACCGGCTCGGTCGTGAAAAGCTACGATAGGCAGGATGGTTACCAGACCCATGGTGGCACCAGTGCCAAGTTGGGCTGGTTTGGTAGTACCAAGTGGCTCCTGCAATCTGCCATCTAAAAGCGGGGCAGCGGAGTTTTGCTTGCCAGAGAAAAGGGCTGTGGTATATGTTTGGGTCCTGTGGCTGGCAGTGGCCGGCTGGCTCCTGAAATTCCATGATACGCAGCATGGTTCCCAGACCCAAGGTGGCACCAGTGCCAAGTAGGGCTGGTTTGACAGAGTCAAGCGCCTCCTGCAATCTCCCATCCAGAAGTGGGGCAGCTGAGTGTTTTTTGCCTGTGAATCGGGCCGTTGTTTTTGATTGGGGTCTGTGGCCGAGAGTGGTCGGCTGGCTCCTGACAATCCACATTACGCAGGATGGTTCACAGACCCAAGGTGGCACCAGTGCCAAGTCGGGCTGGTTTGATAGTACCAAGTGGCTCCTGCAATCCGCCATCCAGAAGCGGGGCAGCGGATTTTTGTTTGCCAGAGAAAAGGGCCGTGGTTTGTTTTTGGGGGCATATGGCTGGGAGTGGCCGGCTGGCTCCTTAAAATCCTCGATACGCAGGATGGTGACCAGACCCAAGGTGGCACCAGTGCCAAGTTGGGCTGGTTTGATAGTATCAAATAGCTCCTGCAATCTGCCATCCAGAAGCGGGGCAGCTTAATTTTGTTTGCCAGGGAAACGGGCCGAGGTTTGTGTCTGGGGGAATATGGCTGGGAGTGACCGGCTGGCTCCTGAAAAGCTACGATAGGCAGGATGGTGACCAGACCCATGGTGGCACCAGTGCCAAGTTGGGCTGGTTTGATAGTACCAAGTGGCTCCTGCAATCTGCCATCAAAAAGTTGGCAGGCCAGTTTTGTTTTCCAGGGAAAAGCGCCGTTGTTTGTGTTTGGGGGCCTATGGCTGGGAGTGGCCGGCTGGCTAATTAGAATCCACGATACGCAGGATGGTTCCCAGACCAGAGGTGGCACCAGTGCCAAGTCGGGCTGGTTTGATGGTGCAAATTGGCTCCTGCAATCTGCCATCAAAAAGTTGGCAGGCGAGTTTTGTTTTCCAGGGGAAAGTGCCGTTGTTTGTGTTTGGTGGCCTGTGGCTGGGAGTGGCCGGCTGGCTCCTTAGAATCCACGATACGCAGGATGGTTCCCAGACCAGAGGTGGCACCAGTTCCAAGTCGGGCTGGTTTGATAGTACCAAGTGGCTCCTGCAATCTGCCATCCAGAAGCGGGGCAGCTTAATTTTGTTTGCCAGGGAAACGGGCCGAGGTTTGTGTCTGGGGGCCTATGGCTGGGAGTGACCGGCTGGCTCCTGAAAAGCTACGATAGGCACGATGGTTACCAGATCCATGGTGGCACCAGTGCCAAGTTGGGCTGATTTGATAGTACCAAGCGGCTCCTGCAATCTGCCATCAAAAAGTTGGCAGGCGAGTTTTGTTTTCCAGGGAAAAGCGCCGTTGTTTGTGTTTGGGGGCCTGTGGCTGGGAGTGGCCGGCTGGCTCCTTAGAATCCACGATACGCAGGATGGTTCCCAGACCAGAGGTGGCACCATTGCCAAGTCGGGCTAGTTTGATGGTGCAAAGTGGCTCCTGCAATCTGCCATACAGAAGCGGGGTAGATTCCTTTTGTTTGCAAGGGAAAAGGGCCGAGGTTTTTTCTGGGGGCCTATGGGTGGGACTGACCGGCTGGCTCCTGAAAAGCTACGAGAGGCAGGATTCTGACCAGACTCATGGTGGCACCAGTGCCACGTTGGGCTGATTTGATAGTACCAAGCGGCTCCTGCAATCTGCCATCAAAAAGTTGGCAGGCGAGTTTTGTTTTCCAGGGAAAAGCGCCGTTGTTTTTGTTTGGGGGCCTATGGCTGGGAGTGGCCGGCTGGCTCCTTAGAATCCACGATACGCAGGATGGTTCCCAGACCAGAGGTGGCACCAGTGCCAAGTCGGGCTAGTTTGATGGTGCAAAGTGGCTCCTGCAATCTGCCATCAAAAAGTTGGCAGGCGAGTTTTGTTTTCCAGGGAAAAGCGCCGTTGTTTGTGTTTGGGGGCCTGTGGCTGGGAGTGGCAGGCTGGCTCCTTAGAATCCACGATACGCAGGATGGTTCCCAGACCAGTGGTGGAACCAGTGACAAGTTGGGCCTATTTTGATACCAAACAGTGGCTCCTGCAATCTGCCATCCAGAAGCGGGGCAGCTTACTTTTGTTTGCCAAGGGAACGGGCCGTGGTTTGTATCTGGGGGCCTATGGCTGGGAGTGACCGGCTCGGTCGTGAAAAGCTACGATAGGCAGGATGGTGACCAGACCAATGGTGGCACCAGTTCCAAGTTGGGCTGGTTTGATAGTACCAAGTGGCTCCTGCAATCTGCCATCAAAAAGTTGGCAGGCGAGTTCTGTTTTCCAGGGAAAAGCGCCGTTGTTTTTGTTTGGAGTCCTGTGGCTGGGAGTGGCCGGCTGGCTCCTGAAAAGCTACTATAGGCAGGATGGTTACCAGACCCATGGTGGCACCAGTGCCAAGTTGGGCTGGTTTGATAGTACCAAGTGGCTCCTGCAATCTGCCATCCAGAAGCGGGGCAGCTTACTTTTGTTTGCCAAGGAAACGGGCCGTGGTTTGTGTCTGGGGGCCTATGGCTGGGAGTGACCGGCTCGGTCGTGAAAAGCTACGATAGGCAAGATGGTTACTAGACGCATGGTGGCACCAGTGCCAAGTTGGGCTGGTTTGATAGTACCAAGTGGCTCCTGCAATCTGCCATCTAAAAGCGGGGCAGCTGAGTTTTGCTTGCCAGAGAAAAGGGCTGTGGTATGTGTTTGGGTCCTGTGGCTGGCAGTGGCCGGCTGGCTCCTGAAATTCCATGATACGCAGCATGGTTCCCAGACCCAAGGTGGCACCCGTGCCAAGTAGGGCTGGTTTGACAGAGTCAAGCGCCTCCTGCAATCTCCCATCCAGAAGTGGGGCAGCTGAGTTTTTTTTGCCTGTGAATCGGGCCGTTGTTTTTGATTGGGGTCTGTGGCCGAGAGTGGTCGGCTGGCTCCTGACAATCCACAATACGCAGGATGGTTCACAGACCCAAGGTGGCACCAGTGCCAAGTCGGGCTGGTTTGATAGTACCAAGTGGCTCCTGCAATCTGCCATCCAGAAGCGGGACAGCGGATTTTTGTTTGCCAGAGAAAAGGGCCGTGGTTTGTTTTTGGGGGCATATGGCTGGGAGTGGCCGGCTGGCTCCTTAAAATCCTCGATACGCAGGATGGTGACCAGACCCAAGGTGGTACCAGTGCCAAGTTGTGCTGTTTTTGTAGTACCAAGTGCGTCCTGCAATTTGCCATCCAGAAGAGGGGCAGTTGAGTTTTGTTTGCCAGAGAAAAGCGCCGTGGTTTGTGTTTGAGGGCATATGGCTGAGAGTGGCCGGCTGACCCCTGAAAATCCACAATAGGCAGGATGGTTCCCAGAGCCAAGGTGGCACCAGTGCCAAGTCGGGCTGGTTTGATAGTACTAAATAGCTCCTGCAATCTGCCATCCAGAAGCGGGGCAGCTTAATTTTGTTTGCCAGGGAAACGGGCCGAGGTTTTGTCTGGGGGCCTATGGCTGGGAGTGACAGGCTGGCTCCTGAAAAGCTACGATAGGCAGGATGGTGACCAGACCCATGGTGGCACCAGTGCCAAGTTGGGCTGGTTTCATAGTACCAAGTGGCTCCTGCAATCTGCCATCAAAATGTTGGCAGGCCAGTTTTGTTTTCCAGGGAAAAGCGCCGTTGTTTTTGTTTGGGGGCCTGTGGCTGGGAGTGGCCGGCTGGCTCCTTAGAATCCACGATACGCAGGATGGTTCCCAGACCAGTGGTGGAACCAGTGACAAGTCGGGCCAGTTTGATGGTGCAAAGTGGCTCCTGCAATCTGCCATCCAGAAGCGGGGTAGCTTACTTTTGTTTGCCAAGGAAACGGGCCGAGGTTTGTGTCTGGGGGCCTATGGCTGGGAGTGACCGGCTGGCTCCTGAAAAGCTACGATAGGCAGGATGGTGACCAGACCCATGATGGCAGCAGTGCCAATTTGGGCTGATTTGATAGTACCAAGCGGCTCCTGCAATCTGCCATCAAAAAGTTGGCAGGCGAGTTCTGTTTTCCAGGGAAAAGCGCCGTTGTTTTTGTTTGGGGGCCTGTGGCTGGGAGTGGCCGGCTGGCTCCTGGAAAGCTACGATAGGCAGGATGGTTACCAGACCCATGGTGGCACCAGTGCCAAGTTGGGCTGGTTTGATAGTACCAAGTGGCTCCTGCAATCTGCCATCCAGAAGCGGGGCAGCTTACTTTTTTTTACCAAGGGAACGGGCCGTGGTTTGTGTCTGGGGGCCTATGGCTGGGAGTGACCGGCTTGGTCGTGAAAAGCTACGATAGGCAGGATGGTTACCAGACCCATGGTGGCACCAGTGCCAAGTTGGGCTGGTTTGATAGTACCAAGTGGCTCCTGCAATCTGCCATCTAAAAGCGGGGCAGCGGAGTTTTGCTTGCCAGAGAAAAGGGCTGTGGTATATGTTTGGGTCCTGTGGCTGGGAGTGGCCGGCTGGCTCCTGAAATTCCATGATACGCAGCATGGTTCCCAGACCCAAGGTGGCACCCGTGCCAAGTAGGGCTGGTTTGACAGAGTCAAGCGCCTCCTGCAATCTCCCATCCAGAAGTGGGGCAGCTGAGTGTTTTTTGCCTGAGAATCGGGCCGTTGTTTTTGATTGGGGTCTGTGGCCGAGAGTGGTCGGCTGGCTCCTGACAATCCACAATACGCAGAATGGTACACAGACCCAAGGTGGCACCAGTGCCAAGTCGGGCTGGTTTGATAGTACCAAGTGGCTCCTGCAATCCGCCATCCAGAAGCGGGGCAGCGGATTTTTGTTTGCCAGAGAAAAGGGCCGTGGTTTCTTTTTGGGGGCATATGGCTGGGAGTGGCCGGCTGGCTCCTTAAAATCCTCGATACGCAGGATGGTGACCAGACCCAAGGTGGCACCAATGCCAAGTTGTGCTGTTTTTGTAGTACCAAGTGCGTCCTGCAATTTGCCATCCAGAAGAGGGGCAGTTGAGTTCTGTTTGCCAGAGAAAAGCGCCGTGGTTTGTGTTTGAGGGCATATGGCTGAGAGTGGCCGGCTGACCCCAGAAAATCCACAATAGGCAGGATGGTTCCCAGAGCCAAGGTGGCACCAGTGCCAAGTTGGGCTGGTTTGATAGTACTAAATAGCTCCTGCAATCTGCCATCCAGAAGCGGGGCAACTTAATTTTGTTTGCCAGGGAAACGGGCCGAGGTTTGTGTCTGGGGGCCTATGGCTGGGAGTGACCGGCTGGCTCCTGAAAAGCTACGATAGGCACGATGGTGACCAGACCCATGGTGGCACCAGTGCCAAGTTGGGCTGGTTTGATAGTACCAAGTGGCTCCTGCAATCTGCCATCAAAAAGTTGGCAGGCCAGTTTTGTTTTCCAGGGAAAAGCGCCGTTGTTTGTGTTTGGGGGCCTGTGGCTGGGAGTGGCCGGCTGGCTCCTTAGAATCCACGATACGCAGGATGGTTCCCAGACCAGAGGTGGCACCAGTGCCAAGTCGGGCTGGTTTGATGGTGCAAAGTGGCTCCTGCAATCTGCCATCAAAAAGTTGGCAGGCGAGTTTTGTTTTCCAGGGGAAAGTGCCGTTGTTTGTGTTTGGTGGACTGTGGCTGGGAGTGGCCAGCCGGCTCCTTAGAATCCACGATACGCAGGATGGTTCCCAGACCAGAGGTGGCACCAGTTCCAAGTCGGGCTGGTTTGATAGTACCAAGTGGCTCCTGCAATCTGCCATCCAGAAGCGGGGCAGCTTACTTTTGTTTGCCAGGGAAACGGGCCGAGGTTTGTGTCTGGAGGCCTATGGCTGGGAGTGACCGGCTGGCTCCTGAAAAGCTACGATAGGCACGATGGTTACCAGATCCATGGTGGCACCAGTGCCAAGTTGGGCTGATTTGATAGTACCAAGCGGCTCCTGCAATCTGCCATCAAAATTTGGCAGGCCAGTTTTGTTTTCCAGGGAAAAGCGCCGTTGTTTGTGTTTGGGGGCCTGTGGCTGGGAGTGGCCGGCTGGCTCCTTAGAATCCACGATACGCAGGATGGTTCCCAGACCAGAGGTGGCACCAGTGCCAAGTCGGGCTAGTTTGATGGTGCAAAGTGGCTCCTGCAATCTGCCATCCAGAAGGGGGGTAGATTCCTTTTGTTTGCAAGGGAAAAGGGCCGAGGTTTTTTCTGGGGGCCTATGGGTGGGACTGACCGGCTGGCTCCTGAAAAGCTACGATAGGCAGGATGGTGACCAGACTCATGGTGGCACCAGTGCCAAGTTGGGCTGATTTGATAGTACCAAGCAGCTCCTGCAATCTGCCATCAAAAAGTTGGCAGGCGAGTTTTGTTTTCCAGGGGAAAGCGCCATTGTTTGTGTTTGGGGGCCTATGGCTGGGAGTGGCCGGCTGGCTAATTAGAATCCACGATACGCAGGATGGTTCCCAGACCAGAGGTGGCACCAGTGCCAAGTCGGGCTAGTTTGCTGGTGCAAAGTGGCTCCTGCAATCTGCCATCAAAAAGTTGGCAGGCGAGTTTTGTTTTCCAGGGAAAAGCGCCGTTGTTTGTGTTTGGGGGCCTGTGGCTGGGAGTGGCAGGCTGGCTCCTTAGAATCCACGATACGCAGGATGCTTCCCAGACCAGTGGTGGAACCAGTGACAAGTTGGGCCTGTTTTGATACCACTCAGTGGCTCCTGCAATCTGCCATCCAGAAGCAGGGCAGCTTAATTTTGTTTGCCAGGGAAACGGGCCGTGGTTTGTGTCTGGGAGCCTATGGCTTGGAGTGACCGGCTCGGTCGTGAAAAGCTACGATAGGCAGGATGGTGACCAGACCCATGGTGGCACCAGTTCCAAGTTGGGCTGGTTTGATAGTACCAAGTGGCTCCTGAAATCTGCCATCAAAAAGTTGGCAGGCCAGTTTTGTTTTCCAGGGAAAAGCGCCGTTGTTTGTGTTTGGGGGCCTGTGGCTGGGAGTGGCCGGCTGGCCCCTGAAAATCCACCATACGCAGGATGGTTCCCAGACCAGAGGTGGCACCAGTGCCAAGTCGGGCTAGTTTGATGGTGCAAAGTGGCTCCTGCAATCTGCCATCAAAAAGTTGGCAGGCGAGTTTTGTTTTCCAGGGAAAAGCGCCGTTGTTTGTGTTTGGGGGCCTGTGGCTGGGAGTGGCAGGCTGGCTCCTTAGAATCCACGATACGCAGGATGGTTCCCAGACCAGTGGTGGAACCAGTGACAAGTTGGGCCTGTTTTGATACCACTCAGTGGCTCCTGCAATCTGCCATCCAGAAGCAGGGCAGCTTAATTTTGTTTGCCAGGGAAACGGGCCGTGGTTTGTGTCTGGGAGCCTATGGCTGGGAGTGACCGGCTCGGTCGTGAAAAGCTACGATAGGCAGGATGGTGACCAGACCCATGGTGGCACCAGTTCCAAGTTGGGCTGGTTTGATAGTACCAAGTGGCTCCTGCAATCTGCCATCAAAAAGTTGGCAGGCGAGTTCTGTTTTCCAGGGAAAAGCGCCGTTGTTTTTGTTTGGGGGCCTGTGGCTGGGAGTGGCCGGCTGGCTCCTGAAAAGCTACGATAGGCAGGATGGCTACCAGACCCATGGTGGCAGCAGTGCCAATTTGGGCTGGTTTGATAGTACCAAGTGGTTCCTGCAATCTGCCATCCAGAAGCGGGGCAGCTTACTTTTTTTTACCAAGGGAACGGGCCGTGGTTTGTGTCTGGGGGCCTATGGCTGGGAGTGACCGGCTTGGTCGTGAAAAGCTACGATAGGCAGGATGGTTACCAGACCCATGGTGGCACCAGTGCCAAGTTGGGCTGGTTTGATAGTACCAAGTGGCTCCTGCAATCTGCCATCTAAAAGCGGGGCAGCGGAGTTTTGCTTGCCAGAGAAAAGGGCTGTGGTATATGTTTGGGTCCTGCGGCTGGCAGTGGCCGGCTGGCTCCTGAAATTCCATGATACGCAGCATGGTTCCCAGACCCAAGGTGGCACCCGTGCCAAGTAGGGCTGGTTTGACAGAGTCAAGCGCCTCCTGCAATCTCCCATCCAGAAGTGGGGCAGCTGAGTGTTTTTTGCCTGAGAATTGGGCCGTTGTTTTTGATTGGGGTCTGTGGCCGAGAGTGGTCGGCTGGCTCCTGACAATCCACAATACGCAGGATGGTTCACAGACCCAAGGTGGCACCAGTGCCAAGTCGGGCTGGTTTGATAGTACCAAGTGGCTCCTGCAATTCGCCATCCAGAAGCGGGGCAGCGGATTTTTGTTTGCCAGAGAAAAGGGCCGTGGTTTGTTTTTGGGGGCATATGGCTGGGAGTGGCCGGCTGGCTCCTTAAAATGCTCGATACGCAGGATGGTGACCAGACCCAAGGTGGCACCAATGCCAAGTTGTGCTGTTTTTGTTGTACCAAGTGCGTCCTGCAATTTGCCATCCAGAAGAGGGGCAGTTGAGTTTTGTTTGCCAGAGAAAAGCGCCGTGGTTTGTGTTTGAGGGCATATGGCTGAGAGTGGCCGGCTGACCCCTGAAAATCCACAATAGGCAGGATGGTTCCCAGAGCCAAGGTGGCACCAGTGCCAGGTTGGGCTGGTTTGATAGTACTAAATAGCTCCTGCAATCTGCCATCCAGAAGCGGGGCAGCTTAATTTTGTTTGCCAGGGAAACGGGCCGAGGTTTGTGTCTGGGGGCCTATGGCTGGGAGTGACCGGCTGGCTCCTGAAAAGCTACGATAGGCACGATGGTGACGAGACCCATGGTGGCACCAGTGCCAAGTTGGGCTGGTTTGATAGTACCAAGTGGCTCCTGCAATCTGCCATCAAAAAGTTGGCAGGCCAGTTTTGTTTTCCAGGGAAAAGCGCCGTTGTTTGTGTTTGGGGCCCTGTGGCTGGCAGTGGCCGGCTGGCTCCTTAGAATCCACGATACGCAGGATGGTTCCCAGACCAGAGGTGGCACCAGTGCCAAGTCGGGCTGGTTTGATGGTGCAAAGTGGCTCCTGCAATCTGCCATCAAAAAGTTGGCAGGCGAGTTTTGTTTTCCAGGGGAAAGTGCCGTTGTTTGTGTTTGGTGGACTGTGGCTGGGAGTGGCCGGCCGGCTCCTTAGAATCCACGATACGCAGGATGGTTCCCAGACCAGAGGTGGCACCAGTTCCAAGTCGGGCTGGTTTGATAGTAACAAGTGGCTCCTGCAATCTGCCATCCAGAAGCGGGGCAGCTTACTTTTGTTTGCCAGGGAAACGGGCCGAGGTTTGTGTCTGGGGGCCTATGGCTGGGAGTGACCGACTGGCTCCTGAAAAGCTACGATAGGCACGATGGTTACCAGATCCATGGTGGCACCAGTGCCAAGTTGGGCTGATTTGATAGTACCAAGCGGCTCCTGCAATCTGCCATCAAAATTTGGCAGGCCAGTTTTGTTTTCCAGGGAAAAGCGCCGTTGTTTGTGTTTGGGGGCCTGTGGCTGGGAGTGGCCGGCTGGCTCCTTAGAATCCACGATACGCAGGATGGTTCCCAGACCAGAGGTGGCACCAGTGCCAAGTCGGGCTAGTTTGATGGTGCAAAGTGGCTCCTGCAATCTGCCATCCAGAAGCGGGGTAGATTCCTTTTGTTTGCAAGGGAAATGGGCCGAGGATTTTTCTGGGGGCCTATGGGTGGGACTGACAGGCTGGCTCCTGAAAAGCTACGATAGGCAGGATGGTGACCAGACTCATGGTGGCACCAGTGCCAAGTTGGGCTGATTTGATAGTACCAAGCGGCTCCTGCAATCTGCCATCAAAAAGTTGGCAGGCGAGTTTTGTTTTCCAGGGGAAAGCGCCATTGTTTGTATTTGGGGGCCTATGGCTGGGAGTGGCCGGCTGGCTAATTAGAATCCACGATACGCAGGATTGTTCCCAGACCAGAGGTGGCACCAGTGCCAAGTCGGGCTAGTTTGATGGTGCAAAGTGGCTCCTGCAATCTGCCATCAAAAAGTTGGCAGGCGAGTTTTGTTTTCCAGGGAAAAGCGCCGTTGTTTGTGTTTGGGGGCCTGTGGCTGGGAGTGGCAGGCTGGCTCCTTAGAATCCACGATACGCAGGATGCTTCCCAGACCAGTGGTGGAACCAGTGACAAGTTGGGCCTGTTTTGATACCACTCAGTGGCTCCTGCAATCTGCCATCCAGAAGCGGGGCAGCTTATTTTGTTTGCCAAGGGAACGGGCCGTGGTTTGTGTCTGGGAGCCTATGGCTGGGAGTGACCGGCTCGGTCGTGAAAAGCTACGATAGGCAGGATGGTGACCAGACCCATGGTGGCACCAGTGCCAAGTTGGGCTGGTTTGATAGTACCAAGTGGCTCCTGCAATCTGCCATCAAAAAGTTGGCAGGCGAGTTCTGTTTTCCAGGGAAAAGCGCCGTTGGTTTTATTTGGGGGCCTGTGGCTGGGAGTGGCCGGCTGGCTCCTGAAAACCTACGATAGGCAGGATGGTTACCTGACCCATGGTGGCACCAGTGCCAAGTTGGGCTGGTTTGACAGAGTCAAGCGCCTCCTGCAATCTCCCACCCAGAAGTGGGGCAGCTGAGTTTTTTTTGCCTGTGAATCGGGCCGTTGTTTTTATTGGGGTCTGTGGCCGAGAGTGGTCGGCTGGCTCCTGACAATCCACAATACGCAGGATGGTTCACAGACCCAAGGTGGCACCAGTGCCAAGTCGGGCTGGTTTGATAGCATCAAGTGGCTCCTGCAATCTGCCATCCAGAAGCGGGGCAGCGGATTTTTGTTTGCCAGAGAAAAGGGCCGTGGTTTGTTTTTGGGGGCATATGGCTGGGAGTGGCCGGCTGGCTCCTTAAAATCCTCGATACGCAGGATGGTGACCAGACCCAAGGTGGCACCAGTGCCAAGTTGTGCTGTTTTTGTAGTACCAAGTGCGTCCTGCAATTTGCCATCCAGAAGAGGGGCAGTTGAGTTTTGTTTGCCAGAGAAAAGCGCCGTGGTTTGTGTTTGAGGGCATATGGCTGAGAGTGGCCGGCTGACCCCTGAAAATCCACAATAGGCAGGATGGTTCCCAGAGCCAAGGTGGCACCAGTGCCAAGTCGGGCTGGTTTGATAGTACTAAATAGCTCCTGCAATCTGCCATCCAGAAGCGGGGCAGCTTAATTTTGTTTGCCAGGGAAACTGGCCGCGGTTTTGTCTGGGGGCCTATGGCTGGGAGTGACCGGCTTGCTCCTGAAAAGCTACGATAGGCAGGATGGTGACCAGACCCATGGTGGCACCAGTGCCAACTTGGGCTGGTTTCATAGTACCAAGTGGCTCCTGCAATCTGCCATCAAAAAGTTGGCAGGCCAGTTTTGTTTTCCAGGGAAAAGCGCCGTTGTTTGTGTTTGGGGGCCTGTGGCTGGGAGTGGCCGGCTGGCTAATTAGAATCCACGATACGCAGGATGGTTCCCAGACCCGAGGTGGCACCAGTGACCTGTCGGGCTAGTATGATGGTGCAAAGTGGCTCCTGCAATCTGCCATCCAGAAGCGGGGTAGCTTACTTTTGTTTGCCAGGGAAACGGGCCGAGGTTTGTGTCTGGGGGCCTATGGCTGGAAGTGACCGGCTGGCTCCTGTAAAGCTACGATAGGCAGGACTGTTACTAGACCCATGGTGGCACCAGTGCCAAGTTGGGCTGATTTGATAGTACCAAGTGGCTCCTGCAATCTGCCATCAAAAAGTTGGCAGGCGAGTTTTGTTTTCCAGGGAAGAGTGCTGTTGTTTGTGTTTGGGGGCCTGTGGCTGGGAGTGGCCGGCTGGCTCCTTAGAATCCACGATACGCAGGATGGTTCCCAGACCCAAGGTTGCACCATTGCCAAGGTAGGCTGGTTTGATAGTACCAAGTGCGTCCTGCAATCTGCCATCCAGAAGTGGGGCAGCTTACTTTTGTTTGCCAGGGAAATGGGCCGTGGTTTGTGTCTGGGGGCCTATGGCTGGGAGGGACCGGCTGGCTCCTGAAAAGCTACGATAGGCAGGATGGTGACCAGACCCATGGTGGCACCAGTGCCAAGTTGGGCTGGTTTGATAGTACCAAGTGGCTCCTGCAATCTGCCATCAAAATGTTGGCAGGCCAGTTTTGTTTTCCAGGGAAAAGCGCCGTTGTTTGTGTTTGGGGGCTTGTGGCTGGGAGTGGCCGGCTGGCTCCTTAGAATCCACGATACGCAGGATGGTTCCCAGACGAGTGGTGGAACCAGTGACAAGTCGGGCCAGTTTGATGGTGCAAAGTGGCTCCTGCAATCTGCCATCCAGAAGCGGGGTAGCTTACTTTTGTTTGCCAAGGAAACGGGCCGAGGTTTGTGTCTGGGGGCCTATGGCTGGGAGTGACCGGCTGGCTCCTGAAAAGCTACAATAGGCAGGATGGTGACAAGAACCATGATGGCAGCAGTGCCAAGTCGGGCAGATTTGATAGTACCAAGCGGCTCCTGCAATCTGCCATCAAAAAGTTGGCAGACGAGTTCAGTTTTCCAGGGAAAAGCGCCGTTGTTTTTGTTTGGGGGCCTGTGGCTGGGAGTGGCCGGCTGGCTCCTGAAAAGCTACGATAGGCAGGATGGCTACCAGACCCATGGTGGCGGCAGTGCCAAGTTGGGCTGGTTTGATAGTACCAAGTGGTTCCTGCAATCTGCCATCCAGAAGCGGGGCAGCTTACTTTTTTTTACCAAGGGAACGGGCCGTGGTTTGTGTCTGGGGGCCTATGGCTGGGAGTGACTGGCTTGGTCGTGAAAAGCTACGATAGGCAGGATGGTTACCAGACCCATGGTGGCACCAGTGCCAAGTTGGGCTGGTTTGATAGTACCAAGTGGCTCCTGCAATCTGCCATCTAAAAGCGGGGCAGCGGAGTTTTGCTTGCCAGAGAAAAGGGCTGTGGTATATGTTTGGGTCCTGTGGCTGGCAGTGGCCGGCTGGCTCCTGAAATTCCATGATACGCAGCATGGTTCCCAGACCCAAGGTGGCACCAGTGCCAAGTAGGGCTGGTTTGACAGAGTCAAGCGCCTCCTGCAATCTCCCATCCAGAAGTGGGGCAGCTGAGTGTTTTTTGCCTGAGAATTGGGCCGTTGTTTTTGATTGGGGTCTGTGGCCGAGAGTGGTCGGCTGGCTCCTGACAATCCACAATACGCAGAATGGTTCACAGACCCAGGGTGGCACCAGTGCCAAGTCGGGCTGGTTTGATAGTACCAAGTGGCTCCTGCAATCCGCCATCCAGAAGCGGGGCAGCGGTTTTTTGTTTGCCAGAGAAACGGGCCGTGGTTTGTTTTTGGGGGCATATGGCTGGGAGTGGCCGGCTGGCTCCTTAAAATCCTCGATACGCAGGATGGTGACCAGACCCAAGGTGGCACCAATGCCAAGTTGTGCTGTTTTTGTAGTACCAAGTGCGTCCTGCAATTTGCCATCCAGAAGAGGGGCAGTTGAGTTTTGTTTGCCAGAGAAAAGGGCCGTGGTTTGTGTTTGAGGGCATATGGCTGAGAGTGGCCGGCTGACCCCTGAAAATCCACAATAGGCAGGATGGTTCCCAGAGCCAAGGTGGCACCAGTGCCAAGTTGGGCTGGTTTGATAGTACTAAATAGCTCCTGCAATCTGCCATCCAGAAGCGGGGCAGCTTAATTTTGTTTGCCAGGGAAACGGGCCGAGGTTTTTGTCTGGGGGCCTATGGCTGGGAGTGACCGGCTGGCTCCTGAAAAGCTACGATAGGCACGATGGTGACAAGACCCATGGTGGCACCAGTGCCAAGTTGGGCTGGTTTGATAGTACCAAGTGGCTCCTGCAATCTGCCATCAAAAAGTTGGCAGGCCAGTTTTGTTTTCCAGGGAAAAGCGCCGTTGTTTGTGTTTGGGGGCCTGTGGCTGGGAGTGGCCGGCTGGCTACTTAGAATCCACGATACGCAGGATGGTTCCCAGACCAGAGGTGGCACCAGTGCCAAGTCGGGCTGGTTTGATGGTGCAAAGTGGCTCCTGCAATCTGCCATCAAAAAGTTGGCAGGCGAGTTTTGTTTTCCAGGGAAAAGTGCCGTTGTTTTTGTTTGGTGGACTGTGGCTGGGAGTGGCCGGCCGGCTCCTTAGAATCCACGATACGCAGGATGGTTCCCAGACCAGAGGTGGCACCAGTTCCAAGTCGGGCTGGTTTGATAGTACCAAGTGGCTCCTGCAATCTGCCATCCAGAAGCGGGGCAGCTTACTTTTGTTTGCCAGGGAAACGGGCCGAGGTTTGTGTCTGGGGGCCTATGGCTGGGAGTGACCGGCTGGCTCCTGAAAAGCTACGATAGGCACGATGGTTACCAGATCCATGGTGGCACCAGTGCCAAGTTGGGCTGATTTGATAGTACCAAGCGGCTCCTGCAATCTGCCATCAAAAAGTTGGCAGGCGAGTTTTGTTTTCCAGGGAAAAGCGCCGTTGTTTGTGTTTGGGGGCCTGTGGCTGGGAGTGGCCGGCTGGCTCCTTAGAATCCACGATACGCAGGATGGTTCCCAGACCAGAGGTGGCACCAGTGCCAAGTCGGGCTAGTTTGATGGTGCAAAGTGGCTCCTGCAATCTGCCATCCAGAAGCGGGGCACCTTACTTTTGTTTGCCAGGGAAACGGGCCGAGGTTTGTGTCTGGGGGCCTATGGCTGGGACTGACCGGCTGGCTCCTGAAAAGCTACGATAGGCAGTATGGTGACCAGACTCATGGTGGCACCAGTGCCAAGTTGGGCTGATTTGATAGTACCAAGCGGCTCCTGCAATCTGCCATCAAAAAGTTGGCAGGCCAGTTTTGTTTTCCAGGGGAAAGCCCCATTGTTTGTGTTTGGGGGCCTATGGCTGGGAGTGGCCGGCTGGCTAATTAGAATCCACGATACGCAGGATGGTTCCCAGACCAGAGGTGGCACCAGTGCCAAGTCGGGCTAGTTGGATGGTGCAAAGTGGCTCCTGCAATCTGCCATCAAAAAGTTGGCAGGCGAGTTTTGTTTTCCAGGGAAAAGCGCCGTTGTTTGTGTTTGGGGGCCTGTGGCTGGGAGTGGCAGGCTGGCTCCTTAGAATCCACGATACGCAGGATGGTTCCCAGACCAGTGGTGGAACCAGTGACAAGTTGGGCCTGTTTTGATACCACTCAGTGGCTCCTGCAATCTGCCATCCAGAAGCGGGGCAGCTTACTTTTGTTTGCCAAGGGAACGGGCCGTGGTTTGTGTCTGGGAGCCTATGGCTGGGAGTGACCGGCTCGGTCGTGAAAAGCTACGATAGGCAGGATGGTGACCAGACCCATGGTGGCACCAGTGCCAAGTTGGGCTGGTTTGATAGTACCAAGTGGCTCCTGCAATCTGCCATCAAAAAGTTGGCAGGCGAGTTCTGTTTTCCAGGGAAAAGCGCCGTTGTTTTTGTTTGGGGGCCTGTGGCTGGGAGTGGCCGGCTGGCTCCTGGAAAGCTACGATAGGCAGGATGGTTACCAGACCCATGGTGGCACCAGTGCCAAGTTGGGCTGATTTGATAGTACCAAGTGGCTCCTGCAATCTGCCATCCAGAAGCGGGGCAGCTTACTTTTTTTTGCCAAGGAAACGGGCCGTGGTTTGTGTCTGGGGGCCTATGGCTGGGAGTGACCGGCTCGGTCGTGAAAAGCTACGCTAGGCAAGATGGTTCCTAGACCCATGGTGGCACCAGTGCCAAGTTGGGCTGGTTTGATAGTACCAAGTGGCTCCTGCAATCTGCCATCTAAAAGCGGGGCAGCTGAGTTTTGCTTGCCAGAGAAAATGGCTGTGGTATGTGTTTGGGTCCTGTGGCTGGCAGTGGCCGGCTGGCTCCTGAAATTCCATGATACGCAGCATGGTTCCCAGACCCAAGGTGGCACCAGTGCCAAGTAGGGCTGGTTTGACAGAGTCAAGCACCTCCTGCAATCTCCCATCCAGAAGTGGGGCAGCTGAGTTTTTTTTGCCTGTGAATCGGGCCGTTGTTTTTGATTGGGGTCTGTGGCCGAGAGTGGTCGGCTGGCTCCTGACAATCCACAATACGCAGGATGGTTCACAGACCCAAGGTGGCACCAGTGCCAAGTCGGGCTGGTTTGATAGTACCAAGTGGCTCCTGCAATCTGCCATCCAGAAGCGGGGCAGCTGAGTTTTGTTTGCCAGAGAAAAGGACCGTGGTTTTTTTTTGGGGGCATATGGCTGGGAGTGGCCGGCTGGCTCCTTAAAATCCTCGATACGCAGGATGGTGACCAGACCCAAGGTGGTACCAGT
The DNA here is from genome assembly GCF_035770615.1 of Melospiza melodia melodia. Lineage (NCBI taxonomy): Eukaryota > Metazoa > Chordata > Aves > Passeriformes > Passerellidae > Melospiza > Melospiza melodia. The sequence continues at coordinate 232,122 of NW_026948806.1, read as the reverse complement.
GCCAAGTTGTGCTGTTTTTGTAGTACCAAGTGCGTCCTGCAATTTACCATCCAGAAGAGAGGCAGTTGAGTTTTGTTTGCCAGAGAAAAGCGCCGTGGTTTGTGTTTGAGGGCATATGGCTGAGAGTGGCCGGCTGACCCCTGAAAATCCACAATAGGCAGGATGGTTCCCAGAGCCAAGGTGGCACCAGTGCCAAGTCGGGCTGGTTTGATAGTACTAAATAACTCCTGCAATCTGCCATCCAGAAGCGGGGCAGCTCAATTTTGTTTGCCAGGGAAACGGGCCGAGGTTTTGTCTGGGGGCCTATGGCTGGGAGTGACCGGCTGGCTCCTGAAAAGCTACGATAGGCAGGATGGTGACCAGACCCATGGTGGCACCAGTGCCAAGTTGGGCTGGTTTGATAGTACCAAGTGGCTCCTGCAATCTGCCATCAAAATGTTGGCAGGCGAGTTTTGTTTTCCAGGGAAAAGCGCCGTTGTTTTTGTTTGGTGGACTGTGGCTGGGAGTGGCCGGCTGGCTCCTTAGAATCCACGATACGCAGGATGGTTCCCAGACCAGAGGTGGCACCAGTTCCAAGTCGGGCTGGTTTGATGGTGCAAAGTGGCTCCTGCAATCTGCCATCCAGAAGCGGGGTAGCTTACTTTTGTTTGCCAAGGAAACGGGCCGAGGTTTGTGTCTGGGGGCCTATGGCTGGGAGTGACCGGCTGGCTCCTGAAAAGCTACGATAGGCAGGATGATGACCAGACCCATGGTGGCACCAGTGCCAAGTTGGGCTGGTTTGATAGTACCAAGTGGCTCCTGCAATCTGCCATCCAGAAGCGGGGCAGCTTACTTTTTTTTTCCAAGGGAACGGGCCGTGGTTTGTGTCTGGGGGCCTATGGCTGGGAGTGACCGGCTTGGTCGTGAAAAGCTACGATAGGCAGGATGGTTACCAGACCCATGGTGGCACCAGTGCCAAGTTGGGCTGGTTTGATAGTACCAAGTGGCTCCTGCAATCTGCCATCAAAAAGTTGGCAGGCCAGTTTTGTTTTCCAGGGAAAAGCGCCGTTGTTTGTGTTTGGGGGCCTGTGGCTGGGAGTGGCCGGCTGGCTCCTTAGAATCCACGATACGCAGGATGGTTCCCAGACCCAAGGTTGCACCATTGCCAAGGTAGGGTGGTTTGATAATACCAAGTGCGTCCTGCAATCTGCCATCCAGAAGTGCGGCAGCTTACTTTTGTTTGCCAGGGAAATGGGCCGTGGTTTGTGTCTGGGGGCCTATGGCTGGGAGTGACCGGCTGGCTCCTGAAAAGCTACGATAGGCAGGATGGTGACCAGACCCATGGTGGCACCAGTGCCAAGTTGGGCTGGTTTGATAGTACCAAGTGGCTCCTGCAATCCGCCATCAAAAATTTGGCAGGCGAGTTTTGTTTGCCAGAGAAAAGCGCCGTTGTTTGTGTTTGGGGGCCTGTGGCTGGGAGTGGCCGGCTGGCTCCTTAGAATCCACGATACGCAGGATGGTTCCCAGACCTGAGGTGGCACCAGTGCCAAGTCGGGCTGGTTTGATAGTAGCAAGTGGCTCCTGCAATCTGCCATCCAGAAGCGGGGCAGCTTACTTTTGTTTGCCGGGGAAACGGGCCGAGGTTTGTGTCTGGGGGCCTATGGCTGGGACTGACCGGCTGGCTCCTGAAAAGCTACGATAGGCAGGATGGTGACCAGACCCATGGTGGCACCAGTGCCAAGTTGGGCTGGTTTGATAGTACCAAGTGGCTCCTGCAATCTGCCATCAAAAAGTTGGCAGGCCAGTTTTGTTTTCCAGGGAAAAGCGCCGTTGTTTGTGTTTGGGGTCCTGTGGCTGGGAGTGGCCGGCTGGCTCATTAGAATCCACGATACGCAGGATGGTTCCCAGACCAGTGGTGGCACCAGTGCCAAGTTGGGCTGGTTTGATACCACAAAGTGGCTCCTGCAATCTGCCATCCAGAAGCGGGGCAGCTTACTTTTGTTTGCCAAGGAAACGGGCCGTGGTTTGTGTCTGGGGGCCTATGGCTGGGAGTGACCGGCTAGGTCGTGAAAATCTACGATACGCAGGATGGTTCCCAGACCCATGGTGGCACCAGTGCCAAGTTGGGCTGGTTTGATAGTACCAAGTGGCTCCTGCAATCTGCCATCAAAAAGTTGGCAGGCGAGTTTTGTTTTCCAGGCAAAAGCGCCGTTGTTTGTGTTTGGGGGCGTGTGGCTGGGAGTGGCCAGCTTGCTCCTTAGAATCCACGACACGCGGGATGGTTCCCAGACCAGAGGTGGCACCAGAGCCAAGTCGGGCTGGTTTGATAGTACCAAGTGGCTCCTGCAATCTGCCATCCAGAAGCGGGGCAGCTTACTTTTGTTTGCCAGGGAAACGGGCCGAGGTTTGTGTCTAAGGGCCTATGGCTGGAAGTGACAGGCTGGCTCCTGAAAAGCTACGATAGGCAGGACGGTTACCAGACCCATGGTGGCACCAGTGCCAAGTTGGGCTGATTTGATAGTACCAAGTGGCTCCTGCAATCTGCCATCAAAAAGTTGGCAGGCCAGTTTTGTTTTCCAGGGAAGATTGCCGTTGTTTGTGCTTGGGGGCCTGTGGCTGGGAATGGCCGGCTGGCTCCTTAGAATCCACGATACGCAGGATGGTTCCCAGACCCAAGGTTGCACCATTGCCAATGTAGGCTGGTTTGATAGTAACAAGTGCGTCCTGCAATCTGCCATCCAGAAGTGGGGCAGCTTACTTTTGTTTGCCAGGGAAACAGGCCGTGGTTTGTGTCTGGGGGCCTATGGCTGGGAGTGACCGGCTGGCTCCTGAAAAGCTACGATAGGCAGGATGGTGACCAGACCCATGGTGGCACCAGTGCCAAGTTGGGCTGGTTTGATAGTACCAAGTGGCTCCTGCCCTCTGCCATCAACATGTTGGCAGGCGAGTTTTGTTTGCCAGAGAAAAGCGCCGTTGTTTGTGTTTGGGGGCCTGTGGCTGGGAGTGGCCGGCTGGCTCCTTAGAATCCACGATACGCAGGATGGTTCCCAGACCTGAGGTGGCACCAGTGCCAAGTTGGGCTGGTTTGATAGTACCAAGTGGCTCCTGCAATCTGCCATCAAAAAGTTGGCAGGCCAGTTTTGTTTTCCAGGGAAAAGCGCCGTTGTTTGTGTTTGGGGGCCGGTGGCTGGGAGTGTCCGGCTGGCTAATTAGAATCCACGATTGGCAGGATGGTTCCCAGACCAGAGGTGGCACCAGTGCCAAGTCGGGCTAGTTTGATGGTGCAAAGTGGCTCCTGCAATCTGCCATCAAAAAGTTGGCAGGCCAGTTTTGTTTTCCAGGGAAGAGTGCCGTTGTTTTTGTTTGGGGGCCTGTGGCTGGGAGTGGCCGGCTGGCTCCTGAAATGCTACGATAGGCAGGATGGTGACCAGACCCATGGTGGCACCAGTGCCAAGTTGGGCTGGTTTGATAGTACCAAGTGGCTCCTGCAATCTGCCATCAAAAAGTAGGCAGGCGAGTTCTGTTTTCCAGGGAAAAGCGCCGTTGTTTTTGTTTGGGGGCCTGTGGCTGGGAGTGGCCGGCTGGCTCCTGAAATGCTACGATAGGCAGGATGGTTACCAGACCCATGGTGGCACCAGTGCCAAGTTGGGCTGGTTTGATAGTACCAAGTGGCTCCTGCAATCTGCCATCCAAAAGCGGGGCAGCTGAGTTTTGCTTGCCAGAGAAAAGGGCTGTGGTATATGTTTGGGTCCTGTGGCTGGCAGTGGCCGGCTGGCTCCTGAAATTCCATGATACGCAGCATGGTTCCCAGACCCATGGTGGCACCAGTGCCAAGTAGGGCTGGTTTGACAGAGTCAAGCGCCTCCTGCAATCTCCCATCCAGAAGTGGGGCAGCTGAGTTTTTTTTGCCTGTGAATCGGGCCGTTGTTTTTGATTGGGGTCTGTGGCCGAGAGCGGTCGGCTGGCTCCTGTCAATCCACAATACGCAGGATGGTTCACAGACCCAAGGTGGCACCAGGGCCAAGTCGGGCTAGTTTGATGGTGCAAAGTGGCTCCTGCAATCTGCCATCCAGAAGCGGGGTAGCTTAATTTTTTTTGCCAGGGAAACGGGCCGAAGTTTGTGTCTGGGGGCCTATGGCTGGGAGTGACCGGCTGGCTCCTGAAAAGCTGCGATAGGCAGGATGGTGACCAGACCCATGGTGGCAGCAGTGCCAAGTTGGGCTGGTTTGATAGTACCAAGTGGCTCCTGCAATCTGCCATCCAGAAGCGGGGCAGCTTACTTTTGTTTGCCAGGGAAACGGGTCGAAGTTTGTGTCTCGGGGCCTATGGGTGGGACTGACCGGCTGGCTCCTGAAAAGCTACGATAGGCAGGATGGTGACCAGACCCATGGTGGCACCAGTGCCAAGTTGGGCTGGTTTGATAGTACCAAGTGGCTCCTGCCATCTGCCATCAAAAAGTTGGCAGGTGAGTTCTGTTTTCCAGGGAAAAGCGCCGTTGTTTTTGTTTGGGGGCCTGTGGCTGGGAGTGGCCGGCTGGCTCCTGAAAAGCTACGATAGGCAGGATGTTTACCAGACCCATGGTGGCACCAGTGCCAAGTCGGGCTGGTTTGATAGTACCAAGTGGCTCCTGCCATCTGCCATCAAAAAGTTGGCAGGCCAGTTTTGTTTTCCAGGGAAAAGCGCCGTTGTTTGTGTTTGGGGACCTGTGGCTGGGAGTGGCCGGCTGGCTAATTATAATCCACGATACGCAGGATGGTTCCCAGACCAGAGGTGGCACCAGTGCCAAGTCGGGCTAGTTTGATGGTGCAAAGTGGCTCCTGCAATCTGCCATCAAAAAGTTGGCAGGCCAGTTTTGTTTTCCTGGGAAGAGTGCCGTTGATTTGTTTGGGGGCCTGTGGCTGGGAGTGGCCGGCTGGCTCCTTGGAATCCACAATACACAGGATGGTTCCCAGACCACAGGTGGCACCAGTGCTAAGTTGGGCTTGTTTGATACCACAAAGTGGCTCCTGAAATATGCCATCCAGAAGCGGGGCAGCTTACTTTTGTTTGCCAAGGAAACGGGCCGTGGTTTGTGTCTGGGGGCCTATGGCTGGGAGTGACCGGCTCGGTCGTGAAAAGCTACGATAGGCAGGATGGTGACCAGACCCATGGTGGCACCAGAGCCAAGTTGGGCTGGTTTGATAGTACCAAGTGGCTCCTGCAATCTGCCATCAAAAAGTTGGCAGGCGAGTTCTGTTTCCCAGGGAAAAGCGCCGTTGTTTTTGTTTGGGAGCCTGTGGCTGGGAGTGGCCAGCTGGCTCCTGAAATGCTACGATAGGCAGGATGGTTACCAGACCCATGGTGGCACCAGTGCCAAGTTGGGCTGATTTGATAGTACCAAGTGGCTCCTGCAATCTGCCATCAAAAAGTTGGCAGGCGAGTTTTGTTTTCCAGGGAAGAGTGCCGTTGTTTGTGTTTGGGGGCCTATGGCCGGGAATGGCCGGCTGGCTCCTTAGAATCCACGATACGCAGGATGGTTCCCAGACCCAAGGTTGCACCATTGCCAAGGTAGGCTGGTTTGATAGTACCAAGTGCGTCCTGCAATCTGCCATCCAGAAGCGGGGCAGCTTACTTTTTTTTGCCATGGAAACGGGCCGTGGTTTGTGTCTGCGAGCCTATCGCTGGGAGTGACCGGCTCGGTCGTGAAAAGCTACGATAGGCAAGATGTTTACCAGACCCATGGTGGCACCAGTGCCAAGTTGGGCAGGTTTGATAGTACCAAGTGGCTCCTGCAATCTGCCATCTAAAAGCGGGGCAGCTGAGTTTTGCTTGCCAGAGAAAAGGGCTGTGGTATGTGTTTGGGTCCTGTGGCTGGCAGTGGCCGGCTGGCTCCTGAAATTCCATGATACGCAGCATGGTTCCCAGACCCAAGGTGGCACCAGTGCCAAGTAGGGCTGGTTTGACAGAGTCAAGCGCCTCCTGCAATCTCCCATCCAGAAGTGGGGCAGCTGAGTTTTTTTTGCCTGTGAATCGGGCCGTTGTTTTTGATTGGGGTCTGTGGCCGAGAGTGGTCGGCTGGCTCCTGACAATCCACAATACGCAGGATGGTTCCCAGACCCAAGGTGGCACCAGTGCCAAGTTGGGCTGGTTTGATAGTACCAAGCGGCTCCTGCAATCTGCCATCAAAAAGTTGGCAGGCGAGTTCTGTTTTCCAAGGAAAAGCGCCGTTGTTTGTGTTTGGGGGCCTGTGGCTGGGAGTGGCCGGCTGGCTCCTTATAATCCTCGATACGCAGGATGGTTCCCAGACCAGAGGTGGCACCAGTGCCAAGTCGGGCTGGTTTGATGGTGCAAAGTGGCTCCTGCAATCTGCCATCCAGAAGCGGGGCAGCCGAGTTTTTTTTGCCAGAGAAAAGGGCCGTGGTTTGTGTCTGGGGGCCTATGGCTGGGAGTGGCCGGCTGGCTCCTTAAAATGCTCGTTACGCAGGATGGTGACCAGACCCAAGGTGGCACCAGTCCCAAGTTGTGCTGTTTTTGTAGTACCAAGTGCGTCCTGCAATTTGCCATCCAGAAGAGGGGCAGTTGAGTTTTGTATGCCAGAGAAAAGGGCCGTGGTTTGTGTTTGAGGGCATATGGCTGAGAGTGGCCGGCTGACCCCTGAAAATCCACAATAGGCAGGATGGTTCCCAGAGGCAAGGTGGCACCAGTGCCAAGTCGGGCTGGTTTGATAGTACTAAATAGCTCCTGCAATCTGCCATCCAGAAGCGGGGCAGCTTAATTTTGTTTGCCAGGGAAAAGGGCCGAGGTTTTTGTCTGGGGGCATATGGCTGGGAGTGACCGGCTGGCTCCTGAAAAGCTACAATAGGCACGATGGTGACCAGACCCATGGTGGCACCAGTGCCAAGTTGGGCTGGTTTGATAGTACCAAGTGGCTCCTGCAATCTGCCATCAAAAAGTTGGCAGGCCAGTTTTGTTTTCCAGGGAAATGCGCCGTTGTTTGTGTTTGGGGGCCTATGGCTGGGAGTGGCCGGCTGGCTAATTAGAATCCACGATACGCAGGATGGTTCCCAGACCATGGTGGCACCAGTGCCAAGTCGGGCTAGTTTGATGGTGCAAAGTGGCTCCTGCAATCTGCCATGAAAAAGTTGGCAGGCGAGTTTTGTTTTCCAGGGAAAAGTGCAGTTGTTTGTGTTTGGTGGACTCTGGCTGGGAGTGGCCGGCTGGCTCCTTAGAATCCAGGATACGCGGGATGGTTCCCAGACCAGAGGTGGCACCAGTTCCAAGTCGGGCTGGTTTGATAGTACCAAGTGGCTCCTGCAATCTGCCATCAAAAAGTTGGCAGGCGAGTTTTGTTTTCCTAGGAAGAGTGCCGTTGTTTGTGTTTGGGGGCCTGTGGCTGGGAGTGGCCGGCTGGCTCCTTAGAATCCACGATACGCAGGATGGTTCCCAGACCTGAGGTGGCACCAGTGCCAAGTCGGGCTGGTTTGATAGTACCAAGTGGCTCCTGCAATCTGCCATCCAGAAGCGGGGTAGCTTACTTTTGTTTGCCAGGGAAACGGGCCGAGGTTTTTTCTGGGGGCCTATGGGTGGGACAGACCGGCTGGCTCCTGAAAAGCTACGATAGGCAGGATGGTGACCAGACCCATGGTGGCACCAGTGCCAAGTTGGGCTGGTTTGATAGTACCAAGTGGCTCCTGCAATCTGCCATCAAAAAGTTGGCAGGCGAGTTTTGTTTTCCAGGGAAAAGCGCCGTTGTTTGTGTTTGGGGGCCTGTGGCTGGGAGTGGCCGGCTGGCTCCTTAGAATCCACGATAGGCAGGATGGTTCCCAGACCAGAGGTGGCACCAGTGCCAAGTCGGGCTGGTTTGATGGTGCAAAGTGGCTCCTGCAATCTGCCATCAAAATGTTGGCAGGCGTGTTTTGTTTTCCAGGGAAAAGCGCCGTTGTTTGTGTTTGGTGGCCTGTGACTGGGAGTGGCCGGCTGGCTAATTAGAATCCACGATACGCAGGATGGTTCCCAGACCAGAGGTGGCACCAGTGCCAAGTCGGGCTAGTTTGATGGTGCAAAGTGGCTCCTGCAATCTGCCATCAAAAAGTTGGCAGGCGAGTTTTGTTTTCCAGGGAAAAGTGCCGTTGTTTGTGTTTGGGGGCCTGCGGCTGGGAGTGGCCGGCTGGCTCCTTAGAATCCACGATACGCAGGATGGTTCCCAGACCAGAGGTGGCACCAGTGCCAAGTCGGGCTGGTTTGATGGTGCAAAGTGGCTCCTGCAATCTGCCATCCAGAAGCGGGGCAGCGGATTTTTGTTTGCCAGAGGAAATGGCCGTGGTTTTTTTTTGGGGGCATATGGCTGGGAGTGGCCGGCTGGCTCCTTAAAATGCTCGATACGCAGGATGGTGACCAGACCCAAGGTGGCACCAGTGCCAAGTTGTGCTGTTCTTGTAGTACCAAGTGCATCCTGCAATTTGCCATCCAGAAGAGGGGCAGTTGAGTTTTGTTTGCCAGAGAAAAGGGCCGTGGTTTGTGTTTGAGGGCATATGGCTGAGAGTGGCCGGCTGACCCCTGAAAATCCACAATAGGCAGGATGGTTCCCAGAGCCAAGGTGGCACCAGTGCCAAGTCGGGCTGGTTTGATAGTACTAAATAGCTCCTGCAATCTGCCCTCCACATGCTGTGCAGCTTAATTTTGTTTTCCAGGGAAACGGGCTGTGGTTTGTGTCTGGGGGCCTATGGCTGGGACTGACCGGCTGGCTCCTGAAAAGCTACAATAGGCACGATGGTGACCAGACCCATGGTGGCACCAGTGCCAAGTTGGGCTGGTTTGATAGTACCAAGTGGCTCCTGCAATCTGCCATCAAAAATTTGGCAGGCGAGTTTTGTTTTCCAGGGAAAAGCACCGTTGTTTGTGTTTGGGGGCCTATGGCTGGGAGTGGCCGGCTGGCTAATTAGAATCCACGATACGCAGGATGGTTCCCAGACCAGAGGTGGCACCAGTTCCAAGTCGGGCTAGTTTGATGGTGCAAAGTGGCTCCTGCAATCTGCCATGAAAAAGTTGGCAGGCGAGTTTTGTTTTCCAGGGAAAAGTGCGGTTGTTTGTGTTTGGTGGACTCTGGCTGGGAGTGGCCGGCTGGCTCCTTAGAATCCACGATACGCGGGATGGTTCCCAGACCAGAGGTGGCACCACTGCCAAGTCGGGCTAGTTTGATAGTACCAAGTGGCTCCTGCAATCTGCCATCAAAAAGTTGGCAGGCGAGTTTTGTTTTCCAGGGAAGAGTGCCGTTGTTTGTGTTTGGGGGCCTGTGGCTGGGAGTGGCTGGCTGGCTCCTTAGAATCCACGATACGCAGGATGGTTCCCAGACCCAAGGTTGCACCATTGCCAAGGTAGGCTGGTTTGATAGTACCAAGTGCGTCCTGCAATCAGCCATCCAGAAGTGGGGCAGCTTACTTTTGTTTGCCAGGGAAACGGGCCGTGGTTTGTGTCTGGGGGCCTATGGCTGGGAGTGACCGGCTGGCTCCTGAAAAGCTACGATAGGCAGGATGGTGACCAGACCCATGGTGGCACCAGTGCCAAGTTGGGCTGGTTTGATAGTACCAAGTGGCTCCTGCAATCTGCCATCAAAAAGTTGGCAGGCCAGTTTTGTTTTCCAGGGAAAAGCGCCGTTGTTTGTGTTTGGGGGCCTGTGGCTGGGAGTGGCCGGCTGGCTCCTTAGAATCCACGATACGCAGGATGGTTCCCAGACCTGAGGTGGCACCAGTGCCAAGTCGGGCTGGTTTGATAGTACCAAGTGGCTCCTGCAATCTGCCATCCAGAAGCGGGGCAGCTTACTTTTCTTTGCCAGGGAAACGGGCCGAGGTTTGTGTCTCGGGGCCTATGGGTGGGACTGACCGGCTGGCTCCTGAAAAGCTACGATAGGCAGGATGGTGACCAGACCCATGGCGGCACCAGTGCCAAGTTGGGCTGGTTTGATAGTACCAAGTGGCTCCTGCAATCTGCCATCAAAAAGTTGGCAGGCGAGTTTTGTTTTCCAGGGAAAAGCGCCGTTGTTTGTGTTTGGGGGCCTGTGGCTGGGAGTGGCCGGCTGGCTAATTAGAATCCACGATACGCAGGATGGTTCCCAGACCAGAGGTGGCACCAGTGCAAAGTCGGGCTGGTTTGATGGTGCAAAGTGGCTCCTGCAATCTGCCATCAAAATGTTGGCAGGCGTGTTTTGTTTTCCAGGGAAAAGCGCCGTTGTTTGTGTTTGGGGGCCTGTGGCTGGGAGTGGCCGGCTGGCTCCTTAGAATCCACGATAGGCAGGATGGTTCCCAGACCCATGGTGGCACCAGTGCAAAGTCGGGCTGGTTTGATGGTGCAAAGTGGCTCCTGCAATCTGCCATCAAAATGTTGGCAGGCGTGTTTTGTTTTCCAGGGAAAAGCGCCGTTGTTTGTGTTTGGTGGCCTGTGACTGGGAGTGGCCGGCTGGCTAATTAGAATCCACGATACGCAGGATGGTTCCCAGACCAGAGGTGGCACCAGTGCCAAGTCGGGCTAGTTTGATGGTGCAAAGTGGCTCCTGCAATCTGCCATCAAAAAGTTGGCAGGCGAGTTTTGTTTTCCACGGAAAAGTGCCGTTGTTTGTGTTTGGGGGCCTGTGGCTGGGAGTGGCCGGCTGGCTCCTTAGAATCCACGATACGCAGGATGGTTCCCAGACCAGAGGTGGCACCAGTGCCAAGTCGGGCTGGTTTGATGGTGCAAAGTGGCTCCTGCAATCTGCCATCCAGAAGCGGGGCAGCTGAGTTTTGTTTGCCAGAGAAAAAGGCCGTGGTTTTTTTTTGGGGGCATATGGCTGGGAGTGGCCGGCTGGCTCCTTAAAATGCTCGATACGCAGGATGGTGACCAGACCCATGGTGGCACCAGTGCCAAGTTGGGCTGGTTTGATAGTACCAAGTGGCTCCTGCAATCTGCCATCAAAAAGTTGGCAGGCGAGTTTTGTTTTCCAGGGAAAAGCGCCGTTGTTTGTGTTTGGGGGCCTGTGGCTGGGAGTGGACGGCTGGCTCCTTAGAATCCACGATAGGCAGGATGGTTCCCAGACCCATGGTGGCACCAGTGCCAAGTCGGGCTGGTTTGATGGTGCAAAGTGGCTCCTGCAATCTGCCACCAAAATGTTGGCAGGCGAGTTTTGTTTTCCAGGGAAAAGCGCCGTTGTTTGTGTTTGGGGGCCTGTGGCTGGGAGTGGCCGGCTGGCTCCTTAGAATCCACGATACGCAGGATGGTTCCCAGACCAGAGGTGGCACCAGTGCCAAGTCGGGCTAGTTTGATCGTGCAAAGTGGCTCCTGCAATCTGCCATTAAAATTTGGCAGGCCAGTTTTGTTTTCCAGGGAAAAGCGCCGTTGTTTTTGTCTTGGGGCCTGTGGCTGGGAGTGGCCGGCTGGCTCCTTAGAATCCACGATACGCAGGATGGTTCCCAGACCAGAGGTGGCATCAGTGCAAAGTCGGGCTAGTTTGATGGTGCAAAGTGGCTCCTGCAATCTGCCATCCAGAAGCGGGGCAGCTGAGTTTTGTTTGCCAGAGAAAAGGGCCGTGGTTTTTTTTTGGGGGCATATGGCTTGGAGTGGCCGGCTGGCTCCTTAAAATGCTCGATACGCAGGATGGTGACCAGACCCAAGGTGGCACCAGTGCCAAGTTGTGCTGTTTTTGTAGTACCAAGTGCGTCCTGCAATTTGCCATCCAGAAGAGGGGCAGTTGAGTTTTGTTTGCCAGAGAAAAGGGCCGTGGTTTGTGTTTGAGGGCATATGGCTGAGAGTGGCCGGCTGACCCCTGAAAATCCACAATAGGCAGGATGGTTCCCAGAGCCAAGGTGGCACCAGTTCCAAGTCGGGCTGGTTTGATAGTACTAAATAGCTCCTGCAATCTGCCATCCAGAAGCAAGGCAGCTTAATTTTGTTTGCCAGGGAAACGGGCCGAGGTTTGTGTCTGGGGGCCTATGGCTGGGAGTGACCGGCTGGCTCCTGAAAAGCTACGATAGGCAGGATGTTTCCCAGACCAGAGGTGGCACCAGTGCCAAGTCGGGCTAGTTTGATGGTGAGAAGTGGCTCCTGCAATCTGCCATCAAAAAGTTGGCAGGCGAGTTTTGTTTTCCAGGGAAAAGTGCCGTTGATTTTTTTTGGTGGCCTGTGGCTGGGAGTGGCCGGCTGGCTCCTTAGAATCCACGATACGCAGGATGGTTCCCAGACCAGAGGTGGCACCAGTTCCAAGTTGGGCTTGTTTGATAGTACCAAGTGGCTCCTGCAATCTGCCATCCAGAAGCGGGGCAGCTTACTTTTGTTTGCAAGGGAAACGGGCCGAGGTTTTTGTCTGGGGGCCTATGTCTGGGAGAGACTGGCTGGCTCCTGAAAAGCTACGATAGTCAGGATGGTTACCAGACTCATGGTGGCACCAGTGCCACGTTGGGCTGATTTAATAGTACCAAGCGGCTCCTGCAATCTGCCATCAAAAAGTTGGCAGGCGAGTTTTGTTTTCCAGGGGAAAGCGCCGTTGTTTGTGTTTGGCGGCCTATTGCTGGGAGTGGCCGGCTGGCTAATTAGAATCCACGATACGCAGGATGGTTCCCAGACCATGGTGGCACCAGTGCCAAGTCGGGCTAGTTTGATGGTGCAAAGTGGCTCCTGCAATCTGCCATCAAAATGTTGGCAGGCGAGTTTTGTTTTCCAGGGAAAAGCGCCGTTGTTTGTGTTTGGTGCACTGTGGCTGGGAGTGGCCGGCTGGCTCCTTAGAATCCACGATACGCAGGATGGTTCCCAGACCAGAGGTGGCACCAGTGCCAAGTCGGGCTAGTTTGATGGTGCAAAGTGGCTCCTGCAATCTGCCATCCAGAAGTGGGGTAGCTTACTTTTGTTTGCCAGGGAAACGGGCCGAGGTTTTTTCTGGGGGCCTATTGGTGGGACTGTCCGGCTGGCTCCTGAAAAGCTACGATAGGCAGGATGGTGACCAGACCAGAGGTGGCACCAGTGCCAAGTTGGGCTGGTTTGATAGTACCAAGTGGCTCCTGCAATCTGCCATCAAAAAGTTGGCAGGCGAGTTTTGTTTTCCAGGGAAAAGCGCCGTTGTTTTTATTTGGGGGCCTGTGGCTGGGAGTGGCCGGCTGGCTCCTTAGAATCCACGATACGCAGGATGGTTCCCAGACAAGAGGTGGCACCAGTGCCAAGTCGGGCTGGTTTGATGGTGCAAAGTGGCTCCTGCAATCTGCCATCAAAATGTTGGCAGGCGAATTTTGTTTTCCAGGGAAAAGCGCCGTTCTTTGTGTTTGGGGGCCTGTGGCTGGGAGTGGCCGGCTGGCTAATTAGAATCCACGATACGCAGGATGGTTCCCAGACCAGAGGTGGCACCAGTGCCAAGTCGGGCTAGTTTCATGGTGCAAAGTGGCTCCTGCAATCTGCCATCCAGAAGCGGGGCAGCTGAGTTTTGTTTGCCAGAGAAAAGGACCGTGGTTTTTTTTTGGGGGCATATGGCTTGGAGTGGCCGGCTGGCTCCTTAAAATGCTCGATACGCAGGATGGTGACCAGACCCAAGGTGGCACCAGTGCCAAGTTGTGCTGTTTTTGTAGTACAAAGGGCGTCCTGCAATTTGCCATCCAGAAGAGGGGCAGTTGAGTTTTGTTTGCCAGAGAAAAGGGCCGTGGTTTGTGTTTGAGGGCATATGGCTGAGAGTGGCCGGCTGAACCCTGAAAATACACAATAGGCAGGATGGTTCCCAGAGCCAAGGTGGCACCAGTTCCAAGTCGGGCTGGTTTGATAGTACTAAATAGCTCCTGCAATCTGCCATCCAGAAGCGGGGCAGCTTAATTTTGTTTGCCAGGGAAACGGGCCGAGGTTTTTGTCTGGGGGCATATGGCTGGGAGTGACCGGCTGGCTCCTGAAAAGCTACAATAGGCACGATGGTGACCAGACCCATGGTGGCACCAGTGCCAAGTTGGGCTGGTTTGATAGTACCAAGTGGCTCCTGCAATCTGCCATCAAAAAGTTGGCAGGCCAGTTTTGTTTTCCAGGGAAATGCGCCGTTGTTTGTGTTTGGGGGCCTATGGCTGGGAGTGGCCGGCTGGCTAATTAGAATCCACGATACGCAGGATGGTTCCCAGACCAGAGGTGGCACCAGTTCCAAGTCGGGCTTGTTTGATAGTACCAAGTGGCTCCTGCAATCTGCCATCCAGAAGAGGGGCAGCTTACTTTTGTTTGCCAGGGAAACGGGCCGAAGTTTGTGTCTGGGGGCCTATGGCTGGGAGTGACTGGCTGGCTCTTGAAAAGCTACGATAGGCAGGATGGTTACCAGACTCATGGTGGCACCAGTGCCACGTTGGGCTGATTTGATAGTACCAAGCGGCTCCTGCAATCTCCCATCAAAAATTTGGCAGGCGAGTTTTGTTTTCCAGGGAAAAGCGCCGTTGTTTGTGTTTGGGGGCCAATGGCTGGGAGTGGCCGGCTGGCTAATTAGAATCCACGATACGCAGGATGGTGACCAGACCAGAGGTGGCACCAGTTCCATGTCGGGCTAGTTTGATGGTGCAAAGTGGCTCCTGCAATCTGCCATGAAAATGTTTGCAGGCGAGTTTTGTTTTCCAGGGAAAAGTGCCGTTGTTTGTGTTTGGTGGACTGTGGCTGGGAGTGGCCGGCTGGCTAATTAGAATCCACGATAGGCAGGATGGTTCCCAGACCAGAGGTGGCACCAGTTCCAAGTCGGGCTGGTTTGATAGTACCAAGTGGCTCCTGCAATCTGCCATCCAGAAGCGGGGCAGCTTACTTTTGTTTGCCAGGGAAACGGGCCGAGGTTTTGTCTGGGGGCCTATGGCTGGGAGTGACCGGCTGGCTCCTGAAAAGCTACGATAGGCACGATGGTTACCAGACCCATGGTGGCACCACTGCCAAGTTGGGCTGGTTTGATAGTATGAAGCGGCTCCTGCAATCTGCCATCCAAAAGTTGGCAGGCGAGTTTTGTTTTCCAGGGGAAAGCGCCGTTGTCTTTGTTTGGTGGCCTGTGGCTGGGAGTGGCCGGCTGGCTCCTTAGAATCCACGATACGCAGGATGGTTCCCAGACCAGAGGTGGCACCAGTTCCAAGTTGGGCTTGTTTTATAGTACCAAGTGGCTCCTGCAATCTGCCATCCAGAAGCGGGGCAGCTTACTTTTGTTTGCAAGGGAAACGGGCTGAGGTTTTTGTCTGGGGGCCTATGGCTGGGAGTGACTGGCTGGCTCCTGAAAAGCTACGATAGGCAGGATGGTTACCAGACTCATGGTGGCACCAGTGCCACGTTGGGCTGATTTGATAGTACCAAGCGGCTCCTGCAATCTGCCATCAAAAAGTTGACAGGCGAGTTTTGTTTTCCAGGGGAAAGCGCCGTTGTTTGTGTTTGGGGGCCTATGGCTGGGAGTGGCCGGCTGGCTAATTAGAATTCACGATACGCAGGATGGTTCCCAGACCATGGTGGCACCAGTGCCAAGTCGGGCTAGTTTGATGGTGCAAAGTGGCTCCTGCAATCTGCCATGAAAAAGTTGGCAGGCGAGTTTGGTTTTCCAGGGAAAAGTCCCGTTGTTTGTGTTTGGTGGCCTGTGGCTGGGAGTGGCCGGCTGGCTCCTTAGAATCCACGATACGCAGCATGGTTCCCAGACCAGAGGTGGCACCAGTGCCAAGTCGGGCTGGTTTGATAGTACCAAGTGGCTCCTGCAATCTTCCATCCAGAAACGGGGCAGCTTACTTTTGTTTGCCAGGGAAACGGGCCGAGGTTTGTGTCTGGGGGCCTATGGCTGGGAGTGACCGGCTGGCTCCTGAAAAGCTACGATAGGCAGGATGGTTACCAGACTCATGGGGGCACCAGTGCCAAGTTGGGCTGATTTGATAGTACCAAGCGGCTCCTGCAATCTGCCATCAAAAATTTGGCAGGCTAGTTTTGTTTTCCAGGGAAAAGCGCCGTTGTTTGTGTTTGGTGGACTGTGGCTGGGAGTGGCCGGCTGGCTCCTTAGAATCCACGATACGCAGGATGGTTCCCAGACCAGAGGTGGCACCAGTGCCAAGTCGGGCTAGTTTGATGGTGCAAAGTGGCTCCTGCAATCTGCCATCCAGAAGCGGGGTAGCTTACTTTTGTTTGCCAGGGAAACGGGCCGAGGTTTTTTCTGGGGGCCTAGGGGTGGGACTGTCCGGCTGGCTCCTGAAAAGCTACGATAGGCAGGATGGTGACCAGACTCATGGTGGCACCAGTTCCAAGTTGGGCTGGTTTGATAGTACCAAGTGGCTCCTGCAATCTGCCATCAAAAAGTTGGCAGGCGAGTTTTGTTTTCCAGGGAAAAGCGCCGTTGTTTGTGTTTGGGGGCCTGTGGCTGGGAGTGGCCGGCTGGCTCCTTAGAATCAACGATACGCAGGATGGTTCCCAGACAAGAGGTGGCACCAGTGCCAAGTCGGGCTGGTTTGATGGTGCAAAGTGGCTCCTGCAATCTGCCATCAAAATATTGGCAGGCGAATTTTGTTTTCCAGGGAAAAGCCCCGTTCTTTGTGTTTGGGGGCCTGTGGCTGGGAGTGGCCGGCTGGCTAATTAGAATCCACGATACGCAGGATGGTTCCCAGACCAGAGGTGGCACCAGTGCCAAGTCGGGCTGGTTTGATGGTGCAAAGTGGCTCCTGCAATCTGCCATCCAGAAGCGTGGCAGCTGAGTTTTTTTTGCCAGAGAAAAGGGCCGAGGTTTCTGTCTGGGGGCCTATGGCTGGGAGTGGCCGGCTGGCTCCTTAAAATGCTCGATACGCAGGATGGTGACCAGACCCAAGGTGGCACCAGTGCCAAGTTGTGCTGTTTTTGTAGTACCAAGTGCGTCCTGCAATTTCCCATCCAGAAGAGGGGCAGTTGAGTTTTGTTTGCCAGAGAAAAGGGCCGTGGTTTGTGTTTGAGGGCATATGGCTGAGAGTGGCCGGCTGACCCCTGAAAATCCACAATAGGCAGGATGGTTCCCAGACCAGAGGTGGCACCAGTTCCAAGTCGGGCTGGTTTGATAGTACTAAATAGCTCCTGCAATCTGCCATCCAGAAGCGGGGCAGCGTAATTTTGTTTGCCAGGGAAACGGGCCGAGGTTTTTGTCTGGGGGCCTATGGCTGGGAGTGACCGGCTGGCTCCTGAAAAGCTACGATAGGCAGGATGTTTCCCAGACCAGAGGTGGCACCAGTGCCAAGTCGGGCTAGTTTGATGGTGAAAAGTGGCTCCTGCAATCTGCCATCAAAAAGTTGGCAGGCGAGTTTTCTTTTCCAGGGAAAAGTGCCGTTGATTTTGTTTGGTGGACTGTGGCTGGGAGTGGCCGGCTAGCTCCTTAGAATCCACGATACGCAGGATGGTTCCCAGACCAGAGGTGGCACCAGTTCCAAGTCGGGCTGGTTTGATAGTACCAAGTGGCTCCTGCAATCTGCCATCAAGAAGCGGAGCAGCTTACTTTTGTTTGCCAGGGAAACGGGCCGAGGTTTGTGTCTGGGGGCCTATGGCTGGGAGTGACTGGCTGGCTCCTGAAAAGCTACGATAGGCAGAATGGTTACCAGACCCATGGTGGCACCAGTGCCAAGTTGGGCTGATTTGATAGTATGAAGCGGCTCCTGCAATCTGCCATCAAAAAGTTGGCAGGCAAGTTTTGTTTTCCAGGGATAAGTGCCGTTGATTTTTTTTGGTGGCCTGTGGCTGGGAGTGGCCGGCTGGCTCCTTAGAATCCACGATACGCAGGATGGTTCCCAGACCAGAGGTGGCACCAGTTCCAAGTTGGGCTTGTTTGATAGTACCAAGTGGCTCCTGCAATCTGCCATCCAGAAGCGGGGCAGCTTACTTTTGTTTGCAAGGGAAACGGGCTGAGGTTTTTGTCTGGGGGCCTATGGCTGGGAGTGACTGGCTGGCTCCTGAAAAGCTACGATAGGCAGGATGGTTACCAGACTCATGGTGGCACCAGTGCCACGTTGGGCTGATTTGATAGTACCAAGCGGCTCCTGCAATCTGCCATCAAAAAGTTGGCAGGCGAGTTTTGTTTTCCAGGGGAAAGCGCCGTTGTTTGTGTTTGGGGGCCTATGGCTGGGAGTGGCCGGCTGGCTAATTAGAATTCACGATACGCAGGATGGTTCCCAGACCATGGTGGCACCAGTGCCAAGTCGGGCTAGTTTGATGGTGCAAAGTGGCTCCTGCAATCTGCCATCAAAAAGTTGGCAGGCGAGTTTTGTTTTCCAGGGAAAAGTGCCGTTGTTTGTGTTTGGTGGCCTGTGGCTGGGAGTGGCCGGCTGGCTCCTTAGAATCCACGATACGCAGGATGGTTCCCAGACCAGAGGTGGCACCAGTGCCAAGTCGGGCTTGTTTGATAGTACCAAGTGGCTCCTGCAATCTGCCATCCAGAAACGGGGCAGCTTACTTTTGTTTGCCAGGGAAACGGGCCGAGGTTTGTGTCTGGGGGCCTATGGCTGGGAGTGACCGGCTGGCTCCTGAAAAGCTACGATAGGCAGGATGGTTACCAGACTCATGGGGGCACCAGTTCCAAGTTGGGCTGATTTGATAGTACCAAGCGGCTCCTGCAATCTGCCATCAAAAAGTTGGCAGGCGAGTTTTGTTTTCCAGGGAAAAGCGCCGTTGTTTGTGTTTGGTGGACTGTGGCTGGGAGTGGCCGGCTGGCTCCTTAGAATCCACGATACGCAGGATGGTTCCCAGACCAGAGGTGGCACCAGTGCCAAGTCGGGCTAGTTTGATGGTGCAAAGTGGCTCCTGCAATCTGCCATCCAGAAGCGGGGTAGCTTACTTTTGTTTGCCAGGGAAACGGGCCGAGGTTTTTTCTGGGGGCCTAGGGGTGGGACTGTCCGGCTGGCTCCTGAAAAGCTACGATAGGCAGGATGGTGACCAGACCCATGGTGGCACCAGTGCCAAGTTGGGCTGGTTTGATAGTACCAAGTGGCTCCTGCAATCTGCCATCAAAAAGTTGTCAGGCGAGTTTTGTTTTCCAGGGAAAAGCGCCGTTGTTTGTGTTTGGGGGCCTGTGGCTGGGAGTGGCCGGCTGGCTCCTTAGAATCAACGATACGCAGGATGGTTCCCAGACAAGAGGTGGCACCAGTGCCAAGTCGGGCTGGTTTGATGGTGCAAAGTGGCTCCTGCAATCTGCCATCAAAATATTGGCAGGCGAATTTTGCTTTCCAGGGAAAAGCGCCGTTCTTTGTGTTTGGGGGCCTGTGGCTGGGAGTGGCCGGCTGGCTAATTAGAATCCACGATACGCAGGATGGTTCCCAGACCAGAGGTGGCACCAGTGCCAAGTCGGGCTAGTTTGATGGTGCAAAGTGGCTCCTGCAATCTGCCATCCAGAAGCGTGGCAGCTGAGTTTTTTTTGCCAGAGAAAAGGGCCGAGGTTTCTGTCTGGGGGCCTATGGCTGGGAGTGGCCGGCTGGCTCCTTAAAATGCTCGATACGCAGGATGGTGACCAGACCCAAGGTGGCACCAGTGCCAAGTTGTGCTGTTTTTGTAGTACCAAGTGCGTCCTGCAATTTGCCATCCAGAAGAGGGGCAGTTGAGTTTTGTTTGCCAGAGGAAAGGGCCGTGGTTTGTGTTTGAGGGCATATGGCTGAGAGTGGCCGGCTGACCCCTGAAAATCCACAATAGGCAGGATGGTTCCCAGAGCCAAGGTGGCACCAGTTCCAAGTCGGGCTGGTTTGATAGTACTAAATAGCTCCTGCAATCTCCCATCCAGAAGCGGGGCAGCGTAATTTTGTTTGCCAGGGAAACGGGCCGAGGTTTTTGTCTGGGGGCCTATGGCTGGGAGTGACCGGCTGGCTCCTGAAAAGCTACGATAGGCAGGATGTTTCCCAGACCAGAGGTGGCACCAGTGCCAAGTCGGGCTGATTTGATGGTGAAAAGTGGCTCCTGCAATCTGCCATCAAAAAGTTGGCAGGCGAGTTTTGTTTTCCAGGGAAAAGTGCCGTTTATTTTGTTTGGCGGCCTGTGGCTGGGAGTGGCCGGCTGGCTCCTTAGAATCCACGATACGCAGGATGGTTCCCAGACCAGAGGTGGCACCAGTTCCAAGTCGGGCTTGTTTGATACTACCAAGTGGCTCCTGCAATCTGCCATCCAGAAGAGGGGCAGCTTACTTTTGTTTGCCAGGGAAACGGGCCGAGGTTTGTGTCTGGGGGCCTATGGCTGGGAGTGACTGGCTGGCTCTTGAACAGCTACGATAGGCAGGATGGTTACCAGACTCATGGTGGCACCAGTGCCACGTTGGGCTGATTTGATAGTACCAAGTGGCTCCTGCAATCTGCCATCAAAAATTTGGCAGGCGAGTTTTGTTTTCCAGGGAAAAGCGCCGTTGTTTGTGTTTGGGGGCCTATGGCTGGGAGTGGCCGGCTGGCTAATTAGAATCCACGATACGCAGGATGGTGACCAGACCCAAGGTGGCACCAGTGCCAAGTCGGGCTAGTTTGATGGTGCAAAGTGGCTCCTGCAATCTGCCATGAAAAAGTTTGCAGGCGAGTTTTGTTTTCCAGGGAAAAGTGCCGTTGTTTGTGTTTGGTGGACTGTGGCTGGGAGTGGCCGGCTGGCTCTTTAGAATCCACGATACGCAGGATGGTTCCCAGTCAAGAGGTGGCACCAGTTCCAAGTCGGGCTGGTTTGATAGTACCAAGTGGCTCCTGCAATCTGCCATCCAGAAGCGGGGCAGCTTACTTTTGTTTGCCAGGGAAACGGGCCGAGGTTTGTGTCTGGGGGCCTATGGCTGGGAGTGACTGGTTGGCTCCTGAAAAGCTACTATAGGAAGGATGGTTACCAGACCCATGGTGGCACCACTGCCAAGTTGGGCTGGTTTGATAGTATCAAGAGGCTCCTGCAATCTGCCATCAAAAAGTTGGCAGGCGAGTTTTGTTTTCCAGGGAAAAGTGCCGTTGATTTTTTTTGGTGGCCTATGGCTGGGAGTGGCCGGCTGGCTCCTTAGAATCCACGATACGCAGCATGGTTCCCAGACCAGAGGTGGCACCAGTTCCAAGTCGGGCTTGTTTGATAGTACCAAGTGGCTCCTGCAATCTGCCATCCAGAAGCGGGGAATCTTACTTTTGTTTGCAAGGGAAACGGGCCGAGGTTTTGTCTGGGGGCCTATGGCTGGGAGTGACTGGCTGGCTCCTGAAAAACTACGATAGGCAGGATGGTTACCAGACTCATGGTGGCACCAGTGCCACGTTGGGCTGATTTGATAGTACCAAGCGGCTCCTGCAATCTGCCATCAAAAAGTTGGCAGGCGAGTTTTGTTTTCCAGGGGAAAGCCCCGTTGTCTTTGTTTGGCGGCCTGTGGCTGGGAGTGGCCGGCTGGCTCCTTAGAATCCACGATACGCAGGATAGTTCCCAGACCAGAAGTGGCACCAGTTCCAAGTCGGGCTGGTTTGATAGTACCAAGTGGCTCCTGCAATCTGCAATCCAGAAGCGGGCAGCTTACTTTTGTTTGCCAGGGAAACGGGCCGAGGTTTGTGTCTGGGGGCCTATGGCTGGGAGTGACCGGCTGGCTCCTGAAAAGCTGCAATAGGCAGGATGGTTACCAGACCCATGGTGGCACCAGTGCCAAGTTGGGCTGATTTGATAGTATGAAGCGGCTCCTGCAATCTGCCATCAAAAAGTTGGCAGGCAAGTTTTGTTTTCCAGGGAAAAGTGCCGTTGATTTTTTTTGGTGGCCTGTGGCTGGGAGTGGCCGGCTGGCTCCTTAGAATCCACGATATGCAGGATGGTTCCCAGACCAGAGGTGGCACCAGTTCCAAGTTGGGCTTGTTTGATGGTGCAAAGTGGCTCCTGCAATCTGCCATCCAGAAGCGGGGCAGCTTACTTTTGTTTGCAAGGGAAACGGGCTGAGGTTTTTGTCTGGGGGCCTATGGCTGGGAGTGACTGGCTGGCTCCTGAAAAGCTACGATAGGCAGGATGGTTACCAGACTCATGGTGGCACCAGTGCCAAGTTGGGCTGATTTGATAGTACCAAGCGGCTCCTGCAATCTGCCATCAAAAAGTTGGCAGGCGAGTTTTGTTTTCCAGGGGAAAGCGCCGTTGTTTGTGTTTGGGGGCCTATGGCTGGGAGTGGCCGGCTGGCTAATTTGAATTCACGATACGCAGGATGGTTCCCAGACCATGGTGGCACCAGTGCCAAGTCGGGCTAGTTTGATGGTGCAAAGTGGCTCCTGCAATCTGCCATGAAAAAGTTGGCAGGCGAGTTTTGTTTTCCAGGGAAAAGTGCCGTTGTTTGTGTTTGGTGGCCTGTGGCTGGGAGTGGCCGGCTGGCTCCTTAGAATCCACGATACGCAGCATGGTTCCCAGACCAGAGGTGGCACCAGTGCCAAGTCGGGCTGGTTTGATAGTACCAAGTGGCTCCTGCAATCTGCCATCCAGAAACGGGGCAGCTTACTTTTGTTTGCCAGGGAAACGGGCCGAGGTTTGTGTCTGGGGGCCTATGGCTGGGAGTGACCGGCTGGCTCCTGAAAAGCTACGATAGGCAGGATGGTTGCCAGACTCATGGGGGCACCAGTGCCAAGTTGGGCTGATTTGATAGTACCAAGCGTCTCCTGCAATCTGCCATCAAAAAGTTGGCAGGCGAGTTTTGTTTTCCAGGGAAAAGCGCCGTTGTTTGTGTTTGGTGGACTGTGGCTGGGAGTGGCCGGCTGGCTCCTTAGAATCCACGATACGCAGGATGGTTCCCAGACCAGAGGTGGCACCAGTGCCAAGTCGGGCTAGTTTGATGGTGCAAAGTGGCTCCTGCAATCTGCCATCCAGAAGCGGGGCAGCTTACTTTTGTTTGCCAGGGAAACGGGCCGAGGTTTGTGTCTGGGGGCCTATGGCTGGGAGTGACTGGCTGGCTCCTGAAAAGCTACGATAGGCAGGATGGTGACCAGACCCATGGTGGCACCACTTCCAAGTTGGGCTGGTTTGATAGTACCAAGTGGCTCCTGCAATCTGCCATCAAAAAGTTGGCAGGCGAGTTTTGTTTTCCAGGGAAAAGCGCCGTTGTTTGTGTTTGGGGGCCTGTGGCTGGGAGTGGCCGGCTGGCTCCTTAGAATCAACGATACGCAGGATGGTTCCCAGACAAGAGGTGGCACCAGTGCCAAGTCGGGCTGGTTTGATGGTGCAAAGTGGCTCCTGCAATCTGCCATCAAAATATTGGCAGGCGAATTTTGTTTTCCAGGGAAAAGCGCCGTTGTTTGTGTTTGGGGGCCTGTGGCTGGGAGTGGCCGGCTGGCTAATTAGAATCCACGATACGCAGGATGGTTCCCAGACAAGAGGTGGCACCAGTGCCAAGTCGGGCTAGTTTGATGGTGCAAAGTGGCTCCTGCAATCTGCCATCCAGAAGTGGGGCAGCTGAGTTTTGTTTGCCAGAGAAAAGGGCCGAGGTTTCTGTCTGGGGCCCTATGGCTGGGAGTGGCCGGCTGGCTCCTTAAAATGCTCGATACGCAGGATGGTGACCAGACCCAAGGTGGCACCAGTGCCAGGTTGTGCTGTTTTTGTAGTACCAAGTGCGTCCTGCAATTTGCCATCCAGAAGAGGGGCAGTTGAGTTTTGTTTGCCAGAGAAAAGGGCCATGGTTTGTGTTTGAGGGCATATGGCTGTGAGTGGCCGGCTGACCCCTGAAAATCCACAATAGGCAGGATGGTTCCCAGACCAGAGGTGGCACCAGTTCCAAGTCGGGCTGGTTTGATAGTACTAAATAGCTCCTGCAATCTGCCATCCAGAAGCGGGGCAGCTTACTTTTGTTTGCCAGGGAAACGGGTCGAGGTTTGTGTCTGGGGGCCTATGGCTGGGAGTGACCGGCTGGCTCCTGAAAAGCTACGATAGGCAGGATGGTTCCAAGACAAGAGTTGGCACCAGTGCCAAGTCGGGCTAGTTGGATGGTGAAAAGTGGCTCCTGCAATCTGCCATCAAAAAGTTGGCAGGCGAGTTTTGTTTTCCAGGGAAAAGTGCCGTTGATTTTGTTTGGCGGCCTGTGGCTGGGAGTGGCCGGCTGGCTCCTTAGAATCCACGATACGCAGGATGGTTCCCAGACCAGAGGTGGCACCAGTTCCAAGTCGGGCTTGTTTGATAGTACCAAGTGGCTCCTGCAATCTGCCATCCAGAAGCGGGGCAGCTTACTTTTGTTTGCCAGGGAAACGGGCCGAGGTTTGTGTCTGGGGGCCTATGGCTGGGAGTGACTGGCTGGCTCCTGAAAAGCTACGATAGGCAGGATGGTTACCAGACTCATGGTGGCACCAGTGCCACGTTGGGCTGATTTGATAGTACCAAGCGGCTCCTGCCATCTGCCATCAAAAAGTTGGCAAGCGAGTTTTGTTTTCCAGGGAAAAGCGCCGTTGTTTGTGTTTGGGGGCCTATGGCTGGGAGTGTCCGGCTGGCTAATTAGAATCCACGATACGCAGGATGGTTCCCAGACCAGAGGTGGCACCAGTGCCAAGTCGGGCTAGTTTGATGGTGCAAAGTGGCTCCTGCAATCTGCCATCCAGAAGCGGGGCAGCTTACTTTTTTTTGCCAGGGAAACGGGACGAGGTTTGTGTCTGGGGGCCTATGGCTGGGAGTGACCGGCTGGCTCTTGAAAAGCTACGATAGGCAGGATGGTTACCAGACTCATGGTGGCACCAGTGCCAAGTTGGGCTGATTTGATAGTATGAAGCGGCTCCTGCAATCTGCCATCAAATTGTTGGCAGGCGAGTTTTGTTTTCCAGGGAAAAGTGCCGTTGTTTTTGTTTGGTGGCCTGTGCCTGGGAGTGGCCGGCTGGCTCCTTAGAATCCACGATACGCAGGATGGTTCCCAGACCAGAGGTGGCACCAGTTCCAAGTTGGGCTTGTTTGATAGTACCAAGTGGCTCCTGCAATCTGCCATCCAGAAGCGGGGCAGCTTACTTTTGTTTGCAAGGGAAACGGGCTGAGGTTTTTGTCTGGGGGCCTATGGCTGGGAGTGACTGGCTGGCTCCTGAAAAGCTACGATAGGCAGGATGGTTACCAGACTCATGGTGGCACCAGTGCCACGTTGGGCTGATTTGATAGTACCAAGCGGCTCCTGCAATCTGCCATCAAAAAGTTGGCAGGCGAGTTTTGTTTTCCAGGGGAAAGCGCCGTTGTTTGTGTTTGGGGGCCTATGGCTCGGAGTGGCCGGCTGGCTAATTAGAATTCACGATACGCAGGATGGTTCCCAGACCATGGTGGCACCAGTGCCAAGTCGGGCTAGTTTGATGGTGCAAAGTGGCTCCTGCAATCTGCCATCAAAAAGTTGGCAGGCGAGTTTTGTTTTCCAGGGAAAAGTGCCGTTGTTTTTGTTTGGTGGACTGTGGCTGGGAGTGGCCGGCCGGCTCCTTAGAATCCACGATACGCAGGATGGTTCCCAGACCAGAGGTGGCACCAGTTCCAAGTTGGGCTTGTTTGATAGTACCAAGTGGCTCCTGCAATCTGCCATCCAGAAACGGGGCAGCTTACTTTTGTTTGCCAGGGAAACGGGCCGAGGTTTGTGTCTGGGGGCCTATGGCTGGGAGTGACCGGCTGGCTCCTGAAAAGCTACGATAGGCAGGATGGTTACCAGACTCATGGGGGCACCAGTGCCAAGTTGGGCTGATTTGATAGTACCAAGCGGCTCCTGCAATCTGCCATCAAAAAGTTGGCAGGCGAGTTTTGTTTTCCAGGGAAAAGCGCCGTTGTTTGTGTTTGGTGGACTGTGGCTGGGAGTGGCCGGCTGGCTCCTTAGAATCCACGATACGCAGGATGGTTCCCAGACCAGAGGTGGCACCAGTGCCAAGTCGGGCTAGTTTGATGGTGCAAAGTGGCTCCTGCAATCTGCCATCCAGAAGCGGGGTAGCTTACTTTTGTTTGCCAGGGAAACGGGCCGAGGTTTTTTCTGGGGGCCTAGGGGTGGGACTGTCCGGCTGGCTCCTGAAAAGCTACGATAGGCAGGATGGTGACCAGACCCATGGTGGCACCAGTGCCAAGTTGGGCTGGTTTGATAGTACCAAGTGGCTCCTGCAATCTGCCATCAAAAAGTTGTCAGGCGAGTTTTGTTTTCCAGGGAAAAGCGCCGTTGTTTGTGTTTGGGGGCCTGTGGCTGGGAGTGGCCGGCTGGCTCCTTAGAATCAACGATACGCAGGATGGTTCCCAGACAAGAGGTGGCACCAGTGCCAAGTCGGGCTGGTTTGATGGTGCAAAGTGGCTCCTGCAATCTGCCATCAAAATATTGGCAGGCGAATTTTGCTTTCCAGGGAAAAGCGCCGTTCT
Source organism: Melospiza melodia melodia (assembly GCF_035770615.1). Taxonomy (NCBI): domain Eukaryota; kingdom Metazoa; phylum Chordata; class Aves; order Passeriformes; family Passerellidae; genus Melospiza; species Melospiza melodia. The sequence goes on along the minus strand of NW_026948806.1, from coordinate 205,950 downwards.
TTGTGTTTGGGGGCCTGTGGCTGGGAGTGGCCGGCTGGCTAATTAGAATCCACGATACGCAGGATGGTTCCCAGACCAGAGGTGGCACCAGTGCCAAGTCGGGCTAGTTTGATGGTGCAAAGTGGCTCCTGCAATCTGCCATCCAGAAGCGTGGCAGCTGAGTTTTTTTTGCCAGAGAAAAGGGCCGAGGTTTCTGTCTGGGGGCCTATGGCTGGGAGTGGCCGGCTGGCTCCTTAAAATGCTCGATACGCAGGATGGTGACCAGACCCAAGGTGGCACCAGTGCCAAGTTGTGCTGTTTTTGTAGTACCAAGTGCGTCCTGCAATTTGCCATCCAGAAGAGGGGCAGTTGAGTTTTGTTTGCCAGAGAAAAGGGCCGTGGTTTGTGTTTGAGGGCATATGGCTGAGAGTGGCCGGCTGACCCCTGAAAATCCACAATAGGCAGGATGGTTCCCAGAGCCAAGGTGGCACCAGTTCCAAGTCGGGCTGGTTTGATAGTACTAAATAGCTCCTGCAATCTCCCATCCAGAAGCGGTGCAGCGTAATTTTGTTTGCCAGGGAAACGGGCCGAGGTTTTTGTCTGGGGGCCTATGGCTGGGAGTGACCGGCTGGCTCCTGAAAAGCTACGATAGGCAGGATGTTTCCCAGACCAGAGGTGGCACCAGTGCCAAGTCGGGCTGATTTGATGTTGAAAAGTGGCTCCTGCAATCTGCCATCAAAAAGTTGGCAGGCGAGTTTTGTTTTCCAGGGAAAAGTGCCGTTTATTTTGTTTGGCGGCCTGTGGCTGGGAGTGGCCGGCTGGCTCCTTAGAATCCACGATACGCAGGATGGTTCCCAGACCAGAGGTGGCACCAGTTCCAAGTCGGGCTTGTTTGATACTACCAAGTGGCTCCTGCAATCTGCCATCCAGAAGAGGGGCAGCTTACTTTTGTTTGCCAGGGAAACGGGCCGAGGTTTGTGTCTGGGGGCCTATGGCTGGGAGTGACTGGCTGGCTCTTGAACAGCTACGATAGGCAGGATGGTTACCAGACTCATGGTGGCACCAGTGCCACGTTGGGCTGATTTGATAGTACCAAGTGGCTCCTGCAATCTGCCATCAAAAATTTGGCAGGCGAGTTTTGTTTTCCAGGGAAAAGCGCCGTTGTTTGTGTTTGGGGGCCTATGGCTGGGAGTGGCCGGCTGGCTAATTAGAATCCACGATACGCAGGATGGTGACCAGACCCAAGGTGGCACCAGTGCCAAGTCGGGCTAGTTTGATGGTGCAAAGTGGCTCCTGCAATCTGCCATGAAAAAGTTTGCAGGCGAGTTTTGTTTTCCAGGGAAAAGTGCCGTTGTTTGTGTTTGGTGGACTGTGGCTGGGAGTGGCCGGCTGGCTCTTTAGAATCCACGATACGCAGGATGGTTCCCAGTCAAGAGGTGGCACCAGTTCCAAGTCGGGCTGGTTTGATAGTACCAAGTGGCTCCTGCAATCTGCCATCCAGAAGCGGGGCAGCTTACTTTTGTTTGCCAGGGAAACGGGCCGAGGTTTGTGTCTGGGGGCCTATGGCTGGGAGTGACTGGTTGGCTCCTGAAAAGCTACTATAGGAAGGATGGTTACCAGACCCATGGTGGCACCACTGCCAAGTTGGGCTGGTTTGATAGTATCAAGAGGCTCCTGCAATCTGCCATCAAAAAGTTGGCAGGCGAGTTTTGTTTTCCAGGGAAAAGTGCCGTTGATTTTTTTTGGTGGCCTATGGCTGGGAGTGGCCGGCTGGCTCCTTAGAATCCACGATACGCAGCATGGTTCCCAGACCAGAGGTGGCACCAGTTCCAAGTCGGGCTTGTTTGATAGTACCAAGTGGCTCCTGCAATCTGCCATCCAGAAGCGGGGAAGCTTACTTTTGTTTGCAAGGGAAACGGGCCGAGGTTTTGTCTGGGGGCCTATGGCTGGGAGTGACTGGCTGGCTCCTGAAAAACTACGATAGGCAGGATGGTTACCAGACTCATGGTGGAACCAGTGCCACGTTGGGCTGATTTGATAGTACCAAGCGGCTCCTGCAATCTGCCATCAAAAAGTTGGCAGGCGAGTTTTGTTTTCCAGGGGAAAGCCCCGTTGTCTTTGTTTGGCGGCCTGTGGCTGGGAGTGGCCGGCTGGCTCCTTAGAATCCACGATACGCAGGATAGTTCCCAGACCAGAAGTGGCACCAGTTCCAAGTCGGGCTGGTTTGATAGTACCAAGTGGCTCCTGCAATCTGCAATCCAGAAGCGGGCAGCTTACTTTTGTTTGCCAGGGAAACGGGCCGAGGTTTGTGTCTGGGGGCCTATGGCTGGGAGTGACCGGCTGGCTCCTGAAAAGCTGCAATAGGCAGGATGGTTACCAGACCCATGGTGGCACCAGTGCCAAGTTGGGCTGATTTGATAGTATGAAGCGGCTCCTGCAATCTGCCATCAAAAAGTTGGCAGGCAAGTTTTGTTTTCCAGGGAAAAGTGCCGTTGATTTTTTTTGGTGGCCTGTGGCTGGGAGTGGCCGGCTGGCTCCTTAGAATCCACGATATGCGGGATGGTTCCCAGACCAGAGGTGGCACCAGTTCCAAGTTGGGCTTGTTTGATGGTGCAAAGTGGCTCCTGCAATCTGCCATCCAGAAGCGGGGCAGCTTACTTTTGTTTGCAAGGGAAACGGGCTGAGGTTTTTGTCTGGGGGCCTATGGCTGGGAGTGACTGGCTGGCTCCTGAAAAGCTACGATAGGCAGGATGGTTACCAGACTCATGGTGGCACCAGTGCCAAGTTGGGCTGATTTGATAGTACCAAGCGGCTCCTGCAATCTGCCATCAAAAAGTTGGCAGGCGAGTTTTGTTTTCCAGGGGAAAGCGCCGTTGTTTGTGTTTGGGGGCCTATGGCTGGGAGTGGCCGGCTGGCTAATTTGAATTCACGATACGCAGGATGGTTCCCAGACCATGGTGGCACCAGTGCCAAGTCGGGCTAGTTTGATGGTGCAAAGTGGCTCCTGCAATCTGCCATGAAAAAGTTGGCAGGCGAGTTTTGTTTTCCAGGGAAAAGTGCCGTTGTTTGTGTTTGGTGGCCTGTGGCTGGGAGTGGCCGGCTGGCTCCTTAGAATCCACGATACGCAGCATGGTTCCCAGACCAGAGGTGGCACCAGTTCCAAGTCGGGCTGGTTTGATAGTACCAAGTGGCTCCTGCAATCTGCCATCCAGAAACGGGGCAGCTTACTTTTGTTTGCCAGGGAAACGGGCCGAGGTTTGTGTCTGGGGGCCTATGGCTGGGAGTGACCGGCTGGCTCCTGAAAAGCTACGATAGGCAGGATGGTTGCCAGACTCATGGGGGCACCAGTGCCAAGTTGGGCTGATTTGATAGTACCAAGCGGCTCCTGCAATCTGCCATCAAAAAGTTGGCAGGCGAGTTTTGTTTTCCAGGGAAAAGCGCCGTTGTTTGTGTTTGGTGGACTGTGGCTGGGAGTGGCCGGCTGGCTCCTTAGAATCCACGATACGCAGGATGGTTCCCAGACCAGAGGTGGCACCAGTGCCAAGTCGGGCTAGTTTGATGGTGCAAAGTGGCTCCTGCAATCTGCCATCCAGAAACGGGGCAGCTTACTTTTGTTTGCCAGGGAAACGGGCCGAGGTTTGTGTCTGGGGGCCTATGGCTGGGAGTGACTGGCTGGCTCCTGAAAAGCTACGATAGGCAGGATGGTGACCAGACCCATGGTGGCACCACTTCCAAGTTGGGCTGGTTTGATAGTACCAAGTGGCTCCTGCAATCTGCCATCAAAAAGTTGGCAGGCGAGTTTTGTTTTCCAGGGAAAAGCGCCGTTGTTTGTGTTTGGGGGCCTGTGGCTGGGAGTGGCCGGCTGGCTCCTTAGAATCAACGATACGCAGGATGGTTCCCAGACAAGAGGTGGCACCAGTGCCAAGTCGGGCTGGTTTGATGGTGCAAAGTGGCTCCTGCAATCTGCCATCAAAATATTGGCAGGCGAATTTTGTTTTCCAGGGAAAAGCGCCGTTGTTTGTGTTTGGGGGCCTGTGGCTGGGAGTGGCCGGCTGGCTAATTAGAATCCACGATACGCAGGATGGTTCCCAGACAAGAGGTGGCACCAGTGCCAAGTCGGGCTAGTTTGATGGTGCAAAGTGGCTCCTGCAATCTGCCATCCAGAAGCGGGGCAGCTGAGTTTTGTTTGCCAGAGAAAAGGGCCGAGGTTTCTGTCTGGGGCCCTATGGCTGGGAGTGGCCGGCTGGCTCCTTAAAATGCTCGATACGCAGGATGGTGACCAGACCCAAGGTGGCACCAGTGCCAGGTTGTGCTGTTTTTGTAGTACCAAGTGCGTCCTGCAATTTGCCATCCAGAAGAGGGGCAGTTGAGTTTTGTTTGCCAGAGAAAAGGGCCATGGTTTGTGTTTGAGGGCATATGGCTGTGAGTGGCCGGCTGACCCCTGAAAATCCACAATAGGCAGGATGGTTCCCAGACCAGAGGTGGCACCAGTTCCAAGTCGGGCTGGTTTGATAGTACTAAATAGCTCCTGCAATCTGCCATCCAGAAGCGGGGCAGCTTACTTTTGTTTGCCAGGGAAACGGGTCGAGGTTTGTGTCTGGGGGCCTATGGCTGGGAGTGACCGGCTGGCTCCTGAAAAGCTACGATAGGCAGGATGGTTCCAAGACAAGAGTTGGCACCAGTGCCAAGTCGGGCTAGTTGGATGGTGAAAAGTGGCTCCTGCAATCTGCCATCAAAAAGTTGGCAGGCGAGTTTTGTTTTCCAGGGAAAAGTGCCGTTGATTTTGTTTGGCGGCCTGTGGCTGGGAGTGGCCGGCTGGCTCCTTAGAATCCACGATACGCAGGATGGTTCCCAGACCAGAGGTGGCACCAGTTCCAAGTCGGGCTTGTTTGATAGTACCAAGTGGCTCCTGCAATCTGCCATCCAGAAGCGGGGCAGCTTACTTTTGTTTGCCAGGGAAACGGGCCGAGGTTTGTGTCTGGGGGCCTATGGCTGGGAGTGACTGGCTGGCTCCTGAAAAGCTACGATAGGCAGGATGGTTACCAGACTCATGGTGGCACCAGTGCCACGTTGGGCTGATTTGATAGTACCAAGCGGCTCCTGCCATCTGCCATCAAAAAGTTGGCAAGCGAGTTTTGTTTTCCAGGGAAAAGCGCCGTTGTTTGTGTTTGGGGGCCTATGGCTGGGAGTGTCCGGCTGGCTAATTAGAATCCACGATACGCAGGATGGTTCCCAGACCAGAGGTGGCACCAGTGCCAAGTCGGGCTAGTTTGATGGTGCAAAGTGGCTCCTGCAATCTGCCATCCAGAAGCGGGGCAGCTTACTTTTTTTTGCCAGGGAAACGGGACGAGGTTTGTGTCTGGGGGCCTATGGCTGGGAGTGACCGGCTGGCTCTTGAAAAGCTACGATAGGCAGGATGGTTACCAGACTCATGGTGGCACCAGTGCCAAGTTGGGCTGATTTGATAGTATGAAGCGGCTCCTGCAATCTGCCATCAAATTGTTGGCAGGCGAGTTTTGTTTTCCAGGGAAAAGTGCCGTTGTTTTTGTTTGGTGGCCTGTGCCTGGGAGTGGCCGGCTGGCTCCTTAGAATCCACGATACGCAGGATGGTTCCCAGACCAGAGGTGGCACCAGTTCCAAGTCGGGCTTGTTTGATAGTACCAAGTGGCTCCTGCAATCTGCCATCCAGAAGCTGGGCAGCTTACTTTTGTTTGCAAGGGAAACGGGCCGAGGTTTGTGTCTGGGGGCCTATGGCTGGGAGTGACCGGCTGGCTCCTGAAAAGCTACGATAGGCAGGATGGTTACCAGACTCATGGTGGCACCAGTGCCACGTTGGGCTGATTTGATAGTACCAAGCGGCTCCTGCAATCTGCCATCAAAAAGTTGGCAGGCGAGTTTTGTTTTCCAGGGGAAAGCGCCGTTGTTTGTGTTTGGGGGCCTATGGCTGGGAGTGGCCGGCTGGCTAATTAGAATCCACGATACGCAGGATGGTTCCCAGACCATGGTGGCACCAGTGCCAAGTCGGGCTAGTTTGATGGTGCAAAGTGGCTCCTGCAATCTGCCATGAAAAAGTTGGCAGGCGAGTTTTGTTTTCCAGGGAAAAGTGCCGTTGTTTGTGTTTGGTGGACTGTGGCTGGGAGTGGCCGGCTGGCTCCTTAGAATCCACGATACGCAGGATGGTTCCCAGACCAGAGGTGGCACCAGTTCCAAGTCGGGCTGGTTTGATAGTACCAAGTGGCTCCTGCAATCTGCCATCCAGAAGCGGGGCAGCTTACTTTTGTTTGCCAGGGAAACGGGCCTAGGTTTCTCTCTGGGGGCCTATGGCTGGGAGTGACCGGCTGGCTCCTGAAAAGCTACGATAGGCAGGATGTTTACCAGTCCCATGGTGGCACCAGTGCCAAGTTGGGCTGATTTGATAGTATCAAGCGGCTCCTGCCATCTGCCATCAAAAAGTTGGCAGGCGGGTTTTGTTTTCCAGGGAAAAGTGCCGTTGATTTCTTTTGGTGGCCTGTGGCTGGGAGTGGCCAGCTGGCTCCTTATAATCCACGATACGCAGGATGGTTCCCAGACCAGAGGTGGCACCAGTGCCAAGTCGGGCTGGTTTGATGGTGCAAAGTGGCTCCTGCAATCTGCCATCCAGAAGCGGGGAAATTGAGTTTTGTTTGCCAGAGAAAAGGGCCGTGGTTTTTTTTTGGGGGCATATGGCTTGGAGTGGCCGGCTGGCTCCTTGAAATGCTCGATACGCAGGATGGTGACCAGACCCAAGGTGGCACCAGTGCCAAGTTGTGCTGTTTTTGTAGTACAAAGTGCCTCCTGCAATTTGCCATCCAGAAGAGGGGCAGTTGAGTTTTGTTTGCCTGAGAAAAGGGCCGTGGTTTGTGTTTGAGGGCATATGGCTGAGAGTGGCCAGCTGACCCCTGAAAATCCACAATAGGCAGGATGGTTCCCAGAGCCAAGGTGGCACCAGTTCCAAGTCGGGCTGGTTTGATAGTACTAAATAGCTCCTGCAATCTGCCATCCAGAAGCGGGGCAGCTTAATTTTGTTTGCCAGGGAAACGGGCCGAGGTTTGTGTCTGGGGGCCTATGGCTGGGAGTGACCGGCTGGCTCCTGAAAAGCTACGATAGGCAGGATGATTCCCAGACCAGAGGTGGCACCAGTGCCAAGTCGTGCTAGTTTAATGGTGAAAAGTGGCTCCTGCAATCTGCCATCAAAAAGTTGGCAGGCCAGTTTTGTTTTCCAGGGAAAAGTGCCGTTGATTTTGTTTGGCGGCCTGTGGCTGTGAGTGGCCGGCTGGCTCCTTAGAATCCACGATACGCAGGATGGTTCCCAGTCAAGAGGTGGCACCAGTGCCAAGTCGGGCTGGTTTGACGGTGCAATGTGGCTCCTGCAATCTGCCATCCAGAAGCGGGGAAGCTTACTTTTGTTTGCCAGGGAAACGGGCCGAGGTTTGTGTCTGGGGGCCTATGGCTGGGAGTGACCGGCTGGCTCCTGAAAAGCTACGATAGGCAGGATGGTTACAAGACCCATGGTGGCACCAGTGCCACGTTGGGCTGATTTGATAGTATCAAGCGGCTCCTGCAATCTGCCATCAAAAAGTTGGCAGGCAAGTTTTGATTTCCAGGGAAAAGTGCCGTTGATTTTTTTTGGTGGCCTGTGGCTGGGAGCGGCCGGCTGGCTCCTTAGAATCCACGATACGCAGGATGGTTCCCAGACCAGAGGTGGCACCAGTGCCAAGTCGGGCTGGTTTGATGGTGCAAAGTGGCTCCTGCAATCTGCCATCCAGAAGCGGGGAAATTGAGTTTTGTTTGCCAGAGAAAAGGGCCGTGGTTTTTTTTTGGGGGCATATGGCTTGGAGTGGCCGGCTGGCTCCTTAAAATGCTCGATACGCAGGATGGTGACCAGACCCAAGGTGGCACCAGTGCCAAGTTGTGCTGTTTTTGTAGTACAAAGTGCGTCCTGCAATTTGCCATCCAGAAGAGGGGCAGTTGAGTTTTGTTTGCCTGAGAAAAGGGCCGTGGTTTGTGTTTGAGGGCATATGGCTGAGAGTGGCCAGCTGACCCCTGAAAATCCACAATAGGCAGGATGGTTCCCAGAGCCAAGGTGGCACCAGTTCCAAGTCGGGCTGGTTTGATAGTACTAAATAGCTCCTGCAATCTGCCATCCAGAAGCGGGGCAGCTTAATTTTGTTTGCCAGGGAAACGGGCCGAGGTTTGTGTCTGGGGGCCTATGGCTGGGAGTGAACGGCTGGCTCCTGAAAAGCTACGATAGGCAGGATGATTCCCAGACCAGAGGTGGCACCAGTGCCAAGTCGTGCTAGTTTAATGGTGAAAAGTGGCTCCTGCAATCTGCCATCAAAAAGTTGGCAGGCCAGTTTTGTTTTCCAGGGAAAAGTGCCGTTGATTTTGTTTGGCGGCCTGTGGCTGTGAGTGGCCGGCTGGCTCCTTAGAATCCACGATACGCAGGATGGTTCCCAGTCAAGAGGTGGCACCAGTGCCAAGTCGGGCTGGTTTGACGGTGCAATGTGGCTCCTGCAATCTGCCATCCAGAAGCGGGGCAGCTTACTTTTGTTTGCCAGGGAAACGGGCCGAGGTTTGTGTCTGGGGGCCTATGGCTGGGAGTGACCGGCTGGCTCCTGAAAAGCTACGATAGGCAGGATGGTTACAAGACCCATGGTGGCACCAGTGCCAAGTTGGGCTGATTTGATAGTATCAAGCGGCTCCTGCAATCTGCCATCAAAAAGTTGGCAGGCAAGTTTTGATTTCCAGGGAAAAGTGCCGTTGATTTTTTTTGGTGGCCTGTGGCTGGGAGTGGCCGGCTGGCTCCTTAGAATCCACGATACGCAGGATGGTTCCCAGACCAGAGGTGGCACCAGTGCCAAGTCGTGCTAGTTTAATGGTGAAAAGTGGCTCCTGCAATCTGCCATCAAAAAGTTGGCAGGCCAGTTTTGTTTTCCAGGGAAAAGTGCCGTTGATTTTGTTTGGCGGCCTGTGGCTGTGAGTGGCCGGCTGGCTCCTTAGAATCCACGATACGCAGGATGGTTCCCAGACAAGAGGTGGCACCAGTGCCAAGTCGGGCTGGTTTGATGGTGCAAAGTGGCTCCTGCAATCTGCCATCCAGAAGCGGGGCAGCTTAATTTTGTTTGCCAGGGAAACGGGCCGAGGTTTGTGTCTGGGGGCCTATGGCTGGGAGTGACCGGCTGGCTCCTGAAAAGCTACGATAGGCAGGATGATTCCCAGACCAGAGGTGGCACCAGTGCCAAGTCGTGCTAGTTTAATGGTGAAAAGTGGCTCCTGCAATCTGCCATCAAAAAGTTGGCAGGCCAGTTTTGTTTTCCAGGGAAAAGTGCCGTTGATTTTGTTTGGCGGCCTGTGGCTGTGAGTGGCCGGCTGGCTCCTTAGAATCCACGATACGCAGGATGGTTCCCAGTCAAGAGGTGGCACCAGTGCCAAGTCGGGCTGGTTTGACGGTGCAATGTGGCTCCTGCAATCTGCCATCCAGAAGCGGGGCAGCTTACTTTTGTTTGCCAGGGAAACGGGCCGAGGTTTGTGTCTGGGGGCCTATGGCTGGGAGTGACCGGCTGGCTCCTGAAAAGCTACAATAGGCAGGATGGTTACAAGACCCATGGTGGCACCAGTGCCAAGTTGGGCTGATTTGATAGTATCAAGCGGCTCCTGCAATCTGCCATCAAAAAGTTGGCAGGCAAGTTTTGATTTCCAGGGAAAAGTGCCGTTGATTTTTTTTGGTGGCCTGTGGCTGGGAGTGGCCGGCTGGCTCCTTAGAATCCACGATACGCAGGATGGTTCCCAGACCAGAGGTGGCACCAGTGCCAAGTCGTGCTAGTTTAATGGTGAAAAGTGGCTCCTGCAATCTGCCATCAAAAAGTTGGCAGGCCAGTTTTGTTTTCCAGGGAAAAGTGCCGTTGATTTTGTTTGGCGGCCTGTGGCTGTGAGTGGCCGGCTGGCTCCTTAGAATCCACGATACGCAGGATGGTTCCCAGACAAGAGGTGGCACCAGTGCCAAGTCGGGCTGGTTTGATGGTGCAAAGTGGCTCCTGCAATCTGCCATCCAGAAGTGGGGCAGCTTACTTTTGTTTGCCAGGGAAACGTGCCGAGGTTTGTGTCTGGGTGCCTATGGCTGGGAGTGACCGGCTGGCTCCTGAAAAGCTACGATAGGCAGGATGGTTACCAGACCCATGGTGGCACCAGTGCCAAGTTGGGCTGATTTGATAGTATCAAGCGGCTCCTGCAATCTGCCATCAAAAAGTTGGCAGGCAAGTTTTGATTTCCAGGGAAAAGTGCCGTTGATTTTTTTTGGTGGCCTGTGGCTGGGAGTGGCCGGCTGGCTCCTTAGAATCCACGATACGCAGGATGGTTCCCAGACCAGAGGTGGCACCAGTTCCAAGTTGGGCTTGTTTGATAGTACCAAGTGGCTCCTGCAATCTGCCATCAAAAAGTTGGCAGGCGAGTTTTGTTTTACAGGGGAAAGCGCCCTTGATTGTGTTTGGCGGCCTATGGCTGGGAGTGGCCGGTTGGCTAATTAGAATCCACGATACGCAGGATGGTTCCCAGACCAGAGGTGGCACCAGTTCCAAGTCGGGCTAGTTTGATGCTGCCAAGTGGCTCCTGCAATCTGCCATCCAGAAGCGGGGTAGCTTACTTTTGTTTGCCATTGAAACGGGCCGAGGTTTTTTCTGGGGGCCTATGGGTGGGACTGTCCGGCTGGCTCCTGAAAAGCTACGATAGGCAGGATGGTGACCAGACCCATGGTGGCACCAGTGCCAAGTTGGGCTTGTTTGATAGTACCAAGTGGCTCCTGCAATCTGCCATCAAAAAGTTGGCAGGCGAGTTTTGTTTTCCAGGGAAAAGCGTCGTTGTTTGTGTTTGGGGGCCTGTGGCTGGGAGTGGCCGGCTGGCTCCTTAGAATCCACAATAGGCAGGATGGTTCCCAGACAAGAGGTGGCACCAGTGCCAAGTCGGGCTGGTTTGATGGTGCAAAGTGGCTCCTGCAATCTGCCATCAAAATGTTGGCAGGCGAATTTTGTTTCCCAGGGAAAAGCTCCGTTGTTTGTGTTTGGGGGCCTGTGGCTGGGAGTGGCCGGCTGGCTAATTAGAATCCACGATACGCAGGATGGTTCCCAGACCAGAGGTGGCACCAGTGCCAAGTCGGGCTAGTTTGATGGTGCAAAGTGGCTCCTGCAATCTGCCATTAAAACGTTGGCAGGCCAGTTTTGTTTTCCAGGGAAAAGCGCCGTTGTTTTTATTTGGGGGCCTGTGGCTGGGAGTGGCCAGCTGGCTCCTTATAATCCACGATACGCAGGATGGTTCCCAGACCAGAGGTGGCACCAGTGCCAAGTCGGGCTGGTTTGATGGTGCAAAGTGGCTCCTGCAATCTGCCATCCAGAAGCGGGGCAGCTGAGTTTTGTTTGCCAGAGAAAAGGGCCGTGGTTTTTTTTTGGGGCCATATGGCTGGGAGTGGCCGGCTGGCTCCCTAAAATGCTCGATACGCAGGATGGTGACCAGACCCAAGGTGGCACCAGTGCCAAGTTGTGCTGTTCTTGTAGTACCAAGTGCGTCCTGCAATTTGCCATCCAGAAGAGGGGCAGTTGAGTTTTGTTTGCCAGAGAAAAGGGCCGTGGTTTGTGTTTGAGGGCATATGGCTGAGAGTGGCCGGCAGAACCCTGAAAATCCACAATAGGCAAGATGGTTCCCAGAGCCAAGGTGGCACCAGTGCCAAGTCGGGCTGGTTTGATAGTACTAAATAGCTCCTGCAATCTGCCATCCAGAAGCGGGGCAGCTTAATTTTGTTTGCCAGGGAAACGGGCCGAGGTTTGTGTCTGGGGGCCTATGGCTGGGAGTGACCGGCTGGCTCCTGAAAAGCTACGATAGGCAGGATGGTTCCCAGACCAAAGGTGGCACCAGTGCCAAGTCGGGCTAGTTTGATGGTGAAAAGTGGCTCCTGCAATCTGCCATCAAAAAGTTGGCAGGCGAGTTTTGTTTTCCAGGGAAAAGTGCCGTTGTTTGTGTTTGGTGGAATGTGGCTGGGAGTGGCCGGCTGGCTCCTTAGAATCCACGATACGCAGGATGGTTCCCAGACCAGAGGTGGCACCAGTGCCAAGTCGGGCTTGTTTGATAGTACCAAGTGGCTCCTGCAATCTGCCATCCAGAAGCGGGGCAGCTTACTTTTGTTTGCCAGGGAAACGGGCCGAGGTTTGTGTCTGGGGGCCTATGGCTGGGAGTGACCGGCTGGCTCCTGAAAAGCTACGATAGGCAGGATGGTTACCAGACCCATGGTGGCACCAGTGCAAAGTTGGGCTGATTTGATAGTATCAAGCGGCTCCTGCAATCTGCCATCAAAATGTTGGCAGGCAAGTTTTGATTTCCAGGGAAAAGTGCCGTTGATTTTTTTTGGTGGCCTGTGGCTGGGAGTGGCCGGCTGGCTCCTTAGAATCCACGATACGCAGGATGGTTCCCAGACCAGAGGTGGCACCAGTTCCAAGCCGGGCTTGTTTGATAGTACCAAGTGGCTCCTGCAATCTGCCATCCAGAAGCGGGGCAGCTTACTTTTGTTTGCAAGGGAAACGGGCCGAGGTTTTTGTCTGGGGGCCTATGGCTGGGAGTGACTGGCTGGCTCCTGAAAAGCTACGATAGGCAGGATGTTTACCAGTCCCATGGTGGCACCAGTGCCAAGTTGGGCTGATTTGATAGTATCAAGCGGCTCCTGCCATCTGCCATCAAAAAGTTGGCAGGCGGGTTTTGTTTTCCAGGGAAAAGTGCCGTTGATTTCTTTTGGTGGCCTGTGGCTGGGAGTGGCCAGCTGGCTCCTTATAATCCACGATACGCAGGATGGTTCCCAGACCAGAGGTGGCACCAGTGCCAAGTCGGGCTGGTTTGATGGTGCAAAGTGGCTCCTGCAATCTGCCATCCAGAAGCGGGGAAATTGAGTTTTGTTTGCCAGAGAAAAGGGCCGTGGTTTTTTTTTGGGGGCATATGGCTTGGAGTGGCCGGCTGGCTCCTTAAAATGCTCGATACGCAGGATGGTGACCAGACCCAAGGTGGCACCAGTGCCAAGTTGTGCTGTTTTTGTAGTACAAAGTGCCTCCTGCAATTTGCCATCCAGAAGAGGGGCAGTTGAGTTTTGTTTGCCTGAGAAAAGGGCCGTGGTTTGTGTTTGAGGGCATATGGCTGAGAGTGGCCGGCTGACCCCTGAAAATCCACAATAGGCAGGATGGTTCCCAGAGCCAAGGTGGCACCAGTTCCAAGTCGGGCTGGTTTGATAGTACTAAATAGCTCCTGCAATCTGCCATCCAGAAGCGGGGCAGCTTAATTTTGTTTGCCAGGGAAACGGGCCGAGGTTTGTGTCTGGGGGCCTATGGCTGGGAGTGACCGGCTGCCTCCTGAAAAGCTACGATAGGCAGGATGATTCCCAGACCAGAGGTGGCACCAGTGCCAAGTCGTGCTAGTTTAATGGTGAAAAGTGGCTCCTGCAATCTGCCATCAAAAAGTTGGCAGGCGAGTTTTGTTTTCCAGGGAAAAGTGCCGTTGATTTTGTTTGGCGGCCTGTGGCTGTGAGTGGCCGGCTGGCTCCTTAGAATCCACGATACGCAGGATGGTTCCCAGTCAAGAGGTGGCACCAGTGCCAAGTCGGGCTGGTTTGACGGTGCAATGTGGCTCCTGCAATCTGCCATCCAGAAGCGGGGAAGCTTACTTTTGTTTGCCAGGGAAACGGGCCGAGGTTTGTGTCTGGGGGCCTATGGCTGGGAGTGACCGGCTGGCTCCTGAAAAGCTACGATAGGCAGGATGGTTACAAGACCCATGGTGGCACCAGTGCCACGTTGGGCTGATTTGATAGTATCAAGCGGCTCCTGCAATCTGCCATCAAAAAGTTGGCAGGCAAGTTTTGATTTCCAGGGAAAAGTGCCGTTGATTTTTTTTGGTGGCCTGTGGCTGGGAGCGGCCGGCTGGCTCCTTAGAATCCACGATACGCAGGATGGTTCCCAGACCAGAGGTGGCACCAGTGCCAAGTCGGGCTGGTTTGATGGTGCAAAGTGGCTCCTGCAATCTGCCATCCAGAAGCGGGGAAATTGAGTTTTGTTTGCCAGAGAAAAGGGCCGTGGTTTTTTTTTGGGGGCATATGGCTTGGAGTGGCCGGCTGGCTCCTTAAAATGCTCGATACGCAGGATGGTGACCAGACCCAAGGTGGCACCAGTGCCAAGTTGTGCTGTTTTTGTAGTACAAAGTGCCTCCTGCAATTTGCCATCCAGAAGAGGGGCAGTTGAGTTTTGTTTGCCTGAGAAAAGGGCCGTGGTTTGTGTTTGAGGGCATATGGCTGAGAGTGGCCAGCTGACCCCTGAAAATCCACAATAGGCAGGATGGTTCCCAGAGCCAAGGTGGCACCAGTTCCAAGTCGGGCTGGTTTGATAGTACTAAATAGCTCCTGCAATCTGCCATCCAGAAGCGGGGCAGCTTAATTTTGTTTGCCAGGGAAACGGGCCGAGGTTTGTGTCTGGGGGCCTATGGCTGGGAGTGAACGGCTGGCTCCTGAAAAGCTACGATAGGCAGGATGATTCCCAGACCAGAGGTGGCACCAGTGCCAAGTCGTGCTAGTTTAATGGTGAAAAGTGGCTCCTGCAATCTGCCATCAAAAAGTTGGCAGGCCAGTTTTGTTTTCCAGGGAAAAGTGCCGTTGATTTTGTTTGGCGGCCTGTGGCTGTGAGTGGCCGGCTGGCTCCTTAGAATCCACGATACGCAGGATGGTTCCCAGTCAAGAGGTGGCACCAGTGCCAAGTCGGGCTGGTTTGACGGTGCAATGTGGCTCCTGCAATCTGCCATCCAGAAGCGGGGCAGCTTACTTTTGTTTGCCAGGGAAACGGGCCGAGGTTTGTGTCTGGGGGCCTATGGCTGGGAGTGACCGGCTGGCTCCTGAAAAGCTACGATAGGCAGGATGGTTACAAGACCCATGGTGGCACCAGTGCCAAGTTGGGCTGATTTGATAGTATCAAGCGGCTCCTGCAATCTGCCATCAAAAAGTTGGCAGGCAAGTTTTGATTTCCAGGGAAAAGTGCCGTTGATTTTTTTTGGTGGCCTGTGGCTGGGAGTGGCCGGCTGGCTCCTTAGAATCCACGATACGCAGGATGGTTCCCAGACCAGAGGTGGCACCAGTGCCAAGTCGTGCTAGTTTAATGGTGAAAAGTGGCTCCTGCAATCTGCCATCAAAAAGTTGGCAGGCCAGTTTTGTTTTCCAGGGAAAAGTGCCGTTGATTTTGTTTGGCGGCCTGTGGCTGTGAGTGGCCGGCCGGCTCCTTAGAATCCACGATACGCAGGATGGTTCCCAGACAAGAGGTGGCACCAGTGCCAAGTCGGGCTGGTTTGATGGTGCAAAGTGGCTCCTGCAATCTGCCATCCAGAAGCGGGGCAGCTTACTTTTGTTTGCCAGGGAAACGGGCCGAGGTTTGTGTCTGGGGGCCTATGGCTGGGAGTGACCGGCTGGCTCCTGAAAAGCTACGATAGGCAGGATGATTCCCAGACCAGAGGTGGCACCAGTGCCAAGTCGTGCTAGTTTAATGGTGAAAAGTGGCTCCTGCAATCTGCCATCAAAAAGTTGGCAGGCCAGTTTTGTTTTCCAGGGAAAAGTGCCGTTGATTTTGTTTGGCGGCCTGTGGCTGTGAGTGGCCGGCTGGCTCCTTAGAATCCACGATACGCAGGATGGTTCCCAGTCAAGAGGTGGCACCAGTGCCAAGTCGGGCTGGTTTGACGGTGCAATGTGGCTCCTGCAATCTGCCATCCAGAAGCGGGGCAGCTTACTTTTGTTTGCCAGGGAAACGGGCCGAGGTTTGTGTCTGGGGGCCTATGGCTGGGAGTGACCGGCTGGCTCCTGAAAAGCTACGATAGGCAGGATGGTTACAAGACCCATGGTGGCACCAGTGCCAAGTTGGGCTGATTTGATAGTATCAAGCGGCTCCTGCAATCTGCCATCAAAAAGTTGGCAGGCAAGTTTTGATTTCCAGGGAAAAGTGCCGTTGATTTTTTTTGGTGGCCTGTGGCTGGGAGTGGCCGGCTGGCTCCTTAGAATCCACGATACGCAGGATGGTTCCCAGACCAGAGGTGGCACCAGTGCCAAGTCGTGCTAGTTTAATGGTGAAAAGTGGCTCCTGCAATCTGCCATCAAAAAGTTGGCAGGCCAGTTTTGTTTTCCAGGGAAAAGTGCCGTTGATTTTGTTTGGCGGCCTGTGGCTGTGAGTGGCCGGCTGGCTCCTTAGAATCCACGATACGCAGGATGGTTCCCAGACAAGAGGTGGCACCAGTGCCAAGTCGGGCTGGTTTGATGGTGCAAAGTGGCTCCTGCAATCTGCCATCCAGAAGTGGGGCAGCTTACTTTTGTTTGCCAGGGAAACGGGCCGAGGTTTGTGTCTGGGTGCCTATGGCTGGGAGTGACCGGCTGGCTCCTGAAAAGCTACGATAGGCAGGATGGTTACCAGACCCATGGTGGCACCAGTGCCAAGTTGGGCTGATTTGATAGTATCAAGCGGCTCCTGCAATCTGCCATCAAAAAGTTGGCAGGCAAGTTTTGATTTCCAGGGAAAAGTGCCGTTGATTTTTTTTGGTGGCCTGTGGCTGGGAGTGGCCGGCTGGCTCCTTAGAATCCACGATACGCAGGATGGTTCCCAGACCAGAGGTGGCACCAGTTCCAAGTTGGGCTTGTTTGATAGTACCAAGTGGCTCCTGCAATCTGCCATCAAAAAGTTGGCAGGCGAGTTTTGTTTTACAGGGGAAAGCGCCCTTGATTGTGTTTGGCGGCCTATGGCTGGGAGTGGCCGGCTGGCTAATTAGAATCCACGATACGCAGGATGGTTCCCAGACCAGAGGTGGCACCAGTTCCAAGTCGGGCTAGTTTGATGCTGCCAAGTGGCTCCTGCAATCTGCCATCCAGAAGCGGGGTAGCTTACTTTTGTTTGCCATTGAAACGGGCCGAGGTTTTTTCTGGGGGCCTATGGGTGGGACTGTCCGGCTGGCTCCTGAAAAGCTACGATAGGCAGGATGGTGACCAGACCCATGGTGGCACCAGTGCCAAGTTGGGCTTGTTTGATAGTACCAAGTGGCTCCTGCAATCTGCCATCAAAAAGTTGGCAGGCGAGTTTTGTTTTCCAGGGAAAAGCGTCGTTGTTTGTGTTTGGGGGCCTGTGGCTGGGAGTGGCCGGCTGGCTCCTTAGAATCCACAATAGGCAGGATGGTTCCCAGACAAGAGGTGGCACCAGTGCCAAGTCGGGCTGGTTTGATGGTGCAAAGTGGCTCCTGCAATCTGCCATCAAAATGTTGGCAGGCGAATTTTGTTTCCCAGGGAAAAGCTCCGTTGTTTGTGTTTGGGGGCCTGTGGCTGGGAGTGGCCGGCTGGCTAATTAGAATCCACGATACGCAGGATGGTTCCCAGACCAGAGGTGGCACCAGTGCCAAGTCGGGCTAGTTTGATGGTGCAAAGTGGCTCCTGCAATCTGCCATTAAAACGTTGGCAGGCCAGTTTTGTTTTCCAGGGAAAAGCGCCGTTGTTTTTATTTGGGGGCCTGTGGCTGGGAGTGGCCAGCTGGCTCCTTATAATCCACGATACGCAGGATGGTTCCCAGACCAGAGGTGGCACCAGTGCCAAGTCGGGCTGGTTTGATGGTGCAAAGTGGCTCCTGCAATCTGCCATCCAGAAGCGGGGCAGCTGAGTTTTGTTTGCCAGAGAAAAGGGCCGTGGTTTTTTTTTGGGGGCATATGGCTGGGAGTGGCCGGCTGGCTCCCTAAAATGCTCGATACGCAGGATGGTGACCAGACCCAAGGTGGCACCAGTGCCAAGTTGTGCTGTTCTTGTAGTACCAAGTGCGTCCTGCAATTTGCCATCCAGAAGAGGGGCAGTTGAGTTTTGTTTGCCAGAGAAAAGGGCCGTGGTTTGTGTTTGAGGGCATATGGCTGAGAGTGGCCGGCAGAACCCTGAAAATCCACAATAGGCAAGATGGTTCCCAGAGCCAAGGTGGCACCAGTGCCAAGTCGGGCTGGTTTGATAGTACTAAATAGCTCCTGCAATCTGCCATCCAGAAGCGGGGCAGCTTAATTTTGTTTGCCAGGGAAACGGGCCGAGGTTTGTGTCTGGGGGCCTATGGCTGGGAGTGACCGGCTGGCTCCTGAAAAGCTACGATAGGCAGGATGGTTCCCAGACCAAAGGTGGCACCAGTGCCAAGTCGGGCTAGTTTGATGGTGAAAAGTGGCTCCTGCAATCTGCCATGAAAAAGTTGGCAGGCGAGTTTTGTTTTCCAGGGAAAAGTGCCGTTGTTTGTGTTTGGTGGAATGTGGCTGGGAGTGGCCGGCTGGCTCCTTAGAATCCACGATACGCAGGATGGTTCCCAGACCAGAGGTGGCACCAGTGCCAAGTCGGGCTTGTTTGATAGTACCAAGTGGCTCCTGCAATCTGCCATCCAGAAGCGGGGAAGCTTACTTTTGTTTGCCAGGGAAACGGGCCGAGGTTTGTGTCTGGGGGCCTATGGCTGGGAGTGACCGGCTGGCTCCTGAAAAGCTACGATAGGCAGGATGGTTACCAGACCCATGGTGGCACCAGTGCAAAGTTGGGCTGATTTGATAGTATCAAGCGGCTCCTGCAATCTGCCATCAAAATGTTGGCAGGCAAGTTTTGATTTCCAGGGAAAAGTGCCGTTGATTTTTTTTGGTGGCCTGTGGCTGGGAGTGGCCGGCTGGCTCCTTAGAATCCACGATATGCAGGATGGTTCCCAGACCAGAGGTGGCACCAGTTCCAAGCCGGGCTTGTTTGATAGTACCAAGTGGCTCCTGCAATCTGCCATCCAGAAGCGGGGCAGCTTACTTTTGTTTGCAAGGGAAACGGGCCGAGGTTTTTGTCTGGGGGCCTATGGCTGGGAGTGACTGGCTGGCTCCTGAAAAGCTACGATAGGCTGGATGGTTACCAGACTCATGGTGGCACCAGTGCCACGTTGGGCTGATTTGATAGTACCAAGCGGCTCCTGCAATCTGCCATCAAAAAGTTGGCAGGCGAGTTTTGTTTTCCAGGGGAAAGCGCCGTTGTTTGTGTTTGGGGTCCTATGGCTGGGAGTGGCCGGCTGGCTAATTAGAATCCACGATACGCAGGATGGTTCCCAGACCATGGTGGCACCAGTGCCAAGTCGGGCTAGTTTGATGGTGCAAAGTGGCTCCTGCAATCTGCCATGAAAAAGTTGGCAGGCGAGTTTTGTTTTCCAGGGAAAAGTGCCGTTGTTTGTGTTTGGTGGCCTGTGGCTGGGAGTGGCCGGCTGGCTCCTTAGAATCCACGATACGCAGGATGGTTCCCAGACCAGAGGTGGCACCAGTTCCAAGTCGGGCTTGTTTGATAGTACCAAGTGGCTCCTGCAATCTGCCATCCAGAAGCGGGGCAGCTTACTTTTGTTTGCAAGGGAAACGGGCTGAGGTTTGTGTCTGGGGGCCTATGGCTGGGAGTGACCGGCTGGCTCCTGAAAAGCTACGATAGGCAGGATGGTTACCAGACTCATGGTGGCACCAGTGCCAAGTTGGGCTGATTTGATAGCACCAAGCGGCTCCTGCAATCTGCCATCAAAAAGTTGGCAGGCGAGTTTTGTTTTCCAGGGAAAAGCGCCGTTGTTTGTGTTTGGGGGCTTGTGGCTGGGAGTGGCCGGCTGGCTCCTTAGAATCCACCATACGCAGGATGGTTCCCAGACCAGAGGTGGCACCAGTTCCAAGTCGGGCTAGTTTGATGGTGCAAAGTGGCTCCTGCAATCTGCCATCCAGAAGCGGGGTAGCTTACTTTTGTTTGCCAGGGAAACGGGCCGAGGTTTTTTCTGGGGGCCTATGGGTGGGACTGTCCGGCTGGCTCCTGAAAAGCTACGATAGGCAGGATGGTGACCAGACCCATGGTGGCACCAGTGCCAAGTTGGGCTGGTTTGATAGTACCAAGTGGTTCCTGCAATCTGCCATCAAAATGTTGGCAGGCGAGTTTTGTTTTCCAGGGAAAAGCGCCGTTGTTTGTGTTTGGGGGCCTGTGGCTGGGAGTGGCCGGCTGGCGCCTTAGAATCCACGATACGCAGGATGGTTCCCAGACAAGAGGTGGCACCAGTGCCAAGTCGGGCTAGTTTGATGGTGTAAAGTGGCTCCTGCAATCTGCCATGAAAAAGTTGGCAGGCGAGTTTTGTTTTCCAGGGAAAAGTGCCGTTGTTTGTGTTTCGTGGACTGTGGCTGGGAGTGGCCGGCTGGCTCCTTAGAATCCACGATACGCAGGATGGTTCCCAGACCAGAGGTGGCACCAGTTCCAAGTCGGGCTGGTTTGATAGTACCAAGTGGCTCCTGCAATCTGCCATCAAAAAGTTGGCAGGCGAGTTTTGTTTTCCAGGGAAAAGCGCCGTTGTTTGTGTTTGGGGGCTTGTGGCTGGGAGTGGCCGGCTGGCTCCTTAGAATCCACGATACGCAGGATGGTTCCCAGACCAGAGGTGGCACCAGTTCCAAGTCGGGCTAGTTTGATGGTGCAAAGTGGCTCCTGCAATCTGCCATCCAGAAGCGGGGTAGCTTACTTTTGTTTGCCATTGAAACGGGCCGAGGTTTTTTCTGGGGGCCTATGGGTGGGACTGTCCGGCTGGCTCCTGAAAAGCTACGATAGGCAGGATGGTGACCAGACCCATGGTGGCACCAGTGCCAAGTTGGGCTGGTTTGATAGTACCAAGTGGCTCCTGCAATCTGCCATCAAAAAGTTGGCAGGCGAGTTTTGTTTTCCAGGGAAAAGCGCCGTTGTTTGTGTTTGGGGGCCTGTGGCTGGGAGTGGCCGGCTGGCTCCTTAGAATCCACAATAGGCAGGATGGTTCCCAGACAAGAGGTGGCACCAGTGCCAAGTCGGGCTGCTTTGATGGTGCAAAGTGGCTCCTGCAATCTGCCATCAAAATGTTGGCAGGCGAATTTTGTTTCCCAGGGAAAAGCTCCGTTGTTTGTGTTTGGGGGCCTGTGGCTGGGAGTGGCCGGCTGGCTAATTAGAATCCACGATACGCAGGATGGTTCCCAGACCAGAGGTGGCACCAGTGCCAAGTCGGGCTAGTTTGATGGTGCAAAGTGGCTCCTGCAATCTGCCATTAAAAAGTTGGCAGGCCAGTTTTGTTTTCCAGGGAAAAGCGCCGTTGATTGTGTTTGGGGGCCTGTGGCTGTGAGTGGCCAGCTGGCTCCTTAGAATCCACGATACGCAGGATGGTTCCCAGACAAGAGGTGGCACCAGTGCCAAGTCCGGCTGGTTTGACGGTGCAATGTGGCTCCTGCAATCTGCCATCCAGAAGCGGGGAAGCTTACTTTTGTTTGCCAGGGAAACGGGCCGAGGTTTGTGTCTGGGGGCCTATGGCTGGGAGTGACCGGCTGGCTCCTGAAAAGCTACGATAGGCAGGATGGTTACCAGACCCATGGTGGCACCAGTGCCACGTTGGGCTGATTTGATAGTATCAAGCGGCTCCTGCAATCTGCCATCAAAAAGTTGGCAGGCAAGTTTTGATTTCCAGGGAAAAGTGCCGTTGAATTTTTTTGGTGGCCTGTGGCTGGGAGTGGCCGGCTGGCTCCTTAGAATCCACGATACGCAGGATGGTTCCCAGACCAGAGGTGGCACCAGTGCCAAGTCGGGCTGGTTTGATGGTGCAAAGTGGCTCCTGCAATCTGCCATCCAGAAGCGGGGAAGTTGAGTTTTGTTTGCCAGAGAAAAGGGCCGTGGTTTTTTTTTGGGGGCATATGGCTGGGAGTGGCCGGCTGGCTCCTTAAAATGCTCGATACGCAGGATGGTGACCAGACCCAAGGTGGCACCAGTGCCAAGTTGTGCTGTTCTTGTAGTACCAAGTGCGTCCTGCAATTTGCCATCCAGAAGAGGGGCAGTTGAGTTTTGTTTGCCAGAGAAAAGGGCCGTGGTTTGTGTTTGAGGGCATATGGCTGAGAGTGGCCGGCTGACCCCTGAAAATCCACAATAGGCAGGATGGTTCCCAGAGCCAAGGTGGCACCAGTTCCAAGTCGGGCTGGTTTGATAGTACTAAATAGCTCCTGCAATCTGCCATCCAGAAGCGGGGCAGCTTAATTTTGTTTGCCAGGGAAACGGGCCGAGGTTTTTGTCTGGGGGCCTATGGCTGGGAGTGACCGGCTGGCTCCTGAAAAGCTACGATAGGCAGGATGATTCCCAGACCAGAGGTGGCACCAGTGCCAAGTCGGGCTAGTTTGATGGTGAAAAGTGGCTCCTGCAATCTGCCATCAAAAAGTTGGCAGGCCAGTTTTGTTTTCCAGGGAAAAGTGCCGTTGATTTTGTTTGGCGGCCTGTGGCTGTGAGTGGCCGGCTGGCTCCTTAGAATCCACGATACGCAGGATGGTTCCCAGACAAGAGGTGGCACCAGTGCCAAGTCGGGCTGGTTTCATGGTGCAAAGTGGCTCCTGCAATCTGCCATCCAGAAGCGGGGCAGCTTACTTTTGTTTGCAAGGGAAACGGGCCGAGGTTTGTGTCTGGGTGCCTATGGCTGGGAGTGACCGGCTGGCTCCTGAAAAGCTACGATAGGCAGGATGGTTACCAGACTCATGGTGGCACCAGTGCCAAGTTGGGCTGATTTGATAGTATCAAGCGGCTCCTGCAATCTGCCATCAAAAAGTTGGCAGGCAAGTTTAGATTTCCAGGGAAAAGTGCCGTTGATTTTTTTTGGTGGCCTGTGGCTGGGAGTGGCCGGCTGGCTCCTTAGAATCCACGATACGCAGGATGGTTCCCAGACCAGAGGTGGCACCAGTTCCAAGTTGGGCTTGTTTGATAGTACCAAGTGGCTCCTGCAATCTGCCATCAAAAAGTTGGCAGGCGAGTTTTGTTTTACAGGGGAAAGCGCCCTTGTTTGTGTTTGGCGGCCTATGGCTGGGAGTGGCCGGCTGGCTAATTAGAATCCACGATATGCAGGATGGTTCCCAGACCAGAGGTGGCACCAGTGCCAAGTCGGGCTAGTATGATGGTGCAAAGTGGCTCCTGCAATCTGCCATGAAAAAGTTGGCAGGCGAGTTTTGTTTTCCAGGGAAAAGAGCCGTTGTTTGTGTTTCGTGGACAGTGGCTGGGAGTGGCCGGCTGGCTCCTTAGAATCCACGATACGCAGGATGGTTCCCAGACCTGAGGTGGCACCAGTTCCAAGTCGGGCTGGTTTGATAGTACCAAGTGGCTCCTGCAATCTGCCATCCAGAAGCGGGGAAGCTTACTTTTGTTTGCCAGGGAAACGGGCCGAGGTTTTTTTCTGGGGGCCTATGGCTGGGAGTGACCGGCTGGCTCCTGAAAAGCTACGATAGGCAGGATGGTTACCAGACTCATGGTGGCACCAGTGCCAAGTTGGGCTGATTTGATAGTACCAAGCGGCTCCTGCAATCTGCCATCAAAAAGTTGGCAGGCAAGTTTTGTTTTCCAGGGAAAAGCGCCGTTGTTTGTGTTTGGGGGCTTGTGGCTGGGAGTGGCCGGCTGGCTCCTTAGAATCCACGATACACAGGATGGTTCCCAGACCAGAGGTGGCACCAGTTCCAAGTCGGGCTAGTTTGATGGTGCAAAGTGGCTCCTGCAATCTGCCATCCAGAAGCGGGGTAGCTTACTTTTGTTTGCCAGGGAAACGGGCCGAGGTTTTTTCTGGGGGCCTATGGGTGGGACTGTCCGGCTGGCTCCTGAAAAGCTACGATAGGCAGGATGGTGACCAGACCCATGGTGGCACCAGTGCCAAGTTGGGCTGGTTTGATAGTACCAAGTGGCTCCTGCAATCTGCCATCAAAAAGTTGGCAGGCGAGTTTTGTTTTCCAGGGAAAAGCGCCGTTGTTTGTGTTTGGGGGCCTGTGGCTGGGAGTGGCCGGCTGGCTCCTTAGAATCCACAATAGGCAGGATGGTTCCCAGACAAGAGGTGGCACCAGTGCCAAGTCGGGCTGGTTTGATGGTGCAAAGTGGCTCCTGCAATCTGCCATCAAAATGTTGGCAGGCGAATTTTGTTTCCCAGGGAAAAGCTCCGTTGTTTGTGTTTGGGGGCCTGTGGCTGGGAGTGGCCGGCTGGCTAATTAGAATCCACGATACGCAGGATGGTTCCCAGACCAGAGGTGGCACCAGTGCCAAGTCGGGCTAGTTTGATGGTGCAAAGTGGCTCCTGCAATCTGCCATTAAAAAGTTGGCAGGCCAGTTTTGTTTTCCAGGGAAAAGCGCCGTTGTTTTTATTTGGGGGCCTGTGGCTGGGAGTGGCCAGCTGGCTCCTTATAATCCACGATACGCAGGATGGTTCCCAGACCAGAGGTGGCACCAGTGCCAAGTCGGGCTGGTTTGATGGTGCAAAGTGGCTCCTGCAATCTGCCATCCAGAAGCGGGGCAGCTGAGTTTTGTTTGCCAGAGAAAAGGGCCGTGGTTTTTTTTTGGGGGCATATGGCTGGGAGTGGCCGGCTGGCTCCTTAAAATGCTCGATACGCAGGATGGTGACCAGACCCAAGGTGGCACCAGTGCCAAGTTGTGCTGTTCTTGTAGTACCAAGTGCGTCCTGCAATTTGCCATCCAGAAGAGGGGCAGTTGAGTTTTGTTTGCCAGAGAAAAGGGCCGTGGTTTGTGTTTGAGGGCATATGGCTGAGAGTGGCCGGCTGAACCCTGAAAATCCACAATAGGCAAGATGGTTCCCAGAGCCAAGGTGGCACCAGTGCCAAGTCGGGCTGGTTTGATAGTACTAAATAGCTCCTGCAATCTGCCATCCAGAAGCGGGGCAGCTTAATTTTGTTTGCCAGGGAAACGGGCCGAGGTTTGTGTCTGGGGGCCTATGGCTGGGAGTGACCGGCTGGCTCCTGAAAAGCTACGATAGGCAGGATGGTTCCCAGACCAAAGGTGGCACCAGTGCCAAGTCGGGCTAGTTTGATGGTGAAAAGTGGCTGCTGCAATCTGCCATGAAAAAGTTGGCAGGCGAGTTTTGTTTTCCAGGGAAAAGTGCCGTTGTTTGTGTTTGGTGGAATGTGGCTGGGAGTGGCCGGCTGGCTCCTTAGAATCCACGATACGCAGGATGGTTCCCACACCAGAGGTGGCACCAGTGCCAAGTCGGGCTTGTTTGATAGTACCAAGTGGCTCCTGCAATCTGCCATCCAGAAGCGGGGCAGCTTACTTTTGTTTGCCAGGGAAACGGGCCGAGGTTTGTGTCTGGGGGCCTATGGGTGGGACTGTCCGGCTGGCTCCTGAAAAGCTACGATAGGCAGGATGGTGACCAGACCCATGGTGGCACCAGTGCCAAGTTGGGCTGGTTTGATAGTACCAAGTGGTTCCTGCAATCTGCCATCAAAAAGTTGGCAGGCGAGTTTTGTTTTCCAGGGAAAAGCGCCGTTGTTTGTGTTTGGGGGCTTGTGGCTGGGAGTGGCCGGCTGGCTCCTTAGAATCCACGATACGCAGGATGGTTCCCAGACCAGAGGTGGCACCAGTTCCAAGTCGGGCTAGTTTGATGGTGCAAAGTGGCTCCTGCAATCTGCCATCCAGAAGCGGGGTAGCTTACTTTTGTTTGCCAGGGAAACGGGCCGAGGTTTTTTCTGGGGGCCTATGGGTGGGACTGTCCGGCTGGCTCCTGAAAAGCTACGATAGGCAGGATGGTGACCAGACCCATGGTGGCACCAGTGCCAAGTTGGGCTGATTTGATAGTACCAAGTGGCTCCTGCAATCTGCCATCAAAAAGTTGGCAGGCGAGTTTTGATTTCCAGGGAAAAGCGCCGTTGTTTGTGTTTGGGGGCCTGTGGCTGGGAGTGGCCGGCTGGCGCCTTAGAATCCACGATACGCAGGATGGTTCCCAGACAAGAGGTGGCACCAGTGCCAAGTCGGGCTAGTTTGATGGTGCAAAGTGGCTCCTGCAATCTGCCATCCAGAAGCGGGGCAGCTGAGTTTTGTTTGCCAGAGAAAAGGGCCGTGGTTTTTTTTTGGGGGCATATGGCTGGGAGTGGCCGGCTGGCTCCTTAAAATGCTCGATACGCAGGATGGTGACCAGACCCAAGGTGGCACCAGTGCCAAGTTGTGCTGTTTTTGTAGTACCAAGTGCGTCCTGCAATTTGCCATCCAGAAGAGGGGCAGTTGAGTTTTGTTTGCCAGAGAAAAGTGCCGTGGTTTGTGTTTGAGGGCATATGGCTGAGAGTGGCCGGCTGAACCCTGAAAATCCACAATAGGCAAGATGGTTCCCAGAGCCAAGGTGGCACCAGTTCCAAGTCGGGCTGGTTTGATAGTACTAAATAGCTCCTGCAATCTGCCATCCAGAAGCGGGGCAGCTTAATTTTGTTTGCCAGGGAAACGGGCCGAGGTTTGTGTCTGGGGGCCTATGGCTGGGAGTGACCGGCTGGCTCCTGAAAAGCTACGATAGGCAGGAAGGTTCCCAGACCAGAGGTGGCACCAGTGCCAAGTCGGGCTAGTTTGATGGTGAAAAGTGGCTCCTGCAACCTGCCATGAAAAAGTTGGCAGGCGAGTTTTGTTTTCCAGGGAAAAGTGCCGTTGTTTGTGTTTGGTGGACTGTGGCTGGGAGTGGCCGGCTGGCTCCTTAGAATCCACGATACGCAGGATGGTTCCCAGACCAGAGGTGGCACCAGTTCCAAGTCGGGCTTGTTTGATAGTACCAAGTGGCTCCTGCAATCTGCCATCCAGAAGCGGGGCAGCTTAATTTTGTTTGCCAGGGAAACGGGCCAAGGTTTGTGTCTGGGGGCCTATGGCTGGGAGTGACCGGCTGGCTCCTGAAAAGCTACGATAGGCAGGATGGTTACCAGACCCATGGTGGCACCAGTGCCAAGTTGGGCTGATTTGATAGTATCAAGCGGCTCCTGCAATCTGCCATCAAAAAGTTGGCAGGCGAGTTTTGTTTTCCAGGGAAAAGTGCCGTTGATTTTTTTTGGTGGCCTGTGGCTGGGAGTGGCCGGCTGGCTCCTTAGAATCCACGATACACAGGATGGTTCCCAGACCAGAGGTGGCACCAGTTCCAAGCCGGGCTTGTTTGATAGTACCAAGTGGCTCCTGCAATCTGCCATCCAGAAGCGGGGCAGCTTACTTTTGTTTGCAAGGGAAACGGGCCGAGGTTTTTGTCTGGGGGCCTATGGCTGGGAGTGACTGGCTGGCTCCTGAAAAGCTACGATAGGCAGGATGGTTACCGGACTCATGGTGGCACCAGTGCCACGTTGTGCTGATTTGATAGTACCAAGCGGCTCCTGCAATCTGCCATCAAAATGTTGGCAGGCGAGTTTTGTTTTCCAGGGGAAAGCGCCGTTGTTTTTGTTTGGGGGCCTATGGCTGGGAGTGGCCGGCTGGCTAATTAGAATCCACGATACACAGGATGGTTCCCAGACCATGGTGGCACCAGTGCCAAGTCGGGCTAGTTTGATGGTGCAAAGTGGCTCCTGCAATCTGCCATGAAAAAGTTGGCAGGCGAGTTTTGTTTTCCAGGGAAAAGTGCCGTTGATTTTTTTTGGTGGCCTGTGGCTGGGAGTGGCCAGCTGGCTCCTTATAATCCACGATACGCAGGATGGTTCCCAGACCAGAGGTGGCACCAGTGCCAAGTCGGGCTGGTTTGATGGTGCAAAGTGGCTCCTGCAATCTGCCATCCAGAAGCAGGGCAGCTGAGTTTTGTTTGCCAGAGAAAAGGGCCGTGGATTTTTTTGTGGGGCATATGGCTTGGAGTGGCCGGCTGGCTCCTTAAAATGCTCGATACGCAGGATGGTGACCAGACCCAAGGTGGCACCAGTGCCAAGTTGTGCTGTTTTTGTAGTACCAAGTGCGTCCTGCAATTTGCCATCCAGAAGAGGGGCAGTTGAGTTTTGTTTGCCAGAGAAAAGGGCTGTGGTTTGTGTTTGAGGGCATATGGCTGAGAGTGGCCGGCTGACCCCTGAAAATCCACAATAGGCAGGATGGTTCCCAGAGCCAAGGTGGCATCAGTTCCAAGTCGGGCTGGTTTGATAGTACTAAATAGCTCCTGAAATCTGCCATCCAGAAGCAGGGCAGCTTAATTTTGTTTGCCAGGGAAACGGGCCGAGGTTTGTGTCTGGGGGCCTATGGCTGGGAGAGACCGGCTGGCTCCTGAAAAGCTACGATAGGCAGGAAGGTTCCCAGACCAGAGGTGGCACCAGTGCCAAGTCGGGCTAGTTTGATGGTGAAAAGTGGCTCCTGCAATCTGCCATCAAAAAGTTGGCAGGCGAGTTTTGTTTTCCAGGGAAAAGTGCCGTTGATTTTGTTTGGGGGCCTGTGGCTGGGAGTGGCCGGCTGGCTCCTTAGAATCCACGATACGCAGGATGGTTCCCAGACCAGAGGTGGCACCAGTTCCAAGCCGGGCTTGTTTGATAGTACCAAGTGGCTCCTGCAATCTGCTATCCAGAAGCGGGGCAGCTTACTTTGGTTTGCCAGGGAAACGGGCCGAGGTTTGTGTCTGGGGGGCTATGGCTGGGAGTGACTGGCTGGCTCCTGAAAAGCTACGATAGGCAGGATGGTTACCAGACTCATGGTGGCACCAGTTCCAAGTTGGGCTGATTTGATAGTACCAAGCGGCTCCTGCAATCTGCCATCAAAAATTTGGCAGGCGAGTTTTGTTTTCCAGGGAAAAGCGCCGTTGTTTGTGTTTGGGGGCCTACGGCTGGGAGTGACCGGCTGGCTAATTAGAATCCACGATACGCAGGATGGTGACCAGACCCAAGGTGGCACCAGTGCCATGTCGGGCTAGTTTGATGGTGAAAAGTGGCTCCTGCAATCTGCCATCAAAAAGTTGGCAGGCGAGTTTTATTTTCCAAGGAAAAGTGCCGTTGATTTTGTTTGGTGGCCTGTGGCTGGGAATGGCCGGCTGGCTCCTTAGAATCCACGATACGCAGGATGGTTCCCAGACCAGAGGTGGCACCAGTTCCAAGCCGGGCTTGTTTGATAGTACCAAGTGGCTCCTGCAATCTGCCATCCAGAAGCGGGGCAGCTTACTTTTGTTTGCCAGGGAAACGGGCCGAGGTTTGTGTCTGGGGGCCTATGGCTGGGAGTGACCGGCTGGCTCCTGAAAAGCTACGATAGGCAGGATGGTGACCAGACTCATGGGGGCACCAGTGCCAAGTTGGGCTGATTTGATAGTACCAAGCGGCTCCTGCAATCTGCCATCAAAAATTTGGCAGGCGAGTTTTGTTTTCCAGGGAAAAGCGCCGTTGTTTGTGTTTGGTGGACTGTGGCTGGGAGTGGCCGGCTGGCTCCTTATAATCCACGATACGCAGGATGGTTCCCAGACCAGAGGTGGCACCACTGCCAAGTCGGGCTAGTTTGATGGTGCAAAGTGGCTCCTGCAATCTGCCATCCAGAAGCGGGGTAGCTTACTTTTGTTTGCCAGGGAAACGGGCCGAGGTTTTTTCTGGGGGCCTATGGGTGGGACTGTCCGGCTGGCTCCTGAAAAGCTACGATAGGCAGGATGGTGACCAGACCCATGGTGGCACCAGTGCCAAGTCGGGCTGGTTTGACGGTGCAAAGTGGCTCCTGCAATCTGCCATCAAAATATTGGCAGGCGAATTTTGTTTTCCAGGGAAAAGCGCCGTTGTTTGTGTTTGGGGGCCTGTGGCTGGGAGTGGCCGGCTGGCTAATTAGAATCCACGATACGCAGGATGGTTCCCAGACCAGAGGTGGCACCAGTGCCAAGTCGGGCTAGTTTGATGGTGCAAAGTGGCTCCTGCAATCTGCCATTAAAAAGTTGGCAGGCCAGTTTTGTTTTCCAGGGAAAAGCGCCGTTGTTTTTATTTGGGGGCCTGTGGCTGGGAGTGGCCAGCTGGCTCCTTATAATCCACGATACGCAGGATGGTTCCCAGACCAGAGGTGGCACCAGTGCCAAGTCGGGCTGGTTTGATGGTGCAAAGTGGCTCCTGCAATCTGCCATCCAGAAGCGGGGCAGCTGAGTTTTGTTTGCCAGAGAAAAGGGCCGTGGGTTTTTTTTGGGGGCATATGGCTTGGAGTGGCCGGCTGGCTCCTTAAAATGCTCGATACGCAGGATGGTTCCCAGAGCCAAGGTGGCACCAGTTCCAAGTCGGGCTGGTTGGATAGTACTAAATAGCTCCTGCAATCTGCCATCCAGAAGCGGGGCAGCTTACTTTTGTTTGCCAGGGAAACGGGCCGTGGTTTGTGTCTGGGGGCCTATGGCTGGGAGTGACCGGCTGGCTCCTGAAAAGCTACGATAGGCAGGATGGTTACCAGACCCATGGTGGCACCAGTGCCAAGTTGGGCTGATTTGATAGTATCAAGCGGCTCCTGCAATCTGCCATGAAAAAGTTGGCAGGCGAGTTTTGTTTTCCAGGGAAAAATGCCGTTGATTTTTTTTGGTGGCCTGTGGCTGGGTGTGGCAGGCTGGCTCCTTAGAATCCACGATACGCAGGATGGTTCCCAGACCAGAGGTGGCACCAGTTCCATGTCGGGCTTGTTTGATAGTACAAAGTGGCTCCTGCAATCTGCCATCCAGAAGCGGGGCAGCTTACTTTTGTTTGCAAGGGAAACGGGCCGAGGTTTTTGTCTGGGGGCCTATGTCTGGGAGTGACTGGTTGGCTCCTAAAATGCTACGATAGGCAGGATGGTTACCAGACTCATGGTGGCACCAGTGCCACGTTGGGCTGATTTCATAGTACCAAGCGGCTCCTGAAATCTGCCATCAAAAAGTTGGCAGGCGAGTTTTGTTTTCCAGTGAAAAGTGCCGTTGATTTTGTTTGGCGGCCTGTGGCTGGGAGTGGCCGGCTGGCTCCTTAGAATCCACGATACGCAGGATGGTTCCCAGACCAGAGGTGGCACCAGTTCCAAGTCGGGCTTGTTTGATGGTGCAAAGTGGCTCCTGCAATCTGCCATCAAAAAGTTGGCAGGCGAGTTTTGTTTTCCAGGGAAAAGCGCCGTTGTTTGTTTTTGGGGGCCTATGGCTGGGAGTGGCCGGCTGGCTCCTTAGAATCCACGATACGCAGGATGGTTCCCAGACCAGAGGTGGCACCAGTGCCATGTCGGGCTAGTTTGATGGTGCAAAGTGGCTCCTGCAATCTGCCATGAAAAAGTTTGCAGGCGAGTTTTGTTTTCCAGGGAAAAGTGCCGTTGTTTGTGTTTGGTGGACTGTGGCTGGGAGTGGCCGGCTGGCTCCTTAGAATCCACGATACGCAGGATGGTTCCCAGACCAGAGGTGGCACCAGTTCCAAGTCGGGCTGGTTTGATAGTACCAAGTGGCTCCTGCAATCTGCCATCCAGAAGCGGGGAAGCTTACTTTTGTTTGCAAGGGAAACTGGCCGAGGTTTTGTCTGGGGGCCTATGGCTGGGAGTGACTGGCTGGCTCCTGAAAAGCTACGATAGGCAGGATGGTTACCAGACTCATGGTGGCACTAGTGCCACGTTGGGCTGATTTGATAGTACCAAGCGGCTCCTGCAATCTGCCATCAAAAAGTTGGCAGGCGAGTTTTGTTTTCCAGGGGAAAGCGCCGTTGTTTGTGTTTGGTGGACTGTGGCTGGGAGTGGCCGGCTGGCTCCTTAGAATCCACGATACGCAGGATGGTTCCCAGACCAGAGGTGGCACCAGTGCCATGTCGGGCTAGTTTGATGGTGCAAAGTGGCTCCTGCAATCTGCCATGAAAAAGTTGGCAGGCGAGTTTTGTTTTCCAGGGAAAAGTGCCGTTGTTTGTGTTTGGTGGACTGTGGCTGGGAGTGGCCGGCCGGCTCCTTAGAATCCACGATAGGCAGGATGGTTCCCAGACCAGAGGTGGCACCAGTTCCAAGTCGGGCTGGTTTGATAGTAACAAGTGGCTCCTGCAATCTGCCATCCAGAAGCGGGGCAGCTTACTTTTGTTTGCCAGGGAAACGGGCCGAGGTTTCTGTCTGGGGGCCTATGGCTGGGAGTGACCGGCTGGCTCCTGAAAAGCTACGATAGGCAGGATGTTTACCAGACCCATGGTGGCACCAGTGCCAAGTTGGGCTGATTTGATAGTATCAAGCGGCTCCTGCAATCTGCCATGAAAAAGTTGGCAGGCGAGTTTTGTTTTCCAGGGAAAAGTGCCCTTGATTTTTTTTTTTGGCGGCCTGTGGCTGGGAGTGGCCGGCTGGCTCCTTAGAATCCACGATACGCAGGATGGTTCCCAGACCAGAGGTGGCACCAGTTCCAAGTCGGGCTTGTTTGATAGTACCAAGTGGCTCCTGCAATCTGCCATCCAGAAGCGGGGCAGCTTACTTTTGTTTGCAAGGGAAACGGGCCGAGGTTTGTGTCTGGGGGCCTATGTCTGGGAGTGACTGGCTGGCTCCTGAAAAGCTACGATAGGCAGGATGGTTACCAGACTCATGGTGGCGCCAGTGCCACATTGGGCTGATTTGATAGTACCAAGCGGCTCCTGCAATCTGCCATCAAAAAGTTGGCAGGCGAGTTTTGTTTTCCAGGGAAAAGCGCCGTTGTTTGTGTTTGGTGGACTGTGGCTGGGAGTGGCCGGCTGGCTCCTTAGAATCCACGATACGCAGGATGGTTCCCAGACCAGAGGTGGCACCAGTTCCAAGTCGGGCTGGTTTGATAGTAACAAGTGGCTCCTGCAATCTGCCATCCAGAAGCGGGGCAGCTTACTTTTGTTTGCCAGGGAAACGGGCCGAGGTTTGTGTCTGGGGGCCTATGGCTGGGAGTGACCGGCTGGCTCCTGAAAAGCTACGATAGGCAGGATGGTGACCAGACTCATGGGGGCACCAGTGCCAAGTTGGGCTGATTTGATAGTATCAAGCGGCTCCTGCAATCTGCCATCAAAAAGTTGGCAGGCGAGTTTTGTTTTCCAGGGAAAAGTGCCGTTGATTTTTTTTGGTGGCCTGTGGCTGGGTGTGGCCGGCTGGCTCCTTAGAATCCACGATACGCAGGATGGTTCCCAGACCAGAGGTGGCACCAGTTCCATGTCGGGCTTGTTTGATAGTACCAAGTGGCTCCTGCAATCTGCCATCCAGAAGCGGGGCAGCTTACTTTTGTTTGCAAGGGAAACGGGCCGAGGTTTTTGTCTGGGGGCCTATGTCTGGGAGTGACTGGCTGGCTCCTAAAAAGCTACGATAGGCAGGATGGTTACCAGACTCATGGTGGCACCAGTGCCACGTTGGGCTGATTTGATAGTACCAAGCGGCTCCTGCAATCTGCCATCAAAATTTGGCAGGCGAGTTTTGTTTTCCAGGGGAAAGCGCCATTGTTTTTGTTTGGGGGCCTATGGCGGGGAGTGGCCGGCTGGCTCCTTATAATCCACGATACGCAGGATGGTTCCCAGACCATGGTGGCACCAGTGCCAAGTCGGGCTAGTTTGATGGTGCAAAGTGGCTCCTGCAATCTGCCATGAAAAAGTTGGCTGGCGAGTTTTGTTTTCCAGGGAAAAGTGCCGTTGTTTGTGTTTCGTGGCCTGTGGCTGGCAGTGGCCGGCTGGCTCCTTAGAATCCACGATAGGCAGGATGGTTCCCAGACCAGAGGTGGCACCAGTTCCAAGTCGGGCTGGTTTGATAGTACCAAATGGCTCCTGCAATCTGCCATCCAGAAGCGGGGCAGCTTAATTTTGTTTGCCAGGGAAACGGGCCAAGGTTTGTGTCTGGGGGCCTATGGCTGGGAGTGACCGGCTGGCTCCTGAAAAGCTACGATACGCAGGATGTTTACCAGACCCATGGTGGCACCAGTGCCAAGTTGGGCTGATTTGATAGTACCAAGCGGCTCCTGAAATCTGCCATCAAAAAGTTGGCAGGCGAGTTTTGTTTTCCAGGGAAAAGTGCCGTTGATTTTGTTTGGCGGCCTGTGGCTGGGAGTGGCCGGCTGGCTCCTTAGAATCCACGATACGCAGGATGGTTCCCAGACCAGAGGTGGCACCAGTTCCAAGTCGGGCTTGTTTGATGGTGCAAAGTGGCTCCTGCAATCTGCCATCAAAAAGTTGGCAGGCGAGTTTTGTTTTCCAGGGAAAAGCGCCGTTGTTTGTGTTTGGGGGCCTGTGGCTGGGAGTGGCCGGCTGGCTAATTAGAATCCACGATAGGCAGGATGGTTCCCAGACCAGAGGTGGCACCAGTGCCATGTCGGGCTAGTTTGATGGTGCAAAGTGGCTCCTGCAATCTGCCATGAAAAAGTTTGCAGGCGAGTTTTGTTTTCCAGGGAAAAGTGCCGTTGTTTGTGTTTGGTGGACTGTGGCTGGGAGTGGCCGGCTGGCTCCTTAGAATCCACGATACGCAGGATGGTTCCCAGACCAGAGGTGGCACCAGTTCCAAGTCGGGCCAGTTTGATAGTACCAAGTGGCTCCTGCAATCTGCCATCCAGAAGCGGGGCAGCTTACTTTTGTTTGCCAGGGAAACGGGCCGAGGTTTGTGTCTGGGGGCCTATGGCTGGGAGTGACCGGCTGGCTCCTGAAAAGCTACGATAGGCAGGATGGTTACCAGACCCATGGTGGCACCAGTGCCAAGTTGGGCTGATTTGATAGTATCAAGCGGCTCCTGCAATCTGCCATCAAAAAGTTGGCAGGCGAGTTTTGTTTTCCAGGGAAAAGTGCCGTAGATTTTTTTTGGTGGCCTGTGGCTGGGAGTGGCCGGCTGGCTCCTTAGAATCCACGATACGCAGGATGGTTCCCAGACCAGAGGTGGCACCAGTTCCAAGCCGGGCTTGTTTGATAGTACCAAGTGGCTCCTGCAATCTGCCATCCAGAAGCGGGGCAGCTTACTTTTGTTTGCAAGGGAAACGGGCCGAGGTTTTTGTCTGGGGGCCTATGGCTGGGAGTGACTGGCTGGCTCCTGAAAAGCTACGATAGGCAGGATGGTTACCAGACTCATGGTGGCACCAGTGCCACGTTGGGCTGATTTGATAGTACCAAGCGGCTCCTGCAATCTGCCATCAAAATGTTGGCAGGCGAGTTTTGTTTTCCAGGGGAAAGCGCCGTTGTTTGTGTTTGGGGGCCTATGGCTGGGAGTGGACGGCTGGCTAATTAGAATCCACGATACGCAGGATGGTTCCCAGACCATGGTGGCACCAGTGCCAAGTCGGGCTAGTTTGATGGTGCAAAGTGGCTCCTGCAATCTGCCATGAGAAAGTTGGCAGGCGAGTTTTGTTTTCCAGGGAAAAGTGCCGTTGATTTTTTTTGGTGGCCTGTGGCTGGGAGTGGCCAGCTGGCTCCTTATAATCCACGATACGCAGGATGGTTCCCAGACCAGAGGTGGCACCAGTGCCAAGTCGGGCTGGTTTGATGGTGCAAAGTGGCTCCTGCAATCTGCCATCCAGAAGCAGGGCAGCTGAGTTTTGTTTGCCAGAGAAAAGGGCCGTGGTTTTTTTTGGGGGGCATATGGCTTGGAGTGGCCGGCTGGCTCCTTAAAATGCTCGATACGCAGGATGGTGACCAGACCCAAGGTGGCACCAGTGCCAAGTTGTGCTGTTTTTGTAGTACCAAGTGCGTCCTGCAATTTGCCATCCAGAAGAGGGGCAGTTGAGTTTTGTTTGCCAGAGAAAAGCGCCGTGGTTTGTGTTTGAGGGCATATGGCTGAGAGTGGCCGGCTGACCCCTGAAAATCCACAATAGGCAGGATGGTTCCCAGAGCCAAGGTGGCACCAGTTCCAAGTCGGACTGGTTTGATAGTACTAAATAGCTCCTGCAATCTGCCATCCAGAAGCAGGGCAGCTTAATTTTGTTTGCCAGGGAAACGGGCCGAGGTTTGTGTCTGGGGGCCTATGGCTGGGAGAGACCGGCTGGCTCCTGAAAAGCTACGATAGGCAGGATGGTTCCCAGACCAGAGGTGGCACCAGTGCCAAGTCGGGCTAGTTTGATGGTGAAAAGTGGCTCCTGCAATCTGCCATGAAAAAGTTGGCAGGCGAGTTTTGTTTTCCAGGGAAAAGTGCCGTTGATTTTGTTTGGGGGCCTGTGGCTGGGAGTGGCCGGCTGGCTCCTTAGAA
Source organism: Melospiza melodia melodia (assembly GCF_035770615.1). Taxonomy (NCBI): domain Eukaryota; kingdom Metazoa; phylum Chordata; class Aves; order Passeriformes; family Passerellidae; genus Melospiza; species Melospiza melodia. Next base: position 170,105 of record NW_026948806.1, on the reverse strand, counting down.
TCCACGATACGCAGGATGGTTCCCAGACCAGAGGTGGCACCAGTTCCAAGCCGGGCTTGTTTGATAGTACCAAGTGGCTCCTGCAATCTGCCATCCAGAAGCGGGGCAGCTTACTTTGGTTTGCCAGGGAAACGGGCCGAGGTTTGTGTCTGGGGGGCTATGGCTGGGAGTGACTGGCTGGCTCCTGAAAAGCTACGATAGGCAGGATGGTTACCAGACTCATGGTGGCACCAGTGCCAAGTTGGGCTGATTTGATAGTACCAAGCGGCTCCTGCAATCTGCCATCAAAAATTTGGCAGGCGAGTTTTGTTTTCCAGGGAAAAGCGCCGTTGTTTGTGTTTGGGGGCCTATGGCTGGGAGTGACCGGCTGGCTAATTAGAATCCACGATACGCAGGATGGTGACCAGACCCAAGGTGGCACCAGTGCCATGTCGGGCTAGTTTGATGGTGAAAAGTGGCTCCTGCAATCTGCCATCAAAAAGTTGGCAGGCGAGTTTTATTTTCCAAGGAAAAGTGCCGTTGATTTTGTTTGGTGGCCTGTGGCTGGGAATGGCCGGCTGGCTCCTTAGAATCCACGATACGCAGGATGGTTCCCAGACCAGAGGTGGCACCAGTTCCAAGCCGGGCTTGTTTGATAGTACCAAGTGGCTCCTGCAATCTGCCATCCAGAAGCGGGGCAGCTTACTTTTGTTTGCCAGGGAAACGGGCCGAGGTTTGTGTCTGGGGGCCTATGGCTGGGAGTGACCGGCTGGCTCCTGAAAAGCTACGATAGGCAGGATGGTTACCAGACCCATGGTGGCACCAGTGCCAAGGTGGGCTGGTTTGATACTATCAAGCGGCTCCTGCAATCAGCCATCAAAAAGTTGGCAGGCGAGTTTTGTTTTCCAGGGAAAAGTGCCGTTGATTTTTTTTGGTGGCCTATGGCTGGGAGTGGCCGGCTGGCTCCTTAGAATCCACGATACGCAGCATGGTTCCCAGACCAGAGGTGGCACCAGTTCCAAGTCGGGCTGGTTTGATAGTACCAAGTGGCTCCTGCAATCTGCCATCCAGAAACGGGGCAGCTTACTTTTGTTTGCCAGGGAAACGGGCCGTGGTTTGTGTCTGGGGGCCTATGGCTGGGAGTGACCGGCTGGCTCCTGAAAAGCTACGATAGGCAGGATGGTGACCAGACTCATGGGGGCACCAGTGCCAAGGTGGGCTGGTTTGATACTATCAAGCGGCTCCTGCAATCAGCCATCAAAAATTTGGCAGGCGAGTTTTGTTTTCCAGGGAAAAGCGCCGTTGTTTGTGTTTGGTGGACTGTGGCTGGGAGTGGCCGGCTGGCTCCTTATAATCCACGATACGCAGGATGGTTCCCAGACCAGAGGTGGCACCACTGCCAAGTCGGGCTAGTTTGATGGTGCAAAGTGGCTCCTGCAATCTGCCATCCAGAAGCGGGGTAGCTTACTTTTGTTTGCCAGGGAAACGGGCCGAGGTTTTTTCTGGGGGCCTATGGGTGGGAATGTCCGGCTGGCTCCTGAAAAGCTACGATAGGCAGGATGGTGACCAGACCCATGGTGGCACCAGTGCCAAGTCGGGCTGGTTTGACGGTGCAAAGTGGCTCCTGCAATCTGCCATCAAAATATTGGCAGGCGAATTTTGTTTTCCAGTGAAAAGCGCCGTTGTTTGTGTTTGGGGGCCTGTGGCTGGGAGTGGCCGGCTGGCTAATTAGAATCCACGATACGCAGGATGGTTCCCAGACCAGAGGTGGCACCAGTGCCAAGTCGGGCTGGTTTGATGGTGCAAAGTGGCTCCTGCAATCTGCCATTAAAAAGTTGGCAGGCCAGTTTTGTTTTCCAGGGAAAAGCGCCGTTGATTGTGTTTGGGGGCCTGTGGCTGGGAGTGGCCAGCTGGCTCCTTATAATCCACGATACGCAGGATGGTTCCCAGACCAGAGGTGGCACCAGTGCCAAGTCGGGCTGGTTTGATGGTGCAAAGTGGCTCCTGCAATCTGCCATCCAGAAGCGGGGCAGCTGAGTTTTGTTTGCCAGAGAAAAGGGCCGTGGTTTTTTTTTGGGGGCATATGGCTTGGAGTGGCCGGCTGGCTCCTTAAAATGCTCGATACGCAGGATGGTTCCCAGAGCCAAGGTGGCACCAGTTCCAAGTCGGGCTGGTTGGATAGTACTAAATAGCTCCTGCAATCTGCCATCCAGAAGCGGGGCAGCTTACTTTTGTTTGCCAGGGAAACGGGCCGTGGTTTGTGTCTGGGGGCCTATGGCTGGGAGTGACCGGCTGGCTCCTGAAAAGCTACGATAGGCAGGATGGTTACCAGACCCATGGTGGCACCAGTGCCAAGTTGGGCTGATTTGATAGTATCAAGCGGCTCCTGCAATCTGCCATCAAAAAGTTGGCAGGCGAGTTTTGTTTTCCAGGGAAAAATGCCGTTGATTTTTTTTGGTGGCCTGTGGCTGGGTGTGGCCGGCTGGCTCCTTAGAATCCACGATACGCAGGATGGTTCCCAGACCAGAGGTGGCACCAGTTCCATGTCGGGCTTGTTTGATAGTACCAAGTGGCTCCTGCAATCTGCCATCCAGAAGCGGGGCAGCTTACTTTTGTTTGCAAGGGAAACGGGCCGAGGTTTTTGTCTGGGGGCCTATGTCTGGGAGTGACTGGCTGGCTCCTAAAAAGCTACGATAGGCAGGATGGTTACCAGACTCATGGTGGCACCAGTGCCACGTTGGGCTGATTTGATAGTACCAAGCGGCTCCTGCAATCTGCCATCAAAAAGTTGCCAGGCGAGTTTTGTTTTCCAGGGGAAAGCGCCGTTGTTTTTGTTTGGGGGCCTATGGCGGGGAGTGGCCGGCTGGCTCCTTATAATCCACGATACGCAGGATGGTTCCCAGACCATGGTGGCACCAGTGCCAAGTCGGGCTAGTTTGATGGTGCAAAGTGGCTCCTGCAATCTGCCATGAAAAAGTTGGCTGGCGAGTTTTGTTTTCCAGGGAAAAGTGCCGTTGTTTGTGTTTCGTGGCCTGTGGCTGGCAGTGGCCGGCTGGCTCCTTAGAATCCACGATACGCAGGATGGTTCCCAGACCAGAGGTGGCACCAGTTCCAAGTCGGGCTGGTTTGATAGTACCAAATGGCTCCTGCAATCTGCCATCCAGAAGCGGGGCAGCTTAATTTTGTTTGCCAGGGAAACGGGCCAAGGTTTGTGTCTGGGGGCCTATGGCTGGGAGTGACCGGCTGGCTCCTGAAAAGCTACGATAGGCAGGATGTTTACCAGACCCATGGTGGCACCAGTGCCAAGTTGGGCTGATTTGATAGTACCAAGCGGCTCCTGAAATCTGCCATCAAAAAGTTGGCAGGCGAGTTTTGTTTTCCAGTGAAAAGTGCCGTTGATTTTGTTTGGCGGCCTGTGGCTGGGAGTGGCCGGCTGGCTCCTTAGAATCCACGATACGCAGGATGGTTCCCAGACCAGAGGTGGCACCAGTTCCAAGTCGGGCTTGTTTGATGGTGCAAAGTGGCTCCTGCAATCTGCCATCAAAAAGTTGGCAGGCGAGTTTTGTTTTCCAGGGAAAAGCGCCGTTGTTTGTGTTTGGGGGCCTGTGGCTGGGAGTGGCCGGCTGGCTAATTAGAATCCACGATAGGCAGGATGGTTCCCAGACCAGAGGTGGCACCAGTGCCATGTCGGGCTAGTTTGATGGTGCAAAGTGGCTCCTGCAATCTGCCATGAAAAAGTTTGCAGGCGAGTTTTGTTTTCCAGGGAAAAGTGCCGTTGTTTGTGTTTGGTGGACTGTGGCTGGGAGTGGCGGGCTGGCTCCTTAGAATCCACGATACGAAGGATGGTTCCCAGACCAGAGGTGGCACCAGTTCCAAGCCGGGCTTGTTTGATAGTACCAAGTGGCTCCTGCAATCTGCCATCCAGAAGCGGGGCAGCTTACTTTTGTTTGCAAGGGAAACGGGCCGAGGTTTTTGTCTGGGGGCCTATGGCTGGGAGTGACTGGCTGGCTCCTGAAAAGCTACGATAGGCAGGATGGTTACCAGACTCATGGTGGCACCAGTGCCACGTTGGGCTGATTTGATAGTACCAAGCGGCTCCTGCAATCTGCCATCAAAATGTTGGCAGGCGAGTTTTGTTTTCCAGGGGAAAGCGCCGTTGTTTGTGTTTGGGGGCCTATGGCTGGGAGTGGCCGGCTGGCTAATTAGAATCCACGATACGCAGGATGGTTCCCAGACCATGGTGGCACCAGTGCCAAGTCGGGCTAGTTTGATGGTGCAAAGTGGCTCCTGCAATCTGCCATGAAAAAGTTGGCAGGCGAGTTTTGTTTTCCAGGGAAAAGTGCCGTTGATTTTTTTTGGTGGCCTGTGGCTGGGAGTGGCCAGCTGGCTCCTTATAATCCACGATACGCAGGATGGTTCCCAGACCAGAGGTGGCACCAGTGCCAAGTCGGGCTGGTTTGATGGTGCAAAGTGGCTCCTGCAATCTGCCATCCAGAAGCAGGGCAGCTGAGTTTTGTTTGCCAGAGAAAAGGGCCGTGGTTTTTTTTGGGGGGCATATGGCTTGGAGTGGCCGGCTGGCTCCTTAAAATGCTCGATACGCAGGATGGTGACCAGACCCAAGGTGGCACCAGTGCCAAGTTGTGCTGTTTTTGTAGTACCAAGTGCGTCCTGCAATTTGCCATCCAGAAGAGGGGCAGTTGAGTTTTGTTTGCCAGAGAAAAGCGCCGTGGTTTGTGTTTGAGGGCATATGGCTGAGAGTGGCCGGCTGACCCCTGAAAATCCACAATAGGCAGGATGGTTCCCAGAGCCAAGGTGGCACCAGTTCCAAGTCGGGCTGGTTTGATAGTACTAAATAGCTCCTGCAATCTGCCATCCAGAAGCAGGGCAGCTTAATTTTGTTTGCCAGGGAAACGGGCCGAGGTTTGTGTCTGGGGGCCTATGGCTGGGAGAGACCGGCTGGCTCCTGAAAAGCTACGATAGGCAGGATGGTTCCCAGACCAGAGGTGGCACCAGTGCCAAGTCGGGCTAGTTTGATGGTGAAAAGTGGCTCCTGCAATCTGCCATCAAAAAGTTGGCAGGCGAGTTTTGTTTTCCAGGGAAAAGTGCCGTTGATTTTGTTTGGGGGCCTGTGGCTGGGAGTGGCCGGCTGGCTCCTTAGAATCCACGATACGCAGGATGGTTCCCAGACCAGAGGTGGCACCAGTTCCAAGCCGGGCTTGTTTGATAGTACCAAGTGGCTCCTGCAATCTGCTATCCAGAAGCGGGGCAGCTTACTTTGGTTTGCCAGGGAAACGGGCCGAGGTTTGTGTCTGGGGGGCTATGGCTGGGAGTGACTGGCTGGCTCCTGAAAAGCTACGATAGGCAGGATGGTTACCAGACTCATGGTGGCACCAGTGCCAAGTTGGGCTGATTTGATAGTACCAAGCGGCTCCTGCAATCTGCCATCAAAAATTTGGCAGGCGAGTTTTGTTTTCCAGGGAAAAGCGCCGTTGTTTGTGTTTGGGGGCCTATGGCTGGGAGTGACCGGCTGGCTAATTAGAATCCACGATACGCAGGATGGTGACCAGACCCAAGGTGGCACCAGTGCCATGTCGGGCTAGTTTGATGGTGAAAAGTGGCTCCTGCAATCTGCCATCAAAAAGTTGGCAGGCGAGTTTTATTTTCCAAGGAAAAGTGCCGTTGATTTTGTTTGGTGGCCTGTGGCTGGGAATGGCCGGCTGGCTCCTTAGAATCCACGATACGCAGGATGGTTCCCAGACCAGAGGTGGCACCAGTTCCAAGCCGGGCTTGTTTGATAGTACCAAGTGGCTCCTGCAATCTGCCATCCAGAAGCGGGGAAGCTTACTTTTGTTTGCCAGGGAAACGGGCCGAGGTTTGTGTCTGGGGGCCTATGGCTGGGAGTGACCGGCTGGCTCCTGAAAAGCTACGATAGGCAGGATGGTTACCAGACCCATGGTGGCACCAGTGCCAAGGTGGGCTGGTTTGATACTATCAAGCGGCTCCTGCAATCTGCCATCAAAAAGTTGGCAGGCGAGTTTTGTTTTCCAGGGAAAAGTGCCGTTGATTTTTTTTGGTGGCCTATGGCTGGGAGTGGCCGGCTGGCTCCTTAGAATCCACGATACGCAGCATGGTTCCCCGACCAGAGGTGGCACCAGTTCCAAGTCGGGCTGGTTTGATAGTACCAAGTGGCTCCTGCAATCTGCCATCCAGAAACGGGGCAGCTTACTTTTGTTTGCCAGGGAAACGGGCCGTGGTTTGTGTCTGGGGGCCTATGGCTGGGAGTGACCGGCTGGCTCCTGAAAAGCTACGATAGGCAGGATGGTGACCAGACTCATGGGGGCACCAGTGCCAAGTTGGGCTGATTTGATAGTACCAAGCGGCTCCTGCAATCTGCCATCAAAAATTTGGCAGGCGAGTTTTGTTTTCCAGGGAAAAGCGCCGTTGTTTGTGTTTGGTGGACTGTGGCTGGGAGTGGCCGGCTGGCTCCTTATAATCCACGATACGCAGGATGGTTCCCAGACCATGGTGGCACCAGTGCCAAGTCGGGCTAGTTTGATGGTGCAAAGTGGCTCCTGCAATCTGCCATGAAAAAGTTGGCTGGCGAGTTTTGTTTTCCAGGGAAAAGTGCCGTTGTTTGTGTTTCGTGGCCTGTGGCTGGCAGTGGCCGGCTGGCTCCTTAGAATCCACGATACGCAGGATGGTTCCCAGACCAGAGGTGGCACCAGTTCCAAGTCGGGCTGGTTTGATAGTACCAAATGGCTCCTGCAATCTGCCATCCAGAAGCGGGGCAGCTTAATTTTGTTTGCCAGGGAAACGGGCCAAGGTTTGTGTCTGGGGGCCTATGGCTGGGAGTGACCGGCTGGCTCCTGAAAAGCTACGATAGGCAGGATGTTTACCAGACCCATGGTGGCACCAGTGCCAAGTTGGGCTGATTTGATAGTACCAAGCGGCTCCTGAAATCTGCCATCAAAAAGTTGGCAGGCGAGTTTTGTTTTCCAGTGAAAAGTGCCGTTGATTTTGTTTGGCGGCCTGTGGCTGGGAGTGGCCGGCTGGCTCCTTAGAATCCACGATACGCAGGATGGTTCCCAGACCAGAGGTGGCACCAGTTCCAAGTCGGGCTTGTTTGAAGGTGTAAAGTGGCTCCTGCAATCTGCCATCAAAAAGTTGGCAGGCGAGTTTTGTTTTCCAGGGAAAAGCTCCGTTGTTTGTTTTTGGGGGCCTATGGCTGGGAGTGGCCGGCTGGCTCCTTAGAATCCACGATACGCAGGATGGTTCCCAGACAAGAGGTGGCACCAGTGCCATGTCGGGCTAGTTTGATGGTGCAAAGTGGCTCCTGCAATCTGCCATGAAAAAGTTTGCAGGCGAGTTTTGTTTTCCAGGGAAAAGTGCCGTTGATTGTGTTTGGTGGACTGTGGCTGGGAGTGGCCGGCTGGCTCCTTAGAATCCACGATACGCAGGATGGTTCCCAGACCAGAGGTGGCACCAGTTCCAAGTCGGGCTGGTTTGATAGTACCAAGTGGCTCCTGCAATCTGCCATCCAGAAGCGGGGAAGCTTACTTTTGTTTGCAAGGGAAACTGGCCGAGGTTTTGTCTGGGGGCCTATGGCTGGGAGTGACTGGCTGGCTCCTGAAAAGCTACGATAGGCAGGATGGTTACCAGACTCATGGTGGCACTAGTGCCACGTTGGGCTGATTTGATAGTACCAAGCGGCTCCTGCAATCTGCCATCAAAAAGTTGGCAGGCGAGTTTTGTTTTCCAGGGGAAAGCGCCGTTGTTTGTGTTTGGTGGACTGTGGCTGGGAGTGGCCAGCTGGCTCCTTAGAATCCACGATACGCAGGATGGCTCCCAGACCAGAGGTGGCACCAGTGCCATGTCGGGCTAGTTTGATGGTGCAAAGTGGCTCCTGCAATCTGCCATGAAAAAGTTGGCAGGCGAGTTTTGTTTTCCAGGGAAAAGTGCCGTTGTTTGTGTTTGGTGGACTGTGGCTGGGAGTGGCCGGCCGGCTCCTTAGAATCCACGATAGGCAGGATGGTTCCCAGACCAGAGGTGGCACCAGTTCCAAGTCGGGCTGGTTTGATAGTACCAAGTGGCTCCTGCAATCTGCCATCCAGAAGCGGGGCAGCTTACTTTTGTTTGCCAGGGAAACGGGCCGAGGTTTCTGTCTGGGGGCCTATCGCTGGGAGTGACCGGCTGGCTCCTGAAAAGCTACGATAGGCAGGATGGTTACCAGACCCATGGTGGCACCAGTGCCAAGTTGGGCTGATTTGATAGTATCAAGCGGCTCCTGCAATCTGCCATCAAAAAGTTGGCAGGCGAGTTTTGTTTTCCAGGGAAAAGTGCCGTTGATTTTTTTTGGTGGCCTATGGCTGGGAGTGGCCGGCAGGATCCTTAGAATCCACGATACGCAGGATGGTTCCCAGACCAGAGGTGGCACCAGTTCCAAGTCGGGCTTGTTTGATAGTACCAAGTGGCTCCTGCAATCTGCCATCCAGAAGCGGGGCAGCTTACTTTTGTTTGCAAGGGAAACGGGCCGAGGTTTTGTCTGGGGGCCTATGGCTGGGAGTGACTGGCTGGCTCCTGAAAAACTACGATAGGCAGGATGGTTACCAGACTCATGGTGGCACCAGTGCCACGTTGGGCTGATTTGATAGTCCCAAGTGGCTCCTGCAATCTGCCATCAAAAAGTTGGCAGGCGAGTTTTGTTTTCCAGGGGAAAGCGCTGTTGTTTGTGTTTGGTGGACTGTGGCTGGGAGTGGCCGGCTGGCTCCTTAGAATCCACGATACGCAGGATGGTTCCCAGACCAGAGGTGGCACCAGTTCCAAGTCAGGCTGGTTTGATAGTACCAAGTGGCTCCTGCAATCTGCCATCCAGAAGCGGGGAAGCTTACTTTTGTTTGCCAGGGAAACGGGCCAAGGTTTGTGTCTGGGGCCTATGGCTGGGAGTGACCGGCTGGCTCCTGAAAAGCTACGATAGGCAGGATGTTTACCAGACCCATGGTGGCACCAGTGCCAAGTTGGGCTGATTTGATAGTATCAAGCGGCTCTTGCAATCTGCCATGAAAAAGTTGGCAGGCGAGTTTTGTTTTCCAGGGAAAAGTGCCCTTGATTTTTTTTTTTGGCGGCCTGTGGCTGGGAGTGGCCGGCTGGCTCCTTAGAATCCACGATACGCAGGATGGTTCCCAGACCAGAGGTGGCACCAGTTCCAAGTCGGGCTTGTTTGATAGTACCAAGTGGCTCCTGCAATTTGCCATCCAGAAGCGGGGCAGCTTACTTTTGTTTGCAAGGGAAACGGGCCGAGGTTTGTGTCTGGGGGCCTATGTCTGGGAGTGACTGGCTGGCTCCTGAAAAGCTACGATAGGCAGGATGGTTACCAGACTCATGGTGGCGCCAGTGCCACATTGGGCTGATTTGATAGTACCAAGCGGCTCCTGCAATCTGCCATCAAAAAGTTGGCAGGCCAGTTTTGTTTTCCAGGGAAAAGCGCCGTTGTTTGTGTTTGGTGGACTGTGGCTGGGAGTGGCCGGCTGGCTCCTTAGAATCCACGATACGCAGGATGGTTCCCAGACCAGAGGTGGCACCAGTTCCAAGTCGGGCTGGTTTGATAGTAACAAGTGGCTCCTGCAATCTGCCATCCAGAAGCGGGGCAGCTTACTTTTGTTTGCCAGGGAAACGGGCCGAGGTTTGTGTCTGGGGGCCTATGGCTGGGAGTGACCGGCTGGCTCCTGAAAAGCTACGATAGGCAGGATGGTGACCAGACTCATGGGGGCACCAGTGCCAAGTTGGGCTGATTTGATAGTATCAAGCGGCTCCTGCAATCTGCCATGAAAAAGTTGGCAGGCGAGTTTTGTTTTCCAGGGAAAAGTGCCGTTGATTTTTTTTGGTGGCCTGTGGCTGGGTGTGGCCGGCTGGCTCCTTAGAATCCACGATACGCAGGATGGTTCCCAGACCAGAGGTGGCACCAGTTCCATGTCGGGCTTGTTTGATAGTACCAAGTGGCTCCTGCAATCTGCCATCCAGAAGCGGGGCAGCTTACTTTTGTTTGCAAGGGAAACGGGCCGAGGTTTTTGTCTGGGGGCCTATGTCTGGGAGTGACTGGCTGGCTCCTAAAAAGCTACGATAGGCAGGATGGTTACCAGACTCATGGTGGCACCAGTGCCACGTTGGGCTGATTTGATAGTACCAAGCGGCTCCTGCAATCTGCCATCAAAATTTGGCAGGCGAGTTTTGTTTTCCAGGGGAAAGCGCCGTTGTTTTTGTTTGGGGGCCTATGGCGGGGAGTGGCCGGCTGGCTCCTTATAATCCACGATACGCAGGATGGTTCCCAGACCATGGTGGCACCAGTGCCAAGTCGGGCTAGTTTGATGGTGCAAAGTGGCTCCTGCAATCTGCCATGAAAAAGTTGGCAGGCGAGTTTTGTTTTCCAGGGAAAAGTGCCGTTGTTTGTGTTTCGTGGCCTGTGGCTGGGAGTGGCCGGCTGGCTCCTTAGAATCCACGATAGGCAGGATGGTTCCCAGACCAGAGGTGGCACCAGTTCCAAGTCGGGCTGGTTTGATAGTACCAAATGGCTCCTGCAATCTGCCATCCAGAAGCGGGGCAGCTTAATTTTGTTTGCCAGGGAAACGGGCCAAGGTTTGTGTCTGGGGGCCTATGGCTGGGAGTGACCGGCTGGCTCCTGAAAAGCTACGATAGGCAGGATGTTTACCAGACCCATGGTGGCACCAGTGCCAAGTTGGGCTGATTTGATAGTACCAAGCGGCTCCTGAAATCTGCCATCAAAAAGTTGGCAGGCGAGTTTTGTTTTCCAGGGAAAAGTGCCGTTGATTTTGTTTGGCGGCCTGTGGCTGGGAGTGGCCGGCTGGCTCCTTAGAATCCACGATACGCAGGATGGTTCCCAGACCAGAGGTGGCACCAGTTCCAAGTCAGGCTTGTTTGATGGTGCAAAGTGGCTCCTGCAATCTGCCATCAAAAAGTTGGCAGGCGAGTTTTGTTTTCCAGGGAAAAGCGCCGTTGTTTGTGTTTGGTGGCCTGTGGCTGGGAGTGGCCGGCTGGCTAATTAGAATCCACGATAGGCAGGATGGTTCCCAGACCAGAGGTGGCACCAGTGCCATGTCGGGCTAGTTTGATGGTGCAAAGTGGCTCCTGCAATCTGCCATGAAAAAGTTTGCAGGCGAGTTTTGTTTTCCAGGGAAAAGTGCCGTTGTTTGTGTTTGGTGGACTGTGGCTGGGAGTGGCCGGCTGGCTCCTTAGAATCCACGATACGCAGGATGGTTCCCAGACCAGAGGTGGCACCAGTTCCAAGTCGGGCTGGTTTGATTGTACCAAGTGGCTCCTGCAATCTGCCATCCAGAAGCGGGGCAGCTTACTTTTGTTTGCCAGGGGAACGGGCCGAGGTTTGTGTCTGGGGGCCTATGGCTGGGAGTGACCGGCTGGCTCCTGAAAAGCTACGATAGGCAGGATGGTTACCAGACCCATGGTGGCACCAGTGCCAAGTTGGGCTGATTTGATAGTATCAAGCGGCTCCTGCAATCTGCCATCAAAAAGTTGGCAGGCGAGTTTTGTTTTCCAGGGAAAAGTGCCGTTGATTTTTTTTGGTGGCCTATGGCTGGGAGTGGCCGGCTGGCTCCTTAGAATCCACGATACGCAGGATGGTTCCCAGACCAGAGGTGGCACCAGTTCCAAGTCGGGCTTGTTTGATAGTACCAAGTGGCTCCTGCAATCTGCCATCCAGAAGCGGGGCAGCTTACTTTTGTTTGCAAGGGAAACGGGCCGAGGTTTTGTCTGGGGGCCTATGGCTGGGAGTGACCGGCTGGCTCCTGAAAAGCTACGATAGGCAGGATGGTTACCAGACCCATGGTGGCACCAGTGCCAAGTTGGGCTGATTTGATAGTATCAAGCGGCTCCTGCAATCTGCCATGAAAAAGTTGGCAGGCGAGTTTTGTTTTCCAGGGAAAAGTGCCGTTGATTTTTTTTGGTGGCCTGTGGCTGGGTGTGGCCGGCTGGCTCCTTATAATCCACGATACGCAGGATGGTTCCCAGACCAGAGGTGGCACCAGTTCCATGTCGGGCTTGTTTGATAGTACCAAGTGGCTCCTGCAATCTGCCATCCAGAAGCGGGGCAGCTTACTTTTGTTTGCAAGGGAAACGGGCCGAGGTTTTTGTCTGGGGGCCTATGGCTGGGAGTGACTGGCTGGCTCCTAAAAAGCTACGATAGGCAGGATGGTTCCCAGACTCATGGTGGCACCAGTGCCACGTTGGGCTGATTTGATAGTACCAAGCGGCTCCTGCAATCTGCCATCAAAAAGTTGGCAGGCGAGTTCTGTTTTCCAGGGGAAAGCGCCGTTGTTTTTGTTTGGGGGCCTATGGCGGGGAGTGGCCGGCTGGCTCCTTATAATCCACGATACGCAGGATGGTTCCCAGACCATGGTGGCACCAGTGCCAAGTCGGGCTAGTTTGATGGTGCAAAGTGGCTCCTGCAATCTGCCATGAAAAAGTTGGCAGGCGAGTTTTGTTTTCCAGGGGAAAGCGCCGTTGTTTGTGTTTGGGGGCCTGTGGCTGGCAGTGGCCGGCTGGCTCCTTAGAATCCACGATACGCAGGATGGTTCCCAGACCAGAGGTGGCACCAGTTCCAAGTCGGGCTGGTTTGATAGTACCAAATGGCTCCTGCAATCTGCCATCCAGAAGCGGGGCAGCTTACTTTTGTTTGCCAGGGAAACGGGCCAAGGTTTGTGTCTGGGGGCCTATGGCTGGGAGTGACCGGCTGGCTCCTGAAAAGCTACGATAGGCAGGATGTTTACCAGACCCATGGTGGCACCAGTGCCAAGTTGGGCTGATTTGATATTACCAAGCGGCTCCTGAAATCTGCCATCAAAAAGTTGGCAGGCGAGTTTTGTTTTCCAGGGAAAAGTGCCGTTGATTTTGTTTGGCGGCCTGTGGCTGGGAGTGGCCGGCTGGCTCCTTAGAATCCACGATACGCAGGATGGTTCCCAGACCAGAGGTGGCACCAGTTCCAAGTCGGGCTTGTTTGATAGTACCAAGTGGCTCCTGCAATCTGCCATCAAAAAGTTGGCAGGCGAGTTTTGTTTTCCAGGGAAAAGCGCCGATGTTTGTTTTTGGGGGCCTATGGCTGGGAGTGGCCGGCTGGCTAATTAGAATCCACGATACGCAGGATGGTTCCCAGACCAGAGGTGGCACCAGTGCCATGTCGGGCTAGTTTGATGGTGCAAAGTGGCTCCTGCAATCTGCCATGAAAAAGTTTGCAGGCGAGTTTTGTTTTCCAGGGAAAAGTGCCGTTGTTTGTGTTTGGTGGACTGTGGCTGGGAGTGGCCGGCTGGCTCCTTAGAATCCACGATACGCAGGATGGTTCCCAGACCAGAGGTGGCACCAGTTCCAAGTCGGGCTGGTTTGATAGTATCAAGCGGCTCCTGCAATCTGCCATCAAAAATATGGCAGGCGAGTTTTGTTTTCCAGGGAAAAGTGCCGTTGATTTTTTTTGGTGGCCTATGGCTGGGAGTGGCCGGCTGGCTCCTTAGAATCCACGATACGCAGGATGGTTCCAAGACCAGAGGTGGCACCAGTTCCAAGTCGGGCTGGTTTGATAGTACCAAGTGGCTCCTGCAATCTGCCATCCAGAAGCGGGGCAGCTTACTTTTGTTTGCAAGGGAAACGGGCCGAGGTTTTGTCTGGGGGCCTATGGCTGGGAGTGACCGGCTGGCTCCTGAAAAGCTACGATAGGCAGGATGGTTACCAGACTCATGGTGGCACCAGTGGCACGTTGGGCTGATTTGATAGTACCAAGTGGCTCCTGCAATCTGCCCTCAAAAAGTTGGCAGGCGAGTTTTGTTTTCCAGGGGAAAGCGCCGTTGTTTGTGTTTGGTGGACTGTGGCTGGGAGTGGCCGGCTGGCTCCTTAGAATCCACGATACGCAGGATGGTTCCCAGACCAGAGGTGGCACCAGTTCCATGTCGGGCTTGTTTGATAGTACCAAGTGGCTCCTGCAATCTGCCATCCAGAAGTGGGGCAGCTTACTTTTGTTTGCCAGGGAAACGTGCCGAGGTTTGTGTCTGGGGGCCTATGGCTGGGTGTGACTGGCTGGCTCCTGAAAAGCTACGATAGGCAGGATGGTTACCAGACTCATGGTGGCACCAGTGCCACGTTGGGCTGATTTGATAGTACCAAGCGGCTCCTGCAATCTGCCATCAAAAAGTTGGCAGGCCAGTTTTGTTTTCCAGGGAAAAGCGCCGTTGTTTGTGTTTGGGGGCCTATGTCTGGGAGTGGCCGGCTGGCGCCTTAGAATCCACGATACGCAGGATGGTTCCCAGACCAGAGGTGGCACCAGTGCCAAGTCGGGCTAGTTTGATGGTGCAAAGTGGCTCCTGCAATCTGCCATCGAGAAGCGGGGCAGCTGAGTTTTGTTTGCCAGAGAAAAGGGCCGTGGTTTTTTTGGGGGCATATGGCTGGGAGTGGCCGGCTGGCTCCTTAAAATGCTCGATACGCAGGATGGTGACCAGACCCAAGGTGGCACCAGTGCCAAGTTGTGCTGTTTTTGTAGTACCAAGTGCGTCCTGCAATTTGCCATCCAGAAGAGGGGCAGTTGAGTTTTGTTTGCCAGAGAAAAGTGCCGTGGTTTGTGTTTGAGGGCATATGGCTGAGAGTGGCCGGCTGAACCCTGAAAATCCACAATAGGCAAGATGGTTCCCAGAGCCAAGGTGGCACCAGTGCCAAGTCGGGCTGGTTTGATAGTACTAAATAGCTCCTGCAATCTGCCATCCAGATGCGGGGCAGCTTAATTTTGTTTGCCAGGGAAACGGGCCGAGGTTTGTGTCTGGGGGCCTATGGCTGGGAGTGACCGGCTGGCTCCTGAAAAGCTACGATAGGCAGGATGGTTCCCAGACCAGAGGTGGCACCAGTGCCAAGTCGGGCTAGTTTGATGGTGAAAAGTGGCTCCTGCAACCTGCCATGAAAAAGTTTGCAGGCGAGTTTTGTTTTCCAGGGGAAAGCGCCGTTGTTTTTGTTTGGGGGCCTATGGCGGGGAGTGGCCGGCTGGCTCCTTATAATCCACGATACGCAGGATGGTTCCCAGACCATGGTGGCACCAGTGCCAAGTCGGGCTAGTTTGATGGTGCAAAGTGGCTCCTGCAATCTGCCATGAAAAAGTTGGCAGGCGAGTTTTGTTTTCCAGGGAAAAGTGCCGTTGTTTGTGTTTCGTGGCCTGTGGCTGGGAGTGGCCGGCTGGCTCCTTAGAATCCACGATACGCAGGATGGTTCCCAGACCAGAGGTGGCACCAGTTCCAAGTCGGGCTGGTTTGATAGTACCAAATGGCTCCTGCAATCTGCCATCCAGAAGCGGGGCAGCTTAATTTTGTTTGCCAGGGAAACGGGCCAAGGTTTGTGTCTGGGGGCCTATGGCTGGGAGTGACCGGCTGGCTCCTGAAAAGCTACGATAGGCAGGATGTTTACCAGACCCATGGTGGCACCAGTGCCAAGTTGGGCTGATTTGATATTACCAAGCGGCTCCTGAAATCTGCCATCAAAAAGTTGGCAGGCGAGTTTTGTTTTCCAGGGAAAAGTGCCGTTGATTTTGTTTGGCGGCCTATGGCTGGGAGTGGCCGGCTGGCTCCTTAGAATCCACGATACGCAGGATGGTTCCCAGACCAGAGGTGGCACCAGTTCCAAGTCGGGCTTGTTTGATAGTACCAAGTGGCTCCTGCAATCTGCCATCAAAAAGTTGGCAGGCGAGTTTTGTTTTCCAGGGAAAAGCGCCGATGTTTGTTTTTGGGGGCCTATGGCTGGGAGTGGCCGGCTGGCTAATTAGAATCCACGATACGCAGGATGGTTCCCAGACCAGAGGTGGCACCAGTGCCATGTCGGGCTAGTTTGATGTTGCAAAGTGGCTCCTGCAATCTGCCATGAAAAAGTTTGCAGGCGAGTTTTGTTTTCCAGGGAAAAGTGCCGTTGTTTGTGTTTGGTGGACTGTGGCTGGGAGTGGCCGGCTGGCTCCTTAGAATCCACGATACGCAGGATGGTTCCCAGACCAGAGGTGGCACCAGTTCCAAGTCGGGCTGGTTTGATAGTACCAAGTGGCTCCTGCAATCTGCCATCCAGAAGCGGGGCAGCTTACTTTTGTTTGCCAGGGAAACGGGCCGAGGTTTGTGTCTGGGGGCCTATGGCTGGGAGTGACCCGCTGGCTCCTGAAAAGCTACGATAGGCAGGATGGTTACCAGACCCATGGTGGCACCAGTGCCAAGTTGGGCTGATTTGATAGTATCAAGCGGCTCCTGCAATCTGCATTCAAAAATATGGCAGGCGAGTTTTGTTTTCCAGGGAAAAGTGCCGTTGATTTTTTTTGGTGGCCTATGGCTGGGAGTGGCCGGCTGGCTCCTTAGAATCCACGATACGCAGGATGGTTCCCAGACCAGAGGTGGCACCAGTTCCAAGTCGGGCTGGTTTGATAGTACCAAGTGGCTCCTGCAATCTGCCATCCAGAAGCGGGGCAGCTTACTTTTGTTTGCAAGGGAAACGGGCCGAGGTTTTGTCTGGGGGCCTATGGCTGGGAGTGACCGGCTGGCTCCTGAAAAGCTACGATAGGCAGGATGGTTACCAGACTCATGGTGGCACCAGTGGCACGTTGGGCTGATTTGATAGTACCAAGTGGCTCCTGCAATCTGCCCTCAAAAAGTTGGCAGGCGAGTTTTGTTTTCCAGGGGAAAGCGCCGTTGTTTGTGTTTGGTGGACTGTGGCTGGGAGTGGCTGGCTGGCTCCTTAGAATCCACGATACGCAGGATGGTTCCCAGACCAGAGGTGGCACCAGTTCCATGTCGGGCTTGTTTGATAGTACCAAGTGGCTCCTGCAATCTGCCATCCAGAAGTGGGGCAGCTTACTTTTGTTTGCCAGGGAAACGTGCCGAGGTTTGTGTCTGGGGGCCTATGGCTGGGTGTGACTGGCTGGCTCCTGAAAAGCTACGATAGGCAGGATGGTTACCAGACTCATGGTGGCACCAGTGCCACGTTGGGCTGATTTGATAGTACCAAGCGGCTCCTGCAATCTGCCATCAAAAAGTTGGCAGGCCAGTTTTGTTTTCCAGGGAAAAGCGCCGTTGTTTGTGTTTGGGGGCCTATGTCTGGGAGTGGCTGGCTGGCGCCTTAGAATCCACGATACGCAGGATGGTTCCCAGACCAGAGGTGGCACCAGTGCCAAGTCGGGCTAGTTTGATGGTGCAAAGTGGCTCCTGCAATCTGCCATCGAGAAGCGGGGCAGCTGAGTTTTGTTTGCCAGAGAAAAGGGCCGTGGTTTTTTTGGGGGCATATGGCTGGGAGTGGCCGGCTGGCTCCTTAAAATGCTCGATACGCAGGATGGTGACCAGACCCAAGGTGGCACCAGTGCCAAGTTGTGCTGTTTTTGTAGTACCAAGTGCGTCCTGCAATTTGCCATCCAGAAGAGGGGCAGTTGAGTTTTGTTTGCCAGAGAAAAGTGCCGTGGTTTGTGTTTGAGGGCATATGGCTGAGAGTGGCCGGCTGAACCCTGAAAATCCACAATAGGCAAGATGGTTCCCAGAGCCAAGGTGGCACCAGTGCCAAGTCGGGCTGGTTTGATAGTACTAAATAGCTCCTGCAATCTGCCATCCAGATGCGGGGCAGCTTAATTTTGTTTGCCAGGGAAACGGGCCGAGGTTTGTGTCTGGGGGCCTATGGCTGGGAGTGACCGGCTGGCTCCTGAAAAGCTACGATAGGCAGGATGGTTCCCAGACCAGAGGTGGCACCAGTGCCAAGTCGGGCTAGTTTGATGGTGAAAAGTGGCTCCTGCAACCTGCCATGAAAAAGTTTGCAGGCGAGTTTTGTTTTCCAGGGAAAAGTGCCGTTGTTTGTGTTTGGTGGACTGTGGCTGGGAGTGGCCGGCTGGCTCCTTAGAATCCACGATACGCAGGATGGTTCCCAGACCAGAGGTGGCACCAGTTCCAAGTCGGGCTTGTTTGATAGTACCAAGTGGCTCCTGCAATCTGCCATCCAGAAGCGGGGCAGCTTAATTTTGTTTGCCAGGGAAACGGCCAAGGTTTGTGTCTGGGGGCCTATGGCTGGGAGTGACCGGCTGGCTCCTGAAAAGCTACGATAGGCACGATGGTTACCAGACCCATGGTGGCACCAGTGCCAAGTTGGGCTGATTTGATAGTATCAAGCGGCTCCTGCAATCTGCCATCAAAAAGTTGGCAGGCGAGTTTTGTTTTCCAGGGAAAAGTGCCGTTGATTTTGTTTGGGGGCCTGTGGCTGGGAGTGGCCGGCTGGCTCCTTAGAATCCACGATACGCAGGATGGTTCCCAGACCAGAGGTGGCACCAGTTCCAAGCCGGGCTTGTTTGATAGTACCAAGTGGCTCCTGCAATCTGCTATCCAGAAGCGGGGCAGCTTACTTTTGTTTGCCAGGGAAACGGGCCGAGGTTTGTGTCTGGGGGCCTATGGCTGGGAGTGACTGGCTGGCTCCTGAAAAGCTACGATAGGCAGGATGGTTACCAGACTCATGGTGGCACCAGTGCCAAGTTGGGCTGATTTGATAGTACCAAGCGGCTCCTGCAATCTGCCATCAAAAATTTGGCAGGCGAGTTTTGTTTTCCAGGGAAAAGCGCCGTTGTTTGTGTTTGGGGGCCTATGGCTGGGAGTGACCGGCTGGCTAATTAGAATCCACGATACGCAGGATGGTGACCAGACCCAAGGTGGCACCAGTGCCATGTCGGGCTAGTTTGATGGTGAAAAGTGGCTCCTGCAATCTGCCATCAAAAAGTTGGCAGGCGAGTTTTATTTTCCAAGGAAAAGTGCCGTTGATTTTGTTTGGTGGCCTGTGGCTGGGAATGGCCGGCTGGCTCCTTAGAATCCACGATACGCAGGATGGTTCCCAGACCAGAGGTGGCACCAGTTCCAAGCCGGGCTTGTTTGATAGTACCAAGTGGCTCCTGCAATCTGCCATCCAGAAGCGGGGCAGCTTACTTTTGTTTGCCAGGTTAACGGGCCGAGGTTTGTGTCTGGGGGCCTATGGCTGGGAGTGACTGGCTGGCTCCTGAAAAGCTACGATAGGCAGGATGGTTACCAGACCCATGGTGGCACCAGTGCCAAGTTGGGCTGATTTGATACTATCAAGCGGCTCCTGCAATCAGCCATCAAAAAGTTGGCAGGCGAGTTTTGTTTTCCAGGGAAAAGTGCCGTTGATTTTTTTTGGTGGCCTATGGCTGGGAGTGGCCGGCTGGCTCCTTAGAATCCACGATACGCAGGATGGTTCCCAGACCAGAGGTGGCACCAGTTCCATGTCGGGCTTGTTTGATAGTACCAAGTGGCTCCTGCAATCTGCCATCCAGAAGCGGGGCAGCTTACTTTTGTTTGCAAGGGAAACGGGCCGAGGTTTTTGTCTGGGGGCCTATGTCTGGGAGTGACTGGCTGGCTCCTAAAAAGCTACGATAGGCAGGATGGTTACCAGACTCATGGTGGCACCAGTGCCACGTTGGGCTGATTTGATAGTACCAAGCGGCTCCTGCAATCTGTCATCAAAATTTGGCAGGCGAGTTTTGTTTTCCAGGGGAAAGCGCCATTGTTTTTGTTTGGGGGCCTATGGCGGGGAGTGGCCGGCTGGCTCCTTATAATCCACGATACGCAGGATGGTTCCCAGACCATGGTGGCACCAGTGCCAAGTCGGGCTAGTTTGATGGTGCAAAGTGGCTCCTGCAATCTGCCATGAAAAAGTTGGCAGGCGAGTTTTGTTTTCCAGGGAAAAGTGCCGTTGTTTGTGTTTCGTGGCCTGTGGCTGGGAGTGGCCGGCTGGCTCCTTAGAATCCACGATACGCAGGATGGTTCCCAGACCAGAGGTGGCACCAGTTCCAAGTCGGGCTGGTTTGATAGTACCAAATGGCTCCTGCAATCTGCCATCCAGAAGCGGGGCAGCTTAATTTTGTTTGCCAGGGAAACGGGCCAAGGTTTGTGTCTGGGGGCCTATGGCTGGGAGTGACCGGCTGGCTCCTGAAAAGCTACGATAGGCAGGATGTTTACCAGACCCATGGTGGCACCAGTGCCAAGTTGGGCTGATTTGATAGTACCAAGCGGCTCCTGAAATCTGCCATCAAAAAGTTGGCAGGCGAGTTTTGTTTTCCAGGGAAAAGTGCCGTTGATTTTTTTTGGTGGACTGTGGCTGGGTGTGGCCGGCTGGCTCCTTATAATCCACGATACGCAGGATGGTTCCCAGACCAGAGGTGGCACCAGTTCCATGTCGGGCTTGTTTGATAGTACCAAGTGGCTCCTGCAATCTGCCATCCAGAAGCGGGGCAGCTTACTTTTGTTTGCAAGGGAAACGGGCCGAGGTTTTTGTCTGGGGGCCTATGGCTGGGAGTGACTGGCTGGCTCCTAAAAAGCTACGATAGGCAGGATGGTTACCAGACTCATGGTGGCACCAGTGCCACGTTGGGCTGATTTGATAGTACCAAGCGGCTCCTGAAATCTGCCATCAAAAAGTTGGCAGGCGAGTTCTGTTTTCCAGGGGAAAGCGCCGTTGTTTTTGTTTGGGGGCCTATGGCGGGGAGTGGCCGGCTGGCTCCTTATAATCCACGATACGCAGGATGGTTCCCAGACCATGGTGGCACCAGTGCCAAGTCGGGCTAGTTTGATGGTGCAAAGTGGCTCCTGCAATCTGCCATGAAAAAGTTGGCAGGCGAGTTTTGTTTTCCAGGGAAAAGTGCCGTTGTTTGTGTTTCGTGGCCTGTGGCTGGGAGTGGCCGGCTGGCTCCTTAGAATCCACGATACGCAGGATGGTTCCCAGACCAGAGGTGGCACCAGTTCCAAGTCGGGCTGGTTTGATAGTACCAAATGGCTCCTGCAATCTGCCATCCAGAAGCGGGGCAGCTTAATTTTGTTTGCCAGGGAAACGGGCCAAGGTTTGTGTCTGGGGGCCTATGGCTGGGAGTGACCGGCTGGCTCCTGAAAAGCTACGATAGGCAGGATGTTTACCAGACCCATGGTGGCACCAGTGCCAAGTTGGGCTGATTTGATATTACCAAGCGGCTCCTGAAATCTGCCATCAAAAAGTTGGCAGGCGAGTTTTGTTTTCCAGGGAAAAGTGCCGTTGATTTTGTTTGGCGGCCTATGGCTGGGAGTGGCCGGCTGGCTCCTTAGAATCCACGATACGCAGGATGGTTCCCAGACCAGAGGTGGCACCAGTTCCAAGTCGGGCTTGTTTGATAGTACCAAGTGGCTCCTGCAATCTGCCATCAAAAAGTTGGCAGGCGAGTTTTGTTTTCCAGGGAAAAGCGCCGATGTTTGTTTTTGGGGGCCTATGGCTGGGAGTGGCCGGCTGGCTAATTAGAATCCACGATACGCAGGATGGTTCCCAGACCAGAGGTGGCACCAGTGCCATGTCGGGCTAGTTTGATGTTGCAAAGTGGCTCCTGCAATCTGCCATGAAAAAGTTTGCAGGCGAGTTTTGTTTTCCAGGGAAAAGTGCCGTTGTTTGTGTTTGGTGGACTGTGGCTGGGAGTGGCCGGCTGGCTCCTTAGAATCCACGATACGCAGGATGGTTCCCAGACCAGAGGTGGCACCAGTTCCAAGTCGGGCTGGTTTGATAGTACCAAGTGGCTCCTGCAATCTGCCATCCAGAAGCGGGGCAGCTTACTTTTGTTTGCCAGGGAAACGGGCCGAGGTTTGTGTCTGGGGGCCTATGGCTGGGAGTGACCCGCTGGCTCCTGAAAAGCTACGATAGGCAGGATGGTTACCAGACCCATGGTGGCACCAGTGCCAAGTTGGGCTGATTTGATAGTATCAAGCGGCTCCTGCAATCTGCCATCAAAAATATGGCAGGCGAGTTTTGTTTTCCAGGGAAAAGTGCCGTTGATTTTTTTTGGTGGCCTATGGCTGGGAGTGGCCGGCTGGCTCCTTAGAATCCACGATACGCAGGATGGTTCCCAGACCAGAGGTGGCACCAGTTCCAAGTCGGGCTGGTTTGATAGTACCAAGTGGCTCCTGCAATCTGCCATCCAGAAGCGGGGCAGCTTACTTTTGTTTGCAAGGGAAACGGGCCGAGGTTTTGTCTGGGGGCCTATGGCTGGGAGTGACCGGCTGGCTCCTGAAAAGCTACGATAGGCAGGATGGTTACCAGACTCATGGTGGCACCAGTGCCACGTTGGGCTGATTTGATAGTACCAAGTGGCTCCTGCAATCTGCCCTCAAAAAGTTGGCAGGCGAGTTTTGTTTTCCAGGGGAAAGCGCCGTTGTTTGTGTTTGGTGGACTGTGGCTGGGAGTGGCCGGCTGGCTCCTTAGAATCCACGATACGCAGGATGGTTCCCAGACCAGAGGTGGCACCAGTTCCATGTCGGGCTTGTTTGATAGTACCAAGTGGCTCCTGCAATCTGCCATCCAGAAGTGGGGCAGCTTACTTTTGTTTGCCAGGGAAACGTGCCGAGGTTTGTGTCTGGGGGCCTATGGCTGGGTGTGACTGGCTGGCTCCTGAAAAGCTACGATAGGCAGGATGGTTACCAGACTCATGGTGGCACCAGTGCCACGTTGGGCTGATTTGATAGTACCAAGCGGCTCCTGCAATCTGCCATCAAAAATTTGGCAGGCCAGTTTTGTTTTCCAGGGAAAAGCGCCGTTGTTTGTGTTTGGGGGCCTATGTCTGGGAGTGGCCGGCTGGCGCCTTAGAATCCACGATACGCAGGATGGTTCCCAGACCAGAGGTGGCACCAGTGCCAAGTCGGGCTAGTTTGATGGTGCAAAGTGGCTCCTGCAATCTGCCATCGAGAAGCGGGGCAGCTGAGTTTTGTTTGCCAGAGAAAAGGGCCGTGGTTTTTTTGGGGGCATATGGCTGGGAGTGGCCGGCTGGCTCCTTAAAATGCTCGATACGCAGGATGGTGACCAGACCCAAGGTGGCACCAGTGCCAAGTTGTGCTGTTTTTGTAGTACCAAGTGCGTCCTGCAATTTGCCATCCAGAAGAGGGGCAGTTGAGTTTTGTTTGCCAGAGAAAAGTGCCGTGGTTTGTGTTTGAGGGCATATGGCTGAGAGTGGCCGGCTGAACCCTGAAAATCCACAATAGGCAAGATGGTTCCCAGAGCCAAGGTGGCACCAGTGCCAAGTCGGGCTGGTTTGATAGTACTAAATAGCTCCTGCAATCTGCCATCCAGATGCGGGGCAGCTTAATTTTGTTTGCCAGGGAAACGGGCCGAGGTTTGTGTCTGGGGGCCTATGGCTGGGAGTGACCGGCTGGCTCCTGAAAAGCTACGATAGGCAGGATGGTTCCCAGACCAGAGGTGGCACCAGTGCCAAGTCGGGCTAGTTTGATGGTGAAAAGTGGCTCCTGCAACCTGCCATGAAAAAGTTTGCAGGCGAGTTTTGTTTTCCAGGGAAAAGTGCCGTTGTTTGTGTTTGGTGGACTGTGGCTGGGAGTGGCCGGCTGGCTCCTTAGAATCCACGATACGCAGGATGGTTCCCAGACCAGAGGTGGCACCAGTTCCAAGTCGGGCTTGTTTGATAGTACCAAGTGGCTCCTGCAATCTGCCATCCAGAAGCGGGGCAGCTTAATTTTGTTTGCCAGGGAAACGGGCCAAGGTTTGTGTCTGGGGGCCTATGGCTGGGAGTGACCGGCTGGCTCCTGAAAAGCTACGATAGGCACGATGGTTACCAGACCCATGGTGGCACCAGTGCCAAGTTGGGCTGATTTGATAGTATCAAGCGGCTCCTGCAATCTGCCATCAAAAAGTTGGCAGGCGAGTTTTGTTTTCCAGGGAAAAGTGCCGTTGATTTTGTTTGGGGGCCTGTGGCTGGGAGTGGCCGGCTGGCTCCTTAGAATCCACGATACGCAGGATGGTTCCCAGACCAGAGGTGGCACCAGTTCCAAGCCGGGCTTGTTTGATAGTACCAAGTGGCTCCTGCAATCTGCTATCCAGAAGCGGGGCAGCTTACTTTTGTTTGCCAGGGAAACGGGCCGAGGTTTGTGTCTGGGGGCCTATGGCTGGGAGTGACTGGCTGGCTCCTGAAAAGCTACGATAGGCAGGATGGTTACCAGACTCATGGTGGCACCAGTGCCAAGTTGGGCTGATTTGATAGTACCAAGCGGCTCCTGCAATCTGCCATCAAAAATTTGGCAGGCGAGTTTTGTTTTCCAGGGAAAAGCGCCGTTGTTTGTGTTTGGGGGCCTATGGCTGGGAGTGACCGGGTGGCTAATTAGAATCCACGATACGCAGGATGGTGACCAGACCCAAGGTGGCACCAGTGCCATGTCGGGCTAGTTTGATGGTGAAAAGTGGCTCCTGCAATCTGCCATCAAAAAGTTGGCAGGCGAGTTTTATTTTCCAAGGAAAAGTGCCGTTGATTTTGTTTGGTGGCCTGTGGCTGGGAATGGCCGGCTGGCTCCTTAGAATCCACGATACGCAGGATGGTTCCCAGACCAGAGGTGGCACCAGTTCCAAGCCGGGCTTGTTTGATAGTACCAAGTGGCTCCTGCAATCTGCCATCCAGAAGCGGGGCAGCTTACTTTTGTTTGCCAGGGAAACGGGCCGAGGTTTGTGTCTGGGGGCCTATGGCTGGGAGTGACTGGCTGGCTCCTGAAAAGCTACGATAGGCAGGATGGTTACCAGACCCATGGTGGCACCAGTGCCAAGTTGGGCTGATTTGATACTATCAAGCGGCTCCTGCAATCAGCCATCAAAAAGTTGGCAGGCGAGTTTTGTTTTCCAGGGAAAAGTGCCGTTGATTTTTTTTGGTGGCCTATGGCTGGGAGTGGCCGGCTGGCTCCTTAGAATCCACGATACGCAGCATGGTTCCCAGACCTGAGGTGGCACCAGTTCCATGTCGGGCTTGTTTGATAGTACCAAGTGGCTCCTGCAATCTGCCATCCAGAAGCGGGGCAGCTTACTTTTGTTTGCAAGGGAAACGGGCCGAGGTTTTTGTCTGGGGGCCTATGTCTGGGAGTGACTGGCTGGCTCCTAAAAAGCTACGATAGGCAGGATGGTTACCAGACTCATGGTGGCACCAGTGCCACGTTGGGCTGATTTGATAGTACCAAGCGGCTCCTGCAATCTGTCATCAAAATTTGGCAGGCGAGTTTTGTTTTCCAGGGGAAAGCGCCGTTGTTTTTGTTTGGGGGCCTATGGCGGGGAGTGGCCGGCTGGCTCCTTATAATCCACGATACGCAGGATGGTTCCCAGACCATGGTGGCACCAGTGCCAAGTCGGGCTAGTTTGATGGTGCAAAGTGGCTCCTGCAATCTGCCATGAAAAAGTTGGCAGGCGAGTTTTGTTTTCCAGGGAAAAGTGCCGTTGTTTGTGTTTCGTGGCCTATGGCTGG
The DNA here is from genome assembly GCF_035770615.1 of Melospiza melodia melodia. Taxonomy (NCBI): domain Eukaryota; kingdom Metazoa; phylum Chordata; class Aves; order Passeriformes; family Passerellidae; genus Melospiza; species Melospiza melodia. The sequence continues at coordinate 144,826 of NW_026948806.1, read as the reverse complement.
GAGTGGCCGGCTGGCTCCTTAGAATCCACGATAGGCAGGATGGTTCCCAGACCAGAGGTGGCACCAGTTCCAAGTCGGGCTGGTTTGATAGTACCAAATGGCTCCTGCAATCTGCCATCCAGAAGCGGGGCAGCTTAATTTTGTTTGCCAGGGAAACGGGCCAAGGTTTGTGTCTGGGGGCCTATGGCTGGGAGTGACCGGCTGGCTCCTGAAAAGCTACGATAGGCAGGATATTTACCAGACCCATGGTGGCACCAGTTCCAAGTTGGGCTGATTTGATAGTACCAAGCGGCTCCTGAAATCTGCCATCAAAAAGTTGGCAGGCGAGTTTTGTTTTCCAGGGAAAAGTGCCGTTGATTTTGTTTGGCGGCCTGTGGCTGGGAGTGGCCGGCTGGCTCCTTAGAATCCACGATACGCAGGATGGTTCCCAGACCAGAGGTGGCACCAGTTCCAAGTCGGGCTTGTTTGATGGTGCAAAGTGGCTCCTGCAATCTGCCATCAAAAAGTTGGCAGGCGAGTTTTGTTTTCCAGGGAAAAGCGCCGTTGGTTTTTTTTGGGGGCCTATGGCTGGGAGTGGCCGGCTGGCTAATTAGAATCCACGATAGGCCTGATGGTTCCCAGACCAGAGGTGGCACCAGTGCCATGTCGGGCTAGTTTGATGGTGAAAAGTGGCTCCTGCAATCTGCCATGAAAAAGTTTGCAGGCGAGTTTTGTTTTCCAGGGAAAAGTGCCGTTGTTTGTGTTTGGTGGACTGTGGCTGGGAGTGGCCGGCTGGCTCCTTAGAATCCACGATACGCAGCATGGTTCCCAGACCAGAGGTGGCACCAGTTCCAAGTCGGGCTGGTTTGATAGTACCAAGTGGCTCCTGCAATCTGCCATCCAGAAGCGGGGCAGCTTACTTTTGTTTGCCAGGGAAACGGGCCGAGGTTTGTGTCTGGGGGCCTATGGCTGGGAGTGACCGGCTGGCTCCTGAAAAGCTACGATAGGCAGGATGGTTACCAGACCCATGGTGGCACCAGTGCCAAGTTGGGCTGATTTGATAGTATCAAGCGGCTCCTGCAATCTGCCATCAAAAAGTTGGCAGGCGAGTTTTGTTTTCCAGGGAAAAGTGCCGTTGATTTTTTTTGGTGGCCTATGGCTGGGAGTGGCCGGCTGGCTCCTTAGAATCCACGATACGCAGGATGGTTCCCAGACCAGAGGTGGCACCAGTTCCAAGTCGGGCTTGTTTGATAGTACCAAGTGGCTCCTGCAATCTGCCATCCAGAAGCGGGGCAGCTTACTTTTGTTTGCAAGGGAAACGGGCCGAGGTTTTGTCTGGGGGCCTATGGCTGGGAGTGACCGGCTGGCTCCTGAAAAGCTACGATAGGCAGGATGGTTACCAGACCCATGGTGGCACCAGTGCCAAGTTGGGCTGATTTGATAGTATCAAGCGGCTCCTGCAATCTGCCATGAAAAAGTTGGCAGGCGAGTTTTGTTTTCCAGGGAAAAGTGCCGTTGATTTTTTTTGGTGGACTGTGGCTGGGTGTGGCTGGCTGGCTCCTTATAATCCACGATACGCAGGATGGTTCCCAGACCAGAGGTGGCACCAGTTCCATGTCGGGCTTGTTTGATAGTACCAAGTGGCTCCTGCAATCTGCCATCCAGAAGCGGGGCAGCTTACTTTTGTTTGCAAGGGAAACGGGCCGAGGTTTTTGTATGGGGGCCTATGGCTGGGAGTGACTGGCTGGCTCCTAAAAAGCTACGATAGGCAGGATGGTTACCAGACTCATGGTGGCACCAGTGCCACGTTGGGCTGATTTGATAGTACCAAGCGGCTCCTGCAATCTGCCATCAAAAAGTTGGCAGGCGAGTTCTGTTTTCCAGGGGAAAGCGCCGTTGTTTTTGTTTGGGGGCCTATGGCGGGGAGTGGCCGGCTGGCTCCTTAGAATCCACGATACGCAGGATGGTTCCCAGACCATGGTGGCACCAGTGCCAAGTCGGGCTAGTTTGATGGTGCAAAGTGGCTCCTGCAATCTGCCATGAAAAAGTTGGCAGGCGAGTTTTGTTTTCCAGGGAAAAGTGCCGTTGTTTGTGTTTCGTGGCCTGTGGCTGGGAGTGGCCGGCTGGCTCCTTAGAATCCACGATACGCAGGATGGTTCCCAGACCAGAGGTGGCACCAGTTCCAAGTCGGGCTGGTTTGATAGTACCAAATGGCTCCTGCAATCTGCCATCCAGAAGCGGGGCAGCTTAATTTTGTTTGCCAGGGAAACGGGCCAAGGTTTGTGTCTGGGGGCCTATGGCTGGGAGTGACCGGCTGGCTCCTGAAAAGCTACGATAGGCAGGATGTTTACCAGACCCATGGTGGCACCAGTGCCAAGTTGGGCTGATTTGATATTACCAAGCGGCTCCTGAAATTTGCCACCAAAAAGTTGGCAGGCGAGTTTTGTTTTCCAGGGAAAAGTGCCGTTGATTTTGTTTGGCGGCCTGTGGCTGGGAGTGGCCGGCTGGCTCCTTAGAATCCACGATACGCAGGATGGTTCCCAGACCAGAGGTGGCACCAGTTCCAAGTCGGGCTTGTTTGATAGTACCAAGTGGCTCCTGCAATCTGCCATCAAAAAGTTGGCAGGCGAGTTTTGTTTTCCAGGGAAAAGCGCCGTTGTTTGTTTTTGGGGGCCTATGGCTGGGAGTGGCCGGCTGGCTAATTAGAATTCACGATACGCAGGATGGTTCCCAGACCAGAGGTGGCACCAGTGCCATGTCGGGCTAGTTTGATGGTGCAAAGTGGCTCCTGCAATCTGCCATGAAAAAGTTTGCAGGCGAGTTTTGTTTTCCAGGGAAAAGTGCCGTTGTTTGTGTTTGGTGGACTGTGGCTGGGAGTGGCCGGCTGGCTCCTTATAATCCACGATACGCAGGATGGTTCCCAGACCAGAGGTGGCACCAGTTCCAAGTCGGGCTTGTTTGATAGTACCAAGTGGCTCCTGCAATCTGCCATCCAGAAGCGGGGCAGCTTACTTTTGTTTGCAAGGGAAACGGGCCGAGGTTTGTGTCTGGGGGCCTATGGCTGGGAGTGACCGGCTGGCTCCTGAAAAGCTACGACAGGCAGGATGGTTACCAGACCCATGGTGGCACCAGTGCCAAGTTGGGCTGATTTGATAGTATCAAGCGGCTCCTGCAATCTGCCATCAAAAAGTTGGCAGGCGAGTTTTGTTTTCCAGGGAAAAGTGCCGTTGATTTTTTTTGGTGGCCTATGGCTGGGAGTGGCCGGCTGGCTCCTTAGAATCCACGATACGCAGGATGGTTCCCAGACCAGAGGTGGCACCAGTTCCAAGTCGGGCTGGTTTGATAGTACCAAGTGGCTCCTGCAATCTGCCATCCAGAAGCGGGGCAGCTTACTTTTGTTTGCAAGGGAAACGGGCCGAGGTTTGTGTCTGGGGGCCTATGGCTGGGAGTGACCGGCTGGCTCCTGAAAAGCTACGATAGGCAGGATGGTTACCAGACTCATGGTGGCACCAGTGCCACGTTGGGCTGATTTGATAGTACCAAGCGGCTCCTGCAATCTGCCCTCAAAAAGTTGGCAGGCGAGTTTTGTTTTCCAGGGGAAAGCGCCGTTGTTTGTGTTTGGTGGACTGTGGCTGGGAGTGGCCGGCTGGCTCCTTAGAATCCACGATACGCAGGATGGTTCCCAGACCAGAGGTGGCACCAGTTCCATGTCGGGCTTGTTTGATAGTACCAAGTGGCTCCTGCAATCTGCCATCCAGAAGTGGGGCAGCTTACTTTTGTTTGCCAGGGAAACGTGCCGAGGTTTGTGTCTGGGGGCCTATGGCTGGGTGTGACTGGCTGGCTCCTGAAAAGCTACGATAGGCAGGATGGTTACCAGACTCATGGTGGCACCAGTGCCACGTTGGGCTGATTTGATAGTACCAAGCGGCTCCTGCAATCTGCCATCAAAAAGTTGGCAGGCCAGTTTTGTTTTCCAGGGAAAAGCGCCGTTGTTTGTGTCTGGGGGCCTATGTCTGGGAGTGGCCGGCTGGCGCCTTAGAATCCACGAGACGCAGGATGGTTCCCAGACCAGAGGTGGCACCAGTGCCAAGTCGGGCTAGTTTGATGGTGCAAAGTGGCTCCTGCAATCTGCCATCCAGAAGCGGGGCAGCTGAGTTTTGTTTGCCAGAGAAAAGGGCCGTGGTTTTTTTGGGGGCATATGGCTGGGAGTGGCCGGCTGGCTCCTTAAAATGCTCGATACGCAGGATGGTGACCAGACCCAAGGTGGCACCAGTGCCAAGTTGTGCTGTTTTTGTAGTACCAAGTGCGTCCTGCAATTTGCCATCCAGAAGAGGGGCAGTTGAGTTTTGTTTGCCAGAGAAAAGTGCCGTGGTTTGTGTTTGAGGGCATATGGCTGAGAGTGGCCGGCTGAACCCTGAAAATCCACAATAGGCAAGATGGTTCCCAGAGCCAAGGTGGCACCAGTGCCAAGTCGGGCTGGTTTGATAGTACTAAATAGCTCCTGCAATCTGCCATCCAGATGCGGGGCAGCTTAATTTTGTTTGCCAGGGAAACGGGCCGAGGTTTGTGTCTGGGGGCCTATGGCTGGGAGTGACCGGCTGGCTCCTGAAAAGCTACGATAGGCAGGATGGTTCCCAGACCAGAGGTGGCACCAGTGCCAAGTCGGGCTAGTTTGATGGTGAAAAGTGGCTCCTGCAACCTGCCATGAAAAAGTTTGCAGGCGAGTTTTGTTTTCCAGGGAAAAGTGCCGTTGTTTGTGTTTGGTGGACTGTGGCTGGGAGTGGCCGGCTGGCTCCTTAGAATCCACGATACGCAGGATGGTTCCCAGACCAGAGGTGGCACCAGTTCCAAGTCGGGCTGGTTTGATAGTACCAAGTGGCTCCTGCAATCTGCCATCCAGAAGCGGGGCAGCTTAATTTTGTTTGCCAGGGAAACGGGCCAAGGTTTGTGTCTGGGGGCCTATGGCTGGGAGTGACCGGCTGGCTCCTGAAAAGCTACGATAGGCAGGATGGTTACCAGACCCATGGTGGCACCAGTGCCAAGTTGGGCTGATTTGATAATATCAAGCGGCTCCTGCAATCTGCCATCAAAAAGTTGGCAGGCGAGTTTTTTTTTCCAGGGAAAAGTGCCGTTAATTTTGTTTGGGGGCCTGTGGCTGGGAGTGGCCGGCTGGCTCCTTAGAATCCACGATACGCAGGATGGTTCCCAGACCAGAGGTGGCACCAGTTCCAAGCCGGGCTTGTTTGATAGTACCAAGTGGCTCCTGCAATCTGCTATCCAGAAGCGGGGCAGCTTACTTTTGTTTGCCAGGGAAACGGGCCGAGGTTTCTGTCTGGGGGCCTATGGCTGGGAGTGACTGGCTGGCTCCTGAAAAGCTACGATAGGCAGGATGGTTACCAGACTCATGGTGGCACCAGTGCCAAGTTGGGCTGATTTGATAGTACCAAGCGGCTCCTGCAATCTGCCATCAAAAATTTGGCAGGAGAGTTTTGTTTTCCAGGGAAAAGCGCCGTTGTTTGTGTTTGGGGGCCTATGGCTGGGAGTGACCGGCTGGCTAATTAGAATCCACGATACGCAGGATGGTGACCAGACCCAAGGTGGCACCAGTGCCATGTCGGGCTAGTTTGATGGTGAAAAGTGGCTCCTGCAATCTGCCATCAAAAAGTTGGCAGGCGAGTTTTATTTTCCAAGGAAAAGTGCCGTTGATTTTGTTTGGTGGCCTGTGGCTGGGAATGGCCGGCTGGCTCCTTAGAATCCACGATACGCAGGATGGTTCCCAGACCAGAGGTGGCACCAGTTCCAAGCCGGGCTTGTTTGATAGTACCAAGTGGCTCCTGCAATCTGCCATCCAGAAGCGGGGCAGCTTACTTTTGTTTGCCAGGGAAACGGGCCGAGGTTTGTGTCTGGGGGCCTATGGCTGGGAGTGACTGGCTGGCTCCTGAAAAGCTACGATAGGCAGGATGGTTACCAGACCCATGGTGGCACCAGTGCCAAGTTGGGCTGATTTGATACTATCAAGCGGCTCCTGCAATCTGCCATGAAAAAGTTGGCAGGCGAGTTTTGTTTTCCAGGGAAAAATGCCGTTGATTTTTTTTGGTGGCCTGTGGCTGGGTGTGGCCGGCTGGCTCCTTAGAATCCACGATACGCAGGATGGTTCCCAGACCAGAGGTGGCACCAGTTCCATGTCGGGCTTGTTTGATAGTACCAAGTGGCTCCTGCAATCTGCCATCCAGAAGCGGGGCAGCTTACTTTTGTTTGCAAGGGAAACGGGCCGAGGTTTTTGTCTGGGGGCCTATGTCTGGGAGTGACTGGCTGGCTCCTAAAAAGCTACGATAGGCAGGATGGTTACCAGACTCATGGTGGCACCAGTGCCACGTTGGGCTGATTTGATAGTACCAAGCGGCTCCTGCAATCTGCCATCAAAACTTTGCCAGGCGAGTTTTGTTTTCCAGGGGAAAGCGCCGTTGTTTTTGTTTGGGGGCCTATGGCGGGGAGTGGCCGGCTGGCTCCTTATAATCCACGATACGCAGGATGTTTCCCAGACCATGGTGGCACCAGTGCCAAGTCGGGCTAGTTTGATGGTGCAAAGTGGCTCCTGCAATCTGCCATGAAAAAGTTGGCAGGCGAGTTTTGTTTTCCAGGGAAAAGTGCCGTTGTTTGTGTTTGGTGGCCTGTGGCTGGGAGTGGCCGGCTGGCTCCTTAGAATCCACGATACGCAGGATGGTTCCCAGACCAGAGGTGGCACCAGTTCCAAGTCGGGCTGGTTTGATAGTACCAAATGGCTCCTGCAATCTGCCATCCAGAAGCGGGGCAGTGGATTTTTGTTTGCCAGAAGAAAGGGCCGTGGTTTTTTTTTGGGGGCATATGGCTGGGAGTGGCCGGCAGGCTCCTGAAAAACCTCTATGCGCAGGATGGTGACCAGAGCCAAGGTGGCACCAATGCCAAGTTGTGCTGTTTTTGTAGTACCAAGTGCGTCCTGCAATTTGCCATCCAGAAGAGGGGCAGTTGAGTTTTGTTTGCCAGAGAAAAGGGCCGTGGTTTGTGTTTGAGGGCATATGGCTGAGAGTGGCCGGCTGACCCCTGAAAATCCACAATAGGCAGGATGGTTCCCAGAGCCACGGTGGCACCAGTGCCAAGTTGGGCTGGTTTGATAGTACTAAATAGCTCCTGCAATCTGCAAACCAGAAGCGGAGCAGCTTACTTTTGTTTGCCAGGGAAACGGGCCGAGGTTTTTGTCTGGGGGCCTATGGCTGGGAGTGACCGGCTGGCTCCTGAAACGCTACGATTGGCACGATGGTGACCAGACCCATGGTGGCACCAGTGCCAAGTTGGGCTGGTTTGATAGTACCAAGCGGCTCCTGCAATCTGCCATCAAAAAGTTGGCAGGCCAGTTTTGTTTTCCAGGGAAAAGTGCCGTTGATTTATTAGGTGGCCTGTGGCTGGGAGTGGCCGGCTGGCTCCTTAGAATCCACGATACGCAGGATGGTTCCCAGACCAGAGGTGGCACCAGTTCCAAGTCGGGCTTGTTTGATAGTACCAAGTGGCTCCTGCAATCTGCCATCTAAAAGCGGGGCAGCTGAGTTTTGCTTGCCAGAGAAAAGGGCTGTGGTATATGTTTGGGTCCTGTGGCTGGCAGTGGCCGGCTGGCTCCTGAAAAGCTACGATAGGCAGGATGTTTCCCAGACCAGAGGTGGCACCAGTGCCAAGTCGGGCTAGTTTGATGGTGAAAAGTGGCTCCTGCAATCTGCCATCAAAAAGTTGGCAGGCGAGTTTTGTTTTCCAGGGAAAAGTGCCTTTGATTTTGTTTGGTGGCCTGTGGCTGGGAGTGGCCGGCTGGCTCCTTAGAATCCACGATACGCAGGATGGTTCCCAGACCAGAGGTGGCACCAGTTCCAAGTCGGGCTTGTTTGATACTACCAAGTGGCTCCTGCAATCTGCCATCCAGAAGAGGGGCAGCTTAATTTTGTTTGCCAGGGAAACGGGCCGAGGTTTGTGTCTGGGGGCCTATGGCTGGGAGTGACTGGCTGGCTCTTGAAAAGCTACGATAGGCAGGATGGTTACCAGACTCATGGTGGCACCAGTGCCACGTTGGGCTGATTTGATGGTGCAAAGTGGCTCCTGCAATCTGCCATGAAAAAGTTTGCAGGCGAGTTTTGTTTTCCAGGGAAAAGTGCCGTTGATTTTTTTTGGTGGCCTATGGCTGGGAGTGGCCGGCTGGCTCCTTAGAATCCACGATACGCAGGATGGTTCCCAGACCAGAGGTGGCACCAGTTCCAAGTCGGGCTTGTTTGATAGTACCAAGTGGCTCCTGCAATCTGCCATCCAGAAGCGGGGTAGCTTACTTTTGTTTGCAAGGGAAACGGGCCGAGGTTTTGTCTGGGGGCCTATGGCTGGGAGTGACCGGCTGGCTCCTGAAAAACTACGATAGGCAGGATGGTTACCAGACTCATGGTGGCACCAGTGCCACGTTGGGCTGATTTGATAGTACCAAGCGGCTCCTGCAATCTGCCATCAAAAAGTTGGCAGGCGAGTTTTGTTTTCCAGGGAAAAGCGCCGTTGTCTTTGTTTGGCGGCCTGTGGCTGGGAGTGGCCAGCTGGCTCCTTAGAATCCACGATACGCAGGATAGTTCCCAGACCAGAAGTGGCACCAGTTCCAAGTCGGGCTGGTTGGATAGTACCAAGTGGCTCCTGCAATCTGCCATCCAGAAGCGGGGCAGCTTACTTTTGTTTGCCAGGGAAACGGGCCGAGGTTTGTGTCTGGGGGCCTATGGCTGGGAGTGACCGGCTGGCTCCTGAAAAGCTGCGATAGGCAGGATGGTTACCAGACCCATGGTGGCACCAGTGCCAAGTTGGGCTGATTTGATAGTATGAAGCGGCTCCTGCAATCTGCCATCAAAAAGTTGGCAGGCAAGTTTTGTTTTCCAGGGAAATGTGCCGTTGATTTTTTTTGGTGGCCTGTGGCTGGGAGTGGCCGGCTGACTCCTTAGAATCCACGATATGCACGATGGTTCCCAGACCAGAGGTGGCACCAGTTCCAAGTCGGGCTTGTTTGATAGTACCAAGTGGCTCCTGCAATCTGCCATCCAGAAGCGGGGCAGCTTACTTTTGTTTGCAAGGGAAACGGGCTGAGGTTTTTGTCTGGGGGCCTATGGCTGGGAGTGACTGGCTGGCTCCTGAAAAGCTACGATAGGCAGGATGGTTACCAGACTCATGGTGGCACCAGTGCCAAGTTGGGCTGATTTGATAGTACCAAGCGGCTCCTGCAATCTGCCATCAAAAAGTTGGCAGGCGAGTTTTGTTTTCCAGGGGAAAGCGCCGTTGTTTGTGTTTGGGGGCCTATGGCTGGGAGTGGCCGGCTAGCTAATTTGAATTCACGATACGCAGGATGGTTCCCAGACCATGGTGGCACCAGTGCCAAGTCGGGCTAGTTTGATGGTGCAAAGTGGCTCCTGCAATCTGCCATGAAAAAGTTGGCAGGCGAGTTTTGTTTTCCAGGGAAAAGTGCCGTTGTTTGTGTTTGGTGGCCTGTGGCTGGGAGTGGCCGGCTGGCTCCTTAGAATCCACGATACGCAGCATGGTTCCCAGACCAGAGGTGGCACCAGTTCCAAGTCGGGCTGGTTTGATAGTACCAAGTGGCTCCTGCAATCTGCCATCCAGAAACGGGGCAGCTTACTTTTGTTTGCCAGGGAAACGGGCCGAGGTTTGTGTCTGGGGGCCTATGGCTGGGAGTGACCGGCTGGCTCCTGAAAAGCTACGATAGGCAGGATGGTTGCCAGACTCATGGGGGCACCAGTGCCAAGTTGGGCTGATTTGATAGTACCAAGCGGCTCCTGCAATCTGCCATCAAAAAGTTGGCAGGCGAGTTTTGTTTTCCAGGGAAAAGCGCCGTTGTTTGTGTTTGGTGGACTGTGGCTGGGAGTGGCCGGCTGGCTCCTTAGAATCCACGATACGCAGGATGGTTCCCAGACCAGAGGTGGCACCAGTGCCAAGTCGGGCTAGTTTGATGGTGCAAAGTGGCTCCTGCAATCTGCCATCCAGAAGCGGGGTAGCTTACTTTTGTTTGCCAGGGAAACGGGCCGAGATTTTTTCTGGGGCCCTAGGGGTGGGACTGTCCGACTGGCTCCTGAAAAGCTACGATAGGCAGGATGGTGACCAGACCCATGGTGGCACCAGTTCCAAGTTGGGCTGGTTTGATAGTACCAAGTGGCTCCTGCAATCTGCCATCAAAAAGTTGGCAGGCGAGTTTTGTTTTCCAGGGAAAAGCGCCGTTGTTTGTGTTTGGGGGCCTGTGGCTGGGAGTGGCCGGCTGGCTCCTTAGAATCAACGATACGCAGGATGGTTCCCAGACAAGAGGTGGCACCAGTGCCAAGTCGGGCTGGTTTGATGGTGCAAAGTGGCTCCTGCAATCTGCCATCAAAATATTGGCAGGCGAATTTTGTTTTCCAGGGAAAAGCGCCGTTGTTTGTGTTTGGGGGCCTGTGGCTGGGAGTGGCCGGCTGGCTAATTAGAATCCACGATACGCAGGATGGTTCCCAGACCAGAGGTGGCACCAGTGCCAAGTCGGGCTAGTTTGATGGTGCAAAGTGGCTCCTGCAATCTGCCATCCAGAAGCGGGGCAGCTGAGTTTTGTTTGCCAGAGAAAAGGGCCGAGGTTTCTGTCTGGGGCCCTATGGCTGGGAGTGGCCGGCTGGCTCCTTAAAATGCTCGATACGCAGGATGGTGACCAGACCCAAGGTGGCACCAGTGCCAGGTTGTGCTGTTTTTGTAGTACCAAGTGCGTCCTGCAATTTGCCATCCAGAAGAGGGGCAGTTGAGTTTTGTTTGCCAGAGAAAAGGGCCATGGTTTGTGTTTGAGGGCATATGGCTGAGAGTGGCCGGCTGACCCCTGAAAATCCACAATAGGCAGGATGGTTCCCAGAGCCAAGGTGGCACCAGTTCCAAGTCGGGCTGGTTTGATAGTACTAAATAGCTCCTGCAATCTGCCATCCAGAAGCGGGGCAGCTTACTTTTGTTTGCCAGGGAAACGGGCCGAGGTTTGTGTCTGGGGGCCTATGGCTGGGAGTGACCGGCTGGCTCCTGAAAAGCTACGATAGGCAGGATGGTTCCAAGACAAGAGTTGGCACCAGTGCCAAGTCGGGCTAGTTGGATGGTGAAAAGTGGCTCCTGCAATCTGCCATCAAAAAGTTGGCAGGCGAGTTTTGTTTTCCAGGGAAAAGTGCCGTTGATTTTGTTTGGCGGCCTGTGGCTGGGAGTGGCCGGCTGGCTCCTTAGAATCCACGATACGCAGGATGGTTCCCAGACCAGAGGTGGCACCAGTTCCAAGTCGGGCTTGTTTGATAGTACCAAGTGGCTCCTGCAATCTGCCATCCAGAAGCGGGGCAGCTTACTTTTGTTTGCCAGGGAAACGGGCCGAGGTTTGTGTCTGGGGGCCTATGGCTGGGAGTGACTGGCTGGCTCCTGAAAAGCTACGATAGGCAGGATGGTTACCAGACTCATGGTGGCACCAGTGCCACGTGGGGCTGATTTGATAGTATCAAGCGGCTCCTGCCATCTGCCATCAAAAAGTTGGCAGGCGGGTTTTTTTTTCCAGGGAAAAGTGCCGTTGATTTCTTTTGGTGGCCTGTGGCTGGGAGTGGCCAGCTGGCTCCTTATAATCCACGATACGCAGGATGGTTCCCAGACCAGAGGTGGCACCAGTGCCAAGTCGGGCTGGTTTGATGGTGCAAAGTGGCTCCTGCAATCTGCCATCCAGAAGCGGGGCAGCTGAGTTTTGTTTGCCAGAGAAAAGGGCCGTGGTTTTTTTTGGGGGGCATATGGCTTGGAGTGGCCGGCTGGCTCCTTAAAATGCTCGATACGCAGGATGGTGACCAGACCCAAGGTGGCACCAGTGCCAAGTTGTGCTGTTTTTGTAGTACCAAGTGCGTCCTGCAATTTGCCATCCAGAAGAGGGGCAGTTGAGTTTTGTTTGCCTGAGAAAAGGGCCGTGGTTTGTGTTTGAGGGTATATGGCTGAGAGTGGCCGGCTGACCCCTGAAAATCCACAATAGGCAGGATGGTTCCCAGAGCCAAGGTGGCACCAGTTCCAAGTCGGGCTGGTTTGATAGTACTAAATAGCTCCTGCAATCTGCCATCCAGAAGCGGGGCAGCCTAATTTTGTTTGCCAGGGAAACGGGCCGAGGTTTGTGTCTGGGGGCCTATGGCTGGGAGTGACCGGCTGGCTCCTGAAAAGCTACGATAGGCAGGATGATTCCCAGACCAGAGGTGGCACCAGTGCCAAGTCGTGCTAGTTTAATGGTGAAAAGTGGCTCCTGCAATCTGCCATCAAAAAGTTGGCAGGCGAGTTTTGTTTTCCAGGGAAAAGTGCCGTTGATTTTGTTTGGCGGACTGTGGCTGTGAGTGGCCGGCTGGCTCCTTAGAATCCACGATACGCAGGATGGTTCCCAGACAAGAGGTGGCACCAGTGCCAAGTCGGGCTGGTTTGACGGTGCAATGTGGCTCCTGCAATCTGCCATCCAGAAGCGGGGCAGCTTACTTTTGTTTGCCAGGGAAACGGGCCGAGGTTTGTGTCTGGGGGCCTATGGCTGGGAGTGACCGGCTGGCTCCTGAAAAGCTACGATAGGCAGGATGGTTACCAGACCCATGGTGGCACCAGTGCCAAGTTGGGCTGATTTGATAGTATCAAGCGGCTCCTGCAATCTGCCATCAAAAAGTTGGCAGGCAAGTTTTGATTTCCAGGGAAAAGTGCCGTTGATTTTTTTTGGTGGCCTGTGGCTGGGAGTGGCCGGCTGGCTCCTTAGAATCCACGATACGCAGGATGGTTCCCAGACCAGAGGTGGCACCAGTGCCAAGTCGGGCTGGTTTGATGGTGCAAAGTGGCTCCTGCAATCTGCCATCCAGAAGCGGGGAAGTTGAGTTTTGTTTGCCAGAGAAAAGGGCCGTGGTTTTTTTTGGGGGCATATGGCTGGGAGTGGCCGGCTGGCTCCTTAAAATGCTCGATACGCAGGATGGTGACCAGACCCAAGGTGGCACCAGTGCCAAGTTGTGCTGTTCTTGTAGTACCAAGTGCGTCCTGTAATTTGAGATCCAGAAGAGGGGCAGTTGAGTTTTGTTTGCCAGAGAAAAGGGCCGTGGTTTGTGTTTGAGGGCATATGGCTGAGAGTGGCCGGCTGACCCCTGAAAATCCACAATAGGCAGGATGGTTCCCAGAGCCAAGGTGGCACCAGTTCCAAGTCGGGCTGGTTTGATAGTACTAAATAGCTCCTGCAATCTGCCATCCAGAAGCGGGGCAGCTTAATTTTGTTTGCCAGGGAAACGGGCCGAGGTTTTTGTCTGGGGGCCTATGGCTGGGAGTGACCGGCTGGCTCCTGAAAAGCTACGATAGGCAGGATGATTCCCAGACCAGAGGTGGCACCAGTGCCAAGTCGGGCTAGTTTGATGGTGAAAAGTGGCTCCTGCAATCTGCCATCAAAAAGTTGGCAGGCCAGTTTTGTTTTCCAGGGAAAAGTGCCGTTGATTTTGTTTGGCGGCCTGTGGCTGTGAGTGGCCGGCTGGCTAATTAGAATCCACGATACGCAGGATGGTTCCCAGACAAGAGGTGGCACCAGTGCCAAGTCGGGCTGGTTTCATGGTGCAAAGTGGCTCCTGCAATCTGCCATCCAGAAGCGGGGCAGCTTACTTTTGTTTGCAAGGGAAACGGGCCGAGGTTTGTGTCTGGGTGCCTATGGCTGGGAGTGACCGGCTGGCTCCTGAAAAGCTACGATAGGCAGGATGGTTACCAGACCCATGGTGGCACCAGTGCCAAGTTGGGCTGATTTGATAGTATCAAGCGGCTCCTGCAATCTGCCATGAAAAAGTTGGCAGGCAAGTTTTGATTTCCAGGGAAAAGTGCCGTTGATTTTTTTTGGTGGCCTGTGGCTGGGAGTGGCCGGCTGGCTCCTTAGAATCCACGATACGCAGGATGGTTCCCAGACCAGAGGTGGCACCAGTTCCAAGTTGGGCTTGTTTGATAGTACCAAGTGGCTCCTGCAATCTGCCATCAAAAAGTTGGCAGGCGAGTTTTGTTTTACAGGGGAAAGCGCCCTTGTTTTTGTTTGGCGGCCTATGGCTGGGAGTGGCCGGCTGGCTAATTAGAATCCACGATATGCAGGATGGTTCCCAGACCAGAGGTGGTACCAGTGCCAAGTCGGGCTAGTATGATGGTGCAAAGTGGCTCCTGCAATCTGCCATGAAAAAGTTGGCAGGCGAGTTTTGTTTTCCAGGGAAAAGCGCCGTTGTTTGTGTTTGGGGGCTTGTGGCTGGGAGTGGCCGGCTGGCTCCTTAGAATCCGCGATACGCAGGATGGTTCCCAGACCAGAGGTGGCACCAGTTCCAAGTCGGGCTAGTTTGATGGTGCAAAGTGGCTCCTGCAATCTGCCATCCAGAAGCGGGGTAGCTTACTTTTGTTTGCCATTGAAACGGGCCGAGGTTTTTTCTGGGGGCCTATGGGTGGGACTGTCCGGCTGGCTCCTGAAAAGCTACGATAGGCAGGATGGTGACCAGACCCATGGTGGCACCAGTGCCAAGTTGGGCTGGTTTGATAGTACCAAGTGGCTCCTGCAATCTGCCATCAAAAAGTTGGCAGGCGAGTTTTGTTTTCCAGGGAAAAGCGCCGTTGTTTGTGTTTGGGGGCCTGTGGCTGGGAGTGGCCGGCTGGCTAATTAGAATCCACAATAGGCAGGATGGTTCCCAGACCAGAGGTGGCACCAGTGCCAAGTCGGGCTGGTTTGATGGTGCAAAGTGGCTCCTGCAATCTGCCATCAAAATGTTGGCAGGCGAATTTTGTTTCCCAGGGAAAAGCTCCGTTGTTTGTGTTTGGGGGCCTGTGGCTGGGAGTGGCCGGCTGGCTAATTAGAATCCACGATACGCAGGATGGTTCCCAGACCAGAGGTGGCACCAGTGCCAAGTCGGGCTAGTTTGATGGTGCAAAGTGGCTCCTGCAATCTGCCATTAAAAAGTTGGCAGGCCAGTTTTGTTTTCCAGGGAAAAGCGCCGTTGTTTTTATTTGGGGGCCTGTGGCTGGGAGTGGCCAGCTGGCTCCTTATAATCCACGATACGCAGGATGGTTCCCAGACCAGAGGTGGCACCAGTGCCAAGTCGGGCTGGTTTGATGGTGCAAAGTGGCTCCTGCAATCTGCCATCCAGAAGCGGGGCAGCTGAGTTTTGTTTGCCAGAGAAAAGGGCCGTGGTTTTTTTTGGGGGCATATGGCTGGGAGTGGCCGGCTGGCTCCTTAAAATGCTCGATACGCAGGATGGTGACCAGACCCAAGGTGGCACCAGTGCCAAGTAGTGCTGTTCTTGTAGTACCAAGTGCGTCCTGCAATTTGCCATCCAGAAGAGGGGCAGTTGAGTTTTGTTTGCCAGAGAAAAGGGCCGCGGTTTGTGTTTGAGGGCATATGGCTGAGAGTGGCCGGCTGAACCCTGAAAATCCACAATAGGCAAGATGGTTCCCAGAGCCAAGGTGGCACCAGTGCCAAGTCGGGCTGGTTTGATAGTACTAAATAGCTCCTGCAATCTGCCATCCAGAAGCGGGGCAGCTTAATTTTGTTTGCCAGGGAAACGGGCCGAGGTTTTTGTCTGGGGGCCTATGGCTGGGAGTGACCGGCTGGCTCCTGAAAAGCTACGATAGGCAGGATGGTTCCCAGACCAAAGGTGGCACCAGTGCCAAGTCGGGCTAGTTTGATGGTGAAAAGTGGCTCCTGCAATCTGCCATGAAAAAGTTGGCAGGCGAGTTTTGTTTTCCAGGGAAAAGTGCCGTTGTTTGTGTTTGGTGGAATGTGGCTGGGAGTGGCCGGCTGGCTCCTTAGAATCCACGATACGCAGGATGGTTCCCAGACCAGAGGTGGCACCAGTGCCAAGTCGGGCTTGTTTGATAGTACCAAGTGGCTCCTGCAATCTGCCATCCAGAAGCGGGGCAGCTTACTTTTGTTTGCCAGGGAAACGGGCCGAGGATTTTGTCTGGGGGCCTATGGCTGGGAGTGACTGGCTGGCTCCTGAAAAGCTACGATAGGCTGGATGGTTACCAGACTCATGGTGGCACCAGTGCCACGTTGGGCTGATTTGATAGTACCAAGCGGCTCCTGCAATCTGCCATCAAAAAGTTGGCAGGCGAGTTTTGTTTTCCAGGGGAAAGCGCCGTTGTTTGTGTTTGGGGTCCTATGGCTGGGAGTGGCCGGCTGGCTAATTAGAATCCACGATACGCAGGATGGTTCCCAGACCATGGTGGCACCAGTGCCAAGTCGGGCTAGTTTGATGGTGCAAAGTGGCTCCTGCAATCTGCCATGAAAAAGTTGGCAGGCGAGTTTTGTTTTCCAGGGAAAAGTGCCGTTGTTTGTGTTTGGTGGCCTGTGGCTGGGAGTGGCCGGCTGGCTCCTTAGAATCCACGATACGCAGCATGGTTCCCAGACCAGAGGTGGCACCAGTTCCAAGTCGGGCTGGTTTGATAGTAACAAGTGGCTCCTGCAATCTGCCATCCAGAAGCGGGGCAGCTTACTTTTGTTTGCCAGGGAAACGGGCTGAGGTTTGTGTCTGGGGGCCTATGGCTGGGAGTGACCGGCTGGCTCCTGAAAAGCTACAATAGGCAGGATGGTTACCAGACTCATGGTGGCACCAGTGCCAAGTTGGGCTGCTTTGATAGTACCAAGCGGCTCCTGCAATCTGCCATCAAAAAGTTGGCAGGCGAGTTTTGTTTTCCAGGGGAAAGCGCCGTTGTTTGTGTTTGGGGGCTTGTGGCTGGGAGTGGCCGGCTGGCTCCTTAGAATCCACGATACGCAGGATGGTTCCCAGACCAGAGGTGGCACCAGTTCCAAGTCGGGCTAGTTTGATGGTGCAAAGTAGCTCCTGCAATCTGCCATCCAGAAGCGGGGTAGCTTACTTTTGTTTGCCAGGGAAACGAGCCGAGGTTTTTTCTGGGGGCCTATGGGTGGGACTGTCCGGCTGGCTCCTGAAAAGCTACGATAGGCAGGATGGTGACCAGACCCATGGTGGCACCAGTGCCAAGTTGGGCTGGTTTGATAGTACCAAGTGGTTCCTGCAATCTGCCATCAAAAAGTTGGCAGGCGAGTTTTGTTTTCCAGGGAAAAGCGCCGTTGTTTGTGTTTGGGGGCCTGTGGCTGGGAGTGGCCGGCTGGCGCCTTAGAATCCACGATACGCAGGATGGTTCCCAGACAAGAGGTGGCACCAGTGCCAAGTCGGGCTAGTTTGATGGTGCAAAGTGGCTCCTGCAATCTGCCATGAAAAAGTTGGCAGGCGAGTTTTGTTTTCCAGGGAAAAGTGCCGTTGTTTTTGTTTCGTGGACTGTGGCTGGGAGAGGCCGGCTGGCTCCTTAGAATCCACGATACGCAGGATGGTTCCCAGACCAGAGGTGGCACCAGTTCCAAGTCGGGCTGGTTTGATAGTACCAAGTGGCTCCTGCAATCTGCCATCCAGAAGCGGGGCAGCTTACTTTTGTTTGCCAGGGAAACGGGCCGAGGTTTTTTTCTGGGGGCCTATGGCTGGGAGTGACCGGCTGGCTCCTGAAAAGCTACGATAGGCAGGATGGTTACCAGACTCATGGTGGCACCAGTGCCAAGTTGGGCTGATTTGATAGTACCAAGCGGCTCCTGCAATCTGCCATCAAAAAGTTGGCAGGCGAGTTTTGTTTTCCAGGGAAAAGCGCCGTTGTTTGTGTTTGGGGGCTTGTGGCTGGGAGTGGCCGGCTGGCTCCTTAGAATCCACGATACGCAGGATGGTTCCCAGACCAGAGGTGGCACCAGTTCCAAGTCGGGCTAGTTTGATGGTGCAAAGTGGCTCCTGCAATCTGCCATCCAGAAGCGGGGTAGCTTACTTTTGTTTGCCATTGAAACGGGCCGAGGTTTTTTCTGGGGGCCTATGGGTGGGACTGTCCGGCTGGCTCCTGAAAAGCTACGATAGGCAGGATGGTGACCAGACCCATGGTGGCACCAGTGCCAAGTTGGGCTGGTTTGATAGTACCAAGTGGCTCCTGCAATCTGCCATCAAAAAGTTGGCAGGCGAGTTTTGTTTTCCAGGGAAAAGCGCCGTTGTTTTTGTATGGGGGCCTGTGGCTGGGAGTGGCCGGCTGGCTCCTTAGAATCCACAATAGGCAGGAGGGTTCCCAGACAAGAGGTGGCACCAGTGCCAAGTCGGGCTGGTTTGATGGTGCAAAGTGGCTCCTGCAATCTGCCATCAAAATGTTGGCAGGCGAATTTTGTTTCCCAAGGAAAAGCTCCGTTGTTTGTGTTTGGGGGCCTGTGGCTGGGAGTGGCCGGCTGGCTAATTAGAATCCACGATACGCAGGATGGTTCCCAGACCAGAGGTGGCACCAGTGCCAAGTCGGGCTAGTTTGATGGTGCAAAGTGGCTCCTGCAATCTGCCATTAAAAAGTTGGCAGGCCAGTTTTGTTTTCCAGGGAAAAGCGCCGTTGTTTGTATTTGGGGGCCTGTGGCTGGGAGTGGCCAGCTGGCTCCTTATAATCCACGATACGCAGGATGGTTCCCAGACCAGAGGTGGCACCAGTTCCAAGTCGGGCTGGTTTGATGGTGCAAAGTGGCTCCTGCAATCTGCCATCCAGAAGCGGGGCAGCTGAGTTTTGTTTGCCAGAGAAAAGGGCCGTGGTTTTTTTTTGGGGGCATATGGCTGGGAGTGGCCGGCTGGCTCCTTAAAATGCTCGATACGCAGGATGGTGACCAGACCCAAGGTGGCACCAGTGCCAAGTTGTGCTGTTCTTGTAGTACCAAGTGCGTCCTGCAATTTGCCATCCAGAAGAGGGGCAGTTGAGTTTTGTTTGCCAGAGAAAAGGGCCGTGGTTTGTGTTTGAGGGCATATGGCTGAGAGTGGCCGGCTGAACCCTGAAAATCCACAATAGGCAAGATGGTTCCCAGAGCCAAGGTGGCACCAGTGCCAAGTCGGGCTGGTTTGATAGTACTAAATAGCTCCTGCAATCTGCCATCCAGAAGCGGGGCAGCTTAATTTTGTTTGCCAGGGAAACGGCCTGAGGTTTGTGTCTGGGGGCCTATGGCTGGGAGTGACCGGCTGGCTCCTGAAAAGCTACGATAGGCAGGATGGTTCCCAGACCAAAGGTGGCACCAGTGCCAAGTCGGGCTAGTTTGATGGTGAAAAGTGGCTCCTGCAATCTGCCATGAAAAAGTTGGCAGGCGAGTTTTGTTTTCCAGGGAAAAGTGCCGTTGTTTGTGTTTGGTGGAATGTGGCTGGGAGTGGCCGGCTGGCTCCTTAGAATCCACGATAGGCAGGATGGTTCCCAGACCAGAGGTGGCACCAGTTCCAAGTTGGGCTTGTTTGATAGTACCAAGTGGCTCCTGCAATCTGCCATCCAGAAGCGGGGCAGCTTACTTTTGTTTGCAAGGGAAACGGGCCGAGGATTTTGTCTGGGGGCCTATGGCTGGGAGTGACTGGCTGGCTCCTGAAAAGCTACGATAGGCTGGATGGTTACCAGACTCATGGTGGCACCAGTGCCACGTTGGGCTGATTTGATAGTACCAAGCGGCTCCTGCAATCTGCCATCAAAAAGTTGGCAGGCGAGTTTTGTTTTCCAGGGGAAAGCGCCGTTGTTTGTGTTTGGGGTCCTATGGCTGGGAGTGGCCGGCTGGCTAATTAGAATCCACGATACGCAGGATGGTTCCCAGACCATGGTGGCACCAGTGCCAAGTCGGGCTAGTTTGATGGTGCAAAGTGGCTCCTGCAATCTGCCATGAAAAAGTTGGCAGGCGAGTTTTGTTTTCCAGGGAAAAGCGCCGTTGTTTGTGTTTCGGGGCTTGTGGCTGGGAGTGGCCGGCTGGCTCCTTAGAATCCACGATACGCAGGATGGTTCCCAGACCAGAGGTGGCACCAGTTCCAAGTCGGGCTAGTTTGATGGTGCAAAGTGGCTCCTGCAATCTGCCATCCAGAAGCGGGGTAGCTTACTTTTGTTTGCCAGGGAAACGGGCCGAGGTTTTTTCTGGGGGCCTATGGGTGGGACTGTCCGGCTGGCTCCTGAAAAGCTACGATAGGCAGGATGGTGACCAGACCCATGGTGGCACCAGTGCCAAGTTGGGCTGGTTTGATAGTACCAAGTGGCTCCTGCAATCTGCCATCAAAAAGTTGGCAGGCGAGTTTTGTTTTCCAGGGAAAAGCGCCGTTGTTTGTGTTTGGGGGCCTGTGGCTGGGAGTGGCCGGCTGGCGCCTTAGAATCCACGATACGCAGGATGGTTCCCAGACAAGAGGTGGCACCAGTGCCAAGTCGGGCTAGTTTGATGGTGCAAAGTGGCTCCTGCAATCTGCCATCCAGAAGCGGGGCAGCTGAGTTTTGTTTGCCAGAGAAAAGGGCCGTGGTTTTTTTTTGGGGGCATATGGCTGGGAGTGGCCGGCTGGCTCCTTAAAATGCTCGATACGCAGGATGGTGACCAGACCCAAGGTGGCACCAGTGCCAAGTTGTGCTGTTTTTGTAGTACCAAGTGCGTCCTGCAATTTGCCATCCAGAAGAGGGGCAGTTGAGTTTTGTTTGCCAGAGAAAAGTGCCGTGGTTTGTGTTTGAGGGCATATGGCTGAGAGTGGCCGGCTGAACCCTGAAAATCCACAATAGGCAAGATGGTTCCCAGAGCCAAGGTGGCACCAGTGCCAAGTCGGGCTGGTTTGATAGTACTAAATAGCTCCTGCAATCTGCCATCCAGAAGCGGGGCAGCTTAATTTTGTTTGCCAGGGAAACGGGCCGAGGTTTGTGTCTGGGGGCCTATGGCTGGGAGTGACCGGCTGGCTCCTGAAAAGCTACGATAGGCAGGATGGTTCCCAGACCAGAGGTGGCACCAGTGCCAAGTTGGGCTGATTTGATAGTATCAAGCGGCTCCTGCAATCTGCCATCAAAAAGTTGACAGGCGAGTTTTGTTTTCCAGGGAAAAGTGCCGTTGTTTGTGTTTGGTGGACTGTGGCTGGGAGTGGCCGGCTGGCTCCTTAGAATCCACGATACGCAGGATGGTTCCCAGACCAGAGGTGGCACCAGTTCCAAGTCGGGCTTGTTTGATAGTACCAAGTGGCTCCTGCAATCTGCCATCCAGAAGCGGGGCAGCTTAATTTTGTTTGCCAGGGAAACGGGCCAAGGTTTGTGTCTGGGGGCCTATGGCTGGGAGTGACCGGCTGGCTCCTGAAAAGCTACGATAGGCAGGATGGTTACCAGACCCATGGTGGCACCAGTGCCAAGTTGGGCTGATTTGATAGTATCAAGCGGCTCCTGCAATCTGCCATCAAAAAGTTGGCAGGCGAGTTTTGTTTTCCAGGGAAAAATGCCATTGATTTTTTTTGGTGGCCTGTGGCTGGGAGTGGCCGGCTGGCTCCTTAGAATCCACGATACGCAGGATGGTTCCCAGACCAGAGGTGGCACCAGTTCCAAGTCGGGCTTGTTTGATAGTACCAAGTGGCTCCTGCAATCTGCCATCCAGAAGCGGGGCAGCTTACTTTTGTTTGCAAGGGAAACGGGCCGAGGTTTTTGTCTGGGGGCCTATGGCTGGGAGTGACTGGCTGGCTCCTGAAAAGCTACGATAGGCAGGATGGTTACCAGACTCATGGTGGCACCAGTGCCACGTTGGGCTGATTTGATAGTACCAAGCGGCTCCTGCAATCTGCCATCAAAATGTTGGCAGGCGAGTTTTGTTTTCCAGGGGAAAGCGCCGTTGTTTGTGTTTGGGGGCCTATGGCTGGGAGTGGCCGGCTGGCTAATTAGAATCCACGATACGCAGGATGGTTCCCAGACCATGGTGGCACCAGTGCCAAGTCGGGCTAGTTTGATGGTGCAAAGTGGCTCCTGCAATCTGCCATCCAGAAGCGGGGTAGCTTACTTTTGTTTGCCAGGGAAACGGGCCGAGGTTTTTTCTGGGGGCCTATGGGTGGGAATGTCCGGCTGGCTCCCGAAAAGCTACGATAGGCAGGATGGTGACCAGACCCATGGTGGCACCAGTGCCAAGTCGGGCTGGTTTGACGGTGCAAAGTGGCTCCTGCAATCTGCCATCAAAATATTGGCAGGCGAATTTTGTTTTCCAGTGAAAAGCGCCGTTGTTTGTGTTTGGGGGCCTGTGGCTGGGAGTGGCCGGCTGGCTAATTAGAATCCACGATACGCAGGATGGTTCCCAGACCAGAGGTGGCACCAGTGCCAAGTCGGGCTAGTTTGATGGTGCAAAGTGGCTCCTGCAATCTGCCATTAAAAAGTTGGCAGGCCAGTTTTGTTTTCCACGGAAAAGCGCCGTTGTTTGTGTTTGGGGGCCTGTGGCTGGGAGTGGCCAGCTGGCTCCTTATAATCCACGATACGCAGGATGGTTCCCAGACCAGAGGTGGCACCAGTGCCAAGTCGGGCTGGTTTGATGGTGCAAAGTGGCTCCTGCAATCTGCCATCCAGAAGCGGGGCAGCTGAGTTTTGTTTGCCAGAGAAAAGGGCCGTGGTTTTTTTTTGGGGGCATATGGCTTGGAGTGGCAGGCTGGCTCCTTAAAATGCTCGATACGCAGGATGGTTCCCAGAGCCAAGGTGGCACCAGTGCCAAGTCGGGCTGGTTGGATAGTACTAAATAGCTCCTGCAATCTGCCATCCAGAAGCGGGGCAGCTTAATTTTGTTTGCCAGGGAAACGGGCCGAGGTTTGTGTCTGGGGGCCTATGGCTGGGAGTGACCGGCTGGCTCCTGAAAAGCTACGATAGGCAGGATGGTGACCAGACCAGAGGTGGCACCAGTGCCAAGTCGGGCTAGTTGGATGGTGAAAAGTGGCTCCTGCAATCTGCCATCAAAAAGTTGGCAGGCGAGTTTTGTTTTCCAGGGAAAAGTGCCGTTGATTTTGTTTGGCGGCCTGTGGCTGGGAGTGGCCGGCTGGCTCCTTAGAATCCACGATACGCAGGATGGTTCCCAGACCAGAGGTGGCACCAGTTCCAAGTCGGGCTTGTTTGATAGTACCAAGTGGCTCCTGCAATCTGCCATCCAGAAGCGGGGCAGCTTACTTTTGTTTGCCAGGGAAACGGGCCGAGGTTTGTGTCTGGGGGCCTATGGCTGGGAGTGACCGGCTGGCTCCTGAAAAGCTACGATAGGCAGGATGGTTACCAGACCCATGGTGGCACCAGTGCCAAGTTGGGCTGATTTGATAGTATCAAGCGGCTCCTGCAATCTGCCATCAAAAATATGGCAGAGGAGTTTTGTTTTCCAGGGAAAAGTGCCGTTGATTATTTTTGGTGGCCTATGGCTGGGAGTGGCCGGCTGGCTCCTTAGAATCCACGATACGCAGGATGGTTCCCAGACCAGAGGTGGCACCAGTTCCAAGTCGGGCTTGTTTGATAGTACCAAGTGGCTCCTGCAATCTGCCATCCAGAAGCGGGGAAGCTTACTTTTGTTTGCAAGGGAAACTGGCCGAGGTTTTGTCTGGGCGCCTATGGCTGGGAGTGACTGGCTGGCTCCTGAAAAGCTACGATAGGCAGGATGGTTACCAGACTCATGGTGGCACCAGTGCCACGTTGGGCTGATTTGATAGTACCAAGCGGCTCCTGCAATCTGCCATCAAATGTTGGCAGGCGAGTTTTGTTTTCCAGGGGAAAGCGCCGTTGTTTGTGTTTGGTGGACTGTGGCTGGGAGTGGCCGGCTGGCTCCTTAGAATCCACGATACGCAGGATGGCTCCCAGACCAGAGGTGGCACCAGTGCCATGTCGGGCTAGTTTGATGGTGCAAAGTCGCTCCTGCAATCTGCCATGAAAAAGTTGGCAGGCGAGTTTTGTTTTCCAGGGAAAAGTGCCGTTGTTTGTGTTTGGTGGACTGTGGCTGGGAGTGGCCGGCCGGCTCCTTAGAATCCACGATACGCAGGATGGTTCCCAGACCAGAGGTGGCACCAGTTCCAAGTCGGGCTGGTTTGATAGTAACAAGTGGCTCCTGCAATCTGCCATCCAGAAGCGGGGCAGCTTACTTTTGTTTGCCAGGGAAACGGGCCGAGGTTTCTTTCTGGGGGCCTATCGCTGGGAGTGACCGGCTGGCTCCTGAAAAGCTACGATAGGCAGGATGGTTACCAGACCCATGGTGGCACCAGTGCCAAGTTGGGCTGATTTGATAGTATCAAGCGGCTCCTGCAATCTGCCATCAAAAAGTTGGCAGGCGAGTTTTGTTTTCCAGGGAAAAGTGCCGTTGATTTTTTTTGGTGGCCTATGGCTGGGAGTGGCCGGCTGGATCCTTAGAATCCACGATACGCAGGATGGTTCCCAGACCAGAGGTGGCACCAGTTCCAAGTCGGGCTGGTTTGATAGTACCAAGTGGCTCCTGCAATCTGCCATCCAGAAGCGGGGAAGCTTACTTTTGTTTGCCAGGGAAACGGGCCGAGGTTTGTGTCTGGGGGCCTATGGCTGGGAGTGACCGGCTGGCTCCTGAAAAGCTACGATAGGCAGGATGTTTACCAGACCCATGGTGGCACCAGTGCCAAGTTGGGCTGATTTGATAGTATCAAGCGGCTCCTGCAATCTGCCATGAAAAAGTTGGCAGGCGAGTTTTGTTTTCCAGGGAAAAGTGCCCTTGATTTTTTTTGTTTGGCGGCCTGTGGCTGGGAGTGGCCGGCTGGCTCCTTAGAATCCACGATACGCAGGATGGTTCCCAGACCAGAGGTGGCACCAGTTCCAAGTCGGGCTTGTTTGATAGTACCAAGTGGCTCCTGCAATCTGCCATCCAGAAGCGGGGCAGCTTACTTTTGTTTGCAAGGGAAACGGGCCGAGGTTTTTGTCTGGGGGCCTATGTCTGGGAGTGACTGGCTGGCTCCTAAAAAGCTACGATAGGCAGGATGGTTACCAGACTCATGGTGGCACCAGTGCCACGTTGGGCTGATTTGATAGTACCAAGCGGCTCCTGCCATCTGCCATCAAATAGTTGCCAGGCGAGTTTTGTTTTCCAGGGGAAAGCGCCGTTGTTTTTGTTTGGGGGCCTATGGCGGGGAGTGGCCGGCTGGCTCCTTATAATCCACGATACGCAGGATGGTTCCCAGACCATGGTGGCACCAGTGCCAAGTCGGGCTAGTTGGATGGTGAAAAGTGGCTCCTGCAATCTGCCATCAAAAAGTTGGCAGGCGAGTTTTGTTTTCCAGGGAAAAGTGCCGTTGTTTGTGTTTGGTGGCCTGTGGCTGGGAGTGGCCGGCTGGCTCCTTAGAATCCACGATACGCAGGATGGTTCCCAGACCAGAGGTGGCACCAGTTCCAAGTCGGGCTGGTTTGATAGTACCAAATGGCTCCTGCAATCTGCCATCCAGAAGCGGGGCAGCTTAATTTTGTTTGCCAGGGAAACGGGCCAAGGTTTGTGTCTGGGGGCCTATGGCTGGGAGTGACCGGCTGGCTCCTTAAAAGCTACGATAGGCAGGATGTTTACCAGACCCATGGTGGCACCAGTGCCAAGTTGGGCTGATTTGATAGTACCAAGCGGCTCCTGAAATCTGCCATCAAAAAGTTGGCAGGCGAGTTTTGTTTTCCAGGGAAAAGTGCCGTTGATTTTGTTTGGCGGCCTGTGGCGGGGAGTGGCCGGCTGGCTCCTTAGAATCCACGATACGCAGGATGGTTCCCAGACCAGAGGTGGCACCAGTTCCAAGTCGGGCTTGTTTGATGGTGCAAAGTGGCTCCTGCAATCTGCCATCAAAAAGTTGGCAGGCGAGTTTTGTTTTCCAGGGAAAAGTGCCGTTGTTTGTGTTTGGGGGCCTATGGCTGGGAGTGGCCGGCTGGCTAATTAGAATCCACGATACGCAGGATGGTTCCCAGACCAGAGGTGGCACCAGTGCCAAGTCGGGCTGGTTTGATGGTGCAAAGTGGCTCCTGCAATCTGCCATCAAAATGTTGGCAGGCGAGTTTTGTTTTCCAGGGAAAAGTGCCGTTGTTTGTGTTTGGTGGACTGTGGCTGGGAGTGGCCGGCTGGCTCCTTAGAATCCACGATACGCAGGATGGTTCCCAGACCAGAGGTGGCACCAGTTCCAAGTCGGGCTGGTTTGATAGTACCAAGTGGCTCCTGCAATCTGCCATCCAGAAGCGGGGCAGCTTACTTTTGTTTGCAAGGGAAACGGGCCGAGGTTTTGTCTGGGGGCCTATGGCTGGGAGTGACTGGCTGGCTCCTGAAAAGCTACGATAGGCAGGATGGTTACCAGACTCATGGTGGCACTAGTGCCACGTTGGGCTGATTTGATAGTACCAAGCGGCTCCTGCAATCTGCCATCAAAAAGTTGGCAGGCGAGTTTTGTTTTCCAGGGGAAAGCGCCGTTGTTTGTGTTTGGTGGACTGTGGCTGGGAGTGGCCGGCTGGCTCCTTAGAATCCACGATACGCAGGATGGCTCCCAGACCAGAGGTGGCACCAGTGCCATGTCGGGCTAGTTTGATGGTGCAAAGTGGCTCCTGCAATCTGCCATGAAAAAGTTGGCAGGCGAGTTTTGTTTTCCAGGGAAAAGTGCCGTTGTTTGTGTTTGGTGGACTGTGGCTGGGAGTGGCCGGCCGGCTCCTTAGAATCCACGATAGGCAGGATGGTTCCCAGACCAGAGGTGGCACCAGTTCCAAGTCGGGCTGGTTTGATAGTACCAAGTGGCTCCTGCAATCTGCCATCCAGAAGCGGGGCAGCTTACTTTTGTTTGCCAGGGAAACGGGCCGAGGTTTCTCTCTGGCGGCCTATCGCTGGGAGTGACCGGCTGGCTCCTGAAAAGCTACGATAGGCAGGATGGTTACCAGACCCATGGTGGCACCAGTGCCAAGTTGGGCTGATTTGATAGTCCCAAGCGGCTCCTGCAATCTGCCATCAAAAAGTTGGCAGGCGAGTTTTGTTTTCCAGGGCAAAGCGCCGTTGTTTGTGTTTGGTGGACTGTGGCTGGGAGTGGCCGGCTGGCTCCTTAGAATCCACGATACGCAGGATGGTTCCCAGACCAGAGGTGGCACCAGTTCCAAGTCAGGCTGGTTTGATAGTACCAAGTGGCTCCTGCAATCTGCCATCCAGAAGCGGGGAAGCTTACTTTTGTTTGCCAGGGAAACGGGCCGAGGTTTGTGTCTGGGGGCCTATGGCTGGGAGTGACCGGCTGGCTCCTGAAAAGCTACGATAGGCAGGATGTTTACCAGACCCATGGTGGCACCAGTGCCATGTCGGGCTGATTTGATAGTATCAAGCGGCTCCTGCAATCTGCCATGAAAAAGTTGGCAGGCGAGTTTTGTTTTCCAGGGAAAAGTCCCCTTGATTTTCTTTTTGGCGGCCTGTGGCTGGGAGTGGCCGGCTGGCTCCTTAGAATCCACGATACGCAGGATGGTTCCCAGACCAGAGGTGGCACCAGTTCCAAGTCGGGCTTGTTTGATAGTACCAAGTGGCTCCTGCAATCTGCCATCCAGAAGCGGGGCAGCTTACTTTTGTTTGCAAGGGAAACGGGCCGAGGTTTTTGTCTGGGGGCCTATGTCTGGGAGTGACTGGCTGGCTCCTGAAAAGCTACGATAGGCAGGATGGTTACCAGACTCATGGTGGCGCCAGTGCCGCATTGGGCTGATTTGATAGTACCAAGCGGCTCCTGCAATCTGCCATCAAAAAGTTGGCAGGCGAGTTTTGTTTTCCAGGGGAAAGCGCCGTTGTTTGTGTTTGGTGGACTGTGGCTGGGAGTGGCCGGCTGGCTCCTTAGAATCCACGATACGCAGGATGGTTCCCAGACCAGAGGTGGCACCAGTTCCAAGTCGGGCTGGTTTGATAGTAACAAGTGGCTCCTGCAATCTGCCATCCAGAAGCGGGGCAGCTTACTTTTGTTTGCCAGGGAAACGGGCCGAGGTTTGTGTCTGGGGGCCTATGGCTGGGAGTGACCGGCTGGCTCCTGAAAAGCTACGATAGGCAGGATGGTGACCAGACTCATGGGGGCACCAGTGCCAAGTTGGGCTGATTTGATAGTATCAAGCGGCTCCTGCAATCTGCCATGAAAAAGTTGGCAGGCGAGTTTTGTTTTCCAGGGAAAAGTGCCGTTGATTTTTTTTGGTGGCCTGTGGCTGGGTGTGGCCGGCTGGCTCCTTAGAATCCATGATACGCAGGATGGTTCCCAGACCAGAGGTGGCACCAGTTCCATGTCGGGCTTGTTTGATAGTACCAAGTGGCTCCTGCAATCTGCCATCCAGAAGCGGGGCAGCTTACTTTTGTTTGCAAGGGAAACGGGCCGAGGTTTTTGTCTGGGGGCCTATGGCTGGGAGTGACTGGCTGGCTCCTAAAAAGCTACGATAGGCAGGATGGTTACCAGACTCATGGTGGCACCAGTGCCACGTTGGGCTGATTTGATAGTACCAAGCGGCTCCTGCAATCTGCCATCAAAAAGTTGGCAGGCGAGTTCTGTTTTCCAGGGGAAAGCGCCGTTGATTTTTGTTTGGGGGCCTATGGCGGGGAGTGGCCGGCTGGCTCCTTATAATCCACGATACGCAGGATGGTTCCCAGACCATGGTAGCACCAGTGCCAAGTCGGGCTAGTTTGATGGTGCAAAGTGGCTCCTGCAATCTGCCATGAAATAGTTGGCAGGCGAGTTTTGTTTTCCAGGGAAAATTGCCGTTGTTTGTGTTTCGTGGCCTGTGGCTGGGAGTGGCCGGCTGGCTCCTTAGAATCCACGATAGGCAGGATGGTTCCCAGACCAGAGGTGGCACCAGTTCCAAGTCGGGCTGGTTTGATAGTACCAAGTGGCTCCTGCAATCTGCCATCCAGAAGCGGGGCAGCTTAATTTTGTTTGCCAGGGAAACGGGCCAAGGTTTGTGTCTGGGGGCCTATGGCTGGGAGTGACCGGCTGGCTCCTGAAAAGCTACGATAGGCAGGATGTTTACCAGACCCATGGTGGCACCAGTGCCAAGTTGGGCTGATTTGATAGTACCAAGCGGCTCCTGAAATCTGCCATCAAAAAGTTGGCAGGCGAGTTTTGTTTTCCAGGGAAAAGTGCCGTTGATTTTGTTTGGCGGCCTGTGGCTGGGAGTGGCCGGCTGGCTCCTTAGAATCCACGATACGCAGGATGGTTCCCAGACCAGAGGTGGCACCAGTTCCAAGTCGGGCTTGTTTGATGGTGCAAAGTGGCTCCTGCAATCTGCCATCAAAAAGTTGGCAGGCGAGTTTTGTTTTCCAGGGAAAAGCGCCGTTGTTTGTTTTTGGGGGCCTATGGCTGGGAGTGGCCGGCTGGCTAATTAGAATCCACGATACGCAGGATGGTTCCCAGACCAGAGGTGGTACCAGTGCCATGTCGGGCTAGTTTGATGGTGCAAAGTGGCTCCTGCAATCTGCCATGAAAAAGTTTGCAGGCGAGTTTTGTTTTCCAGGGAAAAGTGCCGTTGTTTGTGTTTGGTGGACTGTGGCTGGGAGTGGCCGGCTGGCTCCTTAGAATCCACGATACGCAGGATGGTTCCCAGACCAGAGGTGGCACCAGTTCCAAGTCGGGCTTGTTTGATAGTACCAAGTGGCTCCTGCAATCTGCCATCCAGAAGCGGGGCAGCTTACTTTTGTTTGCCAGGGAAACGGGCCGAGGTTTGTGTCTGGGGGCCTATGGCTGGGAGTGACCGGCTGGCTCCTGAAAAGCTACGATAGGCAGGATGGTTACCAGACCCATGGTGGCACCAGTGCCAAGTTGGGCTGATTTGATAGTATCAAGCGGTTCCTGCAATCTGCCATCAAAAAGTTGGCAGGCGAGTTTTGTTTTCCAGGGAAAAGTGCCGTTGATTTTTTTTGGTGGCCTATGGCTGGGAGTGGCCGGCTGGCTCCTTAGAATCCACGATACGCAGCATGGTTCCCAGACCAGAGGTGGCACCAGTTCCAAGTCGGGCTTGTTTGATAGTACCAAGTGGCTCCTGCAATCTGCCATCCAGAAGCGGGGCAGCTTACTTTTGTTTGCAAGGGAAACGGGCCGAGGTTTTGTCTGGGGGCCTATGGCTGGGAGTGACCGGCTGGCTCCTGAAAAGCTACGATAGGCAGGATGGTTACCAGACCCATGGTGGCACCAGTGCCAAGTTGGGCTGATTTGATAGTATCAAGCGGCTCCTGCAATCTGCCATGAAAAAGTTGGCAGGCGAGTTTTATTTTCCAGGGAAAAGTGCCGTTGATTTTTTTTGGTGGCCTGTGGCTGGGTGTGGCCGGCTGGCTCCTTAGAATCCACGATACGCAGGATGGTTCCCAGACCAGAGGTGGCACCAGTTCCATGTCGGGCTTGTTTGATAGTACCAAGTGGCTCCTGCAATCTGCCATCCAGAAGCGGGGCAGCTTACTTTTGTTTGCAAGGGAAACGGGCCGAGGTTTTTGTCTGGGGGCCTATGGCTGGGAGTGACTGGCTGGCTCCTAAAAAGCTACGATAGGCAGGATGGTTCCCAGACTCATGGTGGCACCAGTGCCACGTTGGGCTGATTTGATAGTACCAAGCGGCTCCTGCAATCTGCCATCAAAAAGTTGGCAGGCGAGTTCTGTTTTCCAGGGGAAAGCGCCGTTGTTTTTGTTTGGGGGCCTATGGCGGGGAGTGGCCGGCTGGCTCCTTATAATCCACGATACGCAGGATGGTTCCCAGACCATGGTGGCACCAGTGCCAAGTCGGGCTAGTTTGATGGTGCAAAGTGGCTCCTGCAATCTGCCATGAAAAAGTTGGCAGGCGAGTTTTGTTTTCCAGGGAAAAGTGCCGTTGTTTGTGTTTCGTGGCCTGTGGCTGGGAGTGGCCGGCTGGCTCCTTAGAATCCACGATACGCAGGATGGTTCCCAGACCAGAGGTGGCACCAGTTCCAAGTCGGGCTGGTTTGATAGTACCAAATGGCTCCTGCAATCTGCCATCCAGAAGCGGGGCAGCTTAATTTTGTTTGCCAGGGAAACGGGCCAAGGTTTGTGTCTGGGGGCCTATGGCTGGGAGTGACCGGCTGGCTCCTGAAAAGCTACGATAGGCAGGATGTTTACCAGACCCATGGTGGCACCAGTGCCAAGTTGGGCTGATTTGATATTACCAAGCGGCTCCTGAAATCTGCCATCAAAAAGTTGGCAGGCGAGTTTTGTTTTCCAGGGAAAAGTGCCGTTGATTTTGTTTGGCGGCGTGTGGCTGGGAGTGGCCGGCTGGCTCCTTAGAATCCACGATACGCAGGATGGTTCCCAGACCAGAGGTGGCACCAGTTCCAAGTCGGGCTTGTTTGATAGTACCAAGTGGCTCCTGCAATCTGCCATCAAAAAGTTGGCAGGCGAGTTTTGTTTTCCAGGGAAAAGCGCCGTTGTTTGTTTTTGGGGGCCTATGGCTGGGAGTGGCCGGCTGGCTAATTAGAATCCACGATACGCAGGATGGTTCCCAGACCAGAGGTGGCACCAGTGCCATGTCGGGCTAGTTTGATGGTGCAAAGTGGCTCCTGCAATCTGCCATGAAAAAGTTTGCAGGCGAGTTTTGTTTTCCAGGGAAAAGTGCCGTTGTTTGTGTTTGGTGGACTGTGGCTGGGAGTGGCCGGCTGGCTCCTTAGAATCCACGATACGCAGGATGGTTCCCAGACCAGAGGTGGCACCAGTTCCAAGTCGGGCTGGTTTGATAGTACCAAGTGGCTCCTGCAATCTGCCATCCAGAAGCGGGGCAGCTTACTTTTGTTTGCCAGGGAAACGGGCCGAGGTTTGTGTCTGGGGGCCTATGGCTGGGAGTGACCGGCTGGCTCCTGAAAAGCTACGATAGGCAGGATGGTTACCAGACCCATGGTGGCACCAGTGCCAAGTTGGGCTGATTTGATAGTATCAAGCGGCTCCTGCAATCTGCCATCCAAAATATGGCAGGCGAGTTTTGTTTTCCAGGGAAAAGTGCCGTTGATTATTTTTGGTGGCCTATGGCTGGGAGTGGCCGGCTGGCTCCTTAGAATCCACGATACGCAGGATGGTTCCCAGACCAGAGGTGGCACCAGTTCCAAGTCGGGCTTGTTTGATAGTACCAAGTGGCTCCTGCAATCTGCCATCCAGAAGCGGGGCAGCTTACTTTTGTTTGCAAGGGAAACGGGCCGAGGTTTTGTCTGGGGGCCTATGGCTGGGAGTGACCGGCTGGCTCCTGAAAAGCTACGATAGGCAGGATGGTTACCAGACTCATGGTGGCACCAGTGCCACGTTGGGCTGATTTGATAGTACCAAGCGGCTCCTGCAATCTGCCATCAAAAAGTTGGCAGGCGAGTTTTGTTTTCCAGGGGAAAGCGCCGTTGTTTGTGTTTGGTGGACTGTGGCTGGGAGTGGCCGGCTGGCTCCTTAGAATCCACGATACGCAGGATGGTTCCCAGACCAGAGGTGGCACCAGTTCCATGTCGGGCTTGTTTGATAATACCAAGTGGCTCCTGCAATCTGCCATCCAGAAGTGGGGAAGCTTACTTTTGTTTGCCAGGGAAACGTGCCGAGGTTTGTGTCTGGGGGCCTATGGCTGGGTGTGACTGGCTGGCTCCTGAAAAGCTACGATAGGCAGGATGGTTACCAGACTCATGGTGGCACCAGTGCCACGTTGGGCTGATTTGATAGTACCAAGCGGCTCCTGCAATCTGCCATCAAAAAGTTGGCAGGCCAGTTTTGTTTTCCAGGGAAAAGCGCCGTTTTTTGTGTTTGGGGGCCTATGGCTGGGAGAGGCCGGCTGGCGCCTTAGAATCCACGATACGCAGGATGGTTCCCAGACAAGAGGTGGCACCAGTGCCAAGTCGGGCTAGTTTGATGGTGCAAAGTGGCTCCTGCAATCTGCCATCCAGAAGCGGGGCAGCTGAGTTTTGTTTGCCAGAGAAAAGGGCCGTGGTTTTTTTTTGGGGGCATATGGCTGGGAGTGGCCGGCTGGCTCCTTAAAATGCTCGATACGCAGGATGGTGACCAGACCCAAGGTGGCACCAGTGCCAAGTTGTGCTGTTTTTGTAGTACCAAGTGCGTCCTGCAATTTGCCATCCAGAAGAGGGGCAGTTGAGTTTTGTTTGCCAGAGAAAAGTGCCGTGGTTTGTGTTTGAGGGCATATGGCTGAGAGTGGCCGGCTGAACCCTGAAAATCCACAATAGGCAGGATGGTTCCCAGAGCCAAGGTGGCACCAGTGCCAAGTCGGGCTGGTTTGATAGTACTAAATAGCTCCTGCAATCTGCCATCCAGAAGCGGGGCAGCTTAATTTTGTTTGCCAGGGAAACGGGCCGAGGTTTGTGTCTGGGGGCCTATGGCTGGGAGTGACCGGCTGGCTCCTGAAAAGCTACGATAGGCAGGATGGTTCCCAGACCAGAGGTGGCACCAGTGCCAAGTCGGGCTAGTTTAATGGTGAAAAGTGGCTCCTGCAACCTGCCATGAAAAAGTTTGCAGGCGAGTTTTGTTTTCCAGGGAAAAGTGCCGTTGTTTGTGTTTGGTGGACTGTGGCTGGGAGTGGCCGGCTGGCTCCTTAGAATCCACGATACGCAGGATGGTTCCCAGACCAGAGGTGGCACCAGTTCCAAGTCGGGCTTGTTTGATAGTACCAAGTGGCTCCTGCAATCTGCCATCCAGAAGCGGGGCAGCTTAATTTTGTTTGCCAGGGAAACGGGCCAAGGTTTGTGTCTGGGGGCCTATGGCTGGGAGTGACCGGCTGGCTCCTGAAAAGCTACGATAGGCAGGATGGTTACCAGACCCATGGTGGCACCAGTGCCAAGTTGGGCTGATTTGATAGTATCAAGCGGCTCCTGCAATCTGCCATCAAAAAGTTGGCAGGCGAGTTTTGTTTTCCAGGGAAAAGTGCCGTTGATTTTTTTTGGTGGCCTGTGGCTGGGAGTGGCCGGCTGGCTCCTTAGAATCCACGATACGCAGGATGGTTCCCAGACCAGAGGTGGCACCAGTTCCAAGTCGGGCTTGTTTGATAGTACCAAGTGGCTCCTGCAATCTGCCATCCAGAAGCGGGGCAGCTTACTTTTGTTTGCAAGGGAAACGGGCCGAGGTTATTGTCTGGGGGCCTATGGCTGGGAGTGACTGGCTGGCTCCTGAAAAGCTACGATAGGCAGGATGGTTACCAGACTCATGGTGGCACCAGTGCAGCGTTGGGCTGATTTGATAGTACCAAGCGGCTCCTGCAATCTGCCATCAAAATGTTGGCAGGCGAGTTTTGTTTTCCAGGGGAAAGCGCCATTGTTTGTGTTTGGGGGCCTATGGCTGGGAGTGGCCGGCTGGCTAATTAGAATCCACGATACGCAGGATGGTTCCCAGACCATGGTGGCACCAGTGCCAAGTCGGGCTAGTTTGATGGTGCAAAGTGGCTCCTGCAATCTGCTATCAAAATGTTGGCAGGCGAGTTTTGTTTTCCAGGGAAAATGCCGTTGATTTTTTTTGGTGGCCTGTGGCTGGGAGTGGCCAGCTGGCTCCTTATAATCCACGATACGCAGGATGGTTCCCAGACCAGAGGTGGCACCAGTGCCAAGTCGGGCTGGTTTGATGGTGCAAAGTGGCTCCTGCAATCTGCCATCCAGAAGCGGGGCAGCTGAGTTTTTTTTGCCAGAGAAAAGGGCCGTGGTTTTTTTTGGGGGGCATATGGCTTGGAGTGGCCGGCTGGCTCCTTAAAATGCTCGATACGCAGGATGGTGACCAGACCCAAGGTGGCACCAGTGCCAAGTTGTGCTGTTTTTGTAGTACCAAGTGCGTCCTGCAATTTGCCATCCAGAAGAGGGGCAGTTGAGTTTTGTTTGCCAGAGAAAAGGGCCGTGGTTTGTGTTTGAGGGCATATGGCTGAGAGTGGCCGGCTGACCCCTGAAAATCCACAATAGGCAGGATGGTTCCCAGAGCCAAGGTGGCACCAGTTCCAAGTCGGGCTGGTTTGATAGTACTAAATAGCTCCTGCAATCTGCCATCCAGAAGCGGGGCAGCTTAATTTTGTTTGCCAGGGAAACGGGCCGAGGTTTGTGTCTGGGGGCCTATGGCTGGGAGAGACCGACTGGCTCCTGAAAAGCTACGATAGGCAGGAAGGTTCCCAGACCAGAGGTGGCACCAGTGCCAAGTCGGGCTAGTTTGATGGTGAAAAGTGGCTCCTGCAATCTGCCATCAAAAAGTTGGCAGGCGAGTTTTGTTTTCCAGGGAAAAGTGCCGTTGATTTTGTTTGGGGGCCTGTGGCTGGGAGTGGCCGGCTGGCTCCTTAGAATCCACGATACGCAGGATGGTTCCCAGACCAGAGGTGGCACCAGTTCCAAGCCGGGCTTGTTTGATAGTAACAAGTGGCTCCTGCAATCTGCTATCCAGAAGCGGGGCAGCTTACTTTTGTTTGCCAGGGAAACGGGCCGAGGTTTGTGTCTGGGGGCCTATGGCTGGGAGTGACTGGCTGGCTCCTGAAAAGCTACGATAGGCAGGATGGTTACCAGACTCATGGTGGCACCAGTGCCAAGTTGGGCTGATTTGATAGTACCAAGCGGCTCCTGCAATCTGCCATAAAAAATTTGGCAGGCGAGTTTTGTTTTCCAGGGAAAAGCGCCGTTGTTTGTGTTTGGGGGCCTATGGCTGGGAGTGACCGGCTGGCTAATTAGAATCCACGATACGCAGGATGGTTCCCAGACCAGAGGTGGCACCAGTGCCATGTCGGGCTAGTTTGATGTTGAAAAGTGGCTCCTGCAATCTGCCATCTAAAAGTTGGCAGGCGAGTTTTATTTTCCAAGGAAAAGTGCCGTTGATTTTGTTTGGTGGCCTGTGGCTGGGAATGGCCGGCTGGCTCCTTAGAATCCACGATACGCAGGATGGTTCCCAGACCAGAGGTGGCACCAGTTCCAAGCCGGGCTTGTTTGATAGTACCAAGTGGCTCCTGCAATCTGCCATCCAGAAGCGGGGCAGCTTACTTTTGTTTGCCAGGGAAACGGGCCGAGGTTTGTGTCTGGGGGCCTATGGCTGGGAGTGACTGGCTGGCTCCTGAAAAGCTACGATAGGCAGGATGGTTACCAGACCCATGGTGGCACCAGTGCCAAGGTGGGCTGGTTTGATACTATCAAGCGGCTCCTGCAATCAGCCATCAAAAAGTTGGCAGGCGAGTTTTGTTTTCCAGGGAAAAGTGCCGTTGATTTTTTTTTGGGGCCTATGGCTGGGAGTGGCCGGCTGGCTCCTTAGAATCCACGATACGCAGGATGGTTCCCAGACCAGAGGTGGCACCAGTTCCAAGTCGGGCTGGTTTGATAGTACCAAGTGGCTCCTGCAATCTGCCATCCAGAAACGGGGCAGCTTACTTTTGTTTGCCAGGGAAACGGGCCGTGGTTTGTGTCTGGGGGCCTATGGCTGGGAGTGACCGGCTGGCTCCTGAAAAGCTACGATAGGCAGGATGGTGACCAGACTCATGGGGGCACCAGTGCCAAGTTGGGCTGATTTGATAGTACCAAGCGGCTCCTGCAATCTGCCATCAAAAATTTGGCAGGCGAGTTTTGTTTTCCAGGGAAAAGCGCCGTTGTTTGTGTTTGGTGGACTGTGGCTGGGAGTGGCCGGCTGGCTCCTTAGAATCCACGATACGCAGGATGGTTCCCAGACCAGAGGTGGCACCACTGCCAAGTCGGGCTAGTTTGATGGTGCAAAGTGGCTCCTGCAATCTGCCATCCAGAAGCGGGGTAGCTTACTTTTGTTTGCCAGGGAAACGGGCCGAGGTTTTTTCTGGGGGCCTATGGGTGGGAATGTGCGGCTGGCTCCTGAAAAGCTACGATAGGCAGGATGGTGACCAGACCCATGGTGGCACCAGTGCCAAGTCGGGCTGGTTTGACGGTGCAAAGTGGCTCCTGCAATCTGCCATCAAAATATTGGCAGGCGAATTTTGTTTTCCAGTGAAAAGCGCCGTTGTTTGTGTTTGGGGGCCTGTGGCTGGGAGTGGCCGGCTGGCTAATTAGAATCCACGATACGCAGGATGGTTCCCAGACCAGAGGTGGCACCAGTGCCAAGTCGGGCTAGTTTGATGGTGCAAAGTGGCTCCTGCAATCTGCCATTAAAAAGTTGGCAGGCCAGTTTTGTTTTCCAGGGAAAAGTGCCGTTGGTTGTGTTTGGGGGCCTGTGGCTGGGAGTGGCCAGCTGGCTCCTTATACTCCACGATACGCAGGATGGTTCCCAGACCAGAGGTGGCACCAGTGCCAAGTCGGGCTGGTTTGATGGTGCAAAGTGGCTCCTGCAATCTGCCATCCAGAAGCGGGGCAGCTGAGTTTTGTTTGCCAGAGAAAAGGGCCGTGGTTTTTTTTTGGGGGCATATGGATTGGAGTGGCCGGCTGGCTCCTTAAAATGCTCGATACGCAGGATGGTTCCCAGAGCCAAGGTGGCACCAGTTCCAAGTCGGGCTGGTTGGATAGTACTAAATAGCTCCTGCAATCTACCATCCAGAAGCGGGGCAGCTTAATTTTGTTTGCCAGGGAAACGGGCCGAGGTTTGTGTCTGGGGGCCTATGGCTGGGAGTGACCGGCTGGCTCCTGAAAAGCTACGATAGGCAGGATGGTTCCCAGACCAGAGGTGGCACCAGTGCCAAGTCGGGCTAGTTTGATGGTGAAAAGTGGCTCCTGCAATCTGCCATCAAAAAGTTGGCAGGCGAGTTTTGTTTTCCAGGGAAAAGTGCCGTTGATTTTGTTTGGCGGCCTGTGGCTGGGAGTGGCCGGCTGGCTCCTTAGAATCCACGATACGCAGGATGGTTCCCAGACCAGAGGTGGCACCAGTTCCAAGTCGGGCTTGTTTGATAGTACCAAGTGGCTCCTGCAATCTGCCATCCAGAAGCGGGGCAGCTTACTTTTGTTTGCCAGGGAAACGGGCCGAGGTTTGTGTCTGGGGGCCTATGGCTGGGAGTGACCGGCTGGCTCCTGAAAAGCTACGATAGGCAGGATTGTTCCCTGACCAAAGGTGGCACCAGTGCCAAGTTGGGCTGATTTGATAGTATCAAGCGGCTCCTGCAATCTGCCATCAAAAATATGGCAGGGGAGTTTTGTTTTCCAGGGAAAAGTGCCGTTGATTATTTTTGGTGGACTATGGCTGGGAGTGGCCGGCTGGCTCCTTAGAATCCACGATACGCAGGATGGTTCCCAGACCAGAGGTGGCACCAGTTCCAAGTCGGGCTTGTTTGATAGTACTAAGTGGCTCCTGCAATCTGCCATCCAGAAGCGGGGAAGCTTACTTTTGTTTGCAAGGGAAACTGGCCGAGGTTTTGTCTGGGGGCCTATGGCTGGGAGTGACTGGCTGGCTCCTGAAAAGCTACGATAGGCAGGATGGTTACCAGACTCATGGTGGCACCAGTGCCACGTTGGGCTGATTTGATAGTACCAAGCGGCTCCTGCAATCTGCCATCAAATGTTGGCAGGCGAGTTTTGTTTTCCAGGGGAAAGCGCCGTTGTTTGTGTTTGGTGGACTGTGGCTGGGAGTGGCCGGCTGGCTCCTTAGAATCCACGATACGCAGGATGGTTCCCAGACCAGAGGTGGCACCAGTGCCATGTCGGGCTAGTTTGATGGTGCAAAGTCGCTCCTGCAATCTGCCATGAAAAAGTTGGCAGGCGAGTTTTGTTTTCCAGGGAAAAGTGCCGTTGTTTGTGTTTGGTGGACTGTGGCTGGGAGTGGCCGGCTGGCTCCTTAGAATCCACGATACGCAGGATGGTTCCCAGACCAGAGGTGGCACCAGTTCCAAGTCGGGCTGGTTTGATAGTAACAAGTGGCTCCTGCAATCTGCCATCCAGAAGCGGGGCAGCTTACTTTTGTTTGCCAGGGAAACGGGCCGAGGTTTCTGTCTGGGGCCTATCGCTGGGAGTGACCGGCTGGCTCCTGAAAAGCTACGATAGGCAGGATGGTTACCAGACCCATGGTGGCACCAGTGCCAAGTTGGGCTGATTTGATAGTATCAAGCGGCTCCTGCAATCTGCCATCAAAAATATGGCAGGCGAGTTTTGATTTCCAGGGAAAAGTGCCGTTGATTTTTTTTGGTGGCCTATGGCTGGGAGTGGCCGGCTGGATCCTTAGAATCCACGATACGCAGGATGGTTCCCAGACCAGAGGTGGCACCAGTTCCAAGTCGGGCTTGTTTGATAGTACCAAGTGGCTCCTGCAATCTGCCATCCAGAAGCGGGGCAGCTTACTTTTGTTTGCAAGGGAAACGGGCCGAGGTTTTTGTCTGGGGGCCTATGTCTGGGAGTGACTGGCTGGCTCCTGAAAAGCTACGATAGGCAGGATGGTTACCAGGCTCATGGTGGCGCCAGTGCCACGTTGGGCTGATTTGATAATACCAAGCGGCTCCTGCAATCTGCCATCAAAAAGTTGGCAGGCGAGTTTTGTTTTCCAGGGGAAAGCGCCGTTGTTTGTGTTTGGTGGACTGTGGCTGGGAGTGGCCGGCTGGCTCCTTAGAATCCACGATACGCAGGATGGTTCCCAGACCAGAGGTGGCACCAATTCCAAGTCGGGCTGGTTTGATAGTAACAAGTGGCTCCTGCAATCTGCCATCCAGAAGCGGGGCAGCTTACTTTTGTTTGCCAGGGAAACGGGCCGAGGTTTGTGTCTGGGGGCCTATGGCTGGGAGTGACCGGCTGGCTCCTGAAAAGCTACGATAGGCAGGATGGTTACCAGACCCAAGGTGGCACCAGTGCCAAGTTGGGCTGATTTGATAGTATCAAGCGGCTCCTGCAATCTGCCATGAAAAAGTTGGCAGGCGAGTTTTGTTTTCCAGGGAAAAATGCCGTTGATTTTTTTTGGTGGCCTGTGGCTGGGTGTGGCCGGCTGGCTCCTTAGAATCCACGATACGCAGGATGGTTCCCAGACCAGAGGTGGCACCAGTTCCATGTCGGGCTTGTTTGATAGTACCAAGTGGCTCCTGCAATCTGCCATCCAGAAGCGGGGCAGCTTACTTTTGTTTGCAAGGGAAACGGGCCGAGGTTTTTGTCTGGGGGCCTATGTCTGGGAGTGACTGGCTGGCTCCTAAAAAGCTACGATAGGCAGGATGGTTACCAGACTCATGGTGGCACCAGTGCCACGTTGGGCTGATTTGATAGTACCAAGCGGCTCCTGCAATCTGCCATCAAAAAGTTGGCAGGCGAGTTTTGTTTTCCAGGGGAAAGCGCCGTTGTTTTTGTTTGGGGGCCTATGGCGGGGAGTGGCCGGCTGGCTCCTTATAATCCACGATACGCAGGATGGTTCCCAGACCATGGTGGCACCAGTGCCAAGTCGGGCTAGTTTGATGGTGCAAAGTGGCTCCTGCAATCTGCCATGAAAAAGTTGGCAGGCGAGTTTTGTTTTCCAGGGAAAAGTGCCGTTGTTTGTGTTTCGTGGCCTGTGGCTGGGAGTGGCCGGCTGGCTCCTTAGAATCCACGATACGCAGGATGGTTCCCAGACCAGAGGTGGCACCAGTTCCAAGTCGGGCTAGTTTGATGGTGCAAAGTGGCTCCTGCAATCTGCCATGAAAAAGTTTGCAGGCGAGTTTTGTTTTCCAGGGAAAAGTGCCGTTGTTTGTGTTTGGTGGACTGTGGCTGGGAGTGGCCGGCTGGCTCCTTAGAATCCACGATACGCAGGATGGTTCCCAGACCAGAGGTGGCACCAGTTCCAAGTCGGGCTGGTTTGATAGTACCAAGTGGCTCCTGCAATCTGCCATCCAGAAGCGGGGAAGCTTACTTTTGTTTGCAAGGGAAACTGGCCGAGGTTTTGTCTGGGGGCCTATGGCTGGGAGTGACTGGCTGGCTCCTGAAAAGCTACGATAGGCAGGATGGTTACCAGACTCATGGTGGCACTAGTGCCACGTTGGGCTGATTTGATAGTACCAAGCGGCTCCTGCAATCTGCCATCAAAAAGTTGGCAGGCGAGTTTTGTTTTCCAGGGGAAAGCGCCGTTGTTTGTGTTTGGTGGACTGTGGCTGGGAGTGGCCGGCTGGCTCCTTAGAATCCACGATACGCAGGATGGCTCCCAGACCAGAGGTGGCACCAGTGCCATGTCGGGCTAGTTTGATGGTGCAAAGTGGCTCCTGCAATCTGCCATGAAAAAGTTGGCAGGCGAGTTTTGTTTTCCAGGGAAAAGTGCCGTTGTTTGTGTTTGGTGGACTGTGGCTGGGAGTGGCCGGCCGGCTCCTTAGAATCCACGATAGGCAGGATGGTTCCCAGACCAGAGGTGGCACCAGTTCCAAGTCGGGCTGGTTTGATAGTACCAAGTGGCTCCTGCAATCTGCCATCCAGAAGCGGGGCAGCTTACTTTTGTTTGCCCGGGAAACGGGCCGAGGTTTCTGTCTGGGGGCCTATGGCTGGGAGTGACCGGCTGGCTCCTGAAAAGCTACGATAGGCAGGATGGTTACCAGACCCATGGTGGCACCAGTGCCAAGTTGGGCTGATTTGATAGTATCAAGCGGCTCCTGCAATCTGCCATCAAAAAGTTGGCAGGCGAGTTTTGTTTTCCAGGGAAAAGTGCCGTTGATTTTTTTTGGTGGCCTATGGCTGGGAGTGGCCGGCTGGATCCTTAGAATCCACGATACGCAGGATGGTTCCCAGACCAGAGGTGGCACCAGTTCCAAGTCGGGCTTGTTTGATAGTACCAAGTGGCTCCTGCAATCTGCCATCCAGAAGCGGGGCAGCTTACTTTTGTTTGCAAGGGAAACGGGCCGAGGTTTTGTCTGGGGGCCTATGGCTGGGAGTGACTGGCTGGCTCCTGAAAAACTACGATAGGCAGGATGGTTACCAGACTCATGGTGGCACCAGTGCCACGTTGGGCTGATTTGATAGTCCCATGCGGCTCCTGCAATCTGCCATCAAAAAGTTGGCAGGCGAGTTTTGTTTTCCAGGGGAAAGCGCCGTTGTTTGTGTTTGGTGGACTGTGGCTGGGAGTGGCCGGCTGGCTCCTTAGAATCCACGATACGCAGGATGGTTCCCAGACCAGAGGTGGCACCAGTTCCAAGTCGGGCTGGTTTGATAGTACCAAGTGGCTCCTGCAATCTGCCATCCAGAAGCGGGGAAGCTTACTTTTGTTTGCCAGGGAAACGGGCCGAGGTTTGTGTCTGGGGGCCTATGGCTGGGAGTGACCGGCTGGCTCCTGAAAAGCTACGATAGGCAGGATGTTTACCAGACCCATGGTGGCACCAGTGCCAAGTTGGGCTGATTTGATAGTATCAAGCGGCTCCTGCAATCTGCCATGAAAAAGTTGGCAGGCGAGTTTTGTTTTCCAGGGAAAAGTGCCCTTGATTTTTTTTTTTGGTGGCCTGTGGCTGGGAGTGGCCGGCTGGCTCCTTAGAATCCACGATACGCAGGATGGTTCCCAGACCAGAGGTGGCACCAGTTCCAAGTCGGGCTTGTTTGATAGTACCAAGTGGCTCCTGCAATCTGCCATCCAGAAGCGGGGCAGCTTACTTTTGTTTGCAAGGGAAACGGGCCGAGGTTTTTGTCTGGGGGCCTATGTCTGGGAGTGACTGGCTGGCTCCTGAAAAGCTACGATAGCCAGGATGGTTACCAGACTCATGGTGGCGCCAGTGCCACATTGGGCTGATTTGAGAGTACCAAGCGGCTCCTGCAATCTGCCATCAAAAAGTTGGCAGGCGAGTTTTGTTTTCCAGGGGAAAGCGCCGTTGTTTGTGTTTGGTGGACTGTGGCTGGGAGTGGCCGGCTGGCTCCTTAGAATCCACGATACGCAGGATGGTTCCCAGACCAGAGGTGGCACCAGTTCCAAGTCGGGCTGGTTTGATAGTAACAAGTGGCTCCTGCAATCTGCCATCCAGAAGCGGGGCAGCTTACTTTTGTTTGCCAGGGAAACGGGCCGAGGTTTGTGTCTGGGGGCCTATGGCTGGGAGTGACCGGCTGGCTCCTGAAAAGCTACGATAGGCAGGATGGTTACCAGACTCATGGGGGCACCAGTGCCAAGTTGGGCTGATTTGATAGTATCAAGCGGCTCCTGCAATCTGCCATGAAAAAGTTGGCAGGCGAGTTTTGTTTTCCAGGGAAAAGTGCCCTTGATTTTTTTGGTGGCCTGTGGCTGGGTGTGGCCGGCTGGCTCCTTAGAATCCACGATACGCAGGATGGCTCCCAGACCAGAGGTGGCACCAGTGCCATGTCGGGCTAGTTTGATGGTGCAAAGTGGCTCCTGCAATCTGCCATGAAAAAGTTGGCAGGCGAGTTTTGTTTTCCAGGGAAAAGTGCCGTTGTTTGTGTTTGGTGGACTGTGGCTGGGAGTGGCCGGCCGGCTCCTTAGAATCCACGATAGGCAGGATGGTTCCCAGACCAGAGGTGGCACCAGTTCCAAGTCGGGCTGGTTTGATAGTACCAAGTGGCTCCTGCAATCTGCCATCCAGAAGCGGGGCAGCTTACTTTTGTTTGCCCGGGAAACGGGCCGAGGTTTCTGTCTGGGGGCCTATGGCTGGGAGTGACCGGCTGGCTCCTGAA
Source organism: Melospiza melodia melodia (assembly GCF_035770615.1). Taxonomy (NCBI): domain Eukaryota; kingdom Metazoa; phylum Chordata; class Aves; order Passeriformes; family Passerellidae; genus Melospiza; species Melospiza melodia. Next base: position 101,596 of record NW_026948806.1, on the reverse strand, counting down.
AAGCTACGATAGGCAGGATGGTTACCAGACCCATGGTGGCACCAGTGCCAAGTTGGGCTGATTTGATAGTATCAAGCGGCTCCTGCAATCTGCCATCAAAAAGTTGGCAGGCGAGTTTTGTTTTCCAGGGAAAAGTGCCGTTGATTTTTTTTGGTGGCCTATGGCTGGGAGTGGCCGGCTGGATCCTTAGAATCCACGATACGCAGGATGGTTCCCAGACCAGAGGTGGCACCAGTTCCAAGTCGGGCTTGTTTGATAGTACCAAGTGGCTCCTGCAATCTGCCATCCAGAAGCGGGGCAGCTTACTTTTGTTTGCAAGGGAAACGGGCCGAGGTTTTGTCTGGGGGCCTATGGCTGGGAGTGACTGGCTGGCTCCTGAAAAACTACGATAGGCAGGATGGTTACCAGACTCATGGTGGCACCAGTGCCACGTTGGGCTGATTTGATAGTCCCATGCGGCTCCTGCAATCTGCCATCAAAAAGTTGGCAGGCGAGTTTTGTTTTCCAGGGGAAAGCGCCGTTGTTTGTGTTTGGTGGACTGTGGCTGGGAGTGGCCGGCTGGCTCCTTAGAATCCACGATACGCAGGATGGTTCCCAGACCAGAGGTGGCACCAGTTCCAAGTCGGGCTGGTTTGATAGTACCAAGTGGCTCCTGCAATCTGCCATCCAGAAGCGGGGAAGCTTACTTTTGTTTGCCAGGGAAACGGGCCGAGGTTTGTGTCTGGGGGCCTATGGCTGGGAGTGACCGGCTGGCTCCTGAAAAGCTACGATAGGCAGGATGTTTACCAGACCCATGGTGGCACCAGTGCCAAGTTGGGCTGATTTGATAGTATCAAGCGGCTCCTGCAATCTGCCATGAAAAAGTTGGCAGGCGAGTTTTGTTTTCCAGGGAAAAGTGCCCTTGATTTTTTTTTTTGGTGGCCTGTGGCTGGGAGTGGCCGGCTGGCTCCTTAGAATCCACGATACGCAGGATGGTTCCCAGACCAGAGGTGGCACCAGTTCCAAGTCGGGCTTGTTTGATAGTACCAAGTGGCTCCTGCAATCTGCCATCCAGAAGCGGGGCAGCTTACTTTTGTTTGCAAGGGAAACGGGCCGAGGTTTTTGTCTGGGGGCCTATGTCTGGGAGTGACTGGCTGGCTCCTGAAAAGCTACGATAGCCAGGATGGTTACCAGACTCATGGTGGCGCCAGTGCCACATTGGGCTGATTTGATAGTACCAAGCGGCTCCTGCAATCTGCCATCAAAAAGTTGGCAGGCGAGTTTTGTTTTCCAGGGGAAAGCGCCGTTGTTTGTGTTTGGTGGACTGTGGCTGGGAGTGGCCGGCTGGCTCCTTAGAATCCACGATACGCAGGATGGTTCCCAGACCAGAGGTGGCACCAGTTCCAAGTCGGGCTGGTTTGATAGTAACAAGTGGCTCCTGCAATCTGCCATCCAGAAGCGGGGCAGCTTACTTTTGTTTGCCAGGGAAACGGGCCGAGGTTTGTGTCTGGGGGCCTATGGCTGGGAGTGACCGGCTGGCTCCTGAAAAGCTACGATAGGCAGGATGGTGACCAGACTCATGGGGGCACCAGTGCCAAGTTGGGCTGATTTGATAGTATCAAGCGGCTCCTGCAATCTGCCATGAAAAAGTTGGCAGGCGAGTTTTGTTTTCCAGGGAAAAGTGCCCTTGATTTTTTTGGTGGCCTGTGGCTGAGTGTGGCCGGCTGGCTCCTTAGAATCCACGATACGCAGGATGGTTCCCAGACCAGAGGTGGCACCAGTTCCATGTCGGGCTTGATTGATAGTACCAAGTGGCTCCTGCAATCTGCCATCCAGAAGCGGGGCAGCTTACTTTTGTTTGCAAGGGAAACGGGCCGAGGTTTTTGTCTGGGGGCCTATGGCTGGGAGTGACTGGCTGGCTCCCAAAAAGCTACGATAGGCAGGATGGTTACCAGACTCATGGTGGCACCAGTGCCACGTTGGGCTGATTTGATAGTACCAAGCGGCTCCTGCAATCTGCCATCAAAAATTTGCCAGGCGAGTTTTGTTTTCCAGGGGAAAGCGCCGTTGTTTTTGTTTGGGGGCCTATGGCGGGGAGTGGCCGGCTGGCTCCTTATAATCCACGATACGCAGGATGGTTCCCAGACCATGGTGGCACCAGTGCCAAGTCGGGCTAGTTTGATGGTGCAAAGTGGCTCCTGCAATCTGCCATGAAAAAGTTGGCAGGCGAGTTTTGTTTTCCAGGGAAAAGTGCCGTTGTTTGTGTTTCGTGGCCTGTGGCTGGGAGTGGCCGGCTGGCTCCTTAGAATCCACGATAGGCAGGATGGTTCCCAGACCAGAGGTGGCACCAGTTCCAAGTCGGGCTGTTTTGATAGTACCAAATGGCTCCTGCAATCTGCCATCCAGAAGCGGGGCAGCTTAATTTTGTTTGCCAGGGAAACGGGCCAAGGTTTGTGTCTGGGGGCCTATGGCTGGGAGTGACCGGCTGGCTCCTGAAAAGCTACGATAGGCAGGATGGTTACCAGACCCATGGTGGCACCAGTGCCAAGTTGGGCTGATTTGATAGTACCAAGCGGCTCCTGAAATCTGCCATCAAAAAGTTGGCAGGCGAGTTTTGTTTTCCAGGGAAAAGTGCCGTTGATTTTGTTTGGCGGCCTGTGGCTGGGAGTGGCCGGCTGGCTCCTTAGAATCCACGATACGCAGGATGGTTCCCAGACCAGAGGTGGCACCAGTTCCAAGTCGGGCTTGTTTGATGGTGCAAAGTGGCTCCTGCAATCTGCCATCAAAAAGTTGGCAGGCGAGTTTAGTTTTCCAGGGAAAAGCGCCGTTGTTTGTTTTTGGGGGCCTATGGCTGGGAGTGGCCGGCTGGCTAATTAGAATCCACGATACGCAGGATGGTTCCCAGACCAGAGGTGGCACCAGTGCCATGTCGGGCTAGTTTGATGGTGCAAAGTGGCTCCTGCAATCTGCCATGAAAAAGTTTGCAGGCGAGTTTTGTTTTCCAGGGAAAAGTGCCGTTGTTTGTGTTTGGTGGACTGTGGCTGGGAGTGGCCGGCAGGCTCCATAGAATCCACGATACGCAGGATGGTTCCCAGACCAGAGGTGGCACCAGTTCCAAGTCGGGCTGGTTTGATAGTACCAAGTGGCTCCTGCAATCTGCCATCCAGAAGCGGGGCAGCTTACTTTTGTTTGCCAGGGAAACGGGCCGAGGTTTGTGTCTGGGGGCCTATGGCTGGGAGTGGCCGGCTGGCTCCTTAGAATCCACGATACGCAGGATGGGTCCCAGACCAGAGGTGGCACCAGTTCCATGTCAGGCTTGTTTGATAGTACCAAGTGGCTCCTGCAATCTGCCATCCAGAAGTTGGGCAGCTTATTTTTGTTTGCCAGGGAAACGTGCCGAGGTTTGGGTCTGGGGGCCTATGGCTGGGTGTGACTGGCTGGCTCCTGAAAAGCTAGGATAGGCAGGATGGTTACCAGACTCATGGTGGCACCAGTGCCACGTTGGGCTGATTTGATAGTACCAAGCGGCTCCTGCAATCTGCCATCAAAAAGTTGGCAGGCCAGTTTTGTTTTCCAGGGAAAAGTGCCGTTGTTTGTGTTTGGGGGCCTATGGCTGGGAGTGGCCGGCTGGCTAATTAGAATCCACGATACGCAGGATGGTTCCCAGACCAGAGGTGGCACCAGTGCCATGTTGGGCTAGTTTGATGGTGCAAAGTGGCTCCTGCAATCTGCCATGAAAAAGTTTGCAGGCGAGTTTTGTTTTCCAGGGAAAAGTGCCGTTGTTTGTGTTTGGTGGACTGTGGCTGGGAGTGGCCGGCTGGCTCCTTAGAATCCACGATACGCAGGATGGTTCCCAGACCAGAGGTGGCACCAGTTCCAAGTCGGGCTGGTTTGATAGTAACAAGTGGCTCCTGCAATCTGCCATCCAGAAGCGGGGAAGCTTACTTTTGTTTGCCAGGGAAACGGGCCGAGGTTTGTGTCTGGGGGCCTATGGCTGGGAGTGACCGGCTGGCTCCTGAAAAGCTACGATAGGCAGGATGGTTACCAGACCCATGGTGGCACCAGTGCCAAGTTGGGCTGATTTGATAGTATCAAGCGGCTCCTGCAATCTGCCATCAAAAATATGGCAGGCGAGTTTTGTTTTCCAGGGAAAAGTGCCGTTGATTTTTTTTGGTGGCCTATGGCTGGGAGTGGCCGGCTGGCTCCTTAGAATCCACGATACGCAGGATGGTTCCCAGACCAGAGGTGGCACCAGTTCCAAGTCGGGCTTGTTTGATAGTACCAAGTGGCTCCTGCAATCTGCCATCCAGAAGCGGGGCAGCTTACTTTTGTTTGCCAGGGAAACGGGCCGAGGTTTGTGTCTGGGGGCCTATGGCTGGGAGTGACCGGCTGGCTCCTGAAAAGCTACGATAGGCAGGATGGTTACCAGACCCATGGTGGCACCAGTGCCAAGTTGGGCTGATTTGATAGTATCAAGCGGCTCCTGCAATCTGCCATCAAAAATATGGCAGGCGAGTTTTGTTTTCCAGGGAAAAGTGCCGTTGATTTTTTTTGGTGGCCTATGGCTGGGAGTGGCCGGCTGGCTCCTTAGAATCCACGATACGCAGGATGGTTCCCAGACCAGAGGTGGCACCAGTTCCAAGTCGGGCTTGTTTGATAGTACCAAGTGGCTCCTGCAATCTGCCATCCAGAAGCGGGGCAGCTTACTTTTGTTTGCAAGGGAAACGGGCCTAGGTTTTGTTTGGGGGCCTATGGCTGGGAGTGACTGGCTGGCTCCTGAAAAGCTACGATAGGCAGGATGGTTACCAGACTCATGGTGGCACCAGTGCCACGTTGGGCTGATTTGATAGTACCAAGCGGCTCCTGCAATCTGCCATCAAAAAGTTGGCAGGCCAGTTTTGTTTTCCAGGGAAAAGCGCCGTTGTTTGTGTTTGGGGGCCTATGGCTGGGAGTGGCCGGCTGGCTAATTAGAATCCACGATACGCAGGATGGTTCCCAGACCAGAGGTGGCACCCGTGCCATGTTGGGCTAGTTTGATGGTGCAAAGTGGCTCCTGCAATCTGCCATGAAAAAGTTTGCAGGCGAGTTTTGTTTTCCAGGGAAAAGTGCCGTTGTTTGTGTTTGGTGGACTGTGGCTGGGAGTGGCCGGCTGGCTCCTTAGAATCCACGATACGCAGGATGGTTCCCAGATCAGAGGTGGCACCAGTTCCAAGTCGGGCTGGTTTGATAGTAACAAGTGGCTCCTGCAATCTGCCATCCAGAAGCGGGGCAGCTTACTTTTGTTTGCCAGGGAAACGGGCCGAGGTTTGTGTCTGGGGGCCTATGGCTGGGAGTGACCGGCTGGCTCCTGAAAAGCTACGATAGGCAGGATGGTTACCAGACCCATGGTGGCACCAGTGCCAAGTTGGGCTGATTTGATAGTATCAAGCGGCTCCTGCAATCTGCCATCAAAAAGTTGGCAGGCCAGTTTTGTTTTCCAGGGAAAAGTGCCGTTGATTTTTTTTGGTGGCCTGTGGCTGGGAGTGGCCGGCTGGCTCCTTAGAATCCACGATACGCAGGATGGTTCCCAGACCAGAGGTGGCACCAGTTCCAAGTCGGGCTTGTTTGATAGTACCAAGTGGCTCCTGCAATCTGCCATCCAGAAGCGGGGCAGCTTACTTTTGTTTGCAAGGGAAACGGGCCGAGGTTTTTGTCTGGGGGCCTATGGCTGGGAGTGACTGGCTGGCTCCTAAAAAGCTACGATAGGCAGGATGGTTACCAGACTCATGGTGGCACCAGTGCAACGTTGGGCTGATTTGATAGTACCAAGCGGCTCCTGCAATCTGCCATCAAAAAGTTGGCAGGCCAGTTTTGTTTTCCAGGGGAAAGCGCCGTTGTTTGTGTTTGGGGGCCTATGGCGGGGAGAGGCCGGCTTGCTAATTAGAATCCACGATACGCAGGATGGTTCCCAGACCATGGTGGCACCAGCGCCAAGTCGGGCTAGTTTGATGGTGCAAAGTGGCTCCTGCAATCTGCCATCAAAAAGTTGGCAGGCGAGTTTTGTTTTCCAGGGAAAAGTGCCGTTGTTTGTGTTTGGTGGCCTGTGGCTGGGAGTGGCCGGCTGGCTCCTTAGAATCCACGATACGCAGGATGGTTCCCAGACCAGAGGTGGCACCAGTTCCAAGTCGGGCTGGTTTGATAGTACCAAGTGGCTCCTGCAATCTGCCATCCAGAAGCGGGGCAGCTTACTTTTGTTTGCCAGGGAAACGGGCCGAGGTTTGTGTCTGGGGGCCTATGGCTGGGAGTGACCGGCTGGCTCCTGAAAAGCTACGATAGGCAGGATGGTTACCAGACTCATGGTGGCACCAGTGCCAAGTTGGGCTGATTTGATAGTACCAAGCGGCTCCTGCAATCTGCCATCAAAAAGTTGGCAGGCGAGTTTGGTTTTCCAGGGAAAAGCGCCGTTGTTTGTGTTTGGGGGCTTGTGGCTTGGAGTGGCCAGCTGGCTCCTTAGAATCCACGATACGCAGGATGGTTCCCAGACCAGAGGTGGCACCAGTGCCAAGTCGGGCTAGTTTGATGGTGCAAAGTCGCTCCTGCAATCTGCCATCCAGAAGCGGGGTAGCTTACTTTTGTTTGCCAGGGAAACGGGCCGAGGTTTTTGTCTGGGGGCCTATGGGTGGGACTGTCCGGCTGGCTCCTGAAAAGCTACGATAGGCAGGATGGTGACCAGACCCATGGTGGCACCAGTGCCAAGTTGGGCTGGTTTGATAGTACCAAGTGGCTCCTGCAATCTGCCATCAAAAAGTTGGCAGGCGAGTTTTGTTTTCCAGGGAAAAGCGCCGTTGTTTGTGTTTGGGGGCCTGTGGCTGGGAGTGGCCGGCTGGCTCCTTAGAATCCACGATACGCAGGATGGTTCCCAGACAAGAGGTGGCACCAGTGCCAAGTCGGGCTGGTTTGATGGTGCAAAGTGGCTCCTGCAATCTCCCATCAAAATGTTGGCAGGCGAATTTTGTTTTCCAGGGAAAAGCGCCGTTTTTTGTGTTTGGGGGCCTGTGGCTGGGAGTGGCCGGCTGGCTAATTAGAATCCACGATACGCAGGATGGTTCCCAGACCAGAGGTGGCACCAGTGCCAAGTCGGGCTAGTTTGATGGTGCAAAGTGGCTCCTGCAATCTGCCATTGAAAAGTTGGCATACCAGTTTTGTTTTCCAGGGAAAAGCGCCGTTGTTTGTGTTTGGGGTTCTGTGGCTGGGACTGGCCAGCTGGCTCCTTAGAATCCACGATACGCAGGATGGTTCCCAGACCAGAGGTGGCACCAGTGCCAAGTCGGGCTGGTTTGATGGTGCAAAGTGGCTCCTGCAATCTGCCATCCAGAAGCGGGGTAGCATACTTTTGTTTGCCAGGGAAACCGACAGTGCTTTGTGTCTGGGGCCTATGGCTGGGAGTGACCGGCTGGCTCCTGAAAAGCTACGATAGGCAGGATGGTTACCAGACTCATGGTGGAACCAGTGCCAAGTTGGGCTGATTTGATAGTACCAAGTGGTTCCTGCAATCTGCCATCAAAAAGTTGGCAGGCCAGTTTTGTTTTCCAGGGAAAAGTGCCGTTGTTTGTGTTTGGGGTCCTGTGGCTGGGAGTGGCCGGCTGGCTCCTTAGAATCCACGATACGCAGGATGGTTCCCAGACCAGTGGTGGCACCAGTGCCAAGTTGGGCTGGTTTGATGCCACAAAGTGGCTCCTGCAATCTGCCATCCAGAAGCGGGGCAGCTTACTTTTGTTTGCCAAGGAAACAGGCCGTGGTTTGTGTCTGGGGGCCTATGGCTGGGAGTGACCGGCTGGCTCCTGAAAAGCTACGATAGGCAGGATGGTGACCAGACCCATGGTGGCACCAGTGCCAAGTTGGGCTGGTTTGATAGTACCAAGCGGCTCCTGCAATCTGCCATCAAAAAGTTGGCAGGCGAGTTCTGTTTTCCAGGGAAAAGCGCCGTTGTTTTTGTTTGGGGGCCTGGGGCTGGGAGTGGCCGGCTGGCTCCTGAAAAGCTACGATAGGCAGGATGGCTACCAGACCCATGGTGGCAGCAGTGCCAAGTTGGGCTGGTTTGATAGTACCAAGTGGCTCCTGCAATCTGCCATCCAGAAGCGGGGCAGCTTACTTTTGTTTGCCAGGGAAACGGGCCGAGGTTTGTGTCTGGGGGCCTATGGCTGGGAGTGACCGGCTGGCTCCTGAAAAGCTACGATAGGCAGGATGGTTACCAGACTCATGGGGGCACCAGTGCCAAGTTGGGCTGATTTGATAGTACCAAGTGGCTCCTGCAATCTGCCATCAAAAAGTTGTCAGGCGAGTTTTGTTTTCCAGGGAAAAGTGCCATTGTTTGTGTTTGGTGGACTGTGGCTGGGAGTGGCCGGCTGGCTCCTTAGAATCCACGATACGCAGGATGGTTCCCAGACCAGAGGTGGCACCAGTTCCAAGTCGGGCTAGTTTGATGGTGCAAAGTGGCTCCTGCAATCTGCCATCCAGAAGCGGAGTAGCTTACTTTTGTTTGCCAGGGAAACGGGCCGAGGTTTTTTCTGGGGGCTTATGGGTGGGACTCTCCGGCTGGCTCCTGAAAAGCTACGATAGGCAGGATGGTGACCAGACCCATGGTGGCACCAGTGACAAGTTAGGCTGGTTTGATAGTACCAAGTGGCTCCTGCAATCTGCCATCAAAAAGTTGGCAGGCGAGTTTTGTTTTCCAGGGAAAAGCGCCGTTGTTTGTGTTTGGGGGCCTGTGGCTGGGAGTGGCCGGCTGGCTCCTTAGAATCCACGATACGCAGGATGGTTCCCAGACAAGAGGTGGCACCAGTGCCAAGTCGGGCTGGTTTGATGGTGCAAAGTGGCTCCTGCAATCTGCCATCAAAATGTTGGCAGGCGAATTTTGTTTTCCAGGGAAAAGCGCCGTTGTTTGTGTTTGGGGGCCTGTGGCTGGGAGTGGCCGGCTGGCTAATTAGAATCCACGATACGCAGGATGGTTCCCAGACCAGAGGTGGCACCAGTGCCAAGTCGGGCTAGTTTGATGGTGCAAAGTGGCTCCTGCAATCTGCCATTAAAAAGTTGGCATGCCAGTTTTGTTTTCCAGGGAAAAGCGCCGTTGTTTGTGTTTGGGGTTCTGTGGCTGGGAGTGGCCAGCTGGCTCCTTAGAATCCACGATACGCAGGATGGTTCCCAGACCAGAGGTGGCACCTGTTCCAAGTCGGGCTGGTTTGATGGTGCAAAGTGGCTCCTGCAATCTGCCATCCTGAAGCGGGGTAGCATACTTTTGTTTGCCAGGGATACCGGCAGTGCTTTGTGTCTAGGGCCTATGGCTGGGAGTGACCGGCTGGCTCCTGAAAAGCAACGATAGGCAGGATGGTTACCAGACCCATGGTGGCACCAGTGCCAAGTTGGGCTGATTTGATAGTACCAAGTGGTTCCTGCAATTTGCCATCAAAAAGTTTGCAGGCCAGTTTTGTTTTCCAGGGAAAAGCGCCGTTGTTTGTGTTTGGGGGCCTGTGGCTGGGAGTGGCCGGCTGGCTCCTGAAAAGCTACGATAGGCAGGATGGCTACCAGACCCATGGCGGCAGCAGTGCAGAGTTGGGCTGGTTTGATAGTACCAAGTGGCTCCTGCAATCTGCCATCCAGAAGCGGGGCAGCTTACTTTTTTTTGCCAAGGAAACGGGCCGTGGTTTTTGTCTGGGGGCCTATGGCTGGCAGTGGCCGGCTGGCTCCTGAAATTCCATGATACGCAACATGGTTCCCAGACCCATGGTGGCACCAGTGCCAAGTAGGGCTGGTTTGATAGTACCAAGTGGCTCCTGCAATCTGCCATCCAGAAGCGGGGCAGCGGATTTTTGTTTGCCAGAGAAAAGCGCCGTGGTTTGTTTTTGGGGGCATATGGCTGGGAGTGGCCGGCTGGCTCCTTAAAATCCTCGATACGCAGGATGGTGACCAGAACCAAGGTGGCACCAATGCCAAGTTGGGCTGTTTTTGTAATACCAAGTGCGTCCTGCAATTTGCCATCCAGAAGAGGGGCAATTGAGTTTTGTTTGCCAGAGAAAAGGGCCGTGGTTTCTGTTTGAGGGCATATGGCTGAGAGTGGCCGGCTGACCCCTGAAAATCCACAATAGGCAGGATGCTTCCCAGAGCCAAGGTGGCACCAGGGCCAAGTTGGGCTGGTTTGATAGTACCAAGTGGCTCCTGCAATCTGCCATCAAAAAGTTGGCAGGCGAGTTTTGTTTTCCAGGGAAAAGCGCCGTTGTTTGTGTTTGGGGGCCTGTGGCTGGGAGTGGCCGGCTGGCTCATTAGAATCCACGATACGCAGGATGGTTCCCAGACCAGAGGTGGCACCAGTGCCAAGTTGGGCTGGTTTGATGGTGCAAAGTGGCTCCTGCAATCTGCCATCAAAATGTTGGCAGGCGATTTTTGTTTTCCAGGGAAAAGCGCCGTTGTTTGTGTTTGGGGGCCTGTGGCTGGGAGTGGCCGGCTGGCTCCTTAGAATCCACGATACGCAGGATGCTTCACAGACCCAAGGTGGCACCAGTGCCAAGTCGGGCTGGTTTGATAGTACCAAGTGGCTCCTGCAATCTGCCATCCAGAAGCGGGGCAGCGGATTTTTGTTTGCCAGAGAAAAGGGCCGTGGTTTGTTTTTGGGGGCATATGGCTGGGAGTGGCCGGCAGGCTCCTGAAAAACCTCTATGCGCAGGATGGTGACCAGAGCCAAGTTGGCACCAATGCCAAGTTGTGCTGTTTTTGTAGTACCAAGTGGCTCCTGCAATTTGCCATCCAGAAGAGGGGCAGTTGAGTTTTGTTTGCCAGAGAAAAGGGCCGTGGTTTGTGTTTGAGGGCATATGGCTGAGAGTGGCCGGCTGACCCCTGAAAATCCACAATAGGCAGGATGGTTCCCAGAGCCACGGTGGCACCAGTGCCAAGTTGGGCTGGTTTGATAGTACTAAATAGCTCCTGCAATCTGCAAACAAGCAGCGGAGCAGCTTACTTTTGTTTGCCAGGGAAACGGGCCGAGGTTTGTGTCTGGGGGCCTATGGCTGGGAGTGACCGGCTGGCTCCTGAAAAGCTACGATAGGCACGATGGTGAACAGACCCATGGTGGCACCAGTGCCAAGTTGGGCTGGTTTGATAGTACCAAGCGGCTCCTGCAATCTGCCATCAAAATGTTGGCAGGCCAGTTTTGTTTTCCAGGGAAAAGTGCCGTTGATTTATTTGGTGGCCTGTGGCTGGGAGTGGCCGGCTGGCTCCTTAGAATCCACGATACGCAGGATGGTTCCCAGACCAGAGGTGGCACCAGTTCCAAGTCGGGCTTGTTTGATAGTACCAAGTGGCTCCTGCAATCTGCCATCTAAAAGCGGGGCAGCTGAGTTTTGCTTGCCAGAGAAAAGGGCTGTGGTATATGTTTGGGTCCTGTGGCTGGCAGTGGCCGGCTGGCTCCTGAAATTCCATGATACGCGGCATGATTCCCAGACCCAAGGTGGCACCAGTGCCAAGTAGGGCTGGTTTGACAGAGTCAAGCTCCTCCTGCAATCTCCCATCCAGAAGTGGGGCAGCTGAGTTTTTTTTGCCTGTGAATCGGGCCGTTGTTTTTGATTGGGGTCTGTGGCCGAGAGTGGTCGGCTGGCTCCTGACAATCCACAATACGCAGGATGGTTCACAGACCCAAGGTGGCACCAGTGCCAAGTCGGGCTGGTTTGATAGTTCCAAGTGGCTCCTGCAATCTGCCATCCAGAAGCGGGGCAGCGGATTTTTGTTTGCCAGAGAAAAGGGCCGTGGTTTGTTTTTGGGGGCATATGGCTGGGAGTGACCGGCTGGCTCCTGAAAATGCTCGAGACGCAGGATGGCGACCAGACCAAAGGTGGCACCAGTGCCAAGTTGTGCTGTTTTTGTCGTACCAAGTGCGTCCTGCAATTTGCCATCCAGAAGAGGGGCAGTTGAGTTTTGTTTGCCAGAGAAAAGCGCCGTGGTTTGTGTTTGAGGGCATATGGCTGAGAGTGGCCGGCTGACCCCTGAAAATCCACAAGAGGCAGGATGGTTCCCAGAGCCAAGGTAGCACCAGTGCCAAGTTGGGCTGGTTTGATAGTACCAAGTGGCTCCTGCAATCTGCCATCAAAAAGTTGGCAGGCCAGTTTTGTTTTCCAGGGAAAAGCGCCGTTCTTTGTGTTTGGGGCCCGATGGCTGGGAGTGGCCGGCTGGCTCCTTAGAATCCACGATACGCAGGATGGTTCCCAGACCAGAGGTGGCACCAGTGCCAAGTTGGGCTGGTTTGATAGTACCAAGTGGCTCCTGCAATCTGCCATCAAAAAGTTGGCAGGCGAGTTTTGTTTTCCAGGGAAAAGCGCCGTTGTTTGTGTTTGGGGGCCTGTGGCTGGGAGTGGCCGGCTGGCTCCTTAGAATCCACGATACGCAGGATGGTTCCCAGACAAGAGGTGGCACCAGTGCCAAGTCGGGCTGGTTTGATGGTGCAAAGTGGCTCCTGCAATCTCCCATCAAAATGTTGGCAGGCGAATTTTGTTTTCCAGGGAAAAGCGCCGTTTTTTGTGTTTGGGGGCCTGTGGCTGGGAGTGGCCGGCTGGCTAATTAGAATCCACGATACGCAGGATGGTTCCCAGACCAGAGGTGGCACCAGTGCCAAGTCGGGCTAGTTTGATGGTGCAAAGTGGCTCCTGCAATCTGCCATTGAAAAGTTGGCATACCAGTTTTGTTTTCCAGGGAAAAGCGCCGTTGTTTGTGTTTGGGGTTCTGTGGCTGGGACTGGCCAGCTGGCTCCTTAGAATCCACGATACGCAGGATGGTTCCCAGACCAGTGGTGGCACCAGTGCCAAGTCGGGCTGGTTTGATGGTGCAAAGTGGCTCCTGCAATCTGCCATCCAGAAGCGGGGTAGCATACTTTTGTTTGCCAGGGAAACCGACAGTGCTTTGTGTCTGGGGCCTATGGCTGGGAGTGACCGGCTGGCTCCTGAAAAGCTACGATAGGCAGGATGGTTACCAGACTCATGGTGGAACCAGTGCCAAGTTGGGCTGATTTGATAGTACCAAGTGGTTCCTGCAATCTGCCATCAAAAAGTTGGCAGGCCAGTTTTGTTTTCCAGGGAAAAGTGCCGTTGTTTGTGTTTGGGGTCCTGTGGCTGGGAGTGGCCGGCTGGCTCCTTAGAATCCACGATACGCAGGATGGTTCCCAGACCAGTGGTGGCACCAGTGCCAAGTTGGGCTGGTTTGATGCCACAAAGTGGCTCCTGCAATCTGCCATCCAGAAGCGGGGCAGCTTACTTTTGTTTGCCAAGGAAACAGGCCGTGGTTTGTGTCTGGGGGCCTATGGCTGGGAGTGACCGGCTGGCTCCTGAAAAGCTACGATAGGCAGGATGGTGACCAGACCCATGGTGGCACCAGTGCCAAGTTGGGCTGGTTTGATAGTACCAAGCGGCTCCTGCAATCTGCCATCAAAAAGTTGGCAGGCGAGTTCTGTTTTCCAGGGAAAAGCGCCGTTGTTTTTGTTTGGGGGCCTGGGGCTGGGAGTGGCCGGCTGGCTCCTGAAAAGCTACGATAGGCAGGATGGCTACCAGACCCATGGTGGCAGCAGTGCCAAGTTGGGCTGGTTTGATAGTACCAAGTGGCTCCTGCAATCTGCCATCCAGAAGCGGGGCAGCTTACTTTTGTTTGCCAGGGAAACGGGCCGAGGTTTGTGTCTGGGGGCCTATGGCTGGGAGTGACCGGCTGGCTCCTGAAAAGCTACGATAGGCAGGATGGTTACCAGACTCATGGGGGCACCAGTGCCAAGTTGGGCTGATTTGATAGTACCAAGTGGCTCCTGCAATCTGCCATCAAAAAGTTGTCAGGCGAGTTTTGTTTTCCAGGGAAAAGTGCCATTGTTTGTGTTTGGTGGACTGTGGCTGGGAGTGGCCGGCTGGCTCCTTAGAATCCACGATACGCAGGATGGTTCCCAGACCAGAGGTGGCACCAGTTCCAAGTCGGGCTAGTTTGATGGTGCAAAGTGGCTCCTGCAATCTGCCATCCAGAAGCGGAGTAGCTTACTTTTGTTTGCCAGGGAAACGGGCCGAGGTTTTTGTCTGGGGGCCTATGGGTGGGACTGTCCGGCTGGCTCCTGAAAAGCTACGATAGGCAGGATGGTGACCAGACCCATGGTGGCACCAGTGACAAGTTAGGCTGGTTTGATAGTACCAAGTGGCTCCTGCAATCTGCCATCAAAAAGTTGGCAGGCGAGTTTTGTTTTCCAGGGAAAAGCGCCGTTGTTTGTGTTTGGGGGCCTGTGGCTGGGAGTGGCCGGCTGGCTAATTAGAATCCACGATACGCAGGATGGTTCCCAGACCAGAGGTGGCACCAGTGACAAGTCGGGCCAGTTTGATGGTGCAAAGTGGCCCCTGCAATCTGCCATCCAGAAGCGGGGTAGCTTACTTTTGTTTGCCAGGGAAACGGACCGAGGTTTGTGTCTGGGGGCCTATGGCTGCCAGTGACCGGCTGGCTCCTGAAAAGCAACGATAGGCAGGACGGTTAACAGACCCATGGTGGCACCAGTGCCAAGTTGGGCTGATTTGATAGTACCAAGTGGATCCTGCAATCTGCCATCAAAAAGTTGGCAGGCGAGTTCTGTTTTCCAGGGAAGAGTGCCGTTGTTTGTGTTTGGGGGCCTCTGGCCGGGAATCACTGGCTGGCTCCTTAGAATCCACGATACGCAGGATGGTTCACAGACCCAAGGTTGCACCATTGCCAATGTAGGCTGGTTTGATAGTACCAAGTGGCTCCTGCAATCTGCCATCCAGAAGCGGGGCAGCTTACTTTTGTTTGCCAGGGAAACGGGCAGAGCTTTGTGTCTGGGGCCTATGGCTGGGAGTGACCGGCTGGCTCCTGAAAAGCTACGATAGGCAGGATGGTGACCAGACCCATGGTGGCACCAGGGCCAAGTTGGGCTGGTTTGATAGTACCAAGTGGCTCCTGCAATCTGCCATCAAAAAGTTGGCAGGCCAGTTTGTTTTGCCAGAGAAGAGCGCCGTTGTTTGTGTTTGGGGGCCTGTGGCTGGGAGTGGCCGGCTGGCTCCTTAGAATCCACGATACGCAGCATGGTTCCCAGACCTGAGGTGGCACCAGTGCCAAGTCGGGCTGGTTTGATAGTACCAAGTGGCTCCTGCAATCTGCCCTCCAGAAGCGGGGCAGCTTACTTTTGTTTGCCAGGGAAACGGGCCGAGGTTTGTGTCTCGGGGCCTATGGCTGGGAGTGACCGGCTGGCTCCTGAAAAGCTACGATAGGCAGGATGGTGACCAGACCCATGGTGGCACCAGTGCCAAGTTGGGCTGGTTTTGTAGTACCAAGTGCGTCCTGCAATTTGCCATCCAGAAGAGGGGCAGTTGAGTTTTGTTTGCCAGAGAAAAGCGCCGTGGTTTGTGTTTGAGGGCATATGGCTGAGAGTGGCCGGCTGGCTCCTTAGAATCCACGATACGCAGGATGGTTCCCAGACCAGAGGTGGCACCAGTTCCAAGTCGGGCTTGTTTGATAGTACCAAGTGGCTCCTGCAATCTGCCATCAAAAAGTTGGCAGTCCAGTTTTGTTTTCCAGGGGAAAGCGTCGTTGTTTGTGTTTGGGGGCCTATGACTGGGAGTGGCCGGCTGGCTAATTAGAATACACGATACGCAGGATGGTTCCCACACCATGGTGGCACCAGTGCCACGTTGGGCTGATTTGATAGTACCAAGCGGCTCCTGCAATCTACCATCAAAAAGTTGGCAGGCGAGTTTTGTTTTCCAGGGAAAAGCGCCGTTGTTTGTGTTTGGGGGCTTGTGGCTGGGAGTGGCCGGCTGGCTCCTTAGAATCCACGATACGCAGGATGGTTCCCAGACCAGAGGTAGCACCAGTGCCAAGTCGGGCTAGTTTGATGGTGCAAAGTGGCTCCTGCAATCTGCCATCCAGAAGCGGGGTAGCTTACTTTTGTTTCCCAGGGAAACAGGCCTAAGTTTTTTGTGGGGGCCTATGGCAGGGAGTGACCAGCTGGCTCCTGAAAAGCTACGATAGGCAGGATGGTGACCAGACCCATGGTGGCACCAGTGCCAAGTTGGGCTGGTTTGATAGTACCATGAGGCTCCTGCAATCTGCCATCACAAAGTTGGCAGGCGAGTTTTGTTTTCCAGGGAAAAGTGCCGTTGTTTGTGTTTGGGGGCCTGTGGCTGGTAGTGGCCGGCTGGCTCCGTAGAATCCACGATACGCAGGATGGTTCCCAGACCAGAGGTGGCACCAGTGCCAAGTCGGGCTGGTTTGATGGTGCAAAGTGGCTCCTGCAATCTGCCATCAAAATGTTGGCAGGCGAGTTTTGTTTTCCAGGGGAAAGCGCCGTTGTTTGTGTTTGGGGGCCTGTGGCTGGGAGTGGCCGGCTGGCTAATTAGAATCCACGATACGCAGGATGGTTCCCAGACCAGAGGTGGCACCAGTGCCAAGTCGGGCTAGTTTGATGGTGCAAAGTGGCTCCTGCAATCTGCCATTAAAAAGTTGGCAGGCCACTTTGGTTTTCCAGGGAAAAGCGCCGTTTTTTGTGTTTGGGGGCCTGTGGCTGGGAGTGGCCAGCTGGCTCCTTATAATCCACGATACGCAGGATGGTTCCCAGACCAGAGGTGGCACCAGTGCCAAGTCGGGCTGGTTTGATGGTGCAAAGTGGCTCCTGCAATCTGCCATCCTGAAGCGGGGTAGCATACTTTTGTTTGCCAGGGAAACCGGCAGTGCTTTGTGTCTGGGGCCTATGGCTGGGAGTGACCGGCTGGCTCCTGAAAAGCTACCATAGGCAGGATATTTTCCAGACCCATGGTGGCACCAGTGCCAAGTTGGGCTGGTTTGATAGTACCAAGTGGTTCCTGCAATCTGCCATCAAAAAGTCGGCAGGCGAGTTTTGTTTTCCAGGGAAAAGCGCCGTTGTTTGTGTTTGGGGGCCTGTGGCTGGGAGTGGCCGGCTGGCTCCTTAGAATCCACGATACGCAGGATGGTTCCCAGACCAGTGGTGGCACCAGGGCTAAGTTGGGCTGGTTTGATACCACAAAGTGGCTCCTGCAATCTGCCATCCAGAAGCGGGGCAGCTTACTTTTGTTTCCCAGGGAAACGGGCCGTAGTTTGTGTCTGGGGGCCTATGGCTGGGAGTGACCGCCTCGGTCGTGAAAAGCTACGATAGGCAGGATGGTTACCAGACCCATGGTGGCACCAATGCCAAGTTGGGCTGGTTTGATAGTACCATGTGGCTCCTGCAATCTGCCATCTAAAAGCGGGGCAGCTGAGTTTTGCTTGCCAGAGAAAAGGGCTGTGGTATATATTTGGGTCCTGTGGCTGGCAGTGGCCGGCTGGCTCCTGAAATTCCATGATACGCGGCATGATTCCCAGACCCAAGGTGGCACCAGTGCCAAGTAGGGCTGGTTTGACAGAGTCAAGCGCCTCCTGCAATCTCCCATCCAGAAGTGGGGCAGCTGAGTTTTTTTTGCCTGTGAATCGGGCCGTTGTTTTTGATTGGGGTCTGTGGCCGAGAGTGGTCGGCTGGCTCCTGACAATCCACAATACGCAGGATGGTTCACAGACCCAAGGTGGCACCAGTGCCAAGTCGGGCTGGTTTGATAGTTCCAAGTGGCTCCTGCAATCTGCCATCCAGAAGCGGGGCAGCGGATTTTTGTTTGCCAGAGAAAAGGGCTGTGGTTTGTTTTTGGGGGCATATGGCTGGGAGTGACCGGCTGGCTCCTGAAAATGCTCGAGACGCAGGATGGTGACCAGACCAAAGGTGGCACCAGTGCCAAGTTGTGCTGTTTTTGTCGTACCAAGTGCGTCCTGCAATTTGCCATCCAGAAGAGGGGCAGTTGAGTTTTGTTTGCCAGAGAAAAGCGCCGTGGTTTGTGTTTGAGGGCATATGGCTGAGAGTGGCCGGCTGACCCCTGAAAATCCACAATAGGCAGGATGGTTCCCAGAGCCAAGGTGGCACCAGTGCCAAGTTGGGCTGGTTTGATAGTACCAAGCGGCTCCTGCAATCTGCCATCTAAAAGTTGGCAGGCCAGTTTTGTTTTCCAGGGAAAAGCGCCGTTGTTTGTGTTTGGGGCCCGATGGCTGGGAGTGGCCGGCTGGCTCCTTAGAATCCACGATACGCAGGATGGTTCCCAGACCAGAGGTGGCACCAGTTCCAAGTTGGGCTGGTTTGATAGTACCAAGTGGCTCCTGCAATCTGCCATCAAAAAGTTGGCAGGCGAGTTTTGTTTTCCAGGGAAAAGCGCCGTTGTTTGTGTTTGGGGGCCTGTGGCTGGGAGTGGCCGGCTGGCTAATTAGATTCCACGATACGCAGGATGGTTCCCAGACCAGAGGTGGCACCAGTGACAAGTCGGGCCAGTTTGATGGTGCAAAGTGGCCCCTGCAATCTGCCATCCAGAAGCGGGGTAGCTTACTTTTGTTTGCCAGGGAAACGGACCGAGGTTTGTGTCTGGGGACCTATGGCTGGAAGTGACCGGCTGGCTCCTGAAAAGCAACGATAGGAAGGACGGTTAACAGACCCATGGTGGCACCAGTGCCAAGTTGGGCTGATTTGATAGTACCAAGTGGATCCTGCAATCTGCCATCAAAAAGTTGGCAGGCGAGTTCTGTTTTCCAGGGAAGAGTGCCGTTGTTTGTGTTTGGGGTCCTGTGGCTGGGAGTGGCCGGCTGGCTAATTAGAATCCACGATACGCAGGATGGTTCCCAGACCAGAGGTGGCACCAGTGCCAAGTCGGGCTAGTTTGATGGTGCAAAGTGGCTCCTGCAATCTGCCATGAAAAAGTTGGCAGGCGAGTTTTGTTTGCCAGGGAAGAGTGCCGTTGTTTGTGTTTTGGGGCCTGTGGCCGGGAATGGGCGGCTGGCTCCTTAGAATCAACGATACGTAGGATGGTTCCCAGACCCAAGGTTGCACCATTGCCAAGGTAGGCTGGTTTGATAGTACCAAGTGGCTCCTGCAATCTGCCATCAAAAAGTTGGCAGGCGAGTTTTGTTTTCCAGGGAAAAGCGCCGTTGTTTTTGTTTGGGGGCCTGTGGCTGGGAGTGGCCGGCTGGCTCCTGAAAAGCTACGATAGGCAGGATGGTTACCAGACCCATGGTGGCAGCAGTGCCAAGTTGGGCTGGTTTGATAGTACCAAGTGGCCCCTCCAATCTGCCATCCAAAAGCGGGGCAGCTGAGTTTTGCTTGCCAGAGAAAAGGGCTGTGGTATGTGTTTGGGTCCTGTGGCTGGCAGTGGCCGGCTGGCTCCTGAAATTCCATGATACGCGGCATGGTTCCCAGACCCAAGGTGGCACCAGTGCCATGTAGGGCTGGTTTGACAGAGTCAAGCGCCTCCTGCAATCTCCCATCCAGAAGTGGGGCAGCTGAGTTTTTTTTGCCTGTGAATCGGGCCGTTGTTTTTGATTGGGGTCTGTGGCCGAGAGTGGTCGGCTGGCTCCTGACAATCCACAATACGCAGGATGGTTCACAGACCCAAGGTGGCACCAGTGCCAAGTCGGGCTGGTTTGATAGTACCAAGTGGCTCCTGCAATCTGCCATCCAGAAGCGGGGCAGCTGAGTTTTGTTTGCCAGAGAAAAGGGCCGTGCTTTGTTTTGGGGGCATATGGCTGGGAGTGACCGGCTGGCTCCTGAAAATGCTCGATACGCAGGATGGTGACCAGACCAAAGGTGGCACCAGTGCCAAGTTGTGCTGTTTTTGTAGTACAAAGTGCGTCCTGCAATTTGCCATCCAGAAGAGGGGCAGTTGAGTTTTGTTTGCCAGGGAAACGGGCCGAGGTTTGTTTCGGGGGGCCTATGGCTGGGAGTGACCGGCTGGCTCCTGAAAAGCTACGATAGGCAGGATGGTTCCCAGACCAGAGGTGGCACCAGTGCCAAGTCGGGCTAGTTTGATGGTGAAAAGTGGCTCCTGCCATCTGCCATGAAAAAGTTGGCAGGCCAGTTTTGTTTTCCAGGGAAAAGTGCTGTTGTTTGTGTTTGGTGGACTGTGGCTGGGAGTGGCCGGCCAGCTCCTTAGAATCCACGATACGCAGCATGATCCCAGACCAGAGGTGGCACCAGTTCCAAGTCGGGCTCGTTTGATAGTACCAAATGGCTCCTGCAATCTGCCATCCAGAAGCGGGGCAGCTTACTTTTGTTTGCCAGGGAAACAGGCCGAGGTTTGTGTCTGGGGGCCTATGGCTGGGAGTGACCGGCTGGCTCCTGAAAAGCTACGATAGGCAGGATGGTGACCAGACCCATGGTGGCACCAGTGCCAAGTTGGGCTGATTTTATAGTACCAAGCGGCTCCTGCAATCTGCCATCAAAAAGTTGGCAGGCGAGTTTTGTTTTCCAGGGAAAAGCGCCGTTGTTTGTGTTTGGGGGCCTGTGGCTGGGAGTGGACGGATGGCTAATTAGAATCCACAATACGCAGGATGGTTCCCAGACCAGAGGTGGCACCAGTGCCAAGTCGGGCTAGTTTGATGGTGCAAAGTGGCTCCTGCAATCTGCCATTAAAAAGTTGGCAGGCCAGTTTTGTTTTCCCGGGAAGAGTGCCGTTGTTTGTGTTTGGGGGCCTGTGCCGGGAATGGCCGGCTGGCTCCTTAGAATCCACGATACGCAGGATGGTTCCCAGACCCAAGGTTGCACCATTGCCAAGGTAGGCTGGTTTGATAGTACCAAGTGCGTCCTGCAATCTGCCATCCAGAAGTGGGGCAGCTTACTTTTGTTTGCCAGGGAAACGGGCAGAGCTTTGTGTCTGGGGACTATGGCTGGGAGTGACCGGCTTGCTCCTGAAAAGCTACGATAGGCAGGATGGTTCCCAGATCCAAGGTGGCACCAGTGCCAAGTAAGGCTGGTGGTATGATTCAAAGTGACTCCTGCAATCTGCCATCCAGAAGCGGGGCAGCTGAGTTTTTTTTGCCAGAGAAAAGGTCCGTGGTTTGTTTTTGGGGCGTACGGCTGGGAATTGCCGGCTGGCTCCTTAAAATGCTCGATACGCAGGATGGTTCCCAGAGCCAAGGTGGCACCACTGCCAAGTCGGGCTCTTTTTGTAGTACCAAGTGCGTCCTGCAATTTCCCATCCAGAAGAGGGGCAGTTGAGTTTTGTTTGCCAGAGAAAAGGGCCGATGTTTGTGTTTGGGGGCATATGGCTGGGAGTGACCGGCTGGCCCCTGAAAATCTACGATACGCAGGATGGTTCCCAGATCCAAGGTGGTAGCAATACCAAGTCGGGCTGGTTTGATAGTCCCAAGTGGCTCCTGCAATCTGCCATCCAGAAGCGGGGCAGCTGAGTTTTGTTTGCCAGGGAAATGGGGCGTTGTTTGTGTTTGGTGGCCTGTGGCTGGGAGTGTTCGGCTGGTTCCTGAATATGTACGATACGCAGGATGGTTTTCAGATCCAAGGTGGCACCAGTGCCGTGTTGTGCTGGTGTGATAATCCCAAGTGACTCCTGCAATCTGCCATCCAGAAGTGGGGCAGCTGATTTTTGTTTGCCAGAGAAAAGGGCCGTGGTTTGTTTTCGGGAGCATATGGCTGAGAGTGGCCTGCTGGCCCCTGAAAATCCACGATACACAGGATGGTTCCCAGATCCAAGGTGGCACCTGTGCCTAGTCGGGCTTATTTGATAGCACTAAGTAGCTCCTGCAATCTACCATCCAGAAGCGGGGCAGCTTACTTTTGTTTGCCAGGGAAACGGGCCGAGGTTTGTGTTTGGGGCCTATGGCTGAGAGTGACCGGCTGGCTCCTGGAGAGCTACAATAGGCAGGATGGTTACCAGACCCATGGTGGCACCAGTGCCATGTTGGGCTGGTTTGATAGTACCAAGTGGCTCCTGCAATCTGCCATCCAGAAGCAGCGCAGCTGAGTTTTGTTTGCCAGAGAAAAGGGCCGTGGTTTGTGTTTGGGGGCATATGGCTGGGTGTGGCCAGCTGGCTCCTTAAAATGCACGATATGCAAGATGGCTCCCAGACCCAAGGTGGCACCAGTGCCAAGTTGGGCTGGTTTGATAGTTCCAAGTGGCTCCTGCAATCTTCCATGATCACGTGGAGAAATACTTTCTGGTTTCAGCCTTATGCTCTTTCTTCTCTCCCTCAACTTCTCTATCACCTCTCATCTGGTTCACATGCGCTGTCTTCAAGGTCCACAGGCTACTTTTCACAGAATCTTCTGGCCTGATGAAGTAAGAATGATGAATAGAACAGAGCTGGGATCTATTTTCCAGTTTGGATAAAAGGCATTCTGCACACAAATCCAAGGAGAACGTGCTGCCCCGATGCCCAGAAAATCTTTCACTCCTGCTAGTGTTCTACGTCAACCGCAACTTAGTCTGAAAGAAAAGCTTTTTCTCTGAGAGCATCTGAGAGGTTTGCATGAAGCACTGATATCTGACATATGCAATTTTGAATAGGAGAGGAAAAAGAAAATGGCAAGGAGTTTTTAATTTTAGTGGTTTCAATTTTAATTTCCGTGCACTTTTTCAAAACTTGTCAGCTCAAATGCCCATCAACATCTTTTAGTCATCTGGAAGTCAGTATTCATATAAAATGTGCTTCAAATCCAAAGAATTTCAAATTTGCACTCCAAGCTTCTATGTCTAGATTTATGATTTCCTACACATATTAGATGAAAGGAAGGCCTTTTTTACTGTGGGAGTGCTGGAACACTGGAACAGGTTGCCCAGAGAAGTTGTGGGTGTCCCATCCCTGAAAGTATTCAAGGTCACCTTGGACGGGGCTTGGAGCAGCAACAAAGGAGAAGCTTGATGGTAGAGAAACAAAGTTGGACTATAGAAGAAACTCGGATTGAAGTATAGGATCAAGTTTTCTCTCAGCTCTTGGGGTAAATTCAAAGTTGTACAAAATGACATTTATCTGTGCTATTCACTACTGTAACAGAAAGTTTCATGAAAACTGTACAGAAGATAGTAAATTTTAAAAGAGATAAGAATTACAGCATAAAATCCATGGGATAGGTTACAACATGAGACACTCTCTAAGAGAAAAATCTCTGTGTTTCAGCACTTCATCGGGGTAAGATTTCATGAAGTGCCAAAGAAGGCGGCAAAATATCATTCGGGACATTATTTACTGGAATTCAGCCTGGCCATTAGTAGGAACTGCCTTTGAACATATCATGTAGATATACCACACACGCTTTCCCTTCACTGAAAAATTACTGTTTACAACAAATAAGCAATTGACGATCAAAATTGATTGAAAGCATCTTAAACATGTCAAGTATTTCATTGTAGATGATCTGTGATCCAAATGCTTCTTCCACCTTCGAGAGGGACAGAAGAATTCTTCCATATCATGATGGTTTAAAATTGTATCAACCAATGTTTTCTGCTGAAAAGATATCATCTATTTTTTTCTATTTTTGGAAGAAAATATTCCTAGACATACAACAGGTGAGAACTAAGTAATTTTAAAGAAACAAATGAAATGAAAATATTCTGTAAATAGAATGAAATGAAAAGCTGTGTTTTAAATAGGAGCTAAATATGAAACAGAATTTTTGTACCAGGCATTTGAATTACTGCACCAGCTCTTTTGCCCATCAAGAGAGGCATTTAGCATTTCAGTCTTTTCCAAGGAGTTCATGATCTGCTATGCTGATCTCTGTGTGTGCCTAGGTGTGTGTGGAGGGGGGGGCATCTGAAGGGGAGTGTGTATGTGCGCTTTACAATTGTTGTGGCAGATTCATGCCTCAGCTCCACATTTTGTTTTAAAAGGTCACACCGAGTGGATATGAAGTTTACTATCAACAAGAGATCGATTCCCAAATCATCCATTTGACTCTCCTTTATAAATCATGTGCTTTGTTGCATATTTTATCAAATATACTTTCAAGCCAGATGGAGGAAGGAGGATGTGGGAATCCCTCCATCATCTTGCAACTTTTATGTAAGTAGGTTTTCAAGAAAATCATCATTTCTCTTTTAAATATGTCTGGAACAGGCATGATGGTAGTGTCAACCTGTTGGAGTTTTTGTTGCTGGAAGAAGTTGTACAAAAGGATTGGTTTTTACATTGACCAGTTACTGAATCAAGCGCAGGCATACATTGGAAATTTAGCTGGGGGTTCCTTTTCCCAGCAGACTACTTCTAGAACGAGCTTGTACACTGAAGCTGACTCTTTTGCTCTCTTTTTGTTTCTTTCCTATTTTCTTGGCTTCTTTGCCACTATCTAGACAATTTTGGAACTTTGTTCCCAACTAAAATGGTTTCAATAGTCTGATTGTGATCATACATTTTTACAAGGAATTTTTAAAATCTTTCCTCGAGTCCAGAAAGTCAAGGACTTAGATCTTTTTCTTCCCTTATCAATATTGCCATGAAATTGATAAATAAAGACCAACTCTTTATTTTTGTTTTTAACCCACGTAGATAATTCCCATCCATTAATCCATTTTGTGGACCAATAGTTGCCATTCTGATGGAAGCTGTCACTTCTTAACAATAGGCATTCTGTGACTATGTTGACAGCACTTTGGGTGAAGATCCTAACTGGTCTTAGATATACATAGGGAGAAATTTGCTCAGCCAGTGTCGGTCTTAAGCATGCGTATCAGAAGATCTTTCTAGAGCTGGGAATTTTCCCATGAAAGGGATTCAGTTCGGGAAGAGACACTTGTGCCAGAGTTTTACATTCTTCTTGAACACTGCTTAAGGAACTTAGATGCCATGTCCATTTGGATCTCTGTCTGCACAGAACTTTGTCATGCCAGTGCTTGAAATGCATCTTGAAGAGAATTCACTAGCACAGAATGAAAGAGAGTGGAAGGGGTTGGTGGGGCTAACCAGGCCCAACCCCCCTGCCTAAACCAGGATACCTAGAGCCTCTTGCCCAGGATTCTATCTGGGTGTACTTTTAATGTCTTCAAAGATCCAGGCTCCACAATCTTTCTGGGCAGTCTGTGCCGTGGTTCAGTCACCCTGACAGTAAAGAAACATTTACTGATGTTCAAAGGCAATCTCCTGTATTTCAGTGTGTGCCCACTGCCTCTTGTCTTTTCCCTCAGCATCACTGAAAAGACACTGATTCCCTCCCCTTTGCACTATTGCTTCCATATGTATGTGTGATGCCATGTAGAGGTATGTCAAAAACCTCCCTGAAGCCCAGGCAGAAAATATTCCCTTCATCTACCAGTCAAGTTGATTCATCAGAGGAGTTTAAAGTGATGTTCAGCATGAAATTCCCCTGAAAAATCATGCTAACTACATTATTTGGTCATCTTTCATGTGCCTGGCAAGGATTTCCAGGAAGAGCTGCTTCATCAACTTCCTGGGGATAAAAAAGAGGCTGGCTGGTTTGTACTATGGCGAGTCCTCTTAATTGCCTTTTTTGAAGATGGGTGTCATTTGCTAACATCCACTCTTTAGCCTCTCTTGTCGTCTACATCTTAGCAAAACGCTTTCCCACTATGTCTGGCTAGGAAAAACTGTGCCAGCACAGAAAACATCTCCCATCGTGTTCTAGAAGTTGCATGGATGTCTGCCAAGTGTTTGGCAGGAAGAAAAGAAAAGTTGTCCAAAACAGCTTCCAATCGAATGTTCCTGTGATTGGAAAAGTCAGGAGAGTGCAAAGGTACTGTTTTCTATCAGTTGGCAAGGTGCGCACACAATCCCAGTGTTGTACAGCTTGCTTCTTCACCTTCCCCAAGCTGCCGCTCTCGCCGGCTGCCGGAGCCCAAGAAGCGGCTTCTTCGTGCAAAGACGATTGTGCCGCTCACAGTGCTCTCCTTAGCGCGGCTTCTGCCGAAAGACGCCCGGCAGCGGCTCTTACCTCCGGAGAGCATCCTACCTTCCTCTTTAGCTCCTCTTCTCATCTACACCTCGGCAACAAGCTTTTCCACTATGTCTGGCTAGGAAAAACTGTGCCAGCACAGAAAACATCTCCCATCGTGTTCTAGAAGTTGCACGGATGTCTGCCAAGTGTTTGGCAGGAAGAAAAGAAAAGTTGTCCAAAACAGCTTCCAATCGAATGTTCCTGTGATTGGAAAAGTCAGGAGAGTGCAAAGGTACTGTTTTCTATCAGTTGGCAAGGTGCGCACACAATCCCAGTGTTGTACAGCTTGCTTCTTCACCTTCCCGAAGCTGCCGCTCTCGCCGGCTGCCGGAGCCCAAGAAGCGGCTTCTTCGCGCAAAGACGATTGTGCCGCTCACAGTGCTCTCCTTAGCGCGGCTTCTGCCGAAAGACGCCCGGCAGCGGCTCTTACCTCCGGAGAGCATCCTACCTTCCTCTTTAGCTCCTCTTCTCATCTACACCTCGGCAACAAGCTTTCCCACTATGTCTGGCTAGGAAAAACTGTGCCAGCACAGAAAACATCTCCCATCGTGTTCTAGAAGTTGCACGGATGTCTGCCAAGTGTTTGGCAGGAAGAAAAGAAAAGTTGTCCAAAACAGCTTCCAATCGAATGTTCCTGTGATTGGAAAAGTCAGGAGAGTGCAAAGGTACTGTTTTCTATCAGTTGGCAAGGTGCGCACACAATCCCAGTGTTGTACAGCTTGCTTCTTCACCTTCCCGAAGCTGCCGCTCTCGCCGGCTGCCGGAGCCCAAGAAGCGGCTTCTTCGCGCAAAGACGATTGTGCCGCTCACAGTGCTCTCCTTAGCGCGGCTTCTGCCGAAAGACGCCCGGCAGCGGCTCTTACCTCCGGAGAGCATCCTACCTTCCTCTTTAGCTCCTCTTCTCATCTACACCTCGGCAAAAAGCTTTCCCACTATGTCTGGCTAGGAAAAACTGTGCCAGCACAGAAAACATCTCCCATCGTGTTATAGATGTTGCACGGATGTCTGCCAAGTGTTTGGCAGGAAGAAAAGAAAAGTTGTCCAAAACAGCTTCCAATCGAATGTTCCTGTGATTGGAAAAGTCAGGAGAGTGCAAAGGTACTGTTTTCTATCAGTTGGCAAGGTGCGCACACAATCCCAGTGTTGTACAGCTTGCTTCTTCACCTTCCCGAAGCTGCCGCTCTCGCCGGCTGCCGGAGCCCAAGAAGCGGCTTCTTCGCGCAAAGACGATTGTGCCGCTCACAGTGCTCTCCTTAGCGCGGCTTCTGCCGAAAGACGCCCGGCAGCGGCTCTTACCTCCGGAGAGCATCCTACCTTCCTCTTTAGCTCCTCTTCTCATCTACACCTCGGCAACAAGCTTTCCCACTATGTCTGGCTAGGAAAAACTGTGCCAGCACAGAAAACATCTCCCATCGTGTTCTAGAAGTTGCACGGATGTCTGCCAAGTGTTTGGCAGGAAGAAAAGAAAAGTTGTCCAAAACAGCTTCCAATCGAATGTTCCTGTGATTGGAAAAGTCAGGAGAGTGCAAAGGTACTGTTTCCTATCAGTTGGCAAGGTGCGCACACAATCCCAGTGTTGTACAGCTTGCTTCTTCACCTTCCCGAAGCTGCCGCTCTCGCCGGCTGCCGGAGCCCAAGAAGCGGCTTCTTCGCGCAAAGACGATTGTGCCGCTCACAGTGCTCTCCTTAGCGCGGCTTCTGCCGAAAGACGCCCGGCAGCGGCTCTTACCTCCGGAGAGCATCCTACCTTCCTCTTTAGCTCCTCTTCTCATCTACACCTCGGCAACAAGCTTTTCCACTATGTCTGGCTAGGAAAAACTGTGCCAGCACAGAAAACATCTCCCATCGTGTTCTAGAAGTTGCACGGATGTCTGCCAAGTGTTTGGCAGGAAGAAAAGAAAAGTTGTCCAAAACAGCTTCCAATCGAATGTTCCTGTGATTGGAAAAGTCAGGAGAGTGCAAAGGTACTGTTTTCTATCAGTTGGCAAGGTGCGCACACAATCCCAGTGTTGTACAGCTTGCTTCTTCACCTTCCCGAAGCTGCCGCTCTCGCCGGCTGCCGGAGCCCAAGAAGCGGCTTCTTCGCGCAAAGACGATTGTGCCGCTCACAGTGCTCTCCTTAGCGCGGCTTCTGCCGAAAGACGCCCGGCAGCGGCTCTTACCTCCGGAGAGCATCCTACCTTCCTCTTTAGCTCCTCTTCTCATCTACACCTCGGCAACAAGCTTTCCCACTATGTCTGGCTAGGAAAAACTGTGCCAGCACAGAAAACATCTCCCCTCGTGTTCTAGAAGTTGCACGGATGTCTGCCAAGTGTTTGGCAGGAAGAAAAGAAAAGTTGTCCAAAACAGCTTCCAATCGAATGTTCCTGTGATTGGAAAAGTCAGGAGAGTGCAAAGGTACTGTTTTCTATCAGTTGGCAAGGTGCGCACACAATCCCAGTCTTGTACAGCTTGCTTCTTCACCTTCCCGAAGCTGCCGCTCTCGCCGGCTGCCGGAGCCCAAGAAGCGGCTTCTTCGCGCAAAGACGATTGTGCCGCTCACAGTGCTCTCCTTAGCGCGGCTTCTGCCGAAAGACGCCCGGCAGCGGCTCTTACCTCCGGAGAGCATCCTACCTTCCTCTTTAGCTCCTCTTCTCATCTACACCTCGGCAACAAGCTTTCCCACTATGTCTGGCTAGGAAAAACTGTGCCAGCACAGAAAACATCTCCCATCGTGTTATAGATGTTGCACGGATGTCTGCCAAGTGTTTGGCAGGAAGAAAAGAAAAGTTGTCCAAAACAGCTTCCAATCGAATGTTCCTGTGATTGGAAAAGTCAGGAGAGTGCAAAGGTACTGTTTTCTATCAGTTGGCAAGGTGCGCACACAATCCCAGTGTTGTACAGCTTGCTTCTTCACCTTCCCGAAGCTGCCGCTCTCGCCGGCTGCCGGAGCCCAAGAAGCGGCTTCTTCGCGCAAAGACGATTGTGCCGCTCACAGTGCTCTCCTTAGCGCGGCTTCTGCCGAAAGACGCCCGGCAGCGGCTCTTACCTCCGGAGAGCATCCTACCTTCCTCTTTAGCTCCTCTTCTCATCTACACCTCGGCAACAAGCTTTCCCACTATGTCTGGCTAGGAAAAACTGTGCCAGCACAGAAAACATCTCCCATCGTGTTCTAGAAGTTGCACGGATGTCTGCCAAGTGTTTGGCAGGAAGAAAAGAAAAGTTGTCCAAAACAGCTTCCAATCGAATGTTCCTGTGATTGGAAAAGTCAGGAGAGTGCAAAGGTACTGTTTTCTATCAGTTGGCAAGGTGCGCACACAATCCCAGTGTTGTACAGCTTGCTTCTTCACCTTCCCGAAGCTGCCGCTCTCGCCGGCTGCCGGAGCCCAAGAAGCGGCTTCTTCGCGCAAAGACGATTGTGCCGCTCACAGTGCTCTCCTTAGCGCGGCTTCTGCCGAAAGACGCCCGGCAGCGGCTCTTACCTCCGGAGAGCATCCTACCTTCCTCTTTAGCTCCTCTTCTCATCTACACCTCGGCAACAAGCTTTCCCACTATGTCTGGCTAGGAAAAACTGTGCCAGCACAGAAAACATCTCCCATCGTGTTATAGATGTTGCACGGATGTCTGCCAAGTGTTTGGCAGGAAGAAAAGAAAAGTTGTCCAAAACAGCTTCCAATCGAATGTTCCTGTGATTGGAAAAGTCAGGAGAGTGCAAAGGTACTGTTTTCTATCAGTTGGCAAGGTGCGCACACAATCCCAGTGTTGTACAGCTTGCTTCTTCACCTTCCCGAAGCTGCCGCTCTCGCCGGCTGCCGGAGCCCAAGAAGCGGCTTCTTCGCGCAAAGACGATTGTGCCGCTCACAGTGCTCTCCTTAGCGCGGCTTCTGCCGAAAGACGCCCGGCAGCGGCTCTTACCTCCGGAGAGCATCCTACCTTCCTCTTTAGCTCCTCTTCTCATCTACACCTCGGCAACAAGCTTTCCCACTATGTCTGGCTAGGAAAAACTGTGCCAGCACAGAAAACATCTCCCATCGTGTTCTAGAAGTTGCACGGATGTCTGCCAAGTGTTTGGCAGGAAGAAAAGAAAAGTTGTCCAAAACAGCTTCCAATCGAATGTTCCTGTGATTGGAAAAGTCAGGAGAGTGCAAAGGTACTGTTTTCTATCAGTTGGCAAGGTGCGCACACAATCCCAGTGTTGTACAGCTTGCTTCTTCACCTTCCCGAAGCTGCCGCTCTCGCCGGCTGCCGGAGCCCAAGAAGCGGCTTCTTCGCGCAAAGACGATTGTGCCGCTCACAGTGCTCTCCTTAGCGCGGCTTCTGCCGAAAGACGCCCGGCAGCGGCTCTTACCTCCGGAGAGCATCCTACCTTCCTCTTTAGCTCCTCTTCTCATCTACACCTCGGCAACAAGCTTTCCCACTATGTCTGGCTAGGAAAAACTGTGCCAGCACAGAAAACATCTCCCATCGTGTTCTAGAAGTTGCACGGATGTCTGCCAAGTGTTTGGCAGGAAGAAAAGAAAAGTTGTCCAAAACAGCTTCCAATCGAATGTTCCTGTGATTGGAAAAGTCAGGAGAGTGCAAAGGTACTGTTTTCTATCAGTTGGCAAGGTGCGCACACAATCCCAGTCTTGTACAGCTTGCTTCTTCACCTTCCCGAAGCTGCCGCTCTCGCCGGCTGCCGGAGCCCAAGAAGCGGCTTCTTCGCGCAAAGACGATTGTGCCGCTCACAGTGCTCTCCTTAGCGCGGCTTCTGCCGAAAGACGCCCGGCAGCGGCTCTTACCTCCGGAGAGCATCCTACCTTCCTCTTTAGCTCCTCTTCTCATCTACACCTCGGCAAAAAGCTTTCCCACTATGTCTGGCTAGGAAAAACTGTGCCAGCACAGAAAACATCTCCCATCGTGTTATAGATGTTGCACGGATGTCTGCCAAGTGTTTGGCAGGAAGAAAAGAAAAGTTGTCCAAAACAGCTTCCAATCGAATGTTCCTGTGATTGGAAAAGTCAGGAGAGTGCAAAGGTACTGTTTTCTATCAGTTGGCAAGGTGCGCACACAATCCCAGTGTTGTACAGCTTGCTTCTTCACCTTCCCGAAGCTGCCGCTCTCGCCGGCTGCCGGAGCCCAAGAAGCGGCTTCTTCGCGCAAAGACGATTGTGCCGCTCACAGTGCTCTCCTTAGCGCGGCTTCTGCCGAAAGACGCCCGGCAGCGGCTCTTACCTCCGGAGAGCATCCTACCTTCCTCTTTAGCTCCTCTTCTCATCTACACCTCGGCAACAAGCTTTCCCACTATGTCTGGCTAGGAAAAACTGTGCCAGCACAGAAAACATCTCCCATCGTGTTCTAGAAGTTGCACGGATGTCTGCCAAGTGTTTGGCAGGAAGAAAAGAAAAGTTGTCCAAAACAGCTTCCAATCGAATGTTCCTGTGATTGGAAAAGTCAGGAGAGTGCAAAGGTACTGTTTTCTATCAGTTGGCAAGGTGCGCACACAATCCCAGTCTTGTACAGCTTGCTTCTTCACCTTCCCGAAGCTGCCGCTCTCGCCGGCTGCCGGAGCCCAAGAAGCGGCTTCTTCGCGCAAAGACGATTGTGCCGCTCACAGTGCTCTCCTTAGCGCGGCTTCTGCCGAAAGACGCCCGGCAGCGGCTCTTACCTCCGGAGAGCATCCTACCTTCCTCTTTAGCTCCTCTTCTCATCTACACCTCGGCAACAAGCTTTCCCACTATGTCTGGCTAGGAAAAACTGTGCCAGCACAGAAAACATCTCCCATCGTGTTCTAGAAGTTGCACGGATGTCTGCCAAGTGTTTGGCAGGAAGAAAAGAAAAGTTGTCCAAAACAGCTTCCAATCGAATGTTCCTGTGATTGGAAAAGTCAGGAGAGTGCAAAGGTACTGTTTTCTATCAGTTGGCAAGGTGCGCACACAATCCCAGTGTTGTACAGCTTGCTTCTTCACCTTCCCGAAGCTGCCGCTCTCGCCGGCTGCCGGAGCCCAAGAAGCGGCTTCTTCGCGCAAAGACGATTGTGCCGCTCACAGTGCTCTCCTTAGCGCGGCTTCTGCCGAAAGACGCCCGGCAGCGGCTCTTACCTCCGGAGAGCATCCTACCTTCCTCTTTAGCTCCTCTTCTCATCTACACCTCGGCAAAAAGCTTTCCCACTATGTCTGGCTAGGAAAAACTGTGCCAGCACAGAACACATCTCCCATCGTGTTATAGATGTTGCACGGATGTCTGCCAAGTGTTTGGCAGGAAGAAAAGAAAAGTTGTCCAAAACAGCTTCCAATCGAATGTTCCTGTGATTGGAAAAGTCAGGAGAGTGCAAAGGTACTGTTTTCTATCAGTTGGCAAGGTGCGCACACAATCCCAGTGTTGTACAGCTTGCTTCTTCACCTTCCCGAAGCTGCCGCTCTCGCCGGCTGCCGGAGCCCAAGAAGCGGCTTCTTCGCGCAAAGACGATTGTGCCGCTCACAGTGCTCTCCTTAGCGCGGCTTCTGCCGAAAGACGCCCGGCAGCGGCTCTTACCTCCGGAGAGCATCCTACCTTCCTCTTTAGCTCCTCTTCTCATCTACACCTCGGCAACAAGCTTTCCCACTATGTCTGGCTAGGAAAAACTGTGCCAGCACAGAAAACATCTCCCCTCGTGTTCTAGAAGTTGCACGGATGTCTGCCAAGTGTTTGGCAGGAAGAAAAGAAAAGTTGTCCAAAACAGCTTCCAATCGAATGTTCCTGTGATTGGAAAAGTCAGGAGAGTGCAAAGGTACTGTTTCCTATCAGTTGGCAAGGTGCGCACACAATCCCAGTGTTGTACAGCTTGCTTCTTCACCTTCCCGAAGCTGCCGCTCTCGCCGGCTGCCGGAGCCCAAGAAGCGGCTTCTTCGCGCAAAGACGATTGTGCCGCTCACAGTGCTCTCCTTAGCGCGGCTTCTGCCGAAAGACGCCCGGCAGCGGCTCTTACCTCCGGAGAGCATCCTACCTTCCTCTTTAGCTCCTCTTCTCATCTACACCTCGGCAACAAGCTTTTCCACTATGTCTGGCTAGGAAAAACTGTGCCAGCACAGAAAACATCTCCCATCGTGTTCTAGAAGTTGCACGGATGTCTGCCAAGTGTTTGGCAGGAAGAAAAGAAAAGTTGTCCAAAACAGCTTCCAATCGAATGTTCCTGTGATTGGAAAAGTCAGGAGAGTGCAAAGGTACTGTTTTCTATCAGTTGGCAAGGTGCGCACACAATCCCAGTGTTGTACAGCTTGCTTCTTCACCTTCCCGAAGCTGCCGCTCTCGCCGGCTGCCGGAGCCCAAGAAGCGGCTTCTTCGCGCAAAGACGATTGTGCCGCTCACAGTGCTCTCCTTAGCGCGGCTTCTGCCGAAAGACGCCCGGCAGCGGCTCTTACCTCCGGAGAGCATCCTACCTTCCTCTTTAGCTCCTCTTCTCATCTACACCTCGGCAACAAGCTTTCCCACTATGTCTGGCTAGGAAAAACTGTGCCAGCACAGAAAACATCTCCCCTCGTGTTCTAGAAGTTGCACGGATGTCTGCCAAGTGTTTGGCAGGAAGAAAAGAAAAGTTGTCCAAAACAGCTTCCAATCGAATGTTCCTGTGATTGGAAAAGTCAGGAGAGTGCAAAGGTACTGTTTTCTATCAGTTGGCAAGGTGCGCACACAATCCCAGTCTTGTACAGCTTGCTTCTTCACCTTCCCGAAGCTGCCGCTCTCGCCGGCTGCCGGAGCCCAAGAAGCGGCTTCTTCGCGCAAAGACGATTGTGCCGCTCACAGTGCTCTCCTTAGCGCGGCTTCTGCCGAAAGACGCCCGGCAGCGGCTCTTACCTCCGGAGAGCATCCTACCTTCCTCTTTAGCTCCTCTTCTCATCTACACCTCGGCAAAAAGCTTTCCCACTATGTCTGGCTAGGAAAAACTGTGCCAGCACAGAAAACATCTCCCATCGTGTTATAGATGTTGCACGGATGTCTGCCAAGTGTTTGGCAGGAAGAAAAGAAAAGTTGTCCAAAACAGCTTCCAATCGAATGTTCCTGTGATTGGAAAAGTCAGGAGAGTGCAAAGGTACTGTTTTCTATCAGTTGGCAAGGTGCGCACACAATCCCAGTGTTGTACAGCTTGCTTCTTCACCTTCCCGAAGCTGCCGCTCTCGCCGGCTGCCGGAGCCCAAGAAGCGGCTTCTTCGCGCAAAGACGATTGTGCCGCTCACAGTGCTCTCCTTAGCGCGGCTTCTGCCGAAAGACGCCCGGCAGCGGCTCTTACCTCCGGAGAGCATCCTACCTTCCTCTTTAGCTCCTCTTCTCATCTACACCTCGGCAACAAGCTTTCCCACTATGTCTGGCTAGGAAAAACTGTGCCAGCACAGAAAACATCTCCCATCGTGTTCTAGAAGTTGCACGGATGTCTGCCAAGTGTTTGGCAGGAAGAAAAGAAAAGTTGTCCAAAACAGCTTCCAATCGAATGTTCCTGTGATTGGAAAAGTCAGGAGAGTGCAAAGGTACTGTTTTCTATCAGTTGGCAAGGTGCGCACACAATCCCAGTCTTGTACAGCTTGCTTCTTCACCTTCCCGAAGCTGCCGCTCTCGCCGGCTGCCGGAGCCCAAGAAGCGGCTTCTTCGCGCAAAGACGATTGTGCCGCTCACAGTGCTCTCCTTAGCGCGGCTTCTGCCGAAAGACGCCCGGCAGCGGCTCTTACCTCCGGAGAGCATCCTACCTTCCTCTTTAGCTCCTCTTCTCATCTACACCTCGGCAAAAAGCTTTCCCACTATGTCTGGCTAGGAAAAACTGTGCCAGCACAGAAAACATCTCCCATCGTGTTATAGATGTTGCACGGATGTCTGCCAAGTGTTTGGCAGGAAGAAAAGAAAAGTTGTCCAAAACAGCTTCCAATCGAATGTTCCTGTGATTGGAAAAGTCAGGAGAGTGCAAAGGTACTGTTTTCTATCAGTTGGCAAGGTGCGCACACAATCCCAGTGTTGTACAGCTTGCTTCTTCACCTTCCCGAAGCTGCCGCTCTCGCCGGCTGCCGGAGCCCAAGAAGCGGCTTCTTCGCGCAAAGACGATTGTGCCGCTCACAGTGCTCTCCTTAGCGCGGCTTCTGCCGAAAGACGCCCGGCAGCGGCTCTTACCTCCGGAGAGCATCCTACCTTCCTCTTTAGCTCCTCTTCTCATCTACACCTCGGCAACAAGCTTTTCCACTATGTCTGGCTAGGAAAAACTGTGCCAGCACAGAAAACATCTCCCATCGTGTTCTAGAAGTTGCACGGATGTCTGCCAAGTGTTTGGCAGGAAGAAAAGAAAAGTTGTCCAAAACAGCTTCCAATCGAATGTTCCTGTGATTGGAAAAGTCAGGAGAGTGCAAAGGTACTGTTTTCTATCAGTTGGCAAGGTGCGCACACAATCCCAGTGTTGTACAGCTTGCTTCTTCACCTTCCCGAAGCTGCCGCTCTCGCCGGCTGCCGGAGCCCAAGAAGCGGCTTCTTCGCGCAAAGACGATTGTGCCGCTCACAGCGCTCTCCTTAGCGCGGCTTCTGCCGAAAGACGCCCGGCAGCGGCTCTTACCTCCGGAGAGCATCCTACCTTCCTCTTTAGCTCCTCTTCTCATCTACACCTCGGCAACAAGCTTTCCCACTATGTCTGGCTAGGAAAAACTGTGCCAGCACAGAAAACATCTCCCATCGTGTTCTAGAAGTTGCACGGATGTCTGCCAAGTGTTTGGCAGGAAGAAAAGAAAAGTTGTCCAAAACAGCTTCCAATCGAATGTTCCTGTGATTGGAAAAGTCAGGAGAGTGCAAAGGTACTGTTTTCTATCAGTTGGCAAGGTGCGCACACAATCCCAGTGTTGTACAGCTTGCTTCTTCACCTTCCCGAAGCTGCCGCTCTCGCCGGCTGCCGGAGCCCAAGAAGCGGCTTCTTCGCGCAAAGACGATTGTGCCGCTCACAGTGCTCTCCTTAGCGCGGCTTCTGCCGAAAGACGCCCGGCAGCGGCTCTTACCTCCGGAGAGCATCCTATCTTCGTCTTTCGCGTCTTTTGTAGTCTACATCTTAGCAAAACGCTTTCCCACTATGTCTGGCTAGGAAAAACTGTGCCAGCACAGAAAACATCTCCCATCGTGTTCTAGAAGTTGCAGAGATGTCTGCCAAGTGTTTGGCAGGAAGAAAAGAAAAGTTGTCCAAAACAGCTTCCAATCGAATGTTCCTGTGATTGGAAAAGTCAGGAGAGTGCAAAGGTACTGTTTTCTATCAGTTGGCAAGGTGCGCACACAATCCCAGTGTTGTACAGCTTGCTTCTTCACCTTCCCGAAGCTGCCGCTCTCGCCGGCTGCCGGAGCCCAAGAAGCGGCTTCTTCGCGCAAAGACGATTGTGCCGCTCACAGTGCTCTCCTTAGCGCGGCTTCTGCCGAAAGACGCCCGGCAGCGGCTCTTACCTCCGGAGAGCATCCTACCTTCCTCTTTAGCTCCTCTTCTCATCTACACCTCGGCAACAAGCTTTCCCACTATGTCTGGCTAGGAAAAACTGTGCCAGCACAGAAAACATCTCCCATCGTGTTCTAGAAGTTGCACGGATGTCTGCCAAGTGTTTGGCAGGAAGAAAAGAAAAGTTGTCCAAAACAGCTTCCAATCGAATGTTCCTGTGATTGGAAAAGTCAGGAGAGTGCAAAGGTACTGTTTTCTATCAGTTGGCAAGGTGCGCACACAATCCCAGTGTTGTACAGCTTGCTTCTTCACCTTCCCGAAGCTGCCGCTCTCGCCGGCTGCCGGAGCCCAAGAAGCGGCTTCTTCGCGCAAAGACGATTGTGCCGCTCACAGTGCTCTCCTTAGCGCGGCTTCTGCCGAAAGACGCCCGGCAGCGGCTCTTACCTCCGGAGAGCATCCTACCTTCCTCTTTAGCTCCTCTTCTCATCTACACCTCGGCAACAAGCTTTCCCACTATGTCTGGCTAGGAAAAACTGTGCCAGCACAGAAAACATCTCCCTCGTGTTCTAGAAGTTGCACGGATGTCTGCCAAGTGTTTGGCAGGAAGAAAAGAAAAGTTGTCCAAAACAGCTTCCAATCGAATGTTCCTGTGATTGGAAAAGTCAGGAGAGTGCAAAGGTACTGTTTTCTATCAGTTGGCAAGGTGCGCACACAATCCCAGTGTTGTACAGCTTGCTTCTTCACCTTCCCGAAGCTGCCGCTCTCGCCGGCTGCCGGAGCCCAAGAAGCGGCTTCTTCGCGCAAAGACGATTGTGCCGCTCACAGTGCTCTCCTTAGCGCGGCTTCTGCCGAAAGACGCCCGGCAGCGGCTCTTACCTCCGGAGAGCATCCTACCTTCCTCTTTAGCTCCTCTTCTCATCTACACCTCGGCAACAAGCTTTCCCACTATGTCTGGCTAGGAAAAACTGTGCCAGCACAGAAAACATCTCCCATCGTGTTCTAGAAGTTGCACGGATGTCTGCCAAGTGTTTGGCAGGAAGAAAAGAAAAGTTGTCCAAAACAGCTTCCAATCGAATGTTCCTGTGATTGGAAAAGTCAGGAGAGTGCAAAGGTACTGTTTTCTATCAGTTGGCAAGGTGCGCACACAATCCCAGTGTTGTACAGCTTGCTTCTTCACCTTCCCGAAGCTGCCGCTCTCGCCGGCTGCCGGAGCCCAAGAAGCGGCTTCTTCGCGCAAAGACGATTGTGCCGCTCACAGTGCTCTCCTTAGCGCGGCTTCTGCCGAAAGACGCCCGGCAGCGGCTCTTACCTCCGGAGAGCATCCTACCTTCCTCTTTAGCTCCTCTTCTCATCTACACCTCGGCAACAAGCTTTTCCACTATGTCTGGCTAGGAAAAACTGTGCCAGCACAGAAAACATCTCCCATCGTGTTATAGATGTTGCACGGATGTCTGCCAAGTGTTTGGCAGGAAGAAAAGAAAAGTTGTCCAAAACAGCTTCCAATCGAATGTTCCTGTGATTGGAAAAGTCAGGAGAGTGCAAAGGTACTGTTTTCTATCAGTTGGCAAGGTGCGCACACAATCCCAGTGTTGTACAGCTTGCTTCTTCACCTTCCCGAAGCTGCCGCTCTCGCCGGCTGCCGGAGCCCAAGAAGCGGCTTCTTCGCGCAAAGACGATTGTGCCGCTCACAGTGCTCTCCTTAGCGCGGCTTCTGCCGAAAGACGCCCGGCAGCGGCTCTTACCTCCGGAGAGCATCCTACCTTCCTCTTTAGCTCCTCTTCTCATCTACACCTCGGCAACAAGCTTTTCCACTATGTCTGGCTAGGAAAAACTGTGCCAGCACAGAAAACATCTCCCATCGTGTTCTAGAAGTTGCACGGATGTCTGCCAAGTGTTTGGCAGGAAGAAAAGAAAAGTTGTCCAAAACAGCTTCCAATCGAATGTTCCTGTGATTGGAAAAGTCAGGAGAGTGCAAAGGTACTGTTTTCTATCAGTTGGCAAGGTGCGCACACAATCCCAGTGTTGTACAGCTTGCTTCTTCACCTTCCCGAAGCTGCCGCTCTCGCCGGCTGCCGGAGCCCAAGAAGCGGCTTCTTCGCGCAAAGACGATTGTGCCGCTCACAGTGCTCTCCTTAGCGCGGCTTCTGCCGAAAGACGCCCGGCAGCGGCTCTTACCTCCGGAGAGCATCCTACCTTCCTCTTTAGCTCCTCTTCTCATCTACACCTCGGCAACAAGCTTTTCCACTATGTCTGGCTAGGAAAAACTGTGCCAGCACAGAAAACATCTCCCATCGTGTTCTAGAAGTTGCACGGATGTCTGCCAAGTGTTTGGCAGGAAGAAAAGAAAAGTTGTCCAAAACAGCTTCCAATCGAATGTTCCTGTGATTGGAAAAGTCAGGAGAGTGCAAAGGTACTGTTTTCTATCAGTTGGCAAGGTGCGCACACAATCCCAGTCTTGTACAGCTTGCTTCTTCTCCTTCCCGAAGCTGCCGCTCTCGCCGGCTGCCGGAGCCCAAGAAGCGGCTTCTTCGCGCAAAGACGATTGTGCCGCTCACAGTGCTCTCCTTAGCGCGGCTTCTGCCGAAAGACGCCCGGCAGCGGCTCTTACCTCCGGAGAGCATCCTACCTTCCTCTTTAGCTCCTCTTCTCATCTACACCTCGGCAACAAGCTTTCCCACTATGTCTGGCTAGGAAAAACTGTGCCAGCACAGAAAACATCTCCCATCGTGTTCTAGAAGTTGCACGGATGTCTGCCAAGTGTTTGGCAGGAAGAAAAGAAAAGTTGTCCAAAACAGCTTCCAATCGAATGTTCCTGTGATTGGAAAAGTCAGGAGAGTGCAAAGGTACTGTTTTCTATCAGTTGGCAAGGTGCGCACACAATCCCAGTGTTGTACAGCTTGCTTCTTCACCTTCCCGAAGCTGCCGCTCTCGCCGGCTGCCGGAGCCCAAGAAGCGGCTTCTTCGCGCAAAGACGATTGTGCCGCTCACAGTGCTCTCCTTAGCGCGGCTTCTGCCGAAAGACGCCCGGCAGCGGCTCTTACCTCCGGAGAGCATCCTATCTTCGTCTTTCGCGTCTTTTGTAGTCTACATCTTAGCAAAACGCTTTCCCACTATGTCTGGCTAGGAAAAACTGTGCCAGCACAGAAAACATCTCCCATCGTGTTCTAGAAGTTGCAGAGATGTCTGCCAAGTGTTTGGCAGGAAGAAAAGAAAAGTTGTCCAAAACAGCTTCCAATCGAATGTTCCTGTGATTGGAAAAGTCAGGAGAGTGCAAAGGTACTGTTTTCTATCAGTTGGCAAGGTGCGCACACAATCCCAGTGTTGTACAGCTTGCTTCTTCACCTTCCCGAAGCTGCCGCTCTCGCCGGCTGCCGGAGCCCAAGAAGCGGCTTCTTCGCGCAAAGACGATTGTGCCGCTCACAGTGCTCTCCTTAGCGCGGCTTCTGCCGAAAGACGCCCGGCAGCGGCTCTTACCTCCGGAGAGCATCCTACCTTCCTCTTTAGCTCCTCTTCTCATCTACACCTCGGCAACAAGCTTTCCCACTATGTCTGGCTAGGAAAAACTGTGCCAGCACAGAAAACATCTCCCATCGTGTTCTAGAAGTTGCACGGATGTCTGCCAAGTGTTTGGCAGGAAGAAAAGAAAAGTTGTCCAAAACAGCTTCCAATCGAATGTTCCTGTGATTGGAAAAGTCAGGAGAGTGCAAAGGTACTGTTTTCTATCAGTTGGCAAGGTGCGCACACAATCCCAGTGTTGTACAGCTTGCTTCTTCACCTTCCCGAAGCTGCCGCTCTCGCCGGCTGCCGGAGCCCAAGAAGCGGCTTCTTCGCGCAAAGACGATTGTGCCGCTCACAGTGCTCTCCTTAGCGCGGCTTCTGCCGAAAGACGCCCGGCAGCGGCTCTTACCTCCGGAGAGCATCCTACCTTCCTCTTTAGCTCCTCTTCTCATCTACACCTCGGCAACAAGCTTTCCCACTATGTCTGGCTAGGAAAAACTGTGCCAGCACAGAAAACATCTCCCATCGTGTTATAGAAGTTGCACGGATGTCTGCCAAGTGTTTGGCAGGAAGAAAAGAAAAGTTGTCCAAAACAGCTTCCAATCGAATGTTCCTGTGATTGGAAAAGTCAGGAGAGTGCAAAGGTACTGTTTTCTATCAGTTGGCAAGGTGCGCACACAATCCCAGTGTTGTACAGCTTGCTTCTTCACCTTCCCGAAGCTGCCGCTCTCGCCGGCTGCCGGAGCCCAAGAAGCGGCTTCTTCGCGCAAAGACGATTGTGCCGCTCACAGTGCTCTCCTTAGCGCGGCTTCTGCCGAAAGACGCCCGGCAGCGGCTCTTACCTCCGGAGAGCATCCTATCTTCGTCTTTCGCGTCTTTTGTAGTCTACATCTTAGCAAAACGCTTTCCCACTATGTCTGGCTAGGAAAAACTGTGCCAGCACAGAAAACATCTCCCATCGTGTTCTAGAAGTTGCAGAGATGTCTGCCAAGTGTTTGGCAGGAAGAAAAGAAAAGTTGTCCAAAACAGCTTCCAATCGAATGTTCCTGTGATTGGAAAAGTCAGGAGAGTGCAAAGGTACTGTTTTCTATCAGTTGGCAAGGTGCGCACACAATCCCAGTGTTGTACAGCTTGCTTCTTCACCTTCCCGAAGCTGCCGCTCTCGCCGGCTGCCGGAGCCCAAGAAGCGGCTTCTTCGCGCAAAGACGATTGTGCCGCTCACAGTGCTCTCCTTAGCGCGGCTTCTGCCGAAAGACGCCCGGCAGCGGCTCTTACCTCCGGAGAGCATCCTACCTTCCTCTTTAGCTCCTCTTCTCATCTACACCTCGGCAACAAGCTTTTCCACTATGTCTGGCTAGGAAAAACTGTGCCAGCACAGAAAACATCTCCCATCGTGTTCTAGAAGTTGCACGGATGTCTGCCAAGTGTTTGGCAGGAAGAAAAGAAAAGTTGTCCAAAACAGCTTCCAATCGAATGTTCCTGTGATTGGAAAAGTCAGGAGAGTGCAAAGGTACTGTTTTCTATCAGTTGGCAAGGTGCGCACACAATCCCAGTGTTGTACAGCTTGCTTCTTCACCTTCCCGAAGCTGCCGCTCTCGCCGGCTGCCGGAGCCCAAGAAGCGGCTTCTTCGCGCAAAGACGATTGTGCCGCTCACAGTGCTCTCCTTAGCGCGGCTTCTGCCGAAAGACGCCCGGCAGCGGCTCTTACCTCCGGAGAGCATCCTACCTTCCTCTTTAGCTCCTCTTCTCATCTACACCTCGGCAACAAGCTTTTCCACTATGTCTGGCTAGGAAAAACTGTGCCAGCACAGAAAACATCTCCCATCGTGTTCTAGAAGTTGCACGGATGTCTGCCAAGTGTTTGGCAGGAAGAAAAGAAAAGTTGTCCAAAACAGCTTCCAATCGAATGTTCCTGTGATTGGAAAAGTCAGGAGAGTGCAAAGGTACTGTTTTCTATCAGTTGGCAAGGTGCGCACACAATCCCAGTGTTGTACAGCTTGCTTCTTCACCTTCCCGAAGCTGCCGCTCTCGCCGGCTGCCGGAGCCCAAGAAGCGGCTTCTTCGCGCAAAGACGATTGTGCCGCTCACAGTGCTCTCCTTAGCGCGGCTTCTGCCGAAAGACGCCCGGCAGCGGCTCTTACCTCCGGAGAGCATCCTACCTTCCTCTTTAGCTCCTCTTCTCATCTACACCTCGGCAACAAGCTTTTCCACTATGTCTGGCTAGGAAAAACTGTGCCAGCACAGAAAACATCTCCCATCGTGTTCTAGAAGTTGCACGGATGTCTGCCAAGTGTTTGGCAGGAAGAAAAGAAAAGTTGTCCAAAACAGCTTCCAATCGAATGTTCCTGTGATTGGAAAAGTCAGGAGAGTGCAAAGGTACTGTTTTCTATCAGTTGGCAAGGTGCGCACACAATCCCAGTGTTGTACAGCTTGCTTCTTCACCTTCCCGAAGCTGCCGCTCTCGCCGGCTGCCGGAGCCCAAGAAGCGGCTTCTTCGCGCAAAGACGATTGCGCCGCTCACAGTGCTCTCCTTAGCGCGACTTCTGCCGAAAGACGCTCGGCAGCGGGTCTTTCCTCCGGAGAGCATCCTATCTTCGTCTTTCGCGTCTTTTGTAGTCTACATCTTAGCAAAACGCTTTCCCACTATGTCTGGCTAGGAAAAACTGTGCCAGCACAGAAAACATCTCCCCTCGTGTTCTAGAAGTTGCACGGATGTCTGCCAAGTGTTTGGCAGGAAGAAAAGAAAAGTTGTCCAAAACAGCTTCCAATCGAATGTTCCTGTGATTGGAAAAGTCAGGAGAGTGCAAAGGTACTGTTTTCTATCAGTTGGCAAGGTGCGCACACAATCCCAGTGTTGTACAGCTTGCTTCTTCACCTTCCCGAAGCTGCCGCTCTCGCCGGCTGCCGGAGCCCAAGAAGCGGCTTCTTCGCGCAAAGACGATTGTGCCGCTCACAGTGCTCTCCTTAGCGCGGCTTCTGCCGAAAGACGCCCGGCAGCGGCTCTTACCTCCGGAGAGCATCCTACCTTCCTCTTTAGCTCCTCTTCTCATCTACACCTCGGCAAAAAGCTTTCCCACTATGTCTGGCTAGGAAAAACTGTGCCAGCACAGAAAACATCTCCCATCGTGTTCTAGAAGTTGCACGGATGTCTGCCAAGTGTTTGGCAGGAAGAAAAGAAAAGTTGTCCAAAACAGCTTCCAATCGAATGTTCCTGTGATTGGAAAAGTCAGGAGAGTGCAAAGGTACTGTTTTCTATCAGTTGGCAAGGTGCGCACACAATCCCAGTGTTGTACAGCTTGCTTCTTCACCTTCCCGAAGCTGCCGCTCTCGCCGGCTGCCGGAGCCCAAGAAGCGGCTTCTTCGCGCAAAGACGATTGTGCCGCTCACAGTGCTCTCCTTAGCGCGGCTTCTGCCGAAAGACGCCCGGCAGCGGCTCTTACCTCCGGAGAGCATCCTACCTTCCTCTTTAGCTCCTCTTCTCATCTACACCTCGGCAACAAGCTTTCCCACTATGTCTGGCTAGGAAAAACTGTGCCAGCACAGAAAACATCTCCCATCGTGTTCTAGAAGTTGCACGGATGTCTGCCAAGTGTTTGGCAGGAAGAAAAGAAAAGTTGTCCAAAACAGCTTCCAATCGAATGTTC
Organism: Melospiza melodia melodia; assembly: GCF_035770615.1. NCBI lineage: Eukaryota > Metazoa > Chordata > Aves > Passeriformes > Passerellidae > Melospiza > Melospiza melodia. The sequence continues at coordinate 58,341 of NW_026948806.1, read as the reverse complement.
CTGTGATTGGAAAAGTCAGGAGAGTGCAAAGGTACTGTTTTCTATCAGTTGGCAAGGTGCGCACACAATCCCAGTGTTGTACAGCTTGCTTCTTCACCTTCCCGAAGCTGCCGCTCTCGCCGGCTGCCGGAGCCCAAGAAGCGGCTTCTTCGCGCAAAGACGATTGTGCCGCTCACAGTGCTCTCCTTAGCGCGGCTTCTGCCGAAAGACGCCCGGCAGCGGCTCTTACCTCCGGAGAGCATCCTACCTTCCTCTTTAGCTCCTCTTCTCATCTACACCTCGGCAACAAGCTTTTCCACTATGTCTGGCTAGGAAAAACTGTGCCAGCACAGAAAACATCTCCCCTCGTGTTCTAGAAGTTGCACGGATGTCTGCCAAGTGTTTGGCAGGAAGAAAAGAAAAGTTGTCCAAAACAGCTTCCAATCGAATGTTCCTGTGATTGGAAAAGTCAGGAGAGTGCAAAGGTACTGTTTTCTATCAGTTGGCAAGGTGCGCACACAATCCCAGTGTTGTACAGCTTGCTTCTTCACCTTCCCGAAGCTGCCGCTCTCGCCGGCTGCCGGAGCCCAAGAAGCGGCTTCTTCGCGCAAAGACGATTGTGCCGCTCACAGTGCTCTCCTTAGCGCGGCTTCTGCCGAAAGACGCCCGGCAGCGGCTCTTACCTCCGGAGAGCATCCTACCTTCCTCTTTAGCTCCTCTTCTCATCTACACCTCGGCAACAAGCTTTTCCACTATGTCTGGCTAGGAAAAACTGTGCCAGCACAGAAAACATCTCCCATCGTGTTCTAGAAGTTGCACGGATGTCTGCCAAGTGTTTGGCAGGAAGAAAAGAAAAGTTGTCCAAAACAGCTTCCAATCGAATGTTCCTGTGATTGGAAAAGTCAGGAGAGTGCAAAGGTACTGTTTTCTATCAGTTGGCAAGGTGCGCACACAATCCCAGTGTTGTACAGCTTGCTTCTTCACCTTCCCGAAGCTGCCGCTCTCGCCGGCTGCCGGAGCCCAAGAAGCGGCTTCTTCGCGCAAAGACGATTGTGCCGCTCACAGTGCTCTCCTTAGCGCGGCTTCTGCCGAAAGACGCCCGGCAGCGGCTCTTACCTCCGGAGAGCATCCTACCTTCCTCTTTAGCTCCTCTTCTCATCTACACCTCGGCAACAAGCTTTTCCACTATGTCTGGCTAGGAAAAACTGTGCCAGCACAGAAAACATCTCCCATCGTGTTCTAGAAGTTGCACGGATGTCTGCCAAGTGTTTGGCAGGAAGAAAAGAAAAGTTGTCCAAAACAGCTTCCAATCGAATGTTCCTGTGATTGGAAAAGTCAGGAGAGTGCAAAGGTACTGTTTTCTATCAGTTGGCAAGGTGCGCACACAATCCCAGTCTTGTACAGCTTGCTTCTTCTCCTTCCCGAAGCTGCCGCTCTCGCCGGCTGCCGGAGCCCAAGAAGCGGCTTCTTCGCGCAAAGACGATTGTGCCGCTCACAGTGCTCTCCTTAGCGCGGCTTCTGCCGAAAGACGCCCGGCAGCGGCTCTTACCTCCGGAGAGCATCCTACCTTCCTCTTTAGCTCCTCTTCTCATCTACACCTCGGCAACAAGCTTTCCCACTATGTCTGGCTAGGAAAAACTGTGCCAGCACAGAAAACATCTCCCATCGTGTTCTAGAAGTTGCACGGATGTCTGCCAAGTGTTTGGCAGGAAGAAAAGAAAAGTTGTCCAAAACAGCTTCCAATCGAATGTTCCTGTGATTGGAAAAGTCAGGAGAGTGCAAAGGTACTGTTTTCTATCAGTTGGCAAGGTGCGCACACAATCCCAGTGTTGTACAGCTTGCTTCTTCACCTTCCCGAAGCTGCCGCTCTCGCCGGCTGCCGGAGCCCAAGAAGCGGCTTCTTCGCGCAAAGACGATTGTGCCGCTCACAGTGCTCTCCTTAGCGCGGCTTCTGCCGAAAGACGCCCGGCAGCGGCTCTTACCTCCGGAGAGCATCCTATCTTCGTCTTTCGCGTCTTTTGTAGTCTACATCTTAGCAAAACGCTTTCCCACTATGTCTGGCTAGGAAAAACTGTGCCAGCACAGAAAACATCTCCCATCGTGTTCTAGAAGTTGCAGAGATGTCTGCCAAGTGTTTGGCAGGAAGAAAAGAAAAGTTGTCCAAAACAGCTTCCAATCGAATGTTCCTGTGATTGGAAAAGTCAGGAGAGTGCAAAGGTACTGTTTTCTATCAGTTGGCAAGGTGCGCACACAATCCCAGTGTTGTACAGCTTGCTTCTTCACCTTCCCGAAGCTGCCGCTCTCGCCGGCTGCCGGAGCCCAAGAAGCGGCTTCTTCGCGCAAAGACGATTGTGCCGCTCACAGTGCTCTCCTTAGCGCGGCTTCTGCCGAAAGACGCCCGGCAGCGGCTCTTACCTCCGGAGAGCATCCTACCTTCCTCTTTAGCTCCTCTTCTCATCTACACCTCGGCAACAAGCTTTCCCACTATGTCTGGCTAGGAAAAACTGTGCCAGCACAGAAAACATCTCCCATCGTGTTCTAGAAGTTGCACGGATGTCTGCCAAGTGTTTGGCAGGAAGAAAAGAAAAGTTGTCCAAAACAGCTTCCAATCGAATGTTCCTGTGATTGGAAAAGTCAGGAGAGTGCAAAGGTACTGTTTTCTATCAGTTGGCAAGGTGCGCACACAATCCCAGTGTTGTACAGCTTGCTTCTTCACCTTCCCGAAGCTGCCGCTCTCGCCGGCTGCCGGAGCCCAAGAAGCGGCTTCTTCGCGCAAAGACGATTGTGCCGCTCACAGTGCTCTCCTTAGCGCGGCTTCTGCCGAAAGACGCCCGGCAGCGGCTCTTACCTCCGGAGAGCATCCTACCTTCCTCTTTAGCTCCTCTTCTCATCTACACCTCGGCAACAAGCTTTCCCACTATGTCTGGCTAGGAAAAACTGTGCCAGCACAGAAAACATCTCCCATCGTGTTATAGAAGTTGCACGGATGTCTGCCAAGTGTTTGGCAGGAAGAAAAGAAAAGTTGTCCAAAACAGCTTCCAATCGAATGTTCCTGTGATTGGAAAAGTCAGGAGAGTGCAAAGGTACTGTTTTCTATCAGTTGGCAAGGTGCGCACACAATCCCAGTGTTGTACAGCTTGCTTCTTCACCTTCCCGAAGCTGCCGCTCTCGCCGGCTGCCGGAGCCCAAGAAGCGGCTTCTTCGCGCAAAGACGATTGTGCCGCTCACAGTGCTCTCCTTAGCGCGGCTTCTGCCGAAAGACGCCCGGCAGCGGCTCTTACCTCCGGAGAGCATCCTATCTTCGTCTTTCGCGTCTTTTGTAGTCTACATCTTAGCAAAACGCTTTCCCACTATGTCTGGCTAGGAAAAACTGTGCCAGCACAGAAAACATCTCCCATCGTGTTCTAGAAGTTGCAGAGATGTCTGCCAAGTGTTTGGCAGGAAGAAAAGAAAAGTTGTCCAAAACAGCTTCCAATCGAATGTTCCTGTGATTGGAAAAGTCAGGAGAGTGCAAAGGTACTGTTTTCTATCAGTTGGCAAGGTGCGCACACAATCCCAGTGTTGTACAGCTTGCTTCTTCACCTTCCCGAAGCTGCCGCTCTCGCCGGCTGCCGGAGCCCAAGAAGCGGCTTCTTCGCGCAAAGACGATTGTGCCGCTCACAGTGCTCTCCTTAGCGCGGCTTCTGCCGAAAGACGCCCGGCAGCGGCTCTTACCTCCGGAGAGCATCCTACCTTCCTCTTTAGCTCCTCTTCTCATCTACACCTCGGCAACAAGCTTTTCCACTATGTCTGGCTAGGAAAAACTGTGCCAGCACAGAAAACATCTCCCATCGTGTTCTAGAAGTTGCACGGATGTCTGCCAAGTGTTTGGCAGGAAGAAAAGAAAAGTTGTCCAAAACAGCTTCCAATCGAATGTTCCTGTGATTGGAAAAGTCAGGAGAGTGCAAAGGTACTGTTTTCTATCAGTTGGCAAGGTGCGCACACAATCCCAGTGTTGTACAGCTTGCTTCTTCACCTTCCCGAAGCTGCCGCTCTCGCCGGCTGCCGGAGCCCAAGAAGCGGCTTCTTCGCGCAAAGACGATTGTGCCGCTCACAGTGCTCTCCTTAGCGCGGCTTCTGCCGAAAGACGCCCGGCAGCGGCTCTTACCTCCGGAGAGCATCCTACCTTCCTCTTTAGCTCCTCTTCTCATCTACACCTCGGCAACAAGCTTTTCCACTATGTCTGGCTAGGAAAAACTGTGCCAGCACAGAAAACATCTCCCATCGTGTTCTAGAAGTTGCACGGATGTCTGCCAAGTGTTTGGCAGGAAGAAAAGAAAAGTTGTCCAAAACAGCTTCCAATCGAATGTTCCTGTGATTGGAAAAGTCAGGAGAGTGCAAAGGTACTGTTTTCTATCAGTTGGCAAGGTGCGCACACAATCCCAGTGTTGTACAGCTTGCTTCTTCACCTTCCCGAAGCTGCCGCTCTCGCCGGCTGCCGGAGCCCAAGAAGCGGCTTCTTCGCGCAAAGACGATTGTGCCGCTCACAGTGCTCTCCTTAGCGCGGCTTCTGCCGAAAGACGCCCGGCAGCGGCTCTTACCTCCGGAGAGCATCCTACCTTCCTCTTTAGCTCCTCTTCTCATCTACACCTCGGCAACAAGCTTTTCCACTATGTCTGGCTAGGAAAAACTGTGCCAGCACAGAAAACATCTCCCATCGTGTTCTAGAAGTTGCACGGATGTCTGCCAAGTGTTTGGCAGGAAGAAAAGAAAAGTTGTCCAAAACAGCTTCCAATCGAATGTTCCTGTGATTGGAAAAGTCAGGAGAGTGCAAAGGTACTGTTTTCTATCAGTTGGCAAGGTGCGCACACAATCCCAGTGTTGTACAGCTTGCTTCTTCACCTTCCCGAAGCTGCCGCTCTCGCCGGCTGCCGGAGCCCAAGAAGCGGCTTCTTCGCGCAAAGACGATTGCGCCGCTCACAGTGCTCTCCTTAGCGCGACTTCTGCCGAAAGACGCTCGGCAGCGGCTCTTTCCTCCGGAGAGCATCCTATCTTCGTCTTTCGCGTCTTTTGTAGTCTACATCTTAGCAAAACGCTTTCCCACTATGTCTGGCTAGGAAAAACTGTGCCAGCACAGAAAACATCTCCCATCGTGTTCTAGAAGTTGCACGGATGTCTGCCAAGTGTTTGGCAGGAAGAAAAGAAAAGTTGTCCAAAACAGCTTCCAATCGAATGTTCCTGTGATTGGAAAAGTCAGGAGAGTGCAAAGGTACTGTTTTCTATCAGTTGGCAAGGTGCGCACACAATCCCAGTGTTGTACAGCTTGCTTCTTCACCTTCCCGAAGCTGCCGCTCTCGCCGGCTGCCGGAGCCCAAGAAGCGGCTTCTTCGCGCAAAGACGATTGTGCCGCTCACAGTGCTCTCCTTAGCGCGGCTTCTGCCGAAAGACGCCCGGCAGCGGCTCTTACCTCCGGAGAGCATCCTACCTTCCTCTTTAGCTCCTCTTCTCATCTACACCTCGGCAAAAAGCTTTCCCACTATGTCTGGCTAGGAAAAACTGTGCCAGCACAGAAAACATCTCCCATCGTGTTCTAGAAGTTGCACGGATGTCTGCCAAGTGTTTGGCAGGAAGAAAAGAAAAGTTGTCCAAAACAGCTTCCAATCGAATGTTCCTGTGATTGGAAAAGTCAGGAGAGTGCAAAGGTACTGTTTTCTATCAGTTGGCAAGGTGCGCACACAATCCCAGTGTTGTACAGCTTGCTTCTTCACCTTCCCGAAGCTGCCGCTCTCGCCGGCTGCCGGAGCCCAAGAAGCGGCTTCTTCGCGCAAAGACGATTGTGCCGCTCACAGTGCTCTCCTTAGCGCGGCTTCTGCCGAAAGACGCCCGGCAGCGGCTCTTACCTCCGGAGAGCATCCTACCTTCCTCTTTAGCTCCTCTTCTCATCTACACCTCGGCAACAAGCTTTTCCACTATGTCTGGCTAGGAAAAACTGTGCCAGCACAGAAAACATCTCCCATCGTGTTCTAGAAGTTGCACGGATGTCTGCCAAGTGTTTGGCAGGAAGAAAAGAAAAGTTGTCCAAAACAGCTTCCAATCGAATGTTCCTGTGATTGGAAAAGTCAGGAGAGTGCAAAGGTACTGTTTTCTATCAGTTGGCAAGGTGCGCACACAATCCCAGTCTTGTACAGCTTGCTTCTTCACCTTCCCGAAGCTGCCGCTCTCGCCGGCTGCCGGAGCCCAAGAAGCGGCTTCTTCGCGCAAAGACGATTGCGCCGCTCACAGTGCTCTCCTTAGCGCGGCTTCTGCCGAAAGACGCTCGGCAGCGGCTCTTACCTCCGGAGAGCATCCTACCTTCCTCTTTAGCTCCTCTTCTCATCTACACCTCGGCAACAAGCTTTCCCACTATGTCTGGCTAGGAAAAACTGTGCCAGCACAGAAAACATCTCCCATCGTGTTCTAGAAGTTGCACGGATGTCTGCCAAGTGTTTGGCAGGAAGAAAAGAAAAGTTGTCCAAAACAGCTTCCAATCGAATGTTCCTGTGATTGGAAAAGTCAGGAGAGTGCAAAGGTACTGTTTTCTATCAGTTGGCAAGGTGCGCACACAATCCCAGTGTTGTACAGCTTGCTTCTTCACCTTCCCGAAGCTGCCGCTCTCGCCGGCTGCCGGAGCCCAAGAAGCGGCTTCTTCGCGCAAAGACGATTGTGCCGCTCACAGTGCTCTCCTTAGCGCGGCTTCTGCCGAAAGACGCCCGGCAGCGGCTCTTACCTCCGGAGAGCATCCTATCTTCGTCTTTCGCGTCTTTTGTAGTCTACATCTTAGCAAAACGCTTTCCCACTATGTCTGGCTAGGAAAAACTGTGCCAGCACAGAAAACATCTCCCATCGTGTTCTAGAAGTTGCAGAGATGTCTGCCAAGTGTTTGGCAGGAAGAAAAGAAAAGTTGTCCAAAACAGCTTCCAATCGAATGTTCCTGTGATTGGAAAAGTCAGGAGAGTGCAAAGGTACTGTTTTCTATCAGTTGGCAAGGTGCGCACACAATCCCAGTGTTGTACAGCTTGCTTCTTCACCTTCCCGAAGCTGCCGCTCTCGCCGGCTGCCGGAGCCCAAGAAGCGGCTTCTTCGCGCAAAGACGATTGTGCCGCTCACAGTGCTCTCCTTAGCGCGGCTTCTGCCGAAAGACGCCCGGCAGCGGCTCTTACCTCCGGAGAGCATCCTACCTTCCTCTTTAGCTCCTCTTCTCATCTACACCTCGGCAACAAGCTTTCCCACTATGTCTGGCTAGGAAAAACTGTGCCAGCACAGAAAACATCTCCCATCGTGTTCTAGAAGTTGCACGGATGTCTGCCAAGTGTTTGGCAGGAAGAAAAGAAAAGTTGTCCAAAACAGCTTCCAATCGAATGTTCCTGTGATTGGAAAAGTCAGGAGAGTGCAAAGGTACTGTTTTCTATCAGTTGGCAAGGTGCGCACACAATCCCAGTGTTGTACAGCTTGCTTCTTCACCTTCCCGAAGCTGCCGCTCTCGCCGGCTGCCGGAGCCCAAGAAGCGGCTTCTTCGCGCAAAGACGATTGTGCCGCTCACAGTGCTCTCCTTAGCGCGGCTTCTGCCGAAAGACGCCCGGCAGCGGCTCTTACCTCCGGAGAGCATCCTACCTTCCTCTTTAGCTCCTCTTCTCATCTACACCTCGGCAACAAGCTTTCCCACTATGTCTGGCTAGGAAAAACTGTGCCAGCACAGAAAACATCTCCCATCGTGTTATAGAAGTTGCACGGATGTCTGCCAAGTGTTTGGCAGGAAGAAAAGAAAAGTTGTCCAAAACAGCTTCCAATCGAATGTTCCTGTGATTGGAAAAGTCAGGAGAGTGCAAAGGTACTGTTTTCTATCAGTTGGCAAGGTGCGCACACAATCCCAGTGTTGTACAGCTTGCTTCTTCACCTTCCCGAAGCTGCCGCTCTCGCCGGCTGCCGGAGCCCAAGAAGCGGCTTCTTCGCGCAAAGACGATTGTGCCGCTCACAGTGCTCTCCTTAGCGCGGCTTCTGCCGAAAGACGCCCGGCAGCGGCTCTTACCTCCGGAGAGCATCCTATCTTCGTCTTTCGCGTCTTTTGTAGTCTACATCTTAGCAAAACGCTTTCCCACTATGTCTGGCTAGGAAAAACTGTGCCAGCACAGAAAACATCTCCCATCGTGTTCTAGAAGTTGCAGAGATGTCTGCCAAGTGTTTGGCAGGAAGAAAAGAAAAGTTGTCCAAAACGGCTTCCAATCGAATGTTCCTGTGATTGGAAAAGTCAGGAGAGTGCAAAGGTACTGTTTTCTATCAGTTGGCAAGGTGCGCACACAATCCCAGTGTTGTACAGCTTGCTTCTTCACCTTCCCGAAGCTGCCGCTCTCGCCGGCTGCCGGAGCCCAAGAAGCGGCTTCTTCGCGCAAAGACGTATTGTGCCGCTCACAGTGCTCTCCTTAGCGCGGCTTCTGCCGAAAGACGCCCGGCAGCGGCTCTTACCTCCGGAGAGCATCCTACCTTCCTCTTTAGCTCCTCTTCTCATCTACACCTCGGCAACAAGCTTTTCCACTATGTCTGGCTAGGAAAAACTGTGCCAGCACAGAAAACATCTCCCATCGTGTTCTAGAAGTTGCACGGATGTCTGCCAAGTGTTTGGCAGGAAGAAAAGAAAAGTTGTCCAAAACAGCTTCCAATCGAATGTTCCTGTGATTGGAAAAGTCAGGAGAGTGCAAAGGTACTGTTTTCTATCAGTTGGCAAGGTGCGCACACAATCCCAGTGTTGTACAGCTTGCTTCTTCACCTTCCCGAAGCTGCCGCTCTCGCCGGCTGCCGGAGCCCAAGAAGCGGCTTCTTCGCGCAAAGACGATTGTGCCGCTCACAGTGCTCTCCTTAGCGCGGCTTCTGCCGAAAGACGCCCGGCAGCGGCTCTTACTCCGGAGAGCATCCTACCTTCCTCTTTAGCTCCTCTTCTCATCTACACCTCGGCAACAAGCTTTCCCACTATGTCTGGCTAGGAAAAACTGTGCCAGCACAGAAAACATCTCCCATCGTGTTCTAGAAGTTGCACGGATGTCTGCCAAGTGTTTGGCAGGAAGAAAAGAAAAGTTGTCCAAAACAGCTTCCAATCGAATGTTCCTGTGATTGGAAAAGTCAGGAGAGTGCAAAGGTACTGTTTTCTATCAGTTGGCAAGGTGCGCACACAATCCCAGTGTTGTACAGCTTGCTTCTTCACCTTCCCGAAGCTGCCGCTCTCGCCGGCTGCCGGAGCCCAAGAAGCGGCTTCTTCGCGCAAAGACGATTGTGCCGCTCACAGTGCTCTCCTTAGCGCGGCTTCTGCCGAAAGACGCCCGGCAGCGGCTCTTACCTCCGGAGAGCATCCTACCTTCCTCTTTAGCTCCTCTTCTCATCTACACCTCGGCAACAAGCTTTTCCACTATGTCTGGCTAGGAAAAACTGTGCCAGCACAGAAAACATCTCCCATCGTGTTCTAGAAGTTGCACGGATGTCTGCCAAGTGTTTGGCAGGAAGAAAAGAAAAGTTGTCCAAAACAGCTTCCAATCGAATGTTCCTGTGATTGGAAAAGTCAGGAGAGTGCAAAGGTACTGTTTTCTATCAGTTGGCAAGGTGCGCACACAATCCCAGTCTTGTACAGCTTGCTTCTTCACCTTCCCGAAGCTGCCGCTCTCGCCGGCTGCCGGAGCCCAAGAAGCGGCTTCTTCGCGCAAAGACGATTGCGCCGCTCACAGTGCTCTCCTTAGCGCGACTTCTGCCGAAAGACGCTCGGCAGCGGCTCTTTCCTCCGGAGAGCATCCTATCTTCGTCTTTCGCGTCTTTTGTAGTCTACATCTTAGCAAAACGCTTTCCCACTATGTCTGGCTAGGAAAAACTGTGCCAGCACAGAAAACATCTCCCCTCGTGTTCTAGAAGTTGCACGGATGTCTGCCAAGTGTTTGGCAGGAAGAAAAGAAAAGTTGTCCAAAACAGCTTCCAATCGAATGTTCCTGTGATTGGAAAAGTCAGGAGAGTGCAAAGGTACTGTTTTCTATCAGTTGGCAAGGTGCGCACACAATCCCAATGTTGTACAGCTTGCTTCTTCACCTTCCCGAAGCTGCCGCTCTCGCCGGCTGCCGGAGCCCAAGAAGCGGCTTCTTCGCGCAAAGACGATTGTGCCGCTCACAGTGCTCTCCTTAGCGCGGCTTCTGCCGAAAGACGCCCGGCAGCGGCTCTTACCTCCGGAGAGCATCCTACCTTCCTCTTTAGCTCCTCTTCTCATCTACACCTCGGCAAAAAGCTTTCCACTATGTCTGGCTAGGAAAAACTGTGCCAGCACAGAAAACATCTCCCATCGTGTTCTAGAAGTTGCACGGATGTCTGCCAAGTGTTTGGCAGGAAGAAAAGAAAAGTTGTCCAAAACAGCTTCCAATCGAATGTTCCTGTGATTGGAAAAGTCAGGAGAGTGCAAAGGTACTGTTTTCTATCAGTTGGCAAGGTGCGCACACAATCCCAGTGTTGTACAGCTTGCTTCTTCACCTTCCCGAAGCTGCCGCTCTCGCCGGCTGCCGGAGCCCAAGAAGCGGCTTCTTCGCGCAAAGACGATTGTGCCGCTCACAGTGCTCTCCTTAGCGCGGCTTCTGCCGAAAGACGCCCGGCAGCGGCTCTTACCTCCGGAGAGCATCCTACCTTCCTCTTTAGCTCCTCTTCTCATCTACACCTCGGCAACAAGCTTTTCCACTATGTCTGGCTAGGAAAAACTGTGCCAGCACAGAAAACATCTCCCATCGTGTTCTAGAAGTTGCACGGATGTCTGCCAAGTGTTTGGCAGGAAGAAAAGAAAAGTTGTCCAAAACAGCTTCCAATCGAATGTTCCTGTGATTGGAAAAGTCAGGAGAGTGCAAAGGTACTGTTTTCTATCAGTTGGCAAGGTGCGCACACAATCCCAGTCTTGTACAGCTTGCTTCTTCACCTTCCCGAAGCTGCCGCTCTCGCCGGCTGCCGAGCCCAAGAAGCGGCTTCTTCGCGCAAAGACGATTGCGCCGCTCACAGTGCTCTCCTTAGCGCGGCTTCTGCCGAAAGACGCTCGGCAGCGGCTCTTACCTCCGGAGAGCATCCTACCTTTGTCTTTCGCGTCTTTTGTAGTCTACATCTTAGCAAAACGCTTTCCCACTATGTCTGGCTAGGAAAAACTGTGCCAGCACAGAAAACATCTCCATCGTGTTCTAGACGTTGCACGGATGTCTGCCAAGTGTTTGGCAGGAAGAAAAGAAAAGTTGTCCAAAACAGCTTCCAATCGAATGTTCCTGTGATTGGAAAAGTCAGGAGAGTGCAAAAGGTACTGTTTTCTATCAGTTGGCAAGGTGCGCACACAATCCCAGTGTTGTACAGCTTGCTTCTTCACCTTCCCGAAGCTGCCGCTCTCGCCGGCTGCCGGAGCCCAAGAAGCGGCTTCTTCGCGCAAAGACGATTGTGCCGCTCACAGTGCTCTCCTTAGCGCGGCTTCTGCCGAAAGACGCCCGGCAGCGGCTCTTACCTCCGGAGAGCATCCTACCTTCCTCTTTAGCTCCTCTTCTCATCTACACCTCGGCAAAAAGCTTTCCCACTATGTCTGGCTAGGAAAAACTGTGCCAGCACAGAAAACATCTCCCATCGTGTTCTAGAAGTTGCACGGATGTCTGCCAAGTGTTTGGCAGGAAGAAAAGAAAAGTTGTCCAAAACAGCTTCCAATCGAATGTTCCTGTGATTGGAAAAGTCAGGAGAGTGCAAAGGTACTGTTTTCTATCAGTTGGCAAGGTGCGCACACAATCCCAGTGTTGTACAGCTTGCTTCTTCACCTTCCCGAAGCTGCCGCTCTCGCCGGCTGCCGGAGCCCAAGAAGCGGCTTCTTCGCGCAAAGACGATTGTGCCGCTCACAGTGCTCTCCTTAGCGCGGCTTCTGCCGAAAGACGCCCGGCAGCGGCTCTTACCTCCGGAGAGCATCCTATCTTCGTCTTTCGCGTCTTTTGTAGTCTACATCTTAGCAAAACGCTTTCCCACTATGTCTGGCTAGGAAAAACTGTGCCAGCACAGAAAACATCTCCCATCGTGTTCTAGAAGTTGCAGAGATGTCTGCCAAGTGTTTGGCAGGAAGAAAAGAAAAGTTGTCCAAAACAGCTTCCAATCGAATGTTCCTGTGATTGGAAAAGTCAGGAGAGTGCAAAGGTACTGTTTTCTATCAGTTGGCAAGGTGCGCACACAATCCCAGTGTTGTACAGCTTGCTTCTTCACCTTCCCGAAGCTGCCGCTCTCGCCGGCTGCCGGAGCCCAAGAAGCGGCTTCTTCGCGCAAAGACGATTGTGCCGCTCACAGTGCTCTCCTTAGCGCGGCTTCTGCCGAAAGACGCCCGGCAGCGGCTCTTACCTCCGGAGAGCATCCTACCTTCCTCTTTAGCTCCTCTTCTCATCTACACCTCGCAAAAAGCTTTCCCACTATGTCTGGCTAGGAAAAACTGTGCCAGCACAGAAAACATCTCCCATCGTGTTCTAGAAGTTGCACGGATGTCTGCCAAGTGTTTGGCAGGAAGAAAAGAAAAGTTGTCCAAAACAGCTTCCAATCGAATGTTCCTGTGATTGGAAAAGTCAGGAGAGTGCAAAGGTACTGTTTTCTATCAGTTGGCAAGGTGCGCACACAATCCCAGTGTTGTACAGCTTGCTTCTTCACCTTTCCGAAGCTGCCGCTCTCGCCGGCTGCCGGAGCCCAAGAAGCGGCTTCTTCGCGCAAAGACGATTGTGCCGCTCACAGTGCTCTCCTTAGCGCGGCTTCTGCCGAAAGACGCCCGGCAGCGGCTCTTACCTCCGGAGAGCATCCTATCTTCGTCTTTCGCGTCTTTTGTAGTCTACATCTTAGCAAAACGCTTTCCCACTATGTCTGGCTAGAAAAACTGTGCCAGCACAGAAAACATCTCCCATCGTGTTCTAGAAGTTGCACGGATGTCTGCCAAGTGTTTGGCAGGAAGAAAAGAAAAGTTGTCCAAAACAGCTTCCAATCGAATGTTCCTGTGATTGGAAAAGTCAGGAGAGTGCAAAGGTACTGTTTTCTATCAGTTGGCAAGGTGCGCACACAATCCCAGTGTTGTACAGCTTGCTTCTTCACCGTCCCGAAGCTGCCGCTCTCCGGAGGTAAGAGCCGCTGCCGGGCGTCTTTCGGCAGAAGCCGCGCTAAGGAGAGCACTGTGAGCGGCACAATCGTCTTTGCGCGAAGAAGCCGCTTCTTGGGCTCCGGCAGCCGGCGAGAGCGGCAGCTTCGGGAAGGTGAAGAAGCAAGCTGTACAACACTGGGATTGTGTGCGCACCTTGCCAACTGATAGAAAACAGTACCTTTGCACTCTCCTGACTTTTCCAATCACAGGAACATTCGATTGGAAGCTGTTTTGGACAACTTTTCTTTTCTTCCTGTCAAACACTTGGCAGACATCCGTGCAACTTCTAGAACACGAGGGGAGATGTTTTCTGTGCTGGCACAGTTTTTCCTAGCCAGACATAGTGGGAAAGCGTTTTGCTAAGATGTAGACTACAAAAGACGCGAAAGACGAAGATAGGATGCTCTCCGGAGGAAAGAGCCGCTGCCGAGCGTCTTTCGGCAGAAGTCGCGCTAAGGAGAGCACTGTGAGCGGCGCAATCGTCTTTGCGCGAAGAAGCCGCTTCTTGGGCTCCGGCAGCCGGCGAGAGCGGCAGCTTCGGAAGGTGAAGAAGCAAGCTGTACAACACTGGGATTGTGTGCGCACCTTGCCAACTGATAGAAAACAGTACCTTTGCACTCTCCTGACTTTTCCAATCACAGGAACATTCGATTGGAAGCTGTTTTGGACAACTTTTCTTTTCTTCCTGCCAAACACTTGGCAGACATCCGTGCAACTTCTAGAACACGATGGGAGATGTTTTCTGTGCTGGCACAGTTTTTCCTAGCCAGACATAGTGGAAAAGCTTGTTGCCGAGGTGTAGATGAGAAGAGGAGCTAAAGAGGAAGGTAGGATGCTCTCCGGAGGTAAGAGCCGCTGCCGGGCGTCTTTCGGCAGAAGCCGCGCTAAGGAGAGCACTGTGAGCGGCACAATCGTCTTTGCGCGAAGAAGCCGCTTCTTGGGCTCCGGCAGCCGGCGAGAGCGGCAGCTTCGGGAAGGTGAAGAAGCAAGCTGTACAACACTGGATTGTGTGCGCACCTTGCCAACTGATAGAAAACAGTACCTTTGCACTCTCCTGACTTTTCCAATCACAGGAACATTCGATTGGAAGCTGTTTTGGACAACTTTTCTTTTCTTCCTGCCAAACACTTGGCAGACATCTCTGCAACTTCTAGAACACGATGGGAGATGTTTTCTGTGCTGGCACAGTTTTTCCTAACCAGACATAGTGGAAAGCGTTTTGCTAAGATGTAGAATACAAAAGACGCGAAAGACGAAGATAGGATGCTCTCCGGAGGAAAGAGCCGCTGCCGAGCGTCTCTCGGCAGAAGCCGCGCTAAGGAGAGCACTGTGAGCGGCACAATCGTCTTTGCGCGAAGAAGCCGCTTCTTGGGCTCCGGCAGCCGGCGAGAGCGGCAGCTTCGGGAAGGTGAAGAAGCAAGCTGTACAACACTGGGATTGTGTGCGCACCTTGCCAACTGATAGAAAACAGTACCTTTGCACTCTCCTGACTTTTCCAATCACAGGAACATTCGATTGGAAGCTGTTTTGGACAACTTTTCTTTTCTTCCTGCCAAACACTTGGCAGACATCCGTGCAACTTCTAGAACACGATGGGAGATGTTTTCTGTGCTGGCACAGTTTTTCCTAGCCAGACATAGTGGGAAAGCTTTTTGCCGAGGTGTAGATGAGAAGAGGAGCTAAAGACGAAGGTAGGATGCTCTCCGGAGGTAAGAGCCGCTGCCGGGCGTCTTTCGGCAGAAGCCGCGCTAAGGAGAGCACTGTGAGCGGCGCAATCGTCTTTGCGCGAAGAAGCCGCTTCTTGGGCTCCGGCAGCCGGCGAGAGCGGCAGCTTCGGGAAGGTGAAGAAGCAAGCTGTACAACACTGGGATTGTGTGCGCACCTTGCCAACTGATAGAAAACAGTACCTTTGCACTCTCCTGACTTTTCCAATCACAGGAACATTCGATTGGAAGCTGTTTTGGACAACTTTTCTTTTCTTCCTGCCAAACACTTGGCAGACATCTCTGCAACTTCTAGAACACGATGGGAGATGTTTTCTGTGCTGGCACAGTTTTTCCTAGCCAGACATAGTGGGAAAGCGTTTTGCTAAGATGTAGACTACAAAAGACGCGAAAGACGAAGATAGGATGCTCTCCGGAGGAAAGAGCCGCTGCCGAGCGTCTTTCGGCAGAAGCCGCGCTAAGCAGATCACTGTGAGCGGCGCAATCGTCTTTGCGCGAAGAAGCCGCTTCTTGGGCTCCGGCAGCCGGCGAGAGCGGCAGCTTCGGGAAGGTGAAGAAGCAAGCTGTACAACACTGGGATTGTGTGCGCACCTTGCCAACTGATAGAAAACAGTACCTTTGCACTCTCCTGACTTTTCCAATCACAGGAACATTCGATTGGAAGCTGTTTTGGACAACTTTTCTTTTCTTACTGCCAAACACTTGGCAGACATCCGTGCAACTTCTAGAACACGATGGGAGATGTTTTCTGTGCTGGCACAGTTTTTCCTAGCCAGACATAGTGGAAAAGCTTGTTGCCGAGGTGTAGATGAGAAGAGGAGCTAAAGAGGAAGGTAGGATGCTCTCCGGAGGTAAGAGCCGCTGCCGGGCGTCTTTCGGCAGAAGCCGCGCTAAGGAGAGCACTGTGAGCGGCACAATCGTCTTTGCGCGAAGAAGCCGCTTCTTGGGCTCCGGCAGCCGGCGAGAGCGGCAGCTTCGGGAAGGTGAAGAAGCAAGCTGTACAAGACTGGGATTGTGTGCGCACCTTGCCAACTGATAGAAAACAGTACCTTTGCACTCTCCTGACTTTTCCAATCACAGGAACATTCGATTGGAAGCTGTTTTGGACAACTTTTCTTTTCTTCCTGCCAAACACTTGGCAGACATCCGTGCAACTTCTAGAACACGATGGGAGATGTTTTCTGTGCTGGCACAGTTTTTCCTAGCCAGACATAGTGGAAAAGCTTGTTGCCGAGGTGTAGATGAGAAGAGGAGCTAAAGAGGAAGGTAGGATGCTCTCCGGAGGTAAGAGCCGCTGCCGGGCGTCTTTCGGCAGAAGCCGCGCTAAGGAGAGCACTGTGAGCGGCACAATCGTCTTTGCGCGAAGAAGCCGCTTCTTGGGCTCCGGCAGCCGGCGAGAGCGGCAGCTTCGGGAAGGTGAAGAAGCAAGCTGTACAAGACTGGGATTGTGTGCGCACCTTGCCAACTGATAGAAAACAGTACCTTTGCACTCTCCTGACTTTTCCAATCACAGGAACATTCGATTGGAAGCTGTTTTGGACAACTTTTCTTTTCTTCCTGCCAAACACTTGGCAGACATCCGTGCAACTTCTAGAACACGATGGGAGATGTTTTCTGTGCTGGCACAGTTTTTCCTAGCCAGACATAGTGGAAAAGCTTGTTGCCGAGGTGTAGATGAGAAGAGGAGCTAAAGAGGAAGGTAGGATGCTCTCCGGAGGTAAGAGCCGCTGCCGGGCGTCTTTCGGCAGAAGCCGCGCTAAGGAGAGCACTGTGAGCGGCACAATCGTCTTTGCGCGAAGAAGCCGCTTCTTGGGCTCCGGCAGCCGGCGAGAGCGGCAGCTTCGGGAAGGTGAAGAAGCAAGCTGTACAACACTGGGATTGTGTGCGCACCTTGCCAACTGATAGAAAACAGTACCTTTGCACTCTCCTGACTTTTCCAATCACAGGAACATTCGATTGGAAGCTGTTTTGGACAACTTTTCTTTTCTTCCTGCCAAACACTTGGCAGACATCCGTGCAACGTCTAGAACACGATGGGAGATGTTTTCTGTGCTGGCACAGTTTTTCCTAGCCAGACATAGTGGGAAAGCTTGTTGCCGAGGTGTAGATGAGAAGAGGAGCTAAAGAGGAAGGTAGGATGCTCTCCGGAGGTAAGAGCCGCTGCCGGGCGTCTTTCGGCAGAAGCCGCGCTAAGGAGAGCACTGTGAGCGGCACAATCGTCTTTGCGCGAAGAAGCCGCTTCTTGGGCTCCGGCAGCCGGCGAGAGCGGCAGCTTCGGGAAGGTGAAGAAGCAAGCTGTACAACACTGGGATTGTGTGCGCACCTTGCCAACTGATAGAAAACAGTACCTTTGCACTCTCCTGACTTTTCCAACCACAGGAACATTCGATTGGAAGCTGTTTTGGACAACTTTTCTTTTCTTCCTGCCAAACACTTGGCAGACATCCGTGCAACGTCTAGAACACGATGGGAGATGTTTTCTGTGCTGGCACAGTTTTTCCTAGCCAGACATAGTGGGAAAGCTTGTTGCCGAGGTGTAGATGAGAAGAGGAGCTAAAGAGGAAGGTAGGATGCTCTCCGGAGGTAAGAGCCGCTGCCGGGCGTCTTTCGGCAGAAGCCGCGCTAAGGAGAGCACTGTGAGCGGCACAATCGTCTTTGCGCGAAGAAGCCGCTTCTTGGGCTCCGGCAGCCGGCGAGAGCGGCAGCTTCGGGAAGGTGAAGAAGCAAGCTGTACAACACTGGGATTGTGTGCGCACCTTGCCAACTGATAGAAAACAGTACCTTTGCACTCTCCTGACTTTTCCAACCACAGGAACATTCGATTGGAAGCTGTTTTGGACAACTTTTCTTTTCTTCCTGCCAAACACTTGGCAGACATCCGTGCAACTTCTAGAACACGAGGGGAGATGTTTTCTGTGCTGGCACAGTTTTTCCTAGCCAGACATAGTGGAAAAGCTTGTTGCCGAGGTGTAGATGAGAAGAGGAGCTAAAGAGGAAGGTAGGATGCTCTCCGGAGGTAAGAGCCGCTGCCGGGCGTCTTTCGGCAGAAGCCGCGCTAAGGAGAGCACTGTGAGCGGCACAATCGTCTTTGCGCGAAGAAGCCGCTTCTTGGGCTCCGGCAGCCGGCGAGAGCGGCAGCTTCGGGAAGGTGAAGAAGCAAGCTGTACAACACTGGGATTGTGTGCGCACCTTGCCAACTGATAGAAAACAGTACCTTTGCACTCTCCTGACTTTTCCAATCACAGGAACATTCGATTGGAAGCTGTTTTGGACAACTTTTCTTTTCTTCCTGCCAAACACTTGGCAGACATCCGTGCAACTTCTAGAACACGATGGGAGATGTTTTCTGTGCTGGCACAGTTTTTCCTAGCCAGACATAGTGGAAAAGCTTGTTGCCGAGGTGTAGATGAGAAGAGGAGCTAAAGAGGAAGGTAGGATGCTCTCCGGAGGTAAGAGCCGCTGCCGGGCGTCTTTCGGCAGAAGCCGCGCTAAGGAGAGCACTGTGAGCGGCACAATCGTCTTTGCGCGAAGAAGCCGCTTCTTGGGCTCCGGCAGCCGGCGAGAGCGGCAGCTTCGGGAAGGTGAAGAAGCAAGCTGTACAACACTGGGATTGTGTGCGCACCTTGCCAACTGATAGAAAACAGTACCTTTGCACTCTCCTGACTTTTCCAACCACAGGAACATTCGATTGGAAGCTGTTTTGGACAACTTTTCTTTTCTTCCTGCCAAACACTTGGCAGACATCCGTGCAACTTCTAGAACACGAGGGGAGATGTTTTCTGTGCTGGCACAGTTTTTCCTAGCCAGACATAGTGGAAAAGCTTGTTGCCGAGGTGTAGATGAGAAGAGGAGCTAAAGAGGAAGGTAGGATGCTCTCCGGAGGTAAGAGCCGCTGCCGGGCGTCTTTCGGCAGAAGCCGCGCTAAGGAGAGCACTGTGAGCGGCACAATCGTCTTTGCGCGAAGAAGCCGCTTCTTGGGCTCCGGCAGCCGGCGAGAGCGGCAGCTTCGGGAAGGTGAAGAAGCAAGCTGTACAACACTGGGATTGTGTGCGCACCTTGCCAACTGATAGAAAACAGTACCTTTGCACTCTCCTGACTTTTCCAATCACAGGAACATTCGATTGGAAGCTGTTTTGGACAACTTTTCTTTTCTTCCTGCCAAACACTTGGCAGACATCCGTGCAACTTCTAGAACACGATGGGAGATGTTTTCTGTGCTGGCACAGTTTTTCCTAGCCAGACATAGTGGAAAAGCTTGTTGCCGAGGTGTAGATGAGAAGAGGAGCTAAAGAGGAAGGTAGGATGCTCTCCGGAGGTAAGAGCCGCTGCCGGGCGTCTTTCGGCAGAAGCCGCGCTAAGGAGAGCACTGTGAGCGGCACAATCGTCTTTGCGCGAAGAAGCCGCTTCTTGGGCTCCGGCAGCCGGCGAGAGCGGCAGCTTCGGGAAGGTGAAGAAGCAAGCTGTACAACACTGGGATTGTGTGCGCACCTTGCCAACTGATAGAAAACAGTACCTTTGCACTCTCCTGACTTTTCCAACCACAGGAACATTCGATTGGAAGCTGTTTTGGACAACTTTTCTTTTCTTCCTGCCAAACACTTGGCAGACATCCGTGCAACTTCTAGAACACGAGGGGAGATGTTTTCTGTGCTGGCACAGTTTTTCCTAGCCAGACATAGTGGAAAAGCTTGTTGCCGAGGTGTAGATGAGAAGAGGAGCTAAAGAGGAAGGTAGGATGCTCTCCGGAGGTAAGAGCCGCTGCCGGGCGTCTTTCGGCAGAAGCCGCGCTAAGGAGAGCGCTGTGAGCGGCACAATCGTCTTTGCGCGAAGAAGCCGCTTCTTGGGCTCCGGCAGCCGGCGAGAGCGGCAGCTTCGGGAAGGTGAAGAAGCAAGCTGTACAACACTGGGATTGTGTGCGCACCTTGCCAACTGATAGAAAACAGTACCTTTGCACTCTCCTGACTTTTCCAATCACAGGAACATTCGATTGGAAGCTGTTTTGGACAACTTTTCTTTTCTTCCTGCCAAACACTTGGCAGACATCCGTGCAACTTCTAGAACACGATGGGAGATGTTTTCTGTGCTGGCACAGTTTTTCCTAGCCAGACATAGTGGAAAAGCTTGTTGCCGAGGTGTAGATGAGAAGAGGAGCTAAAGAGGAAGGTAGGATGCTCTCCGGAGGTAAGAGCCGCTGCCGGGCGTCTTTCGGCAGAAGCCGCGCTAAGGAGAGCACTGTGAGCGGCGCAATCGTCTTTGCGCGAAGAAGCCGCTTCTTGGGCTCCGGCAGCCGGCGAGAGCGGCAGCTTCGGGAAGGTGAAGAAGCAAGCTGTACAACACTGGGATTGTGTGCGCACCTTGCCAACTGATAGAAAACAGTACCTTTGCACTCTCCTGACTTTTCCAATCACAGGAACATTCGATTGGAAGCTGTTTTGGACAACTTTTCTTTTCTTCCTGCCAAACACTTGGCAGACATCCGTGCAACTTCTAGAACACGAGGGGAGATGTTTTCTGTGCTGGCACAGTTTTTCCTAGCCAGACATAGTGGAAAAGCTTGTTGCCGAGGTGTAGATGAGAAGAGGAGCTAAAGAGGAAGGTAGGATGCTCTCCGGAGGTAAGAGCCGCTGCCGGGCGTCTTTCGGCAGAAGCCGCGCTAAGGAGAGCGCTGTGAGCGGCACAATCGTCTTTGCGCGAAGAAGCCGCTTCTTGGGCTCCGGCAGCCGGCGAGAGCGGCAGCTTCGGGAAGGTGAAGAAGCAAGCTGTACAACACTGGGATTGTGTGCGCACCTTGCCAACTGATAGAAAACAGTACCTTTGCACTCTCCTGACTTTTCCAACCACAGGAACATTCGATTGGAAGCTGTTTTGGACAACTTTTCTTTTCTTCCTGCCAAACACTTGGCAGACATCCGTGCAACTTCTAGAACACGAGGGGAGATGTTTTCTGTGCTGGCACAGTTTTTCCTAGCCAGACATAGTGGAAAAGCTTGTTGCCGAGGTGTAGATGAGAAGAGGAGCTAAAGAGGAAGGTAGGATGCTCTCCGGAGGTAAGAGCCGCTGCCGGGCGTCTTTCGGCAGAAGCCGCGCTAAGGAGAGCGCTGTGAGCGGCACAATCGTCTTTGCGCGAAGAAGCCGCTTCTTGGGCTCCGGCAGCCGGCGAGAGCGGCAGCTTCGGGAAGGTGAAGAAGCAAGCTGTACAACACTGGGATTGTGTGCGCACCTTGCCAACTGATAGAAAACAGTACCTTTGCACTCTCCTGACTTTTCCAATCACAGGAACATTCGATTGGAAGCTGTTTTGGACAACTTTTCTTTTCTTCCTGCCAAACACTTGGCAGACATCCGTGCAACTTCTAGAACACGATGGGAGATGTTTTCTGTGCTGGCACAGTTTTTCCTAGCCAGACATAGTGGAAAAGCTTGTTGCCGAGGTGTAGATGAGAAGAGGAGCTAAAGAGGAAGGTAGGATGCTCTCCGGAGGTAAGAGCCGCTGCCGGGCGTCTTTCGGCAGAAGCCGCGCTAAGGAGAGCACTGTGAGCGGCGCAATCGTCTTTGCGCGAAGAAGCCGCTTCTTGGGCTCCGGCAGCCGGCGAGAGCGGCAGCTTCGGGAAGGTGAAGAAGCAAGCTGTACAACACTGGGATTGTGTGCGCACCTTGCCAACTGATAGAAAACAGTACCTTTGCACTCTCCTGACTTTTCCAATCACAGGAACATTCGATTGGAAGCTGTTTTGGACAACTTTTCTTTTCTTCCTGCCAAACACTTGGCAGACATCCGTGCAACTTCTAGAACACGAGGGGAGATGTTTTCTGTGCTGGCACAGTTTTTCCTAGCCAGACATAGTGGAAAAGCTTGTTGCCGAGGTGTAGATGAGAAGAGGAGCTAAAGAGGAAGGTAGGATGCTCTCCGGAGGTAAGAGCCGCTGCCGGGCGTCTTTCGGCAGAAGCCGCGCTAAGGAGAGCACTGTGAGCGGCACAATCGTCTTTGCGCGAAGAAGCCGCTTCTTGGGCTCCGGCAGCCGGCGAGAGCGGCAGCTTCGGGAAGGTGAAGAAGCAAGCTGTACAACACTGGGATTGTGTGCGCACCTTGCCAACTGATAGAAAACAGTACCTTTGCACTCTCCTGACTTTTCCAATCACAGGAACATTCGATTGGAAGCTGTTTTGGACAACTTTTCTTTTCTTCCTGCCAAACACTTGGCAGACATCCGTGCAACTTCTAGAACACGATGGGAGATGTTTTCTGTGCTGGCACAGTTTTTCCTAGCCAGACATAGTGGAAAAGCTTGTTGCCGAGGTGTAGATGAGAAGAGGAGCTAAAGAGGAAGGTAGGATGCTCTCCGGAGGTAAGAGCCGCTGCCGGGCGTCTTTCGGCAGAAGCCGCGCTAAGGAGAGCACTGTGAGCGGCACAATCGTCTTTGCGCGAAGAAGCCGCTTCTTGGGCTCCGGCAGCCGGCGAGAGCGGCAGCTTCGGGAAGGTGAAGAAGCAAGCTGTACAACACTGGGATTGTGTGCGCACCTTGCCAACTGATAGAAAACAGTACCTTTGCACTCTCCTGACTTTTCCAACCACAGGAACATTCGATTGGAAGCTGTTTTGGACAACTTTTCTTTTCTTCCTGCCAAACACTTGGCAGACATCCGTGCAACTTCTAGAACACGAGGGGAGATGTTTTCTGTGCTGGCACAGTTTTTCCTAGCCAGACATAGTGGAAAAGCTTGTTGCCGAGGTGTAGATGAGAAGAGGAGCTAAAGAGGAAGGTAGGATGCTCTCCGGAGGTAAGAGCCGCTGCCGGGCGTCTTTCGGCAGAAGCCGCGCTAAGGAGAGCGCTGTGAGCGGCACAATCGTCTTTGCGCGAAGAAGCCGCTTCTTGGGCTCCGGCAGCCGGCGAGAGCGGCAGCTTCGGGAAGGTGAAGAAGCAAGCTGTACAACACTGGGATTGTGTGCGCACCTTGCCAACTGATAGAAAACAGTACCTTTGCACTCTCCTGACTTTTCCAATCACAGGAACATTCGATTGGAAGCTGTTTTGGACAACTTTTCTTTTCTTCCTGCCAAACACTTGGCAGACATCCGTGCAACTTCTAGAACACGATGGGAGATGTTTTCTGTGCTGGCACAGTTTTTCCTAGCCAGACATAGTGGAAAAGCTTGTTGCCGAGGTGTAGATGAGAAGAGGAGCTAAAGAGGAAGGTAGGATGCTCTCCGGAGGTAAGAGCCGCTGCCGGGCGTCTTTCGGCAGAAGCCGCGCTAAGGAGAGCACTGTGAGCGGCGCAATCGTCTTTGCGCGAAGAAGCCGCTTCTTGGGCTCCGGCAGCCGGCGAGAGCGGCAGCTTCGGGAAGGTGAAGAAGCAAGCTGTACAACACTGGGATTGTGTGCGCACCTTGCCAACTGATAGAAAACAGTACCTTTGCACTCTCCTGACTTTTCCAATCACAGGAACATTCGATTGGAAGCTGTTTTGGACAACTTTTCTTTTCTTCCTGCCAAACACTTGGCAGACATCTCTGCAACTTCTAGAACACGATGGGAGATGTTTTCTGTGCTGGCACAGTTTTTCCTAGCCAGACATAGTGGGAAAGCGTTTTGCTAAGATGTAGACTACAAAAGACGCGAAAGACGAAGATAGGATGCTCTCCGGAGGAAAGAGCCGCTGCCGAGCGTCTTTCGGCAGAAGCCGCGCTAAGCAGATCACTGTGAGCGGCGCAATCGTCTTTGCGCGAAGAAGCCGCTTCTTGGGCTCCGGCAGCCGGCGAGAGCGGCAGCTTCGGGAAGGTGAAGAAGCAAGCTGTACAACACTGGGATTGTGTGCGCACCTTGCCAACTGATAGAAAACAGTACCTTTGCACTCTCCTGACTTTTCCAATCACAGGAACATTCGATTGGAAGCTGTTTTGGACAACTTTTCTTTTCTTACTGCCAAACACTTGGCAGACATCCGTGCAACTTCTAGAACACGATGGGAGATGTTTTCTGTGCTGGCACAGTTTTTCCTAGCCAGACATAGTGGAAAAGCTTGTTGCCGAGGTGTAGATGAGAAGAGGAGCTAAAGAGGAAGGTAGGATGCTCTCCGGAGGTAAGAGCCGCTGCCGGGCGTCTTTCGGCAGAAGCCGCGCTAAGGAGAGCACTGTGAGCGGCACAATCGTCTTTGCGCGAAGAAGCCGCTTCTTGGGCTCCGGCAGCCGGCGAGAGCGGCAGCTTCGGGAAGGTGAAGAAGCAAGCTGTACAAGACTGGGATTGTGTGCGCACCTTGCCAACTGATAGAAAACAGTACCTTTGCACTCTCCTGACTTTTCCAATCACAGGAACATTCGATTGGAAGCTGTTTTGGACAACTTTTCTTTTCTTCCTGCCAAACACTTGGCAGACATCCGTGCAACTTCTAGAACACGATGGGAGATGTTTTCTGTGCTGGCACAGTTTTTCCTAGCCAGACATAGTGGAAAAGCTTGTTGCCGAGGTGTAGATGAGAAGAGGAGCTAAAGAGGAAGGTAGGATGCTCTCCGGAGGTAAGAGCCGCTGCCGGGCGTCTTTCGGCAGAAGCCGCGCTAAGGAGAGCACTGTGAGCGGCACAATCGTCTTTGCGCGAAGAAGCCGCTTCTTGGGCTCCGGCAGCCGGCGAGAGCGGCAGCTTCGGGAAGGTGAAGAAGCAAGCTGTACAAGACTGGGATTGTGTGCGCACCTTGCCAACTGATAGAAAACAGTACCTTTGCACTCTCCTGACTTTTCCAATCACAGGAACATTCGATTGGAAGCTGTTTTGGACAACTTTTCTTTTCTTCCTGCCAAACACTTGGCAGACATCCGTGCAACTTCTAGAACACGATGGGAGATGTTTTCTGTGCTGGCACAGTTTTTCCTAGCCAGACATAGTGGAAAAGCTTGTTGCCGAGGTGTAGATGAGAAGAGGAGCTAAAGAGGAAGGTAGGATGCTCTCCGGAGGTAAGAGCCGCTGCCGGGCGTCTTTCGGCAGAAGCCGCGCTAAGGAGAGCACTGTGAGCGGCACAATCGTCTTTGCGCGAAGAAGCCGCTTCTTGGGCTCCGGCAGCCGGCGAGAGCGGCAGCTTCGGGAAGGTGAAGAAGCAAGCTGTACAACACTGGGATTGTGTGCGCACCTTGCCAACTGATAGAAAACAGTACCTTTGCACTCTCCTGACTTTTCCAATCACAGGAACATTCGATTGGAAGCTGTTTTGGACAACTTTTCTTTTCTTCCTGCCAAACACTTGGCAGACATCCGTGCAACGTCTAGAACACGATGGGAGATGTTTTCTGTGCTGGCACAGTTTTTCCTAGCCAGACATAGTGGGAAAGCTTGTTGCCGAGGTGTAGATGAGAAGAGGAGCTAAAGAGGAAGGTAGGATGCTCTCCGGAGGTAAGAGCCGCTGCCGGGCGTCTTTCGGCAGAAGCCGCGCTAAGGAGAGCACTGTGAGCGGCACAATCGTCTTTGCGCGAAGAAGCCGCTTCTTGGGCTCCGGCAGCCGGCGAGAGCGGCAGCTTCGGGAAGGTGAAGAAGCAAGCTGTACAACACTGGGATTGTGTGCGCACCTTGCCAACTGATAGAAAACAGTACCTTTGCACTCTCCTGACTTTTCCAACCACAGGAACATTCGATTGGAAGCTGTTTTGGACAACTTTTCTTTTCTTCCTGCCAAACACTTGGCAGACATCCGTGCAACGTCTAGAACACGATGGGAGATGTTTTCTGTGCTGGCACAGTTTTTCCTAGCCAGACATAGTGGGAAAGCTTGTTGCCGAGGTGTAGATGAGAAGAGGAGCTAAAGAGGAAGGTAGGATGCTCTCCGGAGGTAAGAGCCGCTGCCGGGCGTCTTTCGGCAGAAGCCGCGCTAAGGAGAGCACTGTGAGCGGCACAATCGTCTTTGCGCGAAGAAGCCGCTTCTTGGGCTCCGGCAGCCGGCGAGAGCGGCAGCTTCGGGAAGGTGAAGAAGCAAGCTGTACAACACTGGGATTGTGTGCGCACCTTGCCAACTGATAGAAAACAGTACCTTTGCACTCTCCTGACTTTTCCAACCACAGGAACATTCGATTGGAAGCTGTTTTGGACAACTTTTCTTTTCTTCCTGCCAAACACTTGGCAGACATCCGTGCAACTTCTAGAACACGAGGGGAGATGTTTTCTGTGCTGGCACAGTTTTTCCTAGCCAGACATAGTGGAAAAGCTTGTTGCCGAGGTGTAGATGAGAAGAGGAGCTAAAGAGGAAGGTAGGATGCTCTCCGGAGGTAAGAGCCGCTGCCGGGCGTCTTTCGGCAGAAGCCGCGCTAAGGAGAGCACTGTGAGCGGCACAATCGTCTTTGCGCGAAGAAGCCGCTTCTTGGGCTCCGGCAGCCGGCGAGAGCGGCAGCTTCGGGAAGGTGAAGAAGCAAGCTGTACAACACTGGGATTGTGTGCGCACCTTGCCAACTGATAGAAAACAGTACCTTTGCACTCTCCTGACTTTTCCAATCACAGGAACATTCGATTGGAAGCTGTTTTGGACAACTTTTCTTTTCTTCCTGCCAAACACTTGGCAGACATCCGTGCAACTTCTAGAACACGATGGGAGATGTTTTCTGTGCTGGCACAGTTTTTCCTAGCCAGACATAGTGGAAAAGCTTGTTGCCGAGGTGTAGATGAGAAGAGGAGCTAAAGAGGAAGGTAGGATGCTCTCCGGAGGTAAGAGCCGCTGCCGGGCGTCTTTCGGCAGAAGCCGCGCTAAGGAGAGCACTGTGAGCGGCACAATCGTCTTTGCGCGAAGAAGCCGCTTCTTGGGCTCCGGCAGCCGGCGAGAGCGGCAGCTTCGGGAAGGTGAAGAAGCAAGCTGTACAACACTGGGATTGTGTGCGCACCTTGCCAACTGATAGAAAACAGTACCTTTGCACTCTCCTGACTTTTCCAACCACAGGAACATTCGATTGGAAGCTGTTTTGGACAACTTTTCTTTTCTTCCTGCCAAACACTTGGCAGACATCCGTGCAACTTCTAGAACACGAGGGGAGATGTTTTCTGTGCTGGCACAGTTTTTCCTAGCCAGACATAGTGGAAAAGCTTGTTGCCGAGGTGTAGATGAGAAGAGGAGCTAAAGAGGAAGGTAGGATGCTCTCCGGAGGTAAGAGCCGCTGCCGGGCGTCTTTCGGCAGAAGCCGCGCTAAGGAGAGCGCTGTGAGCGGCACAATCGTCTTTGCGCGAAGAAGCCGCTTCTTGGGCTCCGGCAGCCGGCGAGAGCGGCAGCTTCGGGAAGGTGAAGAAGCAAGCTGTACAACACTGGGATTGTGTGCGCACCTTGCCAACTGATAGAAAACAGTACCTTTGCACTCTCCTGACTTTTCCAATCACAGGAACATTCGATTGGAAGCTGTTTTGGACAACTTTTCTTTTCTTCCTGCCAAACACTTGGCAGACATCCGTGCAACTTCTAGAACACGATGGGAGATGTTTTCTGTGCTGGCACAGTTTTTCCTAGCCAGACATAGTGGAAAAGCTTGTTGCCGAGGTGTAGATGAGAAGAGGAGCTAAAGAGGAAGGTAGGATGCTCTCCGGAGGTAAGAGCCGCTGCCGGGCGTCTTTCGGCAGAAGCCGCGCTAAGGAGAGCACTGTGAGCGGCGCAATCGTCTTTGCGCGAAGAAGCCGCTTCTTGGGCTCCGGCAGCCGGCGAGAGCGGCAGCTTCGGGAAGGTGAAGAAGCAAGCTGTACAACACTGGGATTGTGTGCGCACCTTGCCAACTGATAGAAAACAGTACCTTTGCACTCTCCTGACTTTTCCAATCACAGGAACATTCGATTGGAAGCTGTTTTGGACAACTTTTCTTTTCTTCCTGCCAAACACTTGGCAGACATCCGTGCAACTTCTAGAACACGATGGGAGATGTTTTCTGTGCTGGCACAGTTTTTCCTAGCCAGACATAGTGGAAAAGCTTGTTGCCGAGGTGTAGATGAGAAGAGGAGCTAAAGAGGAAGGTAGGATGCTCTCCGGAGGTAAGAGCCGCTGCCGGGCGTCTTTCGGCAGAAGCCGCGCTAAGGAGAGCACTGTGAGCGGCACAATCGTCTTTGCGCGAAGAAGCCGCTTCTTGGGCTCCGGCAGCCGGCGAGAGCGGCAGCTTCGGGAAGGTGAAGAAGCAAGCTGTACAACACTGGGATTGTGTGCGCACCTTGCCAACTGATAGAAAACAGTACCTTTGCACTCTCCTGACTTTTCCAACCACAGGAACATTCGATTGGAAGCTGTTTTGGACAACTTTTCTTTTCTTCCTGCCAAACACTTGGCAGACATCCGTGCAACGTCTAGAACACGATGGGAGATGTTTTCTGTGCTGGCACAGTTTTTCCTAGCCAGACATAGTGGGAAAGCTTGTTGCCGAGGTGTAGATGAGAAGAGGAGCTAAAGAGGAAGGTAGGATGCTCTCCGGAGGTAAGAGCCGCTGCCGGGCGTCTTTCGGCAGAAGCCGCGCTAAGGAGAGCACTGTGAGCGGCACAATCGTCTTTGCGCGAAGAAGCCGCTTCTTGGGCTCCGGCAGCCGGCGAGAGCGGCAGCTTCGGGAAGGTGAAGAAGCAAGCTGTACAACACTGGGATTGTGTGCGCACCTTGCCAACTGATAGAAAACAGTACCTTTGCACTCTCCTGACTTTTCCAACCACAGGAACATTCGATTGGAAGCTGTTTTGGACAACTTTTCTTTTCTTCCTGCCAAACACTTGGCAGACATCCGTGCAACTTCTAGAACACGAGGGGAGATGTTTTCTGTGCTGGCACAGTTTTTCCTAGCCAGACATAGTGGAAAAGCTTGTTGCCGAGGTGTAGATGAGAAGAGGAGCTAAAGAGGAAGGTAGGATGCTCTCCGGAGGTAAGAGCCGCTGCCGGGCGTCTTTCGGCAGAAGCCGCGCTAAGGAGAGCACTGTGAGCGGCACAATCGTCTTTGCGCGAAGAAGCCGCTTCTTGGGCTCCGGCAGCCGGCGAGAGCGGCAGCTTCGGGAAGGTGAAGAAGCAAGCTGTACAACACTGGGATTGTGTGCGCACCTTGCCAACTGATAGAAAACAGTACCTTTGCACTCTCCTGACTTTTCCAATCACAGGAACATTCGATTGGAAGCTGTTTTGGACAACTTTTCTTTTCTTCCTGCCAAACACTTGGCAGACATCCGTGCAACGTCTAGAACACGATGGGAGATGTTTTCTGTGCTGGCACAGTTTTTCCTAGCCAGACATAGTGGAAAAGCTTGTTGCCGAGGTGTAGATGAGAAGAGGAGCTAAAGAGGAAGGTAGGATGCTCTCCGGAGGTAAGAGCCGCTGCCGGGCGTCTTTCGGCAGAAGCCGCGCTAAGGAGAGCACTGTGAGCGGCACAATCGTCTTTGCGCGAAGAAGCCGCTTCTTGGGCTCCGGCAGCCGGCGAGAGCGGCAGCTTCGGGAAGGTGAAGAAGCAAGCTGTACAACACTGGGATTGTGTGCGCACCTTGCCAACTGATAGAAAACAGTACCTTTGCACTCTCCTGACTTTTCCAATCACAGGAACATTCGATTGGAAGCTGTTTTGGACAACTTTTCTTTTCTTCCTGCCAAACACTTGGCAGACATCCGTGCAACTTCTAGAACACGAGGGGAGATGTTTTCTGTGCTGGCACAGTTTTTCCTAGCCAGACATAGTGGAAAAGCTTGTTGCCGAGGTGTAGATGAGAAGAGGAGCTAAAGAGGAAGGTAGGATGCTCTCCGGAGGTAAGAGCCGCTGCCGGGCGTCTTTCGGCAGAAGCCGCGCTAAGGAGAGCACTGTGAGCGGCACAATCGTCTTTGCGCGAAGAAGCCGCTTCTTGGGCTCCGGCAGCCGGCGAGAGCGGCAGCTTCGGGAAGGTGAAGAAGCAAGCTGTACAACACTGGGATTGTGTGCGCACCTTGCCAACTGATAGAAAACAGTACCTTTGCACTCTCCTGACTTTTCCAATCACAGGAACATTCGATTGGAAGCTGTTTTGGACAACTTTTCTTTTCTTCCTGCCAAACACTTGGCAGACATCCGTGCAACTTCTAGAACACGATGGGAGATGTTTTCTGTGCTGGCACAGTTTTTCCTAGCCAGACATAGTGGAAAAGCTTGTTGCCGAGGTGTAGATGAGAAGAGGAGCTAAAGAGGAAGGTAGGATGCTCTCCGGAGGTAAGAGCCGCTGCCGGGCGTCTTTCGGCAGAAGCCGCGCTAAGGAGAGCACTGTGAGCGGCACAATCGTCTTTGCGCGAAGAAGCCGCTTCTTGGGCTCCGGCAGCCGGCGAGAGCGGCAGCTTCGGGAAGGTGAAGAAGCAAGCTGTACAACACTGGGATTGTGTGCGCACCTTGCCAACTGATAGAAAACAGTACCTTTGCACTCTCCTGACTTTTCCAACCACAGGAACATTCGATTGGAAGCTGTTTTGGACAACTTTTCTTTTCTTCCTGCCAAACACTTGGCAGACATCCGTGCAACTTCTAGAACACGAGGGGAGATGTTTTCTGTGCTGGCACAGTTTTTCCTAGCCAGACATAGTGGAAAAGCTTGTTGCCGAGGTGTAGATGAGAAGAGGAGCTAAAGAGGAAGGTAGGATGCTCTCCGGAGGTAAGAGCCGCTGCCGGGCGTCTTTCGGCAGAAGCCGCGCTAAGGAGAGCGCTGTGAGCGGCACAATCGTCTTTGCGCGAAGAAGCCGCTTCTTGGGCTCCGGCAGCCGGCGAGAGCGGCAGCTTCGGGAAGGTGAAGAAGCAAGCTGTACAACACTGGGATTGTGTGCGCACCTTGCCAACTGATAGAAAACAGTACCTTTGCACTCTCCTGACTTTTCCAATCACAGGAACATTCGATTGGAAGCTGTTTTGGACAACTTTTCTTTTCTTCCTGCCAAACACTTGGCAGACATCCGTGCAACTTCTAGAACACGATGGGAGATGTTTTCTGTGCTGGCACAGTTTTTCCTAGCCAGACATAGTGGAAAAGCTTGTTGCCGAGGTGTAGATGAGAAGAGGAGCTAAAGAGGAAGGTAGGATGCTCTCCGGAGGTAAGAGCCGCTGCCGGGCGTCTTTCGGCAGAAGCCGCGCTAAGGAGAGCACTGTGAGCGGCGCAATCGTCTTTGCGCGAAGAAGCCGCTTCTTGGGCTCCGGCAGCCGGCGAGAGCGGCAGCTTCGGGAAGGTGAAGAAGCAAGCTGTACAACACTGGGATTGTGTGCGCACCTTGCCAACTGATAGAAAACAGTACCTTTGCACTCTCCTGACTTTTCCAATCACAGGAACATTCGATTGGAAGCTGTTTTGGACAACTTTTCTTTTCTTCCTGCCAAACACTTGGCAGACATCCGTGCAACTTCTAGAACACGATGGGAGATGTTTTCTGTGCTGGCACAGTTTTTCCTAGCCAGACATAGTGGAAAAGCTTGTTGCCGAGGTGTAGATGAGAAGAGGAGCTAAAGAGGAAGGTAGGATGCTCTCCGGAGGTAAGAGCCGCTGCCGGGCGTCTTTCGGCAGAAGCCGCGCTAAGGAGAGCACTGTGAGCGGCACAATCGTCTTTGCGCGAAGAAGCCGCTTCTTGGGCTCCGGCAGCCGGCGAGAGCGGCAGCTTCGGGAAGGTGAAGAAGCAAGCTGTACAACACTGGGATTGTGTGCGCACCTTGCCAACTGATAGAAAACAGTACCTTTGCACTCTCCTGACTTTTCCAATCACAGGAACATTCGATTGGAAGCTGTTTTGGACAACTTTTCTTTTCTTCCTGCCAAACACTTGGCAGACATCCGTGCAACTTCTAGAACACGATGGGAGATGTTTTCTGTGCTGGCACAGTTTTTCCTAGCCAGACATAGTGGAAAAGCTTGTTGCCGAGGTGTAGATGAGAAGAGGAGCTAAAGAGGAAGGTAGGATGCTCTCCGGAGGTAAGAGCCGCTGCCGGGCGTCTTTCGGCAGAAGCCGCGCTAAGGAGAGCACTGTGAGCGGCACAATCGTCTTTGCGCGAAGAAGCCGCTTCTTGGGCTCCGGCAGCCGGCGAGAGCGGCAGCTTCGGGAAGGTGAAGAAGCAAGCTGTACAACACTGGGATTGTGTGCGCACCTTGCCAACTGATAGAAAACAGTACCTTTGCACTCTCCTGACTTTTCCAACCACAGGAACATTCGATTGGAAGCTGTTTTGGACAACTTTTCTTTTCTTCCTGCCAAACACTTGGCAGACATCCGTGCAACGTCTAGAACACGATGGGAGATGTTTTCTGTGCTGGCACAGTTTTTCCTAGCCAGACATAGTGGGAAAGCTTGTTGCCGAGGTGTAGATGAGAAGAGGAGCTAAAGAGGAAGGTAGGATGCTCTCCGGAGGTAAGAGCCGCTGCCGGGCGTCTTTCGGCAGAAGCCGCGCTAAGGAGAGCACTGTGAGCGGCACAATCGTCTTTGCGCGAAGAAGCCGCTTCTTGGGCTCCGGCAGCCGGCGAGAGCGGCAGCTTCGGGAAGGTGAAGAAGCAAGCTGTACAACACTGGGATTGTGTGCGCACCTTGCCAACTGATAGAAAACAGTACCTTTGCACTCTCCTGACTTTTCCAACCACAGGAACATTCGATTGGAAGCTGTTTTGGACAACTTTTCTTTTCTTCCTGCCAAACACTTGGCAGACATCCGTGCAACTTCTAGAACACGAGGGGAGATGTTTTCTGTGCTGGCACAGTTTTTCCTAGCCAGACATAGTGGAAAAGCTTGTTGCCGAGGTGTAGATGAGAAGAGGAGCTAAAGAGGAAGGTAGGATGCTCTCCGGAGGTAAGAGCCGCTGCCGGGCGTCTTTCGGCAGAAGCCGCGCTAAGGAGAGCACTGTGAGCGGCACAATCGTCTTTGCGCGAAGAAGCCGCTTCTTGGGCTCCGGCAGCCGGCGAGAGCGGCAGCTTCGGGAAGGTGAAGAAGCAAGCTGTACAACACTGGGATTGTGTGCGCACCTTGCCAACTGATAGAAAACAGTACCTTTGCACTCTCCTGACTTTTCCAATCACAGGAACATTCGATTGGAAGCTGTTTTGGACAACTTTTCTTTTCTTCCTGCCAAACACTTGGCAGACATCCGTGCAACTTCTAGAACACGATGGGAGATGTTTTCTGTGCTGGCACAGTTTTTCCTAGCCAGACATAGTGGAAAAGCTTTTTGCCGAGGTGTAGATGAGAAGAGGAGCTAAAGAGGAAGGTAGGATGCTCTCCGGAGGTAAGAGCCGCTGCCGGGCGTCTTTCGGCAGAAGCCGCGCTAAGGAGAGCACTGTGAGCGGCACAATCGTCTTTGCGCGAAGAAGCCGCTTCTTGGGCTCCGGCAGCCGGCGAGAGCGGCAGCTTCGGGAAGGTGAAGAAGCAAGCTGTACAACACTGGGATTGTGTGCGCACCTTGCCAACTGATAGAAAACAGTATCTTTGCACTCTCCTGACTTTTCCAACCACAGGAACATTCGATTGGAAGCTGTTTTGGACAACTTTTCTTTTCTTCCTGCCAAACACTTGGCAGACATCCGTGCAACTTCTAGAACACGAGGGGAGATGTTTTCTGTGCTGGCACAGTTTTTCCTAGCCAGACATAGTGGAAAAGCTTGTTGCCGAGGTGTAGATGAGAAGAGGAGCTAAAGAGGAAGGTAGGATGCTCTCCGGAGGTAAGAGCCGCTGCCGGGCGTCTTTCGGCAGAAGCCGCGCTAAGGAGAGCACTGTGAGCGGCACAATCGTCTTTGCGCGAAGAAGCCGCTTCTTGGGCTCCGGCAGCCGGCGAGAGCGGCAGCTTCGGGAAGGTGAAGAAGCAAGCTGTACAACACTGGGATTGTGTGCGCACCTTGCCAACTGATAGAAAACAGTACCTTTGCACTCTCCTGACTTTTCCAATCACAGGAACATTCGATTGGAAGCTGTTTTGGACAACTTTTCTTTTCTTCCTGCCAAACACTTGGCAGACATCCGTGCAACTTCTAGAACACGATGGGAGATGTTTTCTGTGCTGGCACAGTTTTTCCTAGCCAGACATAGTGGAAAAGCTTGTTGCCGAGGTGTAGATGAGAAGAGGAGCTAAAGAGGAAGGTAGGATGCTCTCCGGAGGTAAGAGCCGCTGCCGGGCGTCTTTCGGCAGAAGCCGCGCTAAGGAGAGCACTGTGAGCGGCACAATCGTCTTTGCGCGAAGAAGCCGCTTCTTGGGCTCCGGCAGCCGGCGAGAGCGGCAGCTTCGGGAAGGTGAAGAAGCAAGCTGTACAACACTGGGATTGTGTGCGCACCTTGCCAACTGATAGAAAACAGTACCTTTGCACTCTCCTGACTTTTCCAACCACAGGAACATTCGATTGGAAGCTGTTTTGGACAACTTTTCTTTTCTTCCTGCCAAACACTTGGCAGACATCCGTGCAACTTCTAGAACACGAGGGGAGATGTTTTCTGTGCTGGCACAGTTTTTCCTAGCCAGACATAGTGGAAAAGCTTGTTGCCGAGGTGTAGATGAGAAGAGGAGCTAAAGAGGAAGGTAGGATGCTCTCCGGAGGTAAGAGCCGCTGCCGGGCGTCTTTCGGCAGAAGCCGCGCTAAGGAGAGCGCTGTGAGCGGCACAATCGTCTTTGCGCGAAGAAGCCGCTTCTTGGGCTCCGGCAGCCGGCGAGAGCGGCAGCTTCGGGAAGGTGAAGAAGCAAGCTGTACAACACTGGGATTGTGTGCGCACCTTGCCAACTGATAGAAAACAGTACCTTTGCACTCTCCTGACTTTTCCAATCACAGGAACATTCGATTGGAAGCTGTTTTGGACAACTTTTCTTTTCTTCCTGCCAAACACTTGGCAGACATCCGTGCAACTTCTAGAACACGATGGGAGATGTTTTCTGTGCTGGCACAGTTTTTCCTAGCCAGACATAGTGGAAAAGCTTGTTGCCGAGGTGTAGATGAGAAGAGGAGCTAAAGAGGAAGGTAGGATGCTCTCCGGAGGTAAGAGCCGCTGCCGGGCGTCTTTCGGCAGAAGCCGCGCTAAGGAGAGCACTGTGAGCGGCGCAATCGTCTTTGCGCGAAGAAGCCGCTTCTTGGGCTCCGGCAGCCGGCGAGAGCGGCAGCTTCGGGAAGGTGAAGAAGCAAGCTGTACAACACTGGGATTGTGTGCGCACCTTGCCAACTGATAGAAAACAGTACCTTTGCACTCTCCTGACTTTTCCAATCACAGGAACATTCGATTGGAAGCTGTTTTGGACAACTTTTCTTTTCTTCCTGCCAAACACTTGGCAGACATCCGTGCAACTTCTAGAACACGATGGGAGATGTTTTCTGTGCTGGCACAGTTTTTCCTAGCCAGACATAGTGGAAAAGCTTTTTGCCGAGGTGTAGATGAGAAGAGGAGCTAAAGAGGAAGGTAGGATGCTCTCCGGAGGTAAGAGCCGCTGCCGGGCGTCTTTCGGCAGAAGCCGCGCTAAGGAGAGCACTGTGAGCGGCACAATCGTCTTTGCGCGAAGAAGCCGCTTCTTGGGCTCCGGCAGCCGGCGAGAGCGGCAGCTTCGGGAAGGTGAAGAAGCAAGCTGTACAACACTGGGATTGTGTGCGCACCTTGCCAACTGATAGAAAACAGTACCTTTGCACTCTCCTGACTTTTCCAACCACAGGAACATTCGATTGGAAGCTGTTTTGGACAACTTTTCTTTTCTTCCTGCCAAACACTTGGCAGACATCCGTGCAACTTCTAGAACACGAGGGGAGATGTTTTCTGTGCTGGCACAGTTTTTCCTAGCCAGACATAGTGGAAAAGCTTGTTGCCGAGGTGTAGATGAGAAGAGGAGCTAAAGAGGAAGGTAGGATGCTCTCCGGAGGTAAGAGCCGCTGCCGGGCGTCTTTCGGCAGAAGCCGCGCTAAGGAGAGCGCTGTGAGCGGCACAATCGTCTTTGCGCGAAGAAGCCGCTTCTTGGGCTCCGGCAGCCGGCGAGAGCGGCAGCTTCGGGAAGGTGAAGAAGCAAGCTGTACAACACTGGGATTGTGTGCGCACCTTGCCAACTGATAGAAAACAGTACCTTTGCACTCTCCTGACTTTTCCAATCACAGGAACATTCGATTGGAAGCTGTTTTGGACAACTTTTCTTTTCTTCCTGCCAAACACTTGGCAGACATCCGTGCAACTTCTAGAACACGATGGGAGATGTTTTCTGTGCTGGCACAGTTTTTCCTAGCCAGACATAGTGGAAAAGCTTGTTGCCGAGGTGTAGATGAGAAGAGGAGCTAAAGAGGAAGGTAGGATGCTCTCCGGAGGTAAGAGCCGCTGCCGGGCGTCTTTCGGCAGAAGCCGCGCTAAGGAGAGCACTGTGAGCGGCGCAATCGTCTTTGCGCGAAGAAGCCGCTTCTTGGGCTCCGGCAGCCGGCGAGAGCGGCAGCTTCGGGAAGGTGAAGAAGCAAGCTGTACAACACTGGGATTGTGTGCGCACCTTGCCAACTGATAGAAAACAGTACCTTTGCACTCTCCTGACTTTTCCAATCACAGGAACATTCGATTGGAAGCTGTTTTGGACAACTTTTCTTTTCTTCCTGCCAAACACTTGGCAGACATCCGTGCAACTTCTAGAACACGATGGGAGATGTTTTCTGTGCTGGCACAGTTTTTCCTAGCCAGACATAGTGGAAAAGCTTGTTGCCGAGGTGTAGATGAGAAGAGGAGCTAAAGAGGAAGGTAGGATGCTCTCCGGAGGTAAGAGCCGCTGCCGGGCGTCT
Source organism: Melospiza melodia melodia (assembly GCF_035770615.1). Classification (NCBI taxonomy): domain Eukaryota; kingdom Metazoa; phylum Chordata; class Aves; order Passeriformes; family Passerellidae; genus Melospiza; species Melospiza melodia. Next base: position 21,830 of record NW_026948806.1, on the reverse strand, counting down.
TTCGGCAGAAGCCGCGCTAAGGAGAGCACTGTGAGCGGCACAATCGTCTTTGCGCGAAGAAGCCGCTTCTTGGGCTCCGGCAGCCGGCGAGAGCGGCAGCTTCGGGAAGGTGAAGAAGCAAGCTGTACAACACTGGGATTGTGTGCGCACCTTGCCAACTGATAGAAAACAGTACCTTTGCACTCTCCTGACTTTTCCAACCACAGGAACATTCGATTGGAAGCTGTTTTGGACAACTTTTCTTTTCTTCCTGCCAAACACTTGGCAGACATCCGTGCAACGTCTAGAACACGATGGGAGATGTTTTCTGTGCTGGCACAGTTTTTCCTAGCCAGACATAGTGGGAAAGCTTGTTGCCGAGGTGTAGATGAGAAGAGGAGCTAAAGAGGAAGGTAGGATGCTCTCCGGAGGTAAGAGCCGCTGCCGGGCGTCTTTCGGCAGAAGCCGCGCTAAGGAGAGCACTGTGAGCGGCACAATCGTCTTTGCGCGAAGAAGCCGCTTCTTGGGCTCCGGCAGCCGGCGAGAGCGGCAGCTTCGGGAAGGTGAAGAAGCAAGCTGTACAACACTGGGATTGTGTGCGCACCTTGCCAACTGATAGAAAACAGTACCTTTGCACTCTCCTGACTTTTCCAACCACAGGAACATTCGATTGGAAGCTGTTTTGGACAACTTTTCTTTTCTTCCTGCCAAACACTTGGCAGACATCCGTGCAACTTCTAGAACACGAGGGGAGATGTTTTCTGTGCTGGCACAGTTTTTCCTAGCCAGACATAGTGGAAAAGCTTGTTGCCGAGGTGTAGATGAGAAGAGGAGCTAAAGAGGAAGGTAGGATGCTCTCCGGAGGTAAGAGCCGCTGCCGGGCGTCTTTCGGCAGAAGCCGCGCTAAGGAGAGCACTGTGAGCGGCACAATCGTCTTTGCGCGAAGAAGCCGCTTCTTGGGCTCCGGCAGCCGGCGAGAGCGGCAGCTTCGGGAAGGTGAAGAAGCAAGCTGTACAACACTGGGATTGTGTGCGCACCTTGCCAACTGATAGAAAACAGTACCTTTGCACTCTCCTGACTTTTCCAATCACAGGAACATTCGATTGGAAGCTGTTTTGGACAACTTTTCTTTTCTTCCTGCCAAACACTTGGCAGACATCCGTGCAACGTCTAGAACACGATGGGAGATGTTTTCTGTGCTGGCACAGTTTTTCCTAGCCAGACATAGTGGAAAAGCTTGTTGCCGAGGTGTAGATGAGAAGAGGAGCTAAAGAGGAAGGTAGGATGCTCTCCGGAGGTAAGAGCCGCTGCCGGGCGTCTTTCGGCAGAAGCCGCGCTAAGGAGAGCACTGTGAGCGGCACAATCGTCTTTGCGCGAAGAAGCCGCTTCTTGGGCTCCGGCAGCCGGCGAGAGCGGCAGCTTCGGGAAGGTGAAGAAGCAAGCTGTACAACACTGGGATTGTGTGCGCACCTTGCCAACTGATAGAAAACAGTACCTTTGCACTCTCCTGACTTTTCCAATCACAGGAACATTCGATTGGAAGCTGTTTTGGACAACTTTTCTTTTCTTCCTGCCAAACACTTGGCAGACATCCGTGCAACTTCTAGAACACGAGGGGAGATGTTTTCTGTGCTGGCACAGTTTTTCCTAGCCAGACATAGTGGAAAAGCTTGTTGCCGAGGTGTAGATGAGAAGAGGAGCTAAAGAGGAAGGTAGGATGCTCTCCGGAGGTAAGAGCCGCTGCCGGGCGTCTTTCGGCAGAAGCCGCGCTAAGGAGAGCACTGTGAGCGGCACAATCGTCTTTGCGCGAAGAAGCCGCTTCTTGGGCTCCGGCAGCCGGCGAGAGCGGCAGCTTCGGGAAGGTGAAGAAGCAAGCTGTACAACACTGGGATTGTGTGCGCACCTTGCCAACTGATAGAAAACAGTACCTTTGCACTCTCCTGACTTTTCCAACCACAGGAACATTCGATTGGAAGCTGTTTTGGACAACTTTTCTTTTCTTCCTGCCAAACACTTGGCAGACATCCGTGCAACTTCTAGAACACGAGGGGAGATGTTTTCTGTGCTGGCACAGTTTTTCCTAGCCAGACATAGTGGAAAAGCTTGTTGCCGAGGTGTAGATGAGAAGAGGAGCTAAAGAGGAAGGTAGGATGCTCTCCGGAGGTAAGAGCCGCTGCCGGGCGTCTTTCGGCAGAAGCCGCGCTAAGGAGAGCGCTGTGAGCGGCACAATCGTCTTTGCGCGAAGAAGCCGCTTCTTGGGCTCCGGCAGCCGGCGAGAGCGGCAGCTTCGGGAAGGTGAAGAAGCAAGCTGTACAACACTGGGATTGTGTGCGCACCTTGCCAACTGATAGAAAACAGTACCTTTGCACTCTCCTGACTTTTCCAATCACAGGAACATTCGATTGGAAGCTGTTTTGGACAACTTTTCTTCCTGCCAAACACTTGGCAGACATCCGTGCAACTTCTAGAACACGATGGGAGATGTTTTCTGTGCTGGCACAGTTTTTCCTAGCCAGACATAGTGGAAAAGCTTGTTGCCGAGGTGTAGATGAGAAGAGGAGCTAAAGAGGAAGGTAGGATGCTCTCCGGAGGTAAGAGCCGCTGCCGGGCGTCTTTCGGCAGAAGCCGCGCTAAGGAGAGCACTGTGAGCGGCGCAATCGTCTTTGCGCGAAGAAGCCGCTTCTTGGGCTCCGGCAGCCGGCGAGAGCGGCAGCTTCGGGAAGGTGAAGAAGCAAGCTGTACAACACTGGGATTGTGTGCGCACCTTGCCAACTGATAGAAAACAGTACCTTTGCACTCTCCTGACTTTTCCAATCACAGGAACATTCGATTGGAAGCTGTTTTGGACAACTTTTCTTTTCTTCCTGCCAAACACTTGGCAGACATCCGTGCAACTTCTAGAACACGATGGGAGATGTTTTCTGTGCTGGCACAGTTTTTCCTAGCCAGACATAGTGGAAAAGCTTGTTGCCGAGGTGTAGATGAGAAGAGGAGCTAAAGAGGAAGGTAGGATGCTCTCCGGAGGTAAGAGCCGCTGCCGGGCGTCTTTCGGCAGAAGCCGCGCTAAGGAGAGCACTGTGAGCGGCACAATCGTCTTTGCGCGAAGAAGCCGCTTCTTGGGCTCCGGCAGCCGGCGAGAGCGGCAGCTTCGGGAAGGTGAAGAAGCAAGCTGTACAACACTGGGATTGTGTGCGCACCTTGCCAACTGATAGAAAACAGTACCTTTGCACTCTCCTGACTTTTCCAATCACAGGAACATTCGATTGGAAGCTGTTTTGGACAACTTTTCTTTTCTTCCTGCCAAACACTTGGCAGACATCCGTGCAACTTCTAGAACACGATGGGAGATGTTTTCTGTGCTGGCACAGTTTTTCCTAGCCAGACATAGTGGAAAAGCTTGTTGCCGAGGTGTAGATGAGAAGAGGAGCTAAAGAGGAAGGTAGGATGCTCTCCGGAGGTAAGAGCCGCTGCCGGGCGTCTTTCGGCAGAAGCCGCGCTAAGGAGAGCACTGTGAGCGGCACAATCGTCTTTGCGCGAAGAAGCCGCTTCTTGGGCTCCGGCAGCCGGCGAGAGCGGCAGCTTCGGGAAGGTGAAGAAGCAAGCTGTACAACACTGGGATTGTGTGCGCACCTTGCCAACTGATAGAAAACAGTACCTTTGCACTCTCCTGACTTTTCCAACCACAGGAACATTCGATTGGAAGCTGTTTTGGACAACTTTTCTTTTCTTCCTGCCAAACACTTGGCAGACATCCGTGCAACGTCTAGAACACGATGGGAGATGTTTTCTGTGCTGGCACAGTTTTTCCTAGCCAGACATAGTGGGAAAGCTTGTTGCCGAGGTGTAGATGAGAAGAGGAGCTAAAGAGGAAGGTAGGATGCTCTCCGGAGGTAAGAGCCGCTGCCGGGCGTCTTTCGGCAGAAGCCGCGCTAAGGAGAGCACTGTGAGCGGCACAATCGTCTTTGCGCGAAGAAGCCGCTTCTTGGGCTCCGGCAGCCGGCGAGAGCGGCAGCTTCGGGAAGGTGAAGAAGCAAGCTGTACAACACTGGGATTGTGTGCGCACCTTGCCAACTGATAGAAAACAGTACCTTTGCACTCTCCTGACTTTTCCAACCACAGGAACATTCGATTGGAAGCTGTTTTGGACAACTTTTCTTTTCTTCCTGCCAAACACTTGGCAGACATCCGTGCAACTTCTAGAACACGAGGGGAGATGTTTTCTGTGCTGGCACAGTTTTTCCTAGCCAGACATAGTGGAAAAGCTTGTTGCCGAGGTGTAGATGAGAAGAGGAGCTAAAGAGGAAGGTAGGATGCTCTCCGGAGGTAAGAGCCGCTGCCGGGCGTCTTTCGGCAGAAGCCGCGCTAAGGAGAGCACTGTGAGCGGCACAATCGTCTTTGCGCGAAGAAGCCGCTTCTTGGGCTCCGGCAGCCGGCGAGAGCGGCAGCTTCGGGAAGGTGAAGAAGCAAGCTGTACAACACTGGGATTGTGTGCGCACCTTGCCAACTGATAGAAAACAGTACCTTTGCACTCTCCTGACTTTTCCAATCACAGGAACATTCGATTGGAAGCTGTTTTGGACAACTTTTCTTTTCTTCCTGCCAAACACTTGGCAGACATCCGTGCAACTTCTAGAACACGATGGGAGATGTTTTCTGTGCTGGCACAGTTTTTCCTAGCCAGACATAGTGGAAAAGCTTGTTGCCGAGGTGTAGATGAGAAGAGGAGCTAAAGAGGAAGGTAGGATGCTCTCCGGAGGTAAGAGCCGCTGCCGGGCGTCTTTCGGCAGAAGCCGCGCTAAGGAGAGCACTGTGAGCGGCACAATCGTCTTTGCGCGAAGAAGCCGCTTCTTGGGCTCCGGCAGCCGGCGAGAGCGGCAGCTTCGGGAAGGTGAAGAAGCAAGCTGTACAACACTGGGATTGTGTGCGCACCTTGCCAACTGATAGAAAACAGTACCTTTGCACTCTCCTGACTTTTCCAACCACAGGAACATTCGATTGGAAGCTGTTTTGGACAACTTTTCTTTTCTTCCTGCCAAACACTTGGCAGACATCCGTGCAACTTCTAGAACACGAGGGGAGATGTTTTCTGTGCTGGCACAGTTTTTCCTAGCCAGACATAGTGGAAAAGCTTGTTGCCGAGGTGTAGATGAGAAGAGGAGCTAAAGAGGAAGGTAGGATGCTCTCCGGAGGTAAGAGCCGCTGCCGGGCGTCTTTCGGCAGAAGCCGCGCTAAGGAGAGCACTGTGAGCGGCACAATCGTCTTTGCGCGAAGAAGCCGCTTCTTGGGCTCCGGCAGCCGGCGAGAGCGGCAGCTTCGGGAAGGTGAAGAAGCAAGCTGTACAACACTGGGATTGTGTGCGCACCTTGCCAACTGATAGAAAACAGTACCTTTGCACTCTCCTGACTTTTCCAACCACAGGAACATTCGATTGGAAGCTGTTTTGGACAACTTTTCTTTTCTTCCTGCCAAACACTTGGCAGACATCCGTGCAACTTCTAGAACACGAGGGGAGATGTTTTCTGTGCTGGCACAGTTTTTCCTAGCCAGACATAGTGGAAAAGCTTGTTGCCGAGGTGTAGATGAGAAGAGGAGCTAAAGAGGAAGGTAGGATGCTCTCCGGAGGTAAGAGCCGCTGCCGGGCGTCTTTCGGCAGAAGCCGCGCTAAGGAGAGCGCTGTGAGCGGCACAATCGTCTTTGCGCGAAGAAGCCGCTTCTTGGGCTCCGGCAGCCGGCGAGAGCGGCAGCTTCGGGAAGGTGAAGAAGCAAGCTGTACAACACTGGGATTGTGTGCGCACCTTGCCAACTGATAGAAAACAGTACCTTTGCACTCTCCTGACTTTTCCAATCACAGGAACATTCGATTGGAAGCTGTTTTGGACAACTTTTCTTTTCTTCCTGCCAAACACTTGGCAGACATCCGTGCAACTTCTAGAACACGATGGGAGATGTTTTCTGTGCTGGCACAGTTTTTCCTAGCCAGACATAGTGGAAAAGCTTGTTGCCGAGGTGTAGATGAGAAGAGGAGCTAAAGAGGAAGGTAGGATGCTCTCCGGAGGTAAGAGCCGCTGCCGGGCGTCTTTCGGCAGAAGCCGCGCTAAGGAGAGCACTGTGAGCGGCGCAATCGTCTTTGCGCGAAGAAGCCGCTTCTTGGGCTCCGGCAGCCGGCGAGAGCGGCAGCTTCGGGAAGGTGAAGAAGCAAGCTGTACAACACTGGGATTGTGTGCGCACCTTGCCAACTGATAGAAAACAGTACCTTTGCACTCTCCTGACTTTTCCAATCACAGGAACATTCGATTGGAAGCTGTTTTGGACAACTTTTCTTTTCTTCCTGCCAAACACTTGGCAGACATCCGTGCAACTTCTAGAACACGATGGGAGATGTTTTCTGTGCTGGCACAGTTTTTCCTAGCCAGACATAGTGGAAAAGCTTGTTGCCGAGGTGTAGATGAGAAGAGGAGCTAAAGAGGAAGGTAGGATGCTCTCCGGAGGTAAGAGCCGCTGCCGGGCGTCTTTCGGCAGAAGCCGCGCTAAGGAGAGCACTGTGAGCGGCACAATCGTCTTTGCGCGAAGAAGCCGCTTCTTGGGCTCCGGCAGCCGGCGAGAGCGGCAGCTTCGGGAAGGTGAAGAAGCAAGCTGTACAACACTGGGATTGTGTGCGCACCTTGCCAACTGATAGAAAACAGTACCTTTGCACTCTCCTGACTTTTCCAACCACAGGAACATTCGATTGGAAGCTGTTTTGGACAACTTTTCTTTTCTTCCTGCCAAACACTTGGCAGACATCCGTGCAACGTCTAGAACACGATGGGAGATGTTTTCTGTGCTGGCACAGTTTTTCCTAGCCAGACATAGTGGGAAAGCTTGTTGCCGAGGTGTAGATGAGAAGAGGAGCTAAAGAGGAAGGTAGGATGCTCTCCGGAGGTAAGAGCCGCTGCCGGGCGTCTTTCGGCAGAAGCCGCGCTAAGGAGAGCACTGTGAGCGGCACAATCGTCTTTGCGCGAAGAAGCCGCTTCTTGGGCTCCGGCAGCCGGCGAGAGCGGCAGCTTCGGGAAGGTGAAGAAGCAAGCTGTACAACACTGGGATTGTGTGCGCACCTTGCCAACTGATAGAAAACAGTACCTTTGCACTCTCCTGACTTTTCCAACCACAGGAACATTCGATTGGAAGCTGTTTTGGACAACTTTTCTTTTCTTCCTGCCAAACACTTGGCAGACATCCGTGCAACTTCTAGAACACGAGGGGAGATGTTTTCTGTGCTGGCACAGTTTTTCCTAGCCAGACATAGTGGAAAAGCTTTTTGCCGAGGTGTAGATGAGAAGAGGAGCTAAAGAGGAAGGTAGGATGCTCTCCGGAGGTAAGAGCCGCTGCCGGGCGTCTTTCGGCAGAAGCCGCGCTAAGGAGAGCACTGTGAGCGGCACAATCGTCTTTGCGCGAAGAAGCCGCTTCTTGGGCTCCGGCAGCCGGCGAGAGCGGCAGCTTCGGGAAGGTGAAGAAGCAAGCTGTACAACACTGGGATTGTGTGCGCACCTTGCCAACTGATAGAAAACAGTACCTTTGCACTCTCCTGACTTTTCCAATCACAGGAACATTCGATTGGAAGCTGTTTTGGACAACTTTTCTTTTCTTCCTGCCAAACACTTGGCAGACATCCGTGCAACTTCTAGAACACGATGGGAGATGTTTTCTGTGCTGGCACAGTTTTTCCTAGCCAGACATAGTGGAAAAGCTTGTTGCCGAGGTGTAGATGAGAAGAGGAGCTAAAGAGGAAGGTAGGATGCTCTCCGGAGGTAAGAGCCGCTGCCGGGCGTCTTTCGGCAGAAGCCGCGCTAAGGAGAGCACTGTGAGCGGCGCAATCGTCTTTGCGCGAAGAAGCCGCTTCTTGGGCTCCGGCAGCCGGCGAGAGCGGCAGCTTCGGGAAGGTGAAGAAGCAAGCTGTACAACACTGGGATTGTGTGCGCACCTTGCCAACTGATAGAAAACAGTACCTTTGCACTCTCCTGACTTTTCCAATCACAGGAACATTCGATTGGAAGCTGTTTTGGACAACTTTTCTTTTCTTCCTGCCAAACACTTGGCAGACATCCGTGCAACTTCTAGAACACGAGGGGAGATGTTTTCTGTGCTGGCACAGTTTTTCCTAGCCAGACATAGTGGAAAAGCTTGTTGCCGAGGTGTAGATGAGAAGAGGAGCTAAAGAGGAAGGTAGGATGCTCTCCGGAGGTAAGAGCCGCTGCCGGGCGTCTTTCGGCAGAAGCCGCGCTAAGGAGAGCACTGTGAGCGGCACAATCGTCTTTGCGCGAAGAAGCCGCTTCTTGGGCTCCGGCAGCCGGCGAGAGCGGCAGCTTCGGGAAGGTGAAGAAGCAAGCTGTACAACACTGGGATTGTGTGCGCACCTTGCCAACTGATAGAAAACAGTACCTTTGCACTCTCCTGACTTTTCCAATCACAGGAACATTCGATTGGAAGCTGTTTTGGACAACTTTTCTTTTCTTCCTGCCAAACACTTGGCAGACATCCGTGCAACTTCTAGAACACGATGGGAGATGTTTTCTGTGCTGGCACAGTTTTTCCTAGCCAGACATAGTGGAAAAGCTTGTTGCCGAGGTGTAGATGAGAAGAGGAGCTAAAGAGGAAGGTAGGATGCTCTCCGGAGGTAAGAGCCGCTGCCGGGCGTCTTTCGGCAGAAGCCGCGCTAAGGAGAGCACTGTGAGCGGCACAATCGTCTTTGCGCGAAGAAGCCGCTTCTTGGGCTCCGGCAGCCGGCGAGAGCGGCAGCTTCGGGAAGGTGAAGAAGCAAGCTGTACAACACTGGGATTGTGTGCGCACCTTGCCAACTGATAGAAAACAGTACCTTTGCACTCTCCTGACTTTTCCAACCACAGGAACATTCGATTGGAAGCTGTTTTGGACAACTTTTCTTTTCTTCCTGCCAAACACTTGGCAGACATCCGTGCAACTTCTAGAACACGAGGGGAGATGTTTTCTGTGCTGGCACAGTTTTTCCTAGCCAGACATAGTGGAAAAGCTTGTTGCCGAGGTGTAGATGAGAAGAGGAGCTAAAGAGGAAGGTAGGATGCTCTCCGGAGGTAAGAGCCGCTGCCGGGCGTCTTTCGGCAGAAGCCGCGCTAAGGAGAGCGCTGTGAGCGGCACAATCGTCTTTGCGCGAAGAAGCCGCTTCTTGGGCTCCGGCAGCCGGCGAGAGCGGCAGCTTCGGGAAGGTGAAGAAGCAAGCTGTACAACACTGGGATTGTGTGCGCACCTTGCCAACTGATAGAAAACAGTACCTTTGCACTCTCCTGACTTTTCCAATCACAGGAACATTCGATTGGAAGCTGTTTTGGACAACTTTTCTTTTCTTCCTGCCAAACACTTGGCAGACATCCGTGCAACTTCTAGAACACGATGGGAGATGTTTTCTGTGCTGGCACAGTTTTTCCTAGCCAGACATAGTGGAAAAGCTTGTTGCCGAGGTGTAGATGAGAAGAGGAGCTAAAGAGGAAGGTAGGATGCTCTCCGGAGGTAAGAGCCGCTGCCGGGCGTCTTTCGGCAGAAGCCGCGCTAAGGAGAGCACTGTGAGCGGCGCAATCGTCTTTGCGCGAAGAAGCCGCTTCTTGGGCTCCGGCAGCCGGCGAGAGCGGCAGCTTCGGGAAGGTGAAGAAGCAAGCTGTACAACACTGGGATTGTGTGCGCACCTTGCCAACTGATAGAAAACAGTACCTTTGCACTCTCCTGACTTTTCCAATCACAGGAACATTCGATTGGAAGCTGTTTTGGACAACTTTTCTTTTCTTCCTGCCAAACACTTGGCAGACATCCGTGCAACTTCTAGAACACGATGGGAGATGTTTTCTGTGCTGGCACAGTTTTTCCTAGCCAGACATAGTGGAAAAGCTTGTTGCCGAGGTGTAGATGAGAAGAGGAGCTAAAGAGGAAGGTAGGATGCTCTCCGGAGGTAAGAGCCGCTGCCGGGCGTCTTTCGGCAGAAGCCGCGCTAAGGAGAGCACTGTGAGCGGCACAATCGTCTTTGCGCGAAGAAGCCGCTTCTTGGGCTCCGGCAGCCGGCGAGAGCGGCAGCTTCGGGAAGGTGAAGAAGCAAGCTGTACAACACTGGGATTGTGTGCGCACCTTGCCAACTGATAGAAAACAGTACCTTTGCACTCTCCTGACTTTTCCAATCACAGGAACATTCGATTGGAAGCTGTTTTGGACAACTTTTCTTTTCTTCCTGCCAAACACTTGGCAGACATCCGTGCAACTTCTAGAACACGATGGGAGATGTTTTCTGTGCTGGCACAGTTTTTCCTAGCCAGACATAGTGGAAAAGCTTGTTGCCGAGGTGTAGATGAGAAGAGGAGCTAAAGAGGAAGGTAGGATGCTCTCCGGAGGTAAGAGCCGCTGCCGGGCGTCTTTCGGCAGAAGCCGCGCTAAGGAGAGCACTGTGAGCGGCACAATCGTCTTTGCGCGAAGAAGCCGCTTCTTGGGCTCCGGCAGCCGGCGAGAGCGGCAGCTTCGGGAAGGTGAAGAAGCAAGCTGTACAACACTGGGATGGTGTGCCCACCTTGCCAACTGATAGAAAACAGTACCTTTGCACTCTCCTGACTTTTCCAATCACAGGAACATTCGATTGGAAGCTGTTTTGGACAACTTTTCTTTTCTTCCTGCCAAACACTTGGCAGACATCCGTGCAACTTCTAGAACACGATGGGAGATGTTTTCTGTGCTGGCACAGTTTTTCCTAGCCAGACATAGTGGAAAAGCTTGTTGCCGAGGTGTAGATGAGAAGAGGAGCTAAAGAGGAAGGTAGGATGCTCTCCGGAGGTAAGAGCCGCTGCCGGGCGTCTTTCGGCAGAAGCCGCGCTAAGGAGAGCGCTGTGAGCGGCACAATCGTCTTTGCGCGAAGAAGCCGCTTTTTAGGCTCCGGCAGCCGGCGAGAGCGGCAGCTTCGGGAAGGTGAAGAAGCAAGCTGTACAACACTGGGATTGTGTGCGCACCTTGCCAACTGATAGAAAACAGTACCTTTGCACTCTCCTGACTTTTCCAATCACAGGAACATTCGATTGGAAGCTGTTTTGGACAACTTTTCTTTTCTTCCTGCCAAACACTTGGCAGACATCCGTGCAACTTCTAGAACACGAGGGGAGATGTTTTCTGTGCTGGCACAGTTTTTCCTAGCCAGACATAGTGGGAAAGCTTGTTGCCGAGGTGTAGATGAGAAGAGGAGCTAAAGAGGAAGGTAGGATGCTCTCCGGAGGTAAGAGCCGCTGCCGGGCGTCTTTCGGCAGAAGCCGCGCTAAGGAGAGCACTGTGAGCGGCACAATCGTCTTTGCACGAAGAAGCCGCTTCTTGGGCTCCGGCAGCCGGCGAGAGCGGCAGCTTCGGGAAGGTGAAGAAGCAAGCTGTACAACACTGGGATTGTGTGCGCACCTTGCCAACTGATAGAAAACAGTACCTTTGCACTCTCCTGACTTTTCCAATCACAGGAACATTCGATTGGAAGCTGTTTTGGACAACTTTTCTTTTCTTCCTGCCAAACACTTGGCAGACATCCGTGCAACTTCTAGAACACGATGGGAGATGTTTTCTGTGCTGGCACAGTTTTTCCTAGCCAGACATAGTGGGAAAGCTTGTTGCCGAGGTGTAGATGAGAAGAGGAGCTAAAGAGGAAGGTAGGATGCTCTCCGGAGGTAAGAGCCGCTGCCGGGCGTCTTTCGGCAGAAGCCGCGCTAAGGAGAGCACTGTGAGCGGCACAATCGTCTTTGCGCGAAGAAGCCGCTTCTTGGGCTCCGGCAGCCGGCGAGAGCGGCAGCTTCGGGAAGGTGAAGAAGCAAGCTGTACAACACTGGGATTGTGTGCGCACCTTGCCAACTGATAGAAAACAGTACCTTTGCACTCTCCTGACTTTTCCAATCACAGGAACATTCGATTGGAAGCTGTTTTGGACAACTTTTCTTTTCTTCCTGCCAAACACTTGGCAGACATCCGTGCAACTTCTAGAACACGAGGGGAGATGTTTTCTGTGCTGGCACAGTTTTTCCTAGCCAGACATAGTGGAAAAGCTTGTTGCCGAGGTGTAGATGAGAAGAGGAGCTAAAGAGGAAGGTAGGATGCTCTCCGGAGGTAAGAGCCGCTGCCGGGCGTCTTTCGGCAGAAGCCGCGCTAAGGAGAGCACTGTGAGCGGCACAATCGTCTTTGCGCGAAGAAGCCGCTTCTTGGGCTCCGGCAGCCGGCGAGAGCGGCAGCTTCGGGAAGGTGAAGAAGCAAGCTGTACAACACTGGGATTGTGTGCGCACCTTGCCAACTGATAGAAAACAGTACCTTTGCACTCTCCTGACTTTTCCAATCACAGGAACGTTCGATTGGAAGCTGTTTTGGACAACTTTTCTTTTCTTCCTGCCAAACACTTGGCAGACATCCGTGCAACTTCTAGAACACGATGGGAGATGTTTTCTGTGCTGGCACAGTTTTTCCTAGCCAGACATAGTGGAAAATCTTGTTGCCGAGGTGTAGATGAGAAGAGGAGCTAAAGAGGAAGGTAGGATGCTCTCCGGAGGTAAGAGCCGCTGCCGGGCGTCTTTCGGCAGAAGCCGCGCTAAGGAGAGCACTGTGAGCGGCACAATCGTCTTTGCGCGAAGAAGCCGCTTCTTGGGCTCCGGCAGCCGGCGAGAGCGGCAGCTTCGGGAAGGTGAAGAAGCAAGCTGTACAACACTGGGATTGTGTGCGCACCTTGCCAACTGATAGAAAACAGTACCTTTGCACTCTCCTGACTTTTCCAATCACAGGAACATTCGATTGGAAGCTGTTTTGGACAACTTTTCTTCCTGCCAAACACTTGGCAGACATCCGTGCAACTTCTAGAACACGATGGGAGATGTTTTCTGTGCTGGCACAGTTTTTCCTAGCCAGACATAGTGGAAAAGCTTGTTGCCGAGGTGTAGATGAGAAGAGGAGCTAAAGAGGAAGGTAGGATGCTCTCCGGAGGTAAGAGCCGCTGCCGGGCGTCTTTCGGCAGAAGCCGCGCTAAGGAGAGCACTGTGAGCGGCACAATCGTCTTTGCGCGAAGAAGCCGCTTCTTGGGCTCCGGCAGCCGGCGAGAGCGGCAGCTTCGGGAAGGTGAAGAAGCAAGCTGTACAACACTGGGATTGTGTGCGCACCTTGCCAACTGATAGAAAACAGTACCTTTGCACTCTCCTGACTTTTCCAATCACAGGAACATTCGATTGGAAGCTGTTTTGGACAACTTTTCTTTTCTTCCTGCCAAACACTTGGCAGACATCCGTGCAACTTCTAGAACACGATGGGAGATGTTTTCTGTGCTGGCACAGTTTTTCCTAGCCAGACATAGTGGAAAAGCTTGTTGCCGAGGTGTAGATGAGAAGAGGAGCTAAAGAGGAAGGTAGGATGCTCTCCGGAGGTAAGAGCCGCTGCCGGGCGTCTTTCGGCAGAAGCCGCGCTAAGGAGAGCACTGTGAGCGGCACAATCGTCTTTGCGCGAAGAAGCCGCTTCTTGGGCTCCGGCAGCCGGCGAGAGCGGCAGCTTCGGGAAGGTGAAGAAGCAAGCTGTACAACACTGGGATTGTGTGCGCACCTTGCCAACTGATAGAAAACAGTACCTTTGCACTCTCCTGACTTTTCCAATCACAGGAACATTCGATTGGAAGCTGTTTTGGACAACTTTTCTTTTCTTCCTGCCAAACACTTGGCAGACATCCGTGCAACTTCTAGAACACGATGGGAGATGTTTTCTGTGCTGGCACAGTTTTTCCTAGCCAGACATAGTGGAAAAGCTTGTTGCCGAGGTGTAGATGAGAAGAGGAGCTAAAGAGGAAGGTAGGATGCTCTCCGGAGGTAAGAGCCGCTGCCGGGCGTCTTTCGGCAGAAGCCGCGCTAAGGAGAGCCTGTGAGCGGCACAATCGTCTTTGCGCGAAGAAGCCGCTTCTTGGGCTCCGGCAGCCGGCGAGAGCGGCAGCTTCGGGAAGGTGAAGAAGCAAGCTGTACAACACTGGGATTGTGTGCGCACCTTGCCAACTGATAGAAAACAGTACCTTTGCACTCTCCTGACTTTTCCAATCACAGGAACATTCGATTGGAAGCTGTTTTGGACAACTTTTCTTTTCTTCCTGCCAAACACTTGGCAGACATCCGTGCAACTTCTAGAACACGATGGGAGATGTTTTCTGTGCTGGCACAGTTTTCCTAGCCAGACATAGTGGAAAAGCTTGTTGCCGAGGTGTAGATGAGAAGAGGAGCTAAAGAGGAAGGTAGGATGCTCTCCGGAGGTAAGAGCCGCTGCCGGGCGTCTTTCGGCAGAAGCCGCGCTAAGGAGAGCACTGTGAGCGGCACAATCGTCTTTGCGCGAAGAAGCCGCTTCTTGGGCTCCGGCAGCCGGCGAGAGCGGCAGCTTCGGGAAGGTGAAGAAGCAAGCTGTACAACACTGGGATTGTGTGCGCACCTTGCCAACTGATAGAAAACAGTACCTTTGCACTCTCCTGACTTTTCCAATCACAGGAACATTCGATTGGAAGCTGTTTTGGACAACTTTTCTTTTCTTCCTGCCAAACACTTGGCAGACATCCGTGCAACTTCTAGAACACGATGGGAGATGTTTTCTGTGCTGGCACAGTTTTTCCTAGCCAGACATAGTGGAAAGCTTGTTGCCGAGGTGTAGATGAGAAGAGGAGCTAAAGAGGAAGGTAGGATGCTCTCCGGAGGTAAGAGCCGCTGCCGGGCGTCTTTCGGCAGAAGCCGCGCTAAGGAGAGCGCTGTGAGCGGCACAATCGTCTTTGCGCGAAGAAGCCGCTTCTTGGGCTCCGGCAGCCGGCGAGAGCGGCAGCTTCGGGAAGGTGAAGAAGCAAGCTGTACAACACTGGGATTGTGTGCGCACCTTGCCAACTGATAGAAAACAGTACCTTTGCACTCTCCTGACTTTTCCAATCACAGGAACATTCGATTGGAAGCTGTTTTGGACAACTTTTCTTTTCTTCCTGCCAAACACTTGGCAGACATCCGTGCAACTTCTAGAACACGATGGGAGATGTTTTCTGTGCTGGCACAGTTTTTCCTAGCCAGACATAGTGGGAAAGCTTGTTGCCGAGGTGTAGATGAGAAGAGGAGCTAAAGAGGAAGGTAGGATGCTCTCCGGAGGTAAGAGCCGCTGCCGGGCGTCTTTCGGCAGAAGCCGCGCTAAGGAGAGCACTGTGAGCGGCACAATCGTCTTTGCGCGAAGAAGCCGCTTCTTGGGCTCCGGCAGCCGGCGAGAGCGGCAGCTTCGGGAAGGTGAAGAAGCAAGCTGTACAACACTGGGATTGTGTGCGCACCTTGCCAACTGATAGAAAACAGTACCTTTGCACTCTCCTGACTTTTCCAATCACAGGAACATTCGATTGGAAGCTGTTTTGGACAACTTTTCTTTTCTTCCTGCCAAACACTTGGCAGACATCCGTGCAACTTCTAGAACACGATGGGAGATGTTTTCTGTGCTGGCACAGTTTTTCCTAGCCAGACATAGTGGAAAAGCTTGTTGCCGAGGTGTAGATGAGAAGAGGAGCTAAAGAGGAAGGTAGGATGCTCTCCGGAGGTAAGAGCCGCTGCCGGGCGTCTTTCGGCAGAAGCCGCGCTAAGGAGAGCGACTGTGAGCGGCACAATCGTCTTTGCGCGAAGAAGCCGCTTCTTGGGCTCCGGCAGCCGGCGAGAGCGGCAGCTTCGGGAAGGTGAAGAAGCAAGCTGTACAACACTGGGATTGTGTGCGCACCTTGCCAACTGATAGAAAACAGTACCTTTGCACTCTCCTGACTTTTCCAATCACAGGAACATTCGATTGGAAGCTGTTTTGGACAACTTTTCTTTTCTTCCTGCCAAACACTTGGCAGACATCCGTGCAACTTCTAGAACACGATGGGAGATGTTTTCTGTGCTGGCACAGTTTTTCCTAGCCAGACATAGTGGGAAAGCTTGTTGCCGAGGTGTAGATGAGAAGAGGAGCTAAAGAGGAAGGTAGGATGCTCTCCGGAGGTAAGAGCCGCTGCCGGGCGTCTTTCGGCAGAAGCCGCGCTAAGGAGAGCACTGTGAGCGGCACAATCGTCTTTGCGCGAAGAAGCCGCTTCTTGGGCTCCGGCAGCCGGCGAGAGCGGCAGCTTCGGGAAGGTGAAGAAGCAAGCTGTACAACACTGGGATTGTGTGCGCACCTTGCCAACTGATAGAAAACAGTACCTTTGCACTCTCCTGACTTTTCCAATCACAGGAACATTCGATTGGAAGCTGTTTTGGACAACTTTTCTTTTCTTCCTGCCAAACACTTGGCAGACATCCGTGCAACTTCTAGAACACGATGGGAGATGTTTTCTGTGCTGGCACAGTTTTTCCTAGCCAGACATAGTGGAAAAGCTTGTTGCCGAGGTGTAGATGAGAAGAGGAGCTAAAGAGGAAGGTAGGATGCTCTCCGGAGGTAAGAGCCGCTGCCGGGCGTCTTTCGGCAGAAGCCGCGCTAAGGAGAGCACTGTGAGCGGCACAATCGTCTTTGCGCGAAGAAGCCGCTTCTTGGGGCTCCGGCAGCCGGCGAGAGCGGCAGCTTCGGGAAGGTGAAGAAGCAAGCTGTACAACACTGGGATTGTGTGCGCACCTTGCCAACTGATAGAAAACAGTACCTTTGCACTCTCCTGACTTTTCCAATCACAGGAACATTCGATTGGAAGCTGTTTTGGACAACTTTTCTTTTCTTCCTGCCAAACACTTGGCAGACATCCGTGCAACTTCTAGAACACGAGGGGAGATGTTTTCTGTGCTGGCACAGTTTTTCCTAGCCAGACATAGTGGGAAAAGCTTGTTGCCGAGGTGTAGATGAGAAGAGGAGCTAAAGAGGAAGGTAGGATGCTCTCCGGAGGTAAGAGCCGCTGCCGGGCGTCTTTCGGCAGAAGCCGCGCTAAGGAGAGCACTGTGAGCGGCACAATCGTCTTTGCGCGAAGAAGCCGCTTCTTGGGCTCCGGCAGCCGGCGAGAGCGGCAGCTTCGGGAAGGTGAAGAAGCAAGCTGTACAACACTGGGATTGTGTGCGCACCTTGCCAACTGATAGAAAACAGTACCTTTGCACTCTCCTGACTTTTCCAATCACAGGAACATTCGATTGGAAGCTGTTTTGGACAACTTTTCTTTTCTTCCTGCCAAACACTTGGCAGACATCCGTGCAACTTCTAGAACACGATGGGAGATGTTTTCTGTGCTGGCACAGTTTTTCCTAGCCAGACATAGTGGAAAAGCTTGTTGCCGAGGTGTAGATGAGAAGAGGAGCTAAAGAGGAAGGTAGGATGCTCTCCGGAGGTAAGAGCCGCTGCCGGGCGTCTTTCGGCAGAAGCCGCGCTAAGGAGAGCACTGTGAGCGGCACAATCGTCTTTGCGCGAAGAAGCCGCTTCTTGGGCTCCGGCAGCCGGCGAGAGCGGCAGCTTCGGGAAGGTGAAGAAGCAAGCTGTACAACACTGGGATTGTGTGCGCACCTTGCCAACTGATAGAAAACAGTACCTTTGCACTCTCCTGACTTTTCCAATCACAGGAACATTCGATTGGAAGCTGTTTTGGACAACTTTCTTTTCTTCCTGCCAAACACTTGGCAGACATCCGTGCAACTTCTAGAACACGATGGGAGATGTTTTCTGTGCTGGCACAGTTTTTCCTAGCCAGACATAGTGGAAAAGCTTGTTGCCGAGGTGTAGATGAGAAGAGGAGCTAAAGAGGAAGGTAGGATGCTCTCCGGAGGTAAGAGCCGCTGCCGGGCGTCTTTCGGCAGAAGCCGCGCTAAGGAGAGCACTGTGAGCGGCACAATCGTCTTTGCGCGAAGAAGCCGCTTCTTGGGCTCCGGCAGCCGGCGAGAGCGGCAGCTTCGGGAAGGTGAAGAAGCAAGCTGTACAACACTGGGATTGTGTGCGCACCTTGCCAACTGATAGAAAACAGTACCTTTGCACTCTCCTGACTTTTCCAATCACAGGAACATTCGATTGGAAGCTGTTTTGGACAACTTTTCTTTTCTTCCTGCCAAACACTTGGCAGACATCCGTGCAACTTCTAGAACACGATGGGAGATGTTTTCTGTGCTGGCACAGTTTTTCCTAGCCAGACATAGTGGAAAAGCTTGTTGCCGAGGTGTAGATGAGAAGAGGAGCTAAAGAGGAAGGTAGGATGCTCTCCGGAGGTAAGAGCCGCTGCCGGGCGTCTTTCGGCAGAAGCCGCGCTAAGGAGAGCACTGTGAGCGGCACAATCGTCTTTGCGCGAAGAAGCCGCTTCTTGGGCTCCGGCAGCCGGCGAGAGCGGCAGCTTCGGGAAGGTGAAGAAGCAAGCTGTACAACACTGGGATTGTGTGCGCACCTTGCCAACTGATAGAAAACAGTACCTTTGCACTCTCCTGACTTTTCCAATCACAGGAACATTCGATTGGAAGCTGTTTTGGACAACTTTTCTTTCTTCCTGCCAAACACTTGGCAGACATCCGTGCAACTTCTAGAACACGAGGGGAGATGTTTTCTGTGCTGGCACAGTTTTTCCTAGCCAGACATAGTGGAAAAGCTTGTTGCCGAGGTGTAGATGAGAAGAGGAGCTAAAGAGGAAGGTAGGATGCTCTCCGGAGGTAAGAGCCGCTGCCGGGCGTCTTTCGGCAGAAGCCGCGCTAAGGAGAGCACTGTGAGCGGCACAATCGTCTTTGCGCGAAGAAGCCGCTTCTTGGGCTCCGGCAGCCGGCGAGAGCGGCAGCTTCGGGAAGGTGAAGAAGCAAGCTGTACAACACTGGGATTGTGTGCGCACCTTGCCAACTGATAGAAAACAGTACCTTTGCACTCTCCTGACTTTTCCAATCACAGGAACATTCGATTGGAAGCTGTTTTGGACAACTTTTCTTTTCTTCCTGCCAAACACTTGGCAGACATCCGTGCAACTTCTAGAACACGATGGGAGATGTTTTCTGTGCTGGCACAGTTTTTCCTAGCCAGACATAGTGGAAAAGCTTGTTGCCGAGGTGTAGATGAGAAGAGGAGCTAAAGAGGAAGGTAGGATGCTCTCCGGAGGTAAGAGCCGCTGCCGGGCGTCTTTCGGCAGAAGCCGCGCTAAGGAGAGCACTGTGAGCGGCACAATCGTCTTTGCGCGAAGAAGCCGCTTCTTGGGCTCCGGCAGCCGGCGAGAGCGGCAGCTTCGGGAAGGTGAAGAAGCAAGCTGTACAACACTGGGATTGTGTGCGCACCTTGCCAACTGATAGAAAACAGTACCTTTGCACTCTCCTGACTTTTCCAACCACAGGAACATTCGATTGGAAGCTGTTTTGGACAACTTTTCTTTTCTTCCTGCCAAACACTTGGCAGACATCCGTGCAACTTCTAGAACACGAGGGGAGATGTTTTCTGTGCTGGCACAGTTTTTCCTAGCCAGACATAGTGGAAAAGCTTGTTGCCGAGGTGTAGATGAGAAGAGGAGCTAAAGAGGAAGGTAGGATGCTCTCCGGAGGTAAGAGCCGCTGCCGGGCGTCTTTCGGCAGAAGCCGCGCTAAGGAGAGCACTGTGAGCGGCGCAATCGTCTTTGCGCGAAGAAGCCGCTTCTTGGGCTCCGGCAGCCGGCGAGAGCGGCAGCTTCGGGAAGGTGAAGAAGCAAGCTGTACAACACTGGGATTGTGTGCGCACCTTGCCAACTGATAGAAAACAGTACCTTTGCACTCTCCTGACTTTTCCAATCACAGGAACATTCGATTGGAAGCTGTTTTGGACAACTTTTCTTTTCTTCCTGCCAAACACTTGGCAGACATCCGTGCAACTTCTAGAACACGATGGGAGATGTTTTCTGTGCTGGCACAGTTTTTCCTAGCCAGACATAGTGGAAAAGCTTGTTGCCGAGGTGTAGATGAGAAGAGGAGCTAAAGAGGAAGGTAGGATGCTCTCCGGAGGTAAGAGCCGCTGCCGGGCGTCTTTCGGCAGAAGCCGCGCTAAGGAGAGCACTGTGAGCGGCACAATCGTCTTTGCGCGAAGAAGCCGCTTCTTGGGCTCCGGCAGCCGGCGAGAGCGGCAGCTTCGGGAAGGTGAAGAAGCAAGCTGTACAACACTGGGATTGTGTGCGCACCTTGCCAACTGATAGAAAACAGTACCTTTGCACTCTCCTGACTTTTCCAATCACAGGAACATTCGATTGGAAGCTGTTTTGGACAACTTTTCTTTTCTTCCTGCCAAACACTTGGCAGACATCCGTGCAACTTCTAGAACACGATGGGAGATGTTTTCTGTGCTGGCACAGTTTTTCCTAGCCAGACATAGTGGAAAAGCTTGTTGCCGAGGTGTAGATGAGAAGAGGAGCTAAAGAGGAAGGTAGGATGCTCTCCGGAGGTAAGAGCCGCTGCCGGGCGTCTTTCGGCAGAAGCCGCGCTAAGGAGAGCACTGTGAGCGGCACAATCGTCTTTGCGCGAAGAAGCCGCTTCTTGGGCTCCGGCAGCCGGCGAGAGCGGCAGCTTCGGGAAGGTGAAGAAGCAAGCTGTACAACACTGGGATGGTGTGCCCACCTTGCCAACTGATAGAAAACAGTACCTTTGCACTCTCCTGACTTTTCCAATCACAGGAACATTCGATTGGAAGCTGTTTTGGACAACTTTTCTTTTCTTCCTGCCAAACACTTGGCAGACATCCGTGCAACTTCTAGAACACGATGGGAGATGTTTTCTGTGCTGGCACAGTTTTTCCTAGCCAGACATAGTGGAAAGCTTGTTGCCGAGGTGTAGATGAGAAGAGGAGCTAAAGAGGAAGGTAGGATGCTCTCCGGAGGTAAGAGCCGCTGCCGGGCGTCTTTCGGCAGAAGCCGCGCTAAGGAGAGCGCTGTGAGCGGCACAATCGTCTTTGCGCGAAGAAGCCGCTTTTTAGGCTCGGCAGCCGGCGAGAGCGGCAGCTTCGGGAAGGTGAAGAAGCAAGCTGTACAACACTGGGATTGTGTGCGCACCTTGCCAACTGATAGAAAACAGTACCTTTGCACTCTCCTGACTTTTCCAATCACAGGAACATTCGATTGGAAGCTGTTTTGGACAACTTTTCTTTTCTTCCTGCCAAACACTTGCAGACATCCGTGCAACTTCTAGAACACGAGGGGAGATGTTTTCTGTGCTGGCACAGTTTTTCCTAGCCAGACATAGTGGGAAAGCTTGTTGCCGAGGTGTAGATGAGAAGAGGAGCTAAAGAGGAAGGTAGGATGCTCTCCGGAGGTAAGAGCCGCTGCCGGGCGTCTTTCGGCAGAAGCCGCGCTAAGGAGAGCACTGTGAGCGGCACAATCGTCTTTGCACGAAGAAGCCGCTTCTTGGGCTCCGGCAGCCGGCGAGAGCGGCAGCTTCGGGAAGGTGAAGAAGCAAGCTGTACAACACTGGGATTGTGTGCGCACCTTGCCAACTGATAGAAAACAGTACCTTTGCACTCTCCTGACTTTTCCAATCACAGGAACATTCGATTGAAGCTGTTTTGGACAACTTTTCTTTTCTTCCTGCCAAACACTTGGCAGACATCCGTGCAACTTCTAGAACACGATGGGAGATGTTTTCTGTGCTGGCACAGTTTTTCCTAGCCAGACATAGTGGGAAAGCTTGTTGCCGAGGTGTAGATGAGAAGAGGAGCTAAAGAGGAAGGTAGGATGCTCTCGGAGGTAAGAGCCGCTGCCGGGCGTCTTTCGGCAGAAGCCGCGCTAAGGAGAGCACTGTGAGCGGCACAATCGTCTTTGCGCGAAGAAGCCGCTTCTTGGGCTCCGGCAGCCGGCGAGAGCGGCAGCTTCGGGAGGTGAAGAAGCAAGCTGTACAACACTGGGATTGTAGTGCGCACCTTGCCAACTGATAGAAAACAGTACCTTTGCACTCTCCTGACTTTTA